>NC_081359.1:50387528-50987528 GCF_030684315.1 Stegostoma tigrinum | reverse complement strand
AGCTCTTTAGACTTGGATTCAATGCAGGAGACAGTTTAATGATCTGATAGAAGTTGTCACACTCAGCAGGGCATCTTTAAATCCTATATTCAATCACCTGTAGCACTAACCTCAGTCATTAGTAAGTTCGCCACCGCCTTACTTACTAACCAACAATATCAATCAGGATTTTAAATTAATGAATCATATGCTTTACCTAAGCCTCATGCACTTAGCTGTAAGTCAAACATCTATTTCTCATAGCTTAGAACACTGGCAGTGATTGAATTACAACAGTCATTTCACCCACGTGTATTGCAAGATATTCGCTGATGCCTTCATTCTTGCAAGAGATACTGGTGCACAAAGGAGAGTGCAAGAATGATAGAAAGAAATATAATTTAATGCTATTATTTTTATGAAAGACACAGCTTTGCTATTATGGAAAGGAGAATTGTGGGCAGCCTATCTTCCCTCATCATCCAATTGCTCCTATCGGCTTGTCCCATCTTTCAATGGTCTCTCCTCATGCACTCAGGTGTGTTTAAGGTGAAGGCGACAACCTGTTAAGCCACCATGTTGGGAATCAACTGGTCTACGAAACTTCAAACTAGTATGGAAAAGCACCCATTCATAAGAAATAAACCTTCATTAACCTGCAAGTTAATGATTCTTTCAAATAGCACTGATGAGAGTGTCCTTCAACCGATGGAACATCTGTGCCATGTACAATGTTAAGAAAGGACATATGCTGCAGCAGAGAACTTGAAAATTGACCATTTTGAATCACATCATGATATGCTTATTTTTAAACCTGCTGGCAATCATCAGGTTCATGAACACAGAATCCTCTATAATTAAACCTTTTATGCACCTTATGTCAGAAGCGAGTGCTCATATCTCACTTCAAGCAGCTAGTTTAAGATTTCTCCTGTCATCCGAAAACTGTATAGTGAAGCCTTAATTTCAGCCCTTTAGTTTATCCTCATGTTTTACAAATTGGACTCAGAAGATATTCAGGCATATTGGGTGGCTATCTAAAACTGACACTATGCAAATGATAATAAGGGGGTTAATAGGTTTAAGAATCCTTTATGGCAAATTATCTCCTATTAAGTTTTTCAGCATTTGCTATGGCTTGAAAGTTATCGTTAGGTATGTTTTTAAATGCAGATATTCATTTTTCACATGGAATCAACAGTGGCGTAACTGATTCCTATTGAGCACTTTTTCCTCACATTCCAGTCCCTTCTTGACTCTTCAAGGAGTTACTCAATAATAATTACAATGGATAATTACTTACACACAACCTGGTTGTGTGGTGAACAGCAGGTTTCTTCTGAAGCAATTGGATTCAAGTTGGTGCCAACACAGGGCAACTCTTTGTGAGCTCTCTACAGCAGATCTTATTCTCAAATCTCTTACAATTGTTTTGCACCTTAAAATCTCAAATATGCCTTGCTACGTTCAATCACCCTCAGATCTGTATGTGCTTGCATGTTATGATCTGCCTGTACTGCATACAAAACAAAACGTCTCACTGTACTTAGGTACATGTGACGACAATAAATCAAATAATCAAAGCAGCAAGTGACAATATTGAATGAAATAAGCTGTGACCTCAATTTTGAACTAACCTTGTGGCTTCAACTTCTCATGTCTCATATGTCACATATATCAACGTTGAAGCTTCAAGGCAAACATAGGAAGGGAACCTTCTTACTGAAGAACGCTTATTATTACCCCTCTCAGATAATGAATCAGTATTCTTCCAATGTTGAAATCAATTAGAAGCAGCACTGAGAGACACAGAACAGTATGTGCTCTGGATGGAGATCTTCAATGACTATCGCTATCAACAAGGATGGCCTCGTACCAGTACCAATTGAAGTGGCAGAGTCGGAAAAGACATAGCTGTAGATTGCAGCTGCAGCAAGTGGTGAGGGAAACAACAGAAGGGAAAAATCAATTGGCATTGACCTCATCAATCTTCCCCTCACAGGTGTGTCTACGATATATCAGTAGTAATAACAACAACACAGTCCTTAGGGAGACAAGACTATCATATCCACACTGAGGATATCATACGTATATTGTATGGTATTGCCATCCTGCTGAGTGGGTTAAATTTTGAACAAGCAACTTAAAACTGGGCACTCGAGGTGCAAAAGAGCAGATGGGAGTTCGGGAGAGACAAAAAGAGCGAATGGGACGTGAGGCAGTGGATGAAGGACCTTCTTAGAGGATTATGTAGGTTTCTGTTGGGTTTCACTCATGGGGTAACTGAAGCCAAGAGCCAGTCAGCTCTGCTTTCAGAAAGAAAACCAAGATGTGACATCACAAGAATTCAATAGACAAGTTTTTGTTTTTCTTTTCTCCTATCTAAACTAAATTTTAATCAAGCTAACTTGAATTTTAAATAAAATCAACAAAACTTTGGGACAGCGTGGTTAAAACATTCAGTCTTCAGGATGGAAAGGATAAGCTCACGAGATTTCATGATGCTGTGACTAAGTCACATTTTTGGACAGTGTGGTGAAAACAGTCAGACTGAGGAGGGATAAACTAAAACAGCAAGACTTTAGGATGGTTGGGTTAAAAACAGCTGGATTTCCAGATGGAAGGCATGAAGCAGTGAGACCTCAGGACAAGGGTGTTAAAACTGTAAGTCTTCAGCACATTGAGGTTAAAACAGTCAGCCATCAGCCTGGAGATATGAAAATGGTGAAGTCTTCACAAAAGAAGCTAAAAACAATAAGACCTCAGTACAGATAACTCCAACAATACTGAAGGAGCTTTGCATCATCCAGCACAAAGCAGCGCCTGCTTTCAGCACCATATCCACATGCATCTATAATGTCTACCAATGATGCTCAGCAACAGCTGTGTGTACTGTCTAAAGGATGCACTGCAGAAATTCACCAAAAATCCTTAGACAGCACCTTCCAACACACTATCATCTAGAAAGTCAAGGACAACAGATACATAGGAAAACCGCCACTTACAATTTTTCCTCAAAGCCACTCCCCATCCTGTCTTGGAAATATATTACTATTCTTTCTGTTGCTGTGTCAAAATTCTGAAATTCCCTCCCAAATGGTATTGTGGATCTATCTACAGCACTTGGACTGCAGCAGGTGAAGAAGACAGCTCACTGCTGCTTTCTCAAGGGCAAGCGATGACAGGCAATAAATGTTGGCCTAACTAGCATTTATTGCCTCTTCCTAAATGCACTAATATGGACCTGCCTTCTTAAACTGAAGTTCATGTGGCCTAAGAATATTTCAACGTGCTATTAGCAGGGAGTCACAGGATTTTGACCCAGAGATAGAGAAGGAACGGCAATATAGTTCCAAGTCAGGATTGTGTTCGGTTTGGAAGGGAACTTGCAGATGCCAGTAGAAGGAGTTGGGGATCAGAATGTGCAGTGAAGAAGCCTTGCTGAGTTTGTGCAGTGTATAACGTAGTTGGTACACATTGCCACCATTGCCCACATCTCACAACTGAATAACAAAAAAACATGGTCACTTCTGCTCAGTTTGGCTTCGGTCAGGGTCACTCAGGTCCTGACCTCGTTACAGGCATGGTTCAACCATGGACAAGAGTGGAACTCAAGAGGTACAGTGAAAAGTGACTTTGAGGTGAAAGCAGCATTTGACCAAGTGTGGCATTATGGAAAATTAGTAAAACTAGAGACAAATGGAGTTGGTGGCAGTGGGGGAGGGGCCTTCATTGGCTTTAGTCATGCCTAACACAGATGAAGATGGTTGAAACAGTCATCTCAGTCCTGGGATACCACTGCAGGAATTCTTTCAGACAACAACATCTTAGGTTTCAACAGCTTCATTAAAAAGAAGTCATACAGCTGGGAAGAAAAAACTCTCGGGTCCCAACAGTCCATGCCGAGCATGATCCCAAATTAAACTAGACCCATCTGCCTACTCTTGGGCCATATCCCTCCAAACCTGTCCTATTCATGTGCTTATCCAAATATCTTTTAAACGTTGTAAGACGTATTCACATCCACCATTTCCTCAGGAAGTTCACTCCACACGTGAACCAACCTCCATAAAAAATCTGCCCTTCATGTCTTTTTTAAATCTCTCTCCTCTCACCTTAAAAATGTCCCCCCATTCTTGAAGTTCACCCTCGTGTGGAAAAGACAACAACTATTAACTTTGTCTATATATCTCATTATTTTACAAACTTCTGTCAGGTTGTCTCTCAAACCCCTACATTCCAGTGAGAAAAGTCCCAGCCTATCCAGCCTTTTTTTATAACTCAAACCTTCCATACCTAGCAACATCCAGGTAAATGTCTTCTGAACCCTCTCCACCTTAATAATACCCTTCCTACAACTGGGCAACCACAGCTGGACACACTAATCCAGAAGAGGCCTCACCAATGTCCTGTACAACCTCAACATGACTTCCCAACTCCTATACTCAAAGAACTGAGCCACAAAAGTGAGCGTGGTGAATGTCTTTTTCACCATCCTGTCTATTTGTGACGCAAACTTCAAACAGTAATGTACCTGCACTCCTATATTTATTCAATTATAAACAATTAAGTATGTTTGCTGATGTTTGCACAATGTTCAGCGCCATTTGCAACTCCTCAGATATGGAGGCCATCTGGGTCCATAAACAGCAAGAACTGGACAACATTCAGAGTTGGGGTCAAAACTGGGAAGTAACATTTGCACAACAGGAGTGCCAAGCAATGATCATTTCAAGAATTTAAATATCTTCCTTTGATATTAGCATAATTGAACCCCCAATATCAACATTCCTGAGAATTATCATAGGCCAGAAACAGAACCGTAACATTCATAAATATTATAGCAACACAGGTCAGAGGTTGGGAATTCTGCAAATCTCTAAATTTCTTTCAAATCACCGTCTTGAGAGAACCACAGGTGTTATCAGTGTAAAGTTGAGGTGACATTTTAGTTCAGACATTTAGGTAAAAACCTTTAGTTCTCTCAGGGCAGTGACCTAAAAAATTTCAGACATTTACATATACTCATTAATCAATTAAAACCTTCTAATTGATTTAAGATTTAACAGCATCTTAGGTTTATTTAATACATCCTCATCAGTGGTATGACCCTTTGATCTTTTACTTATAAATTCTATGTCTGAAACCACCTCTCTCACTGGCACAGAGGAGGAGCAAGGCTCTGAAAACTTGTGTTTTCAAATAAACCTGTTGGACTATAAACCTGGTGTCATGCGGTTTCTGACCTTGTCAACCCCAGTCCAACGTCAGCACCTCCACATCATGAGTTCCCAAGACTTTCTATTATTTACAAAAACACAAATTCGAGTCTGATGAATACTTTCCACTTACTTGGATGAGCACAGCTCCATCAACACTTGTAAGATTCTACACTATATACCTTAAAGGAGGCTACTTGATGAGACTTCATCCACCACCTTTAACACTTAGTCTCTGCACCACTAATGCACGCTAGCAGCAGTGTGTCTCACCCTCAAGATACTATGGAGGAACTCACCAAGGTTCCTTTAACAGCACTTCCAAACCCATGACCTCGACCAGCCAATAGGACAAGGACCACAAATGCATAGGAACAAGTTCCCCAACAAGCATTCACCATCCTGACTTGAAAATATATCACCATTCCTTCAGTGTTGTTTAGTCAAAATCCTGGAACTTCCTTCCTAAAAGCGCAATGAATGTACCTACACCACAAAAGAACAAACTCATCACCATCTTCTCAAGGGTAATGAGGGATGGGCAATAAATGCTAGCCTGGCCAGCAATGCCCACATTCCATGAGCTAATAAAAGTAATGTTCAGGCCGTGACAATTCCAGCCCATTTGATTTCATAAATAGTTTTGGACAAGTTATTGGAAATATAGAGACATTATAATGGAATGTCAAATGATCCGTATGAAGCCAGTCTACAATTTTTTTTAAGATTAGATTCCCTACAGTGTGGGAACAGGCCTTTTGGCCCAACAAGTCCACATTGCCCATTGGGGTATCCCACCCAGACCCATCCCCCTATAACCCACACACCCCTGAACACTATGGGCAATTTAACATGGCCAATCTACCTAGCCTGCACATCTTTGGACGGTGGGAGGAAACCGGAGCATCTGGAGGAAACCCACGCAGACATGTGGAGAATGTGCAAACTCCGCACAGACAGTTATACACTGGTATACCTTTGAATCAAGAAATAGCCAATTCACTCCTACAAATCAAACTTAAAACTGTACTCCTAAAGAGGGGTAGAAATATCTACAAGTTCACGTACGTTAAACAAAATTACAATGTATAACATAGGCACATCACAGAAGAGATAAAGATGTCCAGTCATGGCAGATATGGAGAATTTCTGCACCTGAGACAATAAGGACTGCAGAGGCAGAAAGCCAGAGTCGAGAGGTGTGAGGCTGGAAAAGCACAGCAGGTCAAACAACATCTGAGAAGCAGGTATGTCAGTTTTTCAGGCCAAAGCCCATCCAGATGAAGGGTTTCAGCCGGAAAAGTTGACCTACCTTACCCTCGGATGTTGTCTCCTGCTGTGCTTTTCCAGCCTTACACCTATAGACCTGAGAATTTACACCTTGGTAATTGATCTACTTCTATCATATTGCTTGTGTCAAGCAAGAAACACCAGGCAGACTGCCAAAAAAAATCATTTTAAGCATCTATGGTGGGGGAACGTCACACGGTACTTAACAATTGAACTCTTACAAGGAGATGGGCCTGATTAAGAAGGCTAAAGCATAATAGAAGTTGGAACAATCTCCACATTACATTCCGCAAGTTTGCAAATCATAAACTCTCCTGCAGCCCAAGAATAGAATAATCTTAACTTCATTATTTGTTTCCCACTTTCTTAGAAATCAATGAAGCAATCTAAATTATTGAAGTAGTGACACAGACAGTGGATGCACTGTGTGCAGTAATCATTCAATGATCCCCAGATTCAAGAAAAGTCCAGGAGAATTGGAACGTTGGCAAAGTAACACTCGTGTTCACAAAGAGGAGAAGACAAGAAAAAGTAATCCCTGTAGGCCAGTTAGCTTCACATCTCTTACAATCATAGAACATTTAAAAATACATAATATAAACAAGCAGAGTGAGCATGGCTTCATGAAAGTGAAATTGTGCCAGGTAAATTTACTATAATTCTTTGGAAGTAGCAAGCAGGAGAGATAACGAGAACCAGAAATTGCAATATATTCAAATTACTAAAAGGTATTTGATAAGGTACTGCACATAAGGCAAAAGCCATGATGATTTTGAGTGCGAGCAGCAGCGGAGGTAAGACGGACCCGGAAGACTGCAGCTAAGGTAAAGGAGTTTATTTTTAAAATTACTTACCGGTAGCGGGCAGCGGTGTTTTTCCTCTTTCAGAGAAGGAGCGGGAGGAGCAGAGGAAGTGACGAGGACCAGAGGGGCAGCCGGGAAGGAAAGCAGTGAGTATAAATACTCACTCTTCGACGCCAACGGCCATTTTGAGTGCGAGCAGCAGCGGAGGTAAGACGGACCCGGAAGACTGCAGCTAAGGTAAAGGAGTTTATTTTTAAAATTACTTACCGGTAGCGGGCAGCGGTGTTTTTCCTCTTTCAGAGAAGGAGCGGGAGGAGCAGAGGAAGTGACGAGGACCAGAGGGGCAGCCGGGAAGGAAAGCAGTGAGTATAAATACTCACTCTTCGACGCCAACGGCCATTTTGAGTGCGAGCAGCAGCGGAGGTAAGACGGACCCGGAAGACTGCAGCTAAGGTAAAGGAGTTTATTTTTAAAATTACTTACCGGTAGCGGGCAGCGGTGTTTTTCCTCTTTCAGAGAAGGAGCGGGAGGAGCAGAGGAAGTGACGAGGACCAGAGGGGCAGTCGGGAAGGAAAGCAGTGAGTATAAATACTCACTCTTCGACGCCAACGGCCATTTTGAGTGCGAGCAGCAGCGGAGGTAAGACGGACCCGGAAGACTGCAGCTAAGGTAAAGGAGTTTATTTTTAAAATTACTTACCGGTAGCGGGCAGCGGTGTTTTTCCTCTTTCAGAGAAGGAGCGGGAGGAGCAGAGGAAGTGACGAGGACCAGAGGGGCAGCCGGGAAGGAAAGCAGTGAGTATAAATACTCACTCTTCGACGCCAACGGCCATTTTGAGTGCGAGCAGCAGCGGAGGTAAGACGGACCCGGAAGACTGCAGCTAAGGTAAAGGAGTTTATTTTTAAAATTACTTACCGGTAGCGGGCAGCGGTGTTTTTCCTCTTTCAGAGAAGGAGCGGGAGGAGCAGAGGAAGTGACGAGGACCAGAGGGGCAGCCGGGAAGGAAAGCAGTGAGTATAAATACTCACTCTTCGACGCCAACGGCCATTTTGAGTGCGAGCAGCAGCGGAGGTAAGACGGACCCGGAAGACTGCAGCTAAGGTAAAGGAGTTTATTTTTAAAATTACTTACCGGTAGCGGGCAGCGGTGTTTTTCCTCTTTCAGAGAAGGAGCGGGAGGAGCAGAGGAAGTGACGAGGACCAGAGGGGCAGCCGGGAAGGAAAGCAGTGAGTATAAATACTCACTCTTCGACGCCAACGGCCATTTTGAGTGCGAGCAGCAGCGGAGGTAAGACGGACCCGGAAGACTGCAGCTAAGGTAAAGGAGTTTATTTTTAAAATTACTTACCGGTAGCGGGCAGCGGTGTTTTTCCTCTTTCAGAGAAGGAGCGGGAGGAGCAGAGGAAGTGACGAGGACCAGAGGGGCAGCCGGGAAGGAAAGCAGTGACCATATATATCAGCAAGGTGGCTAAACCCGAGACTCTACAACTGTAGAGTCTCCCACCCGCCCTCCTCCTCTAACCTAGTTAATAAGGTAAGGTTCATTCTAAACTTTCTCTATTGAATATAAGTTTGTTATTAATTTGTTATTATTACTTGACTTAAGCTTTTTACTTTAGTATTGAGTGGGTGTTCAGATAAGTGGGGTATGGATGCGAGGGCAGTTGCTTGCTCCTCCTGCAGAATGTGGCAGTTGGGAGATGTGGCACACGTCCCCGCTGGCTACATCTGCGGGAAGTGCACCCAACTACAGCTCCTTGAAAACCGTGTTAGGGAAATGGAGCTGGAGCTGGATGAACTACGGATCATTCGGGAGGCAGAGGGGGTAATTTGAGAGGAGTTATCGGGAGTTGGTCACTCCTAAGGCTCAGGACGAGGATAGATGGGTTACAGTTAGGGGGAGGAAAGGGGACAGACAGACAGTGCAGAGATCCCCTGTGGGCATTCCCCTCAGCAATAAGTATACCGTTTTGGACACTGCTGGGGGGGATGACCTACCAGAGGAAAGCCATAGTAGTCAGTTCTCTGGCACTGAGCCTGACACTGTGGCAAAGAAGGGAAGGGGGCAGAATAGAAAAGTACTCGTGGTAGGGGACTCGATAGTTAGGGGAATCGACAGGAGATTTTGTGGTCAAGATCGGGATTCCCGGAAGGTATGTTGCCTCCCTGGTGCCAGGGTCCGGGACGTCTCCGATCGGGTGTATAAGGTTCTAAAAGGGGAGGGCGAACAGCCAGAAATCGTGTTACATATTGGCACAAATGATATAGCCAGAAATAGGATTGAGGATATAAAAAGTGATTTCAGGGAGTTAGGATGGAAGCTGCAGAGCAGGACGAACAGAGTAGTGTTCTCTGGTTTACTACCAGTGCCACGAGATAGCAAGGTGAGGAACAGGGAGCGGGCGCAGCTGAACACGTGGCTACGCAGCTGGTGTAGGAGGGAGGGCTTCAGATATGTAGATAATTGGGATGCCTTCTGGGGAAGTTGGGACCTGTACAAGAAGGACGGGTTGCATCTGAACTGGAAGGGGACCAATGTCCTGGGTGGAAGGTTTGCTTGAGTAGTTCGAGAGGGTTTAAACTAGTATGGCAGGGGGGTGGGAACCTGAGCTGTATACCAGAGTTGAGCGTTGATGCAGGTGAGGCAGTAGCAAGAGGTAGACCAGCTAGTGGGAAGGATTTTCCTGGGAAGGAACCAAGGGATCGGTTAAAGTGTGTTTGCTTTAATGCAAGGAGTATCAGGAATAAAAGTGATGAACTTAGAGCATGGATCAGTACCTGGTGCTATGATGTTGTGGCCATAACAGAGACATGGGTTTCTCATGGGCAGGAATGGTTGCTGGATCTTCCAGGGTTTAGAACATTTAAAAAGAATAGGGAGGGGGGAAAAAGAGGAGGGGGTGTAGCACTACTAATCAGAGAGGGTATCACAGCTACAGAAGCTTCCATTGTCGAGGAAGATCTGCCTACTGAGTCAGTATGGGTGGAAATTAGGAACAGCAAGGGAGTAGTCACCTCGTTAGGGGTTTACGACAGGCCCCCCAATAGCAGCAGGGAGATTGAAGAAATCATAGGTCGACAGATTTTGGAAAAGTGTGCACGCAGTAGGGTTGTTGTAATGGGTGACTTTAACTTTCCTAATATTGATTGGAACCTCCTTCGAGCAGAAGATTTGAATGGAGCTGTTTTTGTAAGGTGTGTTCAGGAGGGTTTCCTAACGCAGTATGTTGACAGGCCGACGAGGGGAGAGGCCATTCTAGACTTGGTGCTCGGAAACGAGCCGGGGCAGGTATCAGATCTTGTCGTGGGAGAGCATTTTGGTGATAGTGACCATAACTGCCTCACATTCTACATAGCTATGGAGAAGGAGAGGATTAGGCAAAATGGGAGGATATTTAATTGGGGAAGAGGAAACTATGATGCGATTAGACATGAGCTAGGAAGCATGGACTGGGAGCAGTTGTTCCATGGTAAGGGAACTATAGACATGTGGAGACTGTTTAAGGAACAGTTGTTGGGAGTGATGAGTAAATATGTCTCTCTGAGACAGGCAAGAAGGGGTAAGATAAAGGAACCTTGGATGACGAGAGCGGTGGAGCTTCTTGTGAAAAGGAAGAAGGTAGCTTACATAAGGTGGAGGAAGCTAGGGTCAAGTTCAGCTAGAGAGGATTACATGCAGGCAAGGAAGAAGCTCAAAAATGGTCTGAGGTGAGCCAGGAGGGGGCACGAGAAAGGCTTGGCAGAAGGAATCCGGGAAAACACAAAGGCATTTTACACTTATGTGAGGAATAAGAGAATGGTCAAAGAAAGAGTAGGGCCGATCAGGGATAGCATAGGGAACTTGTGTGTGGAGCCTGAGGAGGTAGGGAAAGCCCTAAATGAGTTTTTTGCTTCTGTCTTTACGAAAGAAACGAACTTTGTAGTGAATGAAACCTTTGAAGAGCAGGTGTGCATGCTGGAATGGATAGAGATAGACGAAGCTGATGTGCTGAAAATTTTGTCAAACATTAAGATTGACAAGTCGCCAGGCCTGGACCAGATTTGTCCTCGGCTGCTTTGGGAAGTGAGAAATGCAATTGCTTCGCCGCTTGCGAAGATCTTTGCATCCTCGCTGTCCACTGGAGTCGTACCTGAGGACTGGAGAGAGGCACTTGTAATTCCTCTCTTCAAGAAAGGAAATAGGGAAATCCCCGGCAATTATAGACCGGTAAGTCTCACGTCTGTCGTCTGCAAGGTGTTAGAAAGGATTCTGAGGGATAAGATTTATGACCATCTGGAAGAGCATGGCTTGATCAAATACAGTCAACACGGCTTTGTGAGGGGTAGGTCATGCCTTACAAACCTTATCGAGTTTTTTGAGGATGTGACTAGAAAAGTTGATGAGGGTCGAGCTGTGGATGTGGTGTATATGGACTTCAGTAAGGCATTTGATAAGGTTCCCCATGGTAGGCTCATTCAGAAGGTCAGGAGGAATGGGATACAGGGGAACTTAGCTGCTTGGATACAGAATTGGCTGGCCAACAGAAGACAGCGAGTGGTAGTAGAGGAAAATATTCTGCCTGGAAGTCAGTGGTGAGTGGGGTTCCACAGGGCTCTGTCCTTGGGCCTCTACTGTTTGTAATTTTTATTAATGACTTGGATGAGGGGATTGAAGGATGGGTCAGCAGGTTTGCAGACGACACAAAGGTCGGAGGTGTCGTTGACAGTGTAGAGGGCTGTTGTAGGCTGCAGCAGGACATTGACAGGATGCAGAGATGGGCTGAGAGGTGGCAGATGGAGTTCAACCTGGATAAATGCGAGGTGATGCATTTTGGAAGGTCGAAGTTGAAAGCTGAGTACAGGATTAAGGATAGGATTCTTGGCAGCGTGGAGGAACAGAGGGATTTTGGTGTGCAGATACATAGATCCCTTAAAATGGCCAACCAAGTGGTCAGGGTTGTTAAGAAAGCATATGGTGTTTTGGCTTTCATTAACAGGGGGATTGAGTTTAAGAGTCGTGAGATCTTGTTGCAGCTCTATAAAACTTTGGTTAGACTGCACTTGGAATACTGCGTCCAGTTCTGGTCGCCGTATTATAGGAAAGATGTGGATGCTTTGGAGAGGGTTCAGAGGAGGTTTACCAGGATGCTGCCTGGACTGGAGGGCTTATCTTATGAAGAGAGGTTGACTGAGCTCGGTCTCTTTTCATTGGAGAAAAGGAGGAGGAGAGGGGACCTAATTGAGGTATACAAGATAATGAGAGGCATAGATAGATTTGATAGCCAGAGACTATTTCCCAGGGCAGAAATGGCTAGCACGAGGGGTCATAGTTTTAAGCTGGTTGGTGGAAAGTATAGAGGGGATGTCAGAGGCAGGTTCTTTATGCAGAGAGTTGTGAGAGCATGGAATGCGTTGCCAGCAGCAGTTGTGGAAGCAAGGTCATTGGGGTCATTTAAGAGACTGCTGGACATGTATATGGTCACAGAAATTTGAGGGTGCATACATGAGGATCAATGGTTGGCACAACACTGTGGGCTGAAGGGCCTGTTCTGTGCTGTACTGTTCTATGTTCTATGTTACAATAGTACGTTAGCAAGGACAGAAGATGAGCTAACAAATAGGAGATAGAGAGTTGTGATAAAGGGGATGTTTTCAGGAATGGTAACCTCTAGCTAGTGGCCTGCCATAGTGTGGGGAATACAATTATTTTCAATATATATATTAATGATTTGGATGAGAATGTATTATAGCCAAATTTGCAGATGACACAAAATAGGCGGAAAGTGGTGAGAAGGACACAAAAGTCTGCAGAGAGATAGAGATATATCATGTGAGTGGGTAAAATACCTGGATGGAATATAATATTGGGATATGAGCGGTTACATAGTTTGATGGGAGAATAGAAGAGCTGAATATTATTTAAACAGTGAGAAACTGCAAGTGCAGCACAAAGAAATTTGGGAGTCTTTATGCATGAATCACAAAAATCTAACACACAAGTCCCTCAAGTAATAGGGAAAGATTGTTGGCATAAATTTCAAATAAAAAGGAATGTATAAATAGGGAAAGCTTGTGAAAAATATATTCAGAACTAGTTATACTACATCCAGAATACCCTGAACAGTTTTGGTTTCCTTATCTAAGGAAAGACAGAGGCATTGCAGACAGTCCAGAGAAATTTCATATATTGAATCTGGGTAGAAAGGGACTTCCTTATGATAAGGAGAGGTTGAATAGGTTAGACCTGTATTTATTGGTATTTAGAAGAATGATAGGAGGTATTATTGAAGCATGTACAATTCTTAGGGAGTTTGACAGGATAAATATGGTGAGGTTATTTACCCTTGGGGCAATCTAGGACCAGTCAGCATAATCTCAGAGCATGCAGTTCTCTATTTAAGAAAGCAATGAGGAGGAATTTCTTCTCTCAGAGGACAGTGAATCTGTGGAATTCTTTTGTGCAGAGGGCTGTGAAGGCTAAATCTTTAAGTACATTCAAAACTAGATAGACCAGTTTTTACTCAGTAAGGGTATCAAGGGTTATGGGAGAAAGCAGGAAACAGAGTTGATCCCATTGAATGATGGAGTAAACCCGATGGGGTGAATAGCCTACTTTTGTTCCAACACCTTTTTTAATCTAATTTTTAGCTATGGCAAGTGGGCAGGGGACATCCACTATGGAACAATCTTGGAACAAAGGGCATAATCTCAGTGTAAGGAGTCACCCAAGACAAAGATGAGGTGGATTTTCTTTCTCTGAAAGGGGGGGTGAATCTATGGAATTGTTTACCACAGATGGCTGGGGTGGACAAATCTAAAATCATTAAGGGAATCAAGGGCAATGGGAATATGGAGGAAAGTGGAGTTGAAGATTATCAGACATGATCTCTTTGAATGGAAATGGGCTGAACACCCCATGGCTTACAGTCACAAAAGGAGGCAAGGGCTTCATAACTCTGAATTTTATCAAGGCATAGGTCTTGAAATGTATCACATCAATGTGTTGCCAGTCTAATGAGAATATTTGGGTATGTATTTAGTAATGAATACATTGGAGTTCCTGTCATCATATTCCAGACATCTCCACGACACTAAAAAAACGTGGTTGTGAATATGGAGGGTGTTATCAGCTTAATTACTAGAGATGTTTTTTTAACACACTGTAAATAAATTTTGGTTTTTCATCAATCTGCTACTTTGAGGGGGTCAGAAGTAAACAGACTTTGGATCTATGTCTCTTAATTTTATATTTAAACTGAATAAAGTTTTTTTTTTAGTTGTTTCTCATAAGACTTTTAGTACTTGTCACTGCAAAACTAAAATCCTCACAAAAAGTTAAAAGTACACTCACCAAGAATTTATGTCTGGAATGCACAAAGAAGATTATTCAAGGATTTATCATACATTCATCAAGAATCAATATGACAGTCAGTTGTAAGAAACATTTCTGCCAAATAGATCAGTTCTTGTTTATCAAATCCAACAATCTTAAAAGTGATTGAAATTATTTGACTGGCTCTACTAACAGCATGAACTGGCTGAGTGCTCAGTGTTTTAAACTGTTAATGTAATCCTTCATTTCCTATCCACTGCAGCAGCATAGCAGTGATTCATTAAAAAAGTCATTTGTCTAGTCAGAAAACTACTTGCCCTTAAAAGAACTTGATGACTAATAATACACATTGGCATGATAGTTACACATTTTTTCAGCTAAACATTTTTTCAGCTAAACATTATTTTGTTAAAATTCACTCAGCCCTATTTAATGATCAATGAGCATATGCTGATGTGCTAATTGCTTGGGAAGCTATGCCTCAAAGCTAACAGAATAGAGATGTAGAAAAACCACCACATATTTTCCTTAGTCCACTTAGAATTGAACTGTGAATACTTTCCATTGTGTTCCTGATCACATTCATGTGCTAGACAGCTGTCAACTCAAGTCAAGTAACCACATGTAGAAAGACAGTGGAGGAATGCAGTATTGGAAATAAAACAGCAACCTGACATGACTCATTATCCATTGCTGATAATTAGGCTGACAGTCTTAAGAATGAACAACTAAAGCTGCACGGCTTCTCCAAATGGAAATTTTGTAAAGGCTCGCCTGAATAGTGTATCATGAAGTTTTGGTTTATAAACGGCATGCAGAGCCAAATGTTTACTAGAATGAATTTGGACATGATTGGAAAATCTACCCAGTTGATTCAGTTCAAAAACAGATGATCAATTACACCAACAAAAACTGAAGTTGCTGGAGAAGCTCAGCAGGTCTGGCAGCATCTGTGAAGAAAAAAATCAGTTAACATTTCAGGTCCGGTGACCCTTCCTCAGAACAGAGCTGCATCTGCGGTTCTTTCAGTTTTGATCAATTATGCCAGTTCTTTTACATATAGTCAGTTCTAGGATTGGAATTAGTACTGAAGTCAGATATACATGCCAGTTTGGAAATAACTATTTTAAAGTAGGCCTGAAAGATATTAGTTGTCATTTGTTCAACTTTTAGGAAATTATACTACTCAGTTATTTACTTATCAATGTAATCTGAATTCCACTTGCTTTTTCAACACTTCCCTCATTGGCTGATGATCTGGGCATAGGGCTGTGGTCACTGAATTCTTTCTTTCACTGTATTTTTTCCTTCTTCCCTTATCCTATCCCTCTACCTTGGTCAAATCATACTACATTCTCTAACTTTCTTGTATGACTACTGCCTTTGATATTAATTCAGGCACTGTAAGATATCAACTAATATTAAGGAGGTATAAGCATCATTTTAACAATGATTACAATTTAGATAACATTCATTATTGTGAAGGACAGCATGATTCACTTGACTTACTTTGGGTAATTTCTCTGCTGTAGTATGGGCAGTATTTCTGCATCCAAATTTGGTTCGGGTAGCAGCAGTTCCCTAAATCTTTCTGCAAGAGATTACAAAGATTAAGAGAAAGGTTACAGAAATGCTCTGTTATACCTTAGTATATATTTACTCTTCAGTCATGAAGCTGTGTATTAAAATTCAATGCACATCAGCGTATAGGTCTCTGCTAAAGGTAGCATGATATCCCATTTCTCTGAGTGAATTTATGTAATAAATACTGTTGATATATAGCCAGTTCTTGGGGAAAAAGGCAGAAAAAACTAGTACTTACCTAAATTTCGATACGGCGGATTTGGTATGAAATAGGCAACATGATGTGCAGAATGAAGATAGTAAGAGCTTAAGTTTAAGAGGTGTGATAAACTAGCAGAGGAAACTTCCAATATAATCTGGCTATCAAAAAACATTGTGCTCCATAAAGACTAACCAACTTTATATTTTGCAATACTGATAGAGAT
Source organism: Stegostoma tigrinum (assembly GCF_030684315.1). Taxonomy (NCBI): domain Eukaryota; kingdom Metazoa; phylum Chordata; class Chondrichthyes; order Orectolobiformes; family Stegostomatidae; genus Stegostoma; species Stegostoma tigrinum. Next base: position 50,970,917 of record NC_081359.1, on the reverse strand, counting down.
AGTGCCGTACATTTGGGCTATATTTTCATGTCCTTATTAGACAGGTACAGAAGGGGAATGGTTGAAAAAAGAATGGTTCACAAGGATGATAGCCGAAAGCCCACTTCAGTTTATAATCTTTTTAAATGAACAACAATGGTTTTGAGCAGCCTCTGGGGGGGGACATTGGAACACAAAATCAAGAGTCAATGGAAATTTACCAACTAAACTAAAATACAGTACCATTGCCAGGCATGATGATGTACCCCAGACCCAAAGTCCCTAAAGGTCTCTACTGTTCTAGTGGACTGCTCACGCTCCCTCTCCATGAGCACCCAAGCAAGGCCATAACCACCAAAGAGCGACAGGCAGTCAGGTGTTATGATCCCTTTCATTGCCCATTGGTTAGACTTGCTGATGGCTAATTTGACCAGCTCAGGAGTGGACCCCATGGTCTCAGGAGTGGGCCCATCCCTCCTATGCATGGGATAGCCATTGATCAGGAGCATGGAGCTCAAGTGTCACCAAAAATTTAAAAGCAACCCTTTTGAAAGAAAAATTAAGTAGGCATTGCAAATGAAAACATTCAAAGTAAATGTGAAGGACTGTTTTCACAAGGTCACATCAAACTACAAGTGGCCTGGCACACACTTTATGTTTCTCAATATTTTTCAATCAACCTGTTCAAAGATGTTTTTGCAAACCTTTGAAGTGGGTGGAACTTGGGCCCAGGCTTCCTGATGCAGAAGCAGAGACAATATCAGCGTACACAAGAACACTCTGTACCTGTGTTTCTACCTGGTGGCAAAGCGTGAGTGCTTCAGAATACGCCTGTTCTTATCAAAGAGGTACTCAGTAAGAGGAAGTTCTCAGTTAATGCTTTTTATTCTTTTTTTTAAAAAGTAAGGTGACTGGATTTTAGCTGTTGTCAGGAATCAGAGCAGCTCAATAAAGGCAGAACAGGGTCAGCATTATCTTTACATGAGGTGTTGTTGAAGTGGCATTGAACAGATTGAGCACAGCAGAGGAATGTTGGACAATCAAAAAAAGTGACTAATTTTAAAGAACCCATCATCAGCCTACCCTGTCCCAGGAATCAAGCCTTCCACTGCCTTCTGAACTATAGAAAATTTAAATTTCATGAACTCTTGACCTAAAAAAAAATATGCAGTGGCTGCAGAAAGAAATCACTGTGTGGCCTGCTTTTTGACTAACTTATGTAAGTGCAAGCTTATCGGACAGTGGACCCATCTTTTAGCAAACTGTCGACTTAAGTCAAAATAGCAGCTGCATTCTGTTTTGTGTCAGTGAGAATTGGATTCGTGATCGGATCGAACATAACTCCTGATATCTGTACCCATTGGGAACTAACACTTAAAATTTCTAGAAAAACGTTCATTAAATTCTTCATTTAAAGCTTCTTCCAAAACTGAAAATAATGGGAAATCAGGGGAAACATCAAGTTGATTCATACAAGAATTTCTTCTGAAGCAAAGAAACAACAAATATTGCTGGTTGAATGATGGTAGTGCAAGACTGGACTCTACTACCAATTGAGATAATAAGGTGTAGAGCTGGATGAACACAGCAGGCCAAGCAACATCAGAGGAGCAGGAAGGCTGACGTTTAGGGCCGAGACCCTTCTTCAGAAATGGCCATTTCTGAAAAAGGGTCTAGGCCTGAAACATCAGCCGTCCTGCTCCTCTGATCCTGCTTGGCCTGCTGTGTTCATCCAGCATCTGCAGTTCCTACTATCTCTCCACTACCAATTAGTAGGTGGACTACTACTAGCCTACATTCCTGGTTTAAACATGGAAACTCAAGGCAAACTGGGTAAATTCAAATGTGATAATTGAAATAGTGGTTTAGAAGGAGCAGTTAAGATTCTTCAAAGAGAATCAAATAAAAATTAGTAAATGGAAGAACAATGAGATACTGAAATCGTGAACAATTATTCAAAGTGAGAAATATTAGTGCCAGGCATAAACTGTTGGTGATGTATTGATATGTCACTTTTCACTACTCTCAGGTGCTCTCTGAATTCTCTGTGCCAACACTCAGAACTCTTCAATTTTCCTACTGTTTTGCTGCCATCACAGTCTTGAAAACCCTGGCAGTTAAGTCTGTAGTTTTGACTCTGTCTCTCTCTTGGTATCGTTCAAATATTTCAGTCACTCCATGTGGCTCCTTAGGACAAAAATTCTAACTTCCCTAAACCTCACTCTGTTGAGTTCCCTGATTGGAGCTGTTAATCTGGTCCAATCAGTGAGCCAAGACTGACAGATATAAACAGGAATGTCAGAGGTTCTGCTCACTGAGAGCTGGCTCTGAGGAAACTGAATCAGTATAAATAAAGGGTGACTTGGTGACGGATTCTGACCTCTGTGGAGTTATTTCATGATAAACATTTTCTCACAAAGATTTTTCCATTACTCTTCTCCCTTAATGTTTGTGTCCAGTGACTTCTTATCCTTAGTGACTTCAAACTCCATCTTATACAATCATGGTTCTCTTTCCTCAATTCACTGACCCCTTAATTTCTCTCAACATATAAACTCCCAGTTATATTCATGGTTACCCCTTTTGATCTTGCTATCTCATTTGGTCTCACAATCCACTATGTCACTTATGGGTAAGGACATGTCCAATCATTTCCTTGAGTTGCTCACCACCCAAATCTGCATTATTCACTCCAATGCTGCAATACTTTTCAAATATATGTTGACAATACCCAGCTCAATCTCACTACTTCCTTTCTCTCCTCCTCAATTGTTGATGAGCTATTTCACTGCTTATCTGATGTCCAGTAGTGGATGAGCAACAGCACAGTCAACACAGGCAACCCTGCAAAGTTCTCACCACATTCTAGGGCTTGTCTGCCAAAACTGCAAGAGCAGTCCCACAGTGGAGTAAGCCTGACATAGTTATATACACTAAATCACATCATACCAGTCAATATCTCAGATCCCTCCATCATAATACCTGGGTATATATTGTCTCATCAACAGGTCAGAGCCACTTGGCAATACACCTCTCCCAGTCCCATTAATCTCTTAGGTGGGAGGTCAGAGGCATCAGAGCAGTATTCAGTTCGGAGGACCTCCCCTTGGGCTTTCAAAATTCAGCGTCAAGGACTTCATGCAGGACTCTGAAGTCCAGGAAATCTTGCAGCATGTGCAAAGATATTTCATGGAGTCATAAAGTCTTACCGTATTGAAAGAGATCCTTCAGTCCAATGTGTCTATGCGAGTCATCAAGCACCGATCTAGTCTAATTCCCTTTGGTAGCACTTAGCCCACAGCCTTATATATTATGCTTTTTCAAAGTGTTCATACAAATACTTCCATCGTTCCAGGCCATGAGTTCCAGATATCCAAGTAAAATAAATTTGCCTTAAATCCCCTCTAAATCTTTTTTGAATGTTCGAGTGATATTAGCCACCCTCCAATCTGCAGGGACTATTCTAAAGTCTATAGAATCCTGGGAAATGACCACCAATGCCTCCATTATTTCCAGAACTAATTCCTTAAGTACTATGGGATGTAGACCGTAAAGGACCTGGAGATTTATCAGCCTCAATTCCAACAATTTTCCCAGCACCATTTCTCTTCTAATATTGATCTCCGTCAGCACTTCGCTGTCACCAAATCTTACATCCTCCAACAATTCTGGTATCTGATTTGTGTTCTCTTTTGTGAAGGTAGAACCAAAGTTGCTCAGCCATTTCTTTGTCCTCTATTATACATTCCCCCATTTTTGTCTGTAGGCGTCCTACGTTTGTCTTTACCAATCTCTTTCTCTTCATGCACCTGTAGAAACTTAGCGTCAGTCTTTACGTTCCCCGCAAGCTTACTTTGGTACTTTGTTTTCCACTTCCTAATCAATCCTTTGGTCCTTCTTCGCTACATTCTAAGCTGCTCCCAATCTTCATATTTATTATTTTTCTTGGTTAATCTGTATGCTTCTTCCTTCTTTAGGATACTATCTCTTACTTCCTTTGTAAGCCATGGATTGGCCCTCCTACTGATTTTGCTTTTGCGATAGACAGGAGTAAACTGTTGTTGCAGTTCCCTCATTCATTCCTTGAATGTTTGCTTTTGCCTATCCACTGTCATCATCCCTTTAAGTAATGCTCCCCAATCTATCAGGGCCAACTCATGCCTCATATCCTTGTAGTTTCCTTTATTAAAATTCAACACCCTAGCCTCCAAACCAACAACTTCATTGTCTAGCTTGATAAAAAAAAATCTATGTTATGGTTGCTCTTCCCCAAGGTGTCTCACACAGTTAGATTGGCAATGGTTCTTTTCTCATCACACAGCGCCTAGTATAAGAAGGACTGCTCTCTAGGTGGTTCCTCCACATATTGGTCAAGAAAACCAGCTCATATACATTCCAAGAATTCCTCCTCTATGGCATTGTGGCTAATTTGATTTGCCCAACCTGTGTGCAGATTAAAATCACTCATGATCATTGCTTTTTCCTTATCATGAGCATCTCTAATTTCCTGTTTAATGCCATTCTTGACATCACTGCTGCAGTTTGGGGGTCTATATATGACACCTACTAATGTTTTTTGTCCCTTGGTATTTCTCAACTCTACCCATACAAGACTCCACATTGTCAGAGCTCATATCCTTTCTCACTGAAGTGTTAATTTCCTCTTTAACCAACAATGCTGCTTCGCCACCTTTTCTTTTTGTGCCTGCCTTCCTAGATACGGAATACCCTGAGACATTCAGTTCCCATCCTTGTTCACCCTGCAGCCATGTCTCCGTAATCCCAATTATATCGTACATGTTTACATCAATCTGGGTGATTTGTTCACCCATTTTATTGAAGATGCTCCACACATTAAGGCACAAAGCCTTTAAGCTTATCCTTTTAACAGTGTTTATCTCCTCCTTATTTTTCTCAATAACTCTGTTTGAATCTTGTCCTTGGTTTCTCAGCCAATCAGTAGAGAGAAACATGGAATTATAGACTAGTGAGCCTAACATTAGTAGTGGAGAAGATTCTCAAATCTATTGTCAAGGATTTTATAGCAGAACATTCAGAAAGCAGTGATAGGATCAGACAGAGTCAGCATGGATTTATGAAGGGGAAATTGACAAGGGAGGACTAGTCGATGTCACATATTTGGAATTTCAGAAAGTGTTTGACAAAGTCCCACCTAAAAGATTAATGTATAAGATTAAAACGCATGGAACTGGGAGAGGTGCATTGAGATGGATAGGTTGTTGCACTTGTACTGGGCCTTGGTGTGACCACACCTGGAACACTGTATGTGGTTTTGGTCTCGTTCTGAGAAAGGATGCCTTTGCTCTCAAGTGAGTGCAGCAAAGGTTTACCAGGCTGATTCTGGGGATGGTGGGTCTAACATATGAGGAGAGGTTGACCAAGATGGGATTGTTTTAATTAGAGTTCAGATGAATGAGGGAGGATCTCATAGAAACATATAAAATTCAAATGGACTATACAGGGTAGATGTAGGGAGGATGTTCCTGATGGTGGGTGTATATACAATGAGGGGTCACAGTATAAGGATTTGGAGTAGACAATTTAGGTCGGAGATGAGGAGTCATTTCACCCAAAGAGTGGTGAGACTGTGGAATTCATAACAACAGGAAGTAGTTGATGCTAAAATATTGAATGTATTCAAGAGGCGACCAGATAAAGCACTGGGGCGAATGGGATCAAAGATTTTGGGGAAAAAGCAGGATTAGGCTATGGACTTGGACAATTAGTCATGATCATGAAGAATGGCAGAGGAGGTTCAAAGGGTCAAATGGCCTCCTCCTGCTTCTATCTTCTATGCTTCTGCCTCTGTCCCTGATAATTGACCCCTCAACTAAAGATGAAAGATTTATTCCTATATTCCTTAATTATGCCCCTTATAATTTTATATATCTCTTAGAATCCCCTTAGCCTTCTTTTCAACAAGGAAAACAACTCTAACCTATCTAGTATCTCTTCATAACAGAAATGCTCCAGCCAAACAACTTTCTGCTGAACATCCTCTGCACCCTTTCCAGCGCAATTACATCCATCCTTTAGCATGAGGACCTGAAGTGCACACAGTACTCCAGCTGTGGCCTAACTAACATCCTATTTAACACCAGAAAATTCCAGCTCTTATATTCAAAGTTTCAACTAACCTAGGAAGGTATCTTGTATGCCTTTTTAATCACTCTCTCAACCTGTCCTGTTGCCTTCAAGAATCTATGTTTGCATGCTGAGACCAAAGTCCTACCGTGCTTAATGCTTACCCAGGGTTTTTCCATTCATTACACATTCCCTTGCCTTGCCAGTCCTCCAAAAAAACGCATCATTTCACATCCTTCAGGAATAAACTTCATTTGTCATTGTTCTTCCCATTTACCTGTTTATATTTAAAATCTGAAGCTTTCCTTCCAGCTATTTATCAAATCCCAACTTTTGCAACATCTGCAAGTATACTGATAAAACCTCTTATCTTTACCTCCAAGTCATTAATGGACACTACAAATAGTAAGGGATAGGACCAAACCCCATGCTACAACATTGGGCACAAACTTCCAGTCACAAAAACAAGCTCTCCATCAGCTGGTGTCATTGCTACTACAAATGAAGATGGTTACGGCTGAAGGCCAATGATCTTACACCCAGGCCCATGCTACAGGGTCTCCTGTGGGTAGTGTCCCGAGCCATGACCTTCAACTGCTTCATCAAGGTCACAAGTGGGCATGTCGTCTCACGATTGTATAACAATCTCTTACATTCACTGCTCCACAGACAAGGAAGCAGTTCAAAGTCTACATGCAGGAAGACCTAGACAACCTTTAGTCTGACAAGTGACATTCACGCTGTACAAATGCTAAGTACTCTCCAATAAAATAGCATCTAACAATCATGGTTTCACTATCAATGAATCTCCCACTGTTGATAATTCACTGATGATGAATTGGCAATGTCACTGGACTAGTAATTCTGAGGGACAGACTAATGCCATGGGAGCATGAATTCAATCATGTCAGCTGTTGGAATTTGAGTTCAACTAATAAATCTGGAACATGAAGCTACTCTCAGTAATGGTGCCATGAAACAATAATTGATTGGTCATTTTTTAAAAAATCTGGTTCAATAATGTCAATTAGGGAAGGAAATGTACCACTGTTGCCTGGCCTACATATCATTCTAGAGCTATGGTAATGCACTTGGCTCTTTACGGCCTTCCGAAATGGCTTCACAAACTATTCAGCTTAAATAACCATTAGGGATGGGCAACAAATGCTGGCCTTGCCAGCAGCACATGAATCCCACAAAAGAATGAAAGAAAATGGGGCAAGAAATCAGAATACAAGGGTAGGCTTGGACAAGAAAGCTGCTTGGGGAGGGTTATCAGAAAAAGAAGACACACTGCATCTCCATATTTAGATTCAACTATAAAATTTTGGACTCACCTGTCCAATCTCCTAGAACACGTATATGGATACCAAATGTTCCTCGATTTTCTGTAGGGCTCTATGAAATGAACCAATGTAGGAATTATTATACAATGAAAAATCAAGTCTATGCTTCACTTCCTATTAATTATGAAATAGGGTACAATATTCAGTAAATGAAACTTGCTAGTGCTAGTCTTCTAACTGAAAATAAATCTATTTTATCAGCAGGATCTTTAGACTTTAAATGTTCCTGGGCTAGGAACAAAAAAGATGAGCGTGGATTCCCCAGTCTATCACTATGCAGGAAACTGACCAGACAGAGTCAGCTGCTGTCATGATATCATATTGATGATTTTTCATCTTTAGCCTTGCATATGAATACTCATTTGGTAGTCTGTCATATCAAAAGATTCTTTACCAACAGGATGGGGAAAGAAAATTGGAATAGGAAGAGAGAACTATCATTTTATGGAAGGGAAATAATGGTGCAGTGATGATTTCACTAGACTAATGATTTATGTCTGATGAGTCATGGTTTCAAATTTCACCATAGAGGAATTTCAATTCAATTAATCAATACATTCAAACAGATTGAAAAACTGTTGTCAATAAACTCATCCAATAAATTGTCATAAAAATCATCCAATTCTTGTGATCTGGAGGAGTTCTTGTGGTGCAGCATTCATGAATCTACCTCTGGAGCAGGGAGGCTAGATTCAAGTACCACCTGTTCCAGAGATGTGTAAAAGATTGCTGATTATAGAACATCCATAAGATAATGGTGTAGGATGAGCTGAAAGGCTAAAATTGTTGATGATGTTTGATAGCTGCATGACCTTAAATGAGTCCTGTGAACATTCCTTTTTGTGCCGAAGACAGCACATTCTGTATTGGTTTTTCTGTACCTTGCTGTTTGTTACACTGTGTAAAACAGAGAGTTTCATTCCAAGTAATTGGACTTCATCTTGGACCAGGATCACGAATGGTGCCAGGAACAACCTAACCTTCTAGACCAGTTATCAAACAAGGGGTCCTCGATGGGTAGAAGGGAGTGAGGCTTTTTTGTCCACCCCCCCTTTACTTTTCATTTTTTTATTTACCTGATCCTTTGTTTATCATCTTTTATTATTATTCAATACATTTTCATATTCAAGTAAATTCCTGTCGGGAAGTCTTTTCTTAACTACATTTAACTGAATCCGAAAAGAACCGCTTGAATACACTATGATCCAAGATATTTTTAGCAATGATGATGGTATTCAGGAAAATGTTTAAGAGAAGGGAAAAGCTTCCATATTCCAGGGTGAAATGTAGCAGACTTTGGATTTGGCTCGATAATTGATATGTTAGCACAATTAGGGCACCTGAAAGAATGAGGGACGGTTAGAACTGGATAAAGAAACAAAGTGGAGGCCAGGTTTCTGTGCTGTGCAAGTGCACTGAACCTTGTAAAAGTGTTAACTCTTTCTGGTCTGGTTTGAATGCAGCTTTGTTTGCTGGTTGCTAAACGTCGGCTGGTACAAGTTGTGTGTTTGTTCCCTGAAGCTCGAGATCTGGGGATACTTGGAAGTTAGTTTGCATTTTGGAACTGAGCTGTGATTTGAAAGTTTGGTGTATGCCTTTGTGTGCCTGTATTAGTGTGTAACATATGTGGTTAATGTAATTAAGAAATCAATAGTTGTGTAAGGCAAAAATCTGCAACAAAATGTTGATTCAAAGATTTGGTTCGCAAAGCTTGGTAAAAAGTTACCTTTTGGAATTGGGTCCGTGTTGTGTTTGGACTGAGGAAATTTTAATCACAGAAATTACTCGATTTGGAATTTCATTTTCTGGCCAGAGTGAACTTCTAAATACTGTTTTAACATGAGTGAATCTTTAATTCCAGATTGTTCATTGCAAACATATTTGGTGTGAAAATATGCAGGTAATAGAGAAATTTGGAATTTGGGAAATGTAATTCTCTTTGAACAAAATTCTGATGGTACGTCCGAAAATCTGAGAAAACTGATAGAGGAATTAAAAAAGGGAAGATCTAGCAAAAGAGGTGGGCTTTTCCTTTGTTAATGACATAATTATGTGTAGGAGTTTAAACCTCACCCTTGTTAAATCTGTAACATTAATTCACCCATTTTGCTTGATATGGAATGGATGGAGGTTGTTTGTTATTTAGAAATTGGAGATGCAGGATGCTCACCCTGTTTGCAGACTTTCAATGTCACAACACAGTGATGGAGAAGTATTGTGGAGACATCAAATGTATTGAGTGTCAGGAATCTTGAAACCAATGAGCCTCGGTATACCTAAGCATATCATGACAAGAAGTACATTAAGACTCACATGCCCAGGTATTTTGAACCATTTAAATGGAATAGTTACTTGAAAATTTAAAGGGATTCTGGGAAATGATAAAGTGCATGCACACAGTCTTAGTGGTTTTAATGCATAAAAAAATGGTTTGTAACTTTAAGGGACTAAACGGACTACGAATTTTGATAAATTTACATAGAGATACATCAAATATCTGGAAAGATTTATCAAGTAACATCAAAAAGGTGGGTCATCTTAGAGAAAGTACAAAGTATGTTGTGCCTGAATCAAACAGAAACGTTAATGGATGTGAGTTTGCTCGCTGAGCTGGAAGGTTAGTTTTCAGACGTTTCGTCACCATTCTAGGTAACATCATCAGTGAGCCTCCGACGAAGCGCTGGTGTTATGTCCCACTTTCTATTTATCTGGTTAGGGTTCCTTGGGTTGGTGATGTCATTTCCTGTTTTTTTCTCAAAGGATGGTAGATTGGCTCCAAATCAATGTGTTTGTTGATGGAGTTCCGGTTGGAATGCCATGCTTCTAGGAATTCTCGTGCGTGTCTCTGTTTGGCTTGTTCTAGGATGGATGTGTTATCCCAATCAAAGTGGTGTCCTTCCTCATCTGTTTGTTTTGTTTGCTGTCTGTATAAGGTCTTTTAAGTTCATTAGCTGCTGTTTTACTGTGTTGGTGGGTCATCCCAACACCCACAAACAAAGCTGCATTAGAACATTATTCCAACGAGCCACCACACACACTGCAGCACAGAGGAACTACGAAGAGCAGAAGAAAATCACCTATGCAGCGTATTCAAAAGAATGGGTACCCTACGAACACAGTACGCTGATTCCTCAGCAATAAACCCAAACAAACAGGCAAAAATGGCTCAGAAACCATAACCACTCTCCCCTACATCAAAGACATTTCCAAAATGACTGCCAGACTACTCGGACCTCTTGGCATCAGGGTAGCCCATAAACCCACCAACACACTAAAATAGCAGCTAATGAACTTAAAAGACCCTATACAGACAACAAACAAAATGAACGTCATCTACAAAATACCTTGCAAGAACTGTGACAAACACTACATTGGACAAACTGGCAGAAAGCTAGCCACCAGAATACATGAACATCAACTAGCCACAAAACGACATGACCCACTATCACTCGTATCCTTACACACAGATGAGGAAGGACACCACTTTGATTGGGACAACACATCCATCCTAGGACAAGCCAAACAGAGACACGCATGGGAATTCCTAGAAGCATGGCATTCCAACCGGAATTCCATCAACAAACACATTGATTTTGGAGCCAATCTACCATCCCCTGAGAAAAAGAACAGGAAATGACATCACCAACCCAAGGAAACCTAAACAGTTAAATAGAAAGCAGGACATAACACCAGCGCTTTGTTGGAGGCTCACTGATGATGTTACCTAGAATGGTGACAAAACGTCTGAAAACTAACCTTCCAGCTCAGCGAGCAAACTCACACCAGCACCTCAACCTGAGCTACAAATCTTCTCAAAACTCGCTAGAAATGTTAATCTTCTAATATTTTAAAACAGAAGTCTATGTTCCATGAACTACAAATCTCTGTAGATCTTTGGAATTAGAAATGGTAGTAATAGTTAAGCTACAAAATTAGATGAGACAAAGTAATTAGGGGTGGACTCTGGTGGCAGAAAAAAATAATTCGAATAATGGGTTGAAACAACAATTGACGTTAAAATGCAGCTTAGTGAAAAGGAAGTTTAGACGAGAACTGATAACTTTCTCTTGGTGATGTTTGTGTCCTTGTCTTTCTTTTTAATTGGTGATCTACCCCTACCTAAGGCATCAATGATATGTGCAGAGATAACTAAAATCTCACAGATCATTTGATAAGATCATGTGGCAGACAAGAATGTGAGACATGGTCCCAGGACATCGATGTAAGCACGCAAAAGCGAATGTTACCTTGGAGGTAACAAATATAAGGGCATACATGATTAAAAGATATGCATTGAAGAATGGGTCTCAAACATGTACACCCACTTGATGAAAAGATCGGTGTGGACTTGAAGTGCACAAAAACAGTTCAAATGATAAGAAACTGACACATAATCCATACAGAAACTGATATTAAAACAATCAAGAAGTATTAGTGAAAGGAATGTAAGAAGAATTACAATCAAAACAAAAGTGTGATTCGTTATATGTCACAATGGTACAGAACTGAAAGAATATGGATTCTGAGAGCAGAAGTATTGGACTGAGTGAAAGGGCCCATCGGATGACATACAGATACCACATCTTGAGCGTTTGTATGATGCCTGCGTTCCAGTGTTTAAATCAATAGGTGAAATTGTCATGTGTTAGGACAGCTAGTGTATGTGAAAGAAGGCTGAGCTCAGACTCAGAGGGTGCAGGAGTCTGTGGTAGGAGAACCCCAAGGAAAATAAAAGGCAGGAAGTGTAAGCTGAAGATGAAGCCTGACGAACGTTAAGAGTTGTATTGTTTGATCTCATGTATATTGTAGCTCATAGGAGCAATTGTGTATGGAGGTAGTAATTAGTCAATAATACAATCATTCATAAAATCGGCACGGAAGGAAACATATCGAAGAAGTATCCTCAAGACAGATACAGATGGAAGAGAGGTGGAGAAATTTTGAGTCTACGTATGATATTATTTAACTGTTGTTGGGTGAAGTGATCTGTGAATAGGGAACTGGAGGATTAAAAAAAAAGATTAAGAAACTTAAATCTGCAAATATACAGAATTTTAGAGCAAATAATGGGAATAGAGTAACTGAAAAACAAAGTAATTGCCTCCATAAGGTGGCGTTTTCAGAAATTAACAAAAAAGTTACTGTTAAAGGATGACAAATCTTATGACAATTTAACTACTGCAGGAACTCTGCAGTTACAGCAAACAAGTTGGAACCCTGCAAGACCTTATTAAAGGGGCGAGCCCCCTCAGAGAAAATTGAATGGGGGCCTGAGCAAGAGACAGCCTTTATCAAAATCAAACATACACTGGCTTCCTCACCAGTGCTAGAACTCCCAGACCTGAAAAAGCCCTTTCACTTCTTTTGCAGTGAAAGCAAGGGTGATTAGTCTGCAGTAATACCACACAGACACAGAGAAAGTCCCAGGCCTGTGGGATACTACTCAGGCAAAATGGACCCGATTATGATGGGACAACACTCCTGTGTTTGTGCCATCCAACGTGCTACCTGGGCACTGACTTCCTCTCCCTTGACACAGCTGTACATTAAACTCCACATAGCATACTTCAACTATTGGAAGCTGGCAAATTGAGAGGTGTTACGGACAGTCAGTGAGCTAAATGGGGAGCCACACTGTTGCCAGGGGATAAGCATATAGATGTGGTTAAAGACAATAAAAAGAACTCAGCAAGCTATATGAATCAGGAGGGAGAGATACATGATTGTATCCCCCTCATGGAGCAGTAAGAAGAGAGACAAGGTCGAGTTAAGAAAGAGCCATTAAAAGGGGCCAGATGTGAAATGCACGTTTCTAGATGTGGTGCGGAAATATTATGATGGTGAGGCCCAGACAGGATTGGGCCAAGGTTATTTTGAAAGTAAAACTTTTGGCAGGAGAGAGGATAGAAGGATGCTGCTCTGCCCAGGCAGTTGAGCTAAAAGCCCTCCAGTTAGGAAAAGGACAGAGTTAACATTTACACAGACAGTAAAAATGCCTTTGGTGTCATCCATGACACATGGTAGCTTGGGCAAGAAAAAGCTATATTACGTTGATTTTGTGTACAATTCAGCATGAGATCCTAGTCATACACCAAGTGGCAGCAGTAATTAAAATTGAAGTGCAGAGAAAGATCCAAATGCCAGAACAGAAAAGGAACTGACGAGCAGCCAGCTAGTCTGGCATTCTCTTTTCTTCCTCTCTCCTTCTTGCAGGTTTTGAAGGTCCTCAACAGGAACGGGATCTTCAACCCCAGGACAGCAGCCGGAGTAGATTAAATTGTGGCTATATATGTGATGCGATTGCGTGGCAACTGTGATTTAGGATAATGCTGATATTAGCATTAGCATGAGAATGTTAATCTTCTGGGGGGCTCCTCTTAAATTTCATCCCACTGAAGGCAGAAAGGTACATGGCGAAACAAGACTTTAATGTTAAGGCGACTTGTTAATTCCATCACAACCTTGACTGCACATCAGGGTGGGATATCATAGAATCCCTAGAATGGGCCATTCAGCCCATACTGCCCCTCTGAAGAGCATTCCACCTGGACCCATTCCCGTACACTTCCCATGTCTAACCGATCCATCCCTGGGCATGACAGCATGGTCAATCAGCCCATACTGCACGTCTTTGGACTGTGGGAGGAAACTCACACAGATATGGGAACAATGTGCAAACTCCACATAGACAGTCACTTGAGGCTGGATTTGAACCCAGGTCCCTGGCGCTGTGAGGCAGCAGCACTAACCACTGAGCCACCAGTATATTTGAGGGTTGGTCCCTGAAGGCCACTGTGGTCATTTATTTGATGGTACATACTGTTGTTGTATTGTTTATATTGATGACAGCTATTTTCATTATAGTTTTAATTTTCTGTTGTAGGTTACATACATTTATCAGGTATTATTGTGGGGCTGTTGCTGATTTGTGTCTGTATCTGCTATTGTAACATGTGCTGTCAAATATCGTTGGGGTGGATTGTACAGGATGAGCTGAAGGGCTAAAATTATTGATGTTATTTGGAAGCTGCATGACCTTGAATGAGTCCTGTGAACACTCCTGTACATGCTAAAGATGGCACAAATTGTACTTGTTTTTCTGTACCTTGCTGTTTGTTGCATTGTATGAGAGAGAGAGTTTCGTTCCAAGTCATTGGACTTCACTACAGACCAGCTTGTGAATGGTGCCAGGAACAATCTAAGCCTCCAGACCAACTGTTGATCGAGGGATCCAGCCTCAGCAGAAGGCCAGGAGGCTTTCCTCCCCTTTCTTTTACATTCATTTTATTTACTTAATTCCTTCTTTTTCGTCTTTTATTATTACTCAATCAACATTCATGTTTAAGCAAATTGCTGCTGTCGAGTCTTCTCTTAACTACATTTAAATGAATCTGAAAGAAACTGCCTTGACACACTATGATCCAAGACAGTAATAACCATATGAAATAGGAACAGAAGTCATTCGGTCCCTCAAGCCTACTCCACCATTCAATAAGATCATGGCTGATCTAACATTCCTTACATTCACTTTTCTGTCCTAAGGCTATAACCCATGATTCCCCTACTGATCAAGAATCAGCATATTTATCAGCCTTAAATCCACACAAAGACTCCATCCTCACAGTTCTCTGTGAAAAGGAGTTCCAAAGATTCTCAGTTCTCAGGGGAGACATCCTCTCAACATTTACCCTGTCAAGCCTCTTAAGAATCCTATATGTTTCAACAAGGTCACCTCTCATTCTTCTAAATTCTGACAAGTCAATTCCTTCATTGTTCCTTGTGTGCTCATAAGGAATCTTTCCGTATGGGGATCATCATCATGAACCTTCATTGAACTGTCTGCAATGAAATAATATATTTCCTTAAATAAGGAGGTGAAGACTGCTCACAGTACTCCAGATGTACTCTCACCAGTACTTTGTTCAGTTACAGTAAGATTTCCCTCTCCATTGAAAGTAATTAGAGTGCTCTTGTGGCATAGTGGTAATGTCCCTTAATCTGAACCGGGGGCATGTGGTCAAATCCCACCTGCCTCAGAGGGACGTAACAACATTTCAGAACCAAAAAAATCCTATAATGATTAAAGAGATAACAAGGTGTAGAGCTGGATGAACGCAGCAAGCCAAGCAGCAGAGGGCCAGGAAAGCTGATGTTTTGGGTTTGGATTTTCCTATCTCATTTTGCTTACATATCCTACACTTAGAAAATAAATCAATCAATACTTCACCCAGTGATCATTAGTCAATTGTGGTTAGCTTAGGAAAGAGGTAGGCAGAGGATACTGGAAAGATCATTTTTAGTTTTTGGACTGTGGACTGAAAAAAAGAGAAAATACGCTGCTTTAAAGCAAGGAAACTGAAAGATGATGCTGTAGTTTTAAAAACAAGGTGTGTATATATGTGTGAGTATGCAAAGAATGTGTGAGCAACACGTGTGTGCACATGTGCGCACGTATGTAAACATGTATGTGTTTTCAGAGTAATTTTGCCCAGGGACAATCCTTTGATTGACAGTTGTTAGTCAATCGAAAAGTCAATCTCTCTCATCCTCTCTGTCTGCACATGTAAAACAAAAATCTCCCAGAAGTTGTTCTCATGCACTACTTCACTATAAACTGCCCTCTACAATTTGCCTGTTGAAAAGAAAAACAGGAAAATCTCATCAAAATCACTAAAGTTCTCATGCAGTCAATAAAAGACAACTTTGGTATGCAAATAACCCAGTCTTATCAGCAACCAAGTGAAAGGAAGTGGAAGGAATTGAAAGAATCACTCATCAAGCCCTATGGTCTAGATTGGTGGCATTCAACTGTTTTTTCCTGCTTTTATTCCCGTCTTTTTCCACCGCAGTCTTTTGTGTATGGGTATTTTAGAAAGGGCATAGAGTTTACGTTACGGAGTATAATTTAGCAATTCTTGTGTCCTTCCTGCCATTGATTTAAAAAAAATTCTCATAATAAAAAGTTACATTCTTGTTCATGGAAAACCTGGTACGCATATTTTTTAATCAGAGTAAGACAATTAAAAAAGTTGGGGACATGCATGATTTAATTAGATTTTCACATTTGTGACAATGCCAGGAATTGTAGGGCCTCTGTTTCACCCAGTCTGTTTCAGCCCCTCTGGTTCTCGCCCTCTGTTGCAGCCCAGTGAGTCATGACAATATACATTGATTTTACAAAGACTGAAGATCTTCTATTTGAACAGAAAACCAGTTCATAAGCTTCATGTAATCATTTCGGATACAATTGCAAAATCAGGAAATAAAGTTTCTAATTATGCATCTTATACAGTATTACATTATTAATTTTTCTAATTAATAGACAAAAGATCACTTTACACAATAATATTGCATATCACAGCCAGGCCAAAAAGATATTCAAAATCTCTGGGAAATGTTATTTCACTTTCAAATGCACATTAAAAGGAAAACAAAGATTTGGCTTGGAAAAATATACATTTGTTGCAAATGATTAGTGCATATGATTAGATCAGTGTTGCTGACTTAAATTGTCCTGTGTTATTTGATAGAAAAAGGCTAATGGTTTGGTAAAATAGAATAATTTAAATGTTTACTTTTTCATTAAACGTCAGTAAAAGTTCTATATTCATTTTCTCATGTATGAAATACTTGTTATTCTCATGAGAGAAGGGTAGTGTACACCGCACTTAATAGTAGGTTTAACAGTAAAAGCCACCTGCAAACATTTAATATGAAATGAATTCACAGAAAAGTGAGTTTTCCCGCAACTTTGTTTTTGTTCCTGATTTACAGCATCTGCAGTTCTTTCGGTTTTTATTTAGACGTTATTTCTGTTCACTTGCCTGTACAGTGAGAAGATTCCATGGTATCACCCCTACTTGCAGCTTCCCTGACATGATGAGCACCTTTCCTGCTTTTTATTCATTCACAGGACGTCAGAATTGTTGGCTAAGTGAGCATTTCTTGCTCATCACTAGTTGCCCCAGAGGGCAATTAAGAGTCAACCACATTGTTGTGGGTCTAGAGTCACACTTAGGCCAGGCCTTCCATTATTGACTGCACCAACATTGACAGAAGGGCACAACATCAATCAGAGAACTACATAAACAGGAAATCTCTACACTCTTGAATGTGCTGATGACTGATGATCCCAGATAAGTGGTTGCACATGTAGCCCAAAAGGCATTGAACAACAGTTACTTGCTGACCTGCACTGCAATGGAGCAACCTATCAACATCCTGAAGGTGTGCTTTTGAAGCCTTTACCATCCTGGAGGAGTTCTACCATATTTTCAGGCAAGGATCTCAAGAATAGTCAAATATATGTTACGCACATCGTAATATGGTACAATGGAAGGATCTGCAACCAGAGGAACCACCTCAACAGTTAAGGACAGCAGATTTCATTCCAGAAAGGACCTGAAAAGGGTTTTCTAACAATTGGCAATGATTTCATGTCATCTTTAGATTCCAAATTTCAGACTTCCTTTAAAAATTGGATTGAAATTCCACCATTTACTGGGGTGTGATTTAAACCCAGGTTCCTAATTTATTGAATGAAGAGTCAGGTGATAATACCACAAGGCAATCATCTCCACAGACATACTATTACTCTTCCACCTGGGTACCCAAGTCAGCAGGACTGAAATGAAGTGGCCCTGCAAGGCCACATGTCCCACATTGCAACTCCTGTGGGTATCAGTGCTGCTTGAAATGTTTAAAATCTGTGGTACTTTATGCACTTTTCTGCACCTTTCAAAAGGTTACTCTACTTCTCTAAAGACCTTCTGCTTGCTTCAAAACTTTTACACCAAGTAACCAGTCAGGTTTTGGAAATGTCATTGACAAACATTGTTTGTTCTTGCAGTCAGCTGCACTTGTAAACATTCTGTAAAATGTATAAGTGCAAAATTCATCCCACATTTTCTCCAGCAAAATTTGTTCTGGATGATTAAAGGGTCAATCTTCAGGATTGGAGGCACAGGTGCATTTTCAATTAGGTGTGGCTTCTCCACGGAGGCTGAGGGGTGACCTTTCAGAAGTTTATCATGAGGGGCATGGATAAGGTGATTAGCCAAGGTCTTTTTCTCAGGGTAGTGGAGTTCAAAACTAGAGGGTAAAGGTTTAAGGTGAGAAGGCAAAGATTTAAAAGGGACCTAAGGGGTAACATTTCACGCAGAGGGTGATGCAGGTAGGGAACAAGCTGCCAGAAGAATTTTAAATAAATTGCTTTAAATAATCAGCAGGTCCTGCATCTTATATGAAGAGAAGCAGACTTCATGTTTCAAGTCAATAGGAATCTGTTTCAAAAGTCATATTTAAGTGACAGGACTGGGTTGAATGTTAGCCAAAATTTGTGTAAATATCTATTTCAGGATTTTCATGAAGGGATACTCTCCATGAGCCCTCATGACTTTTCTATCTCTGCTACTCACTTCATTATCTATTCACAACTTGATGGCAGCACAAGTCATTTTCTCCTCATTAGCAATGGAAATATTTGCTACTG
Organism: Stegostoma tigrinum; assembly: GCF_030684315.1. NCBI lineage: Eukaryota > Metazoa > Chordata > Chondrichthyes > Orectolobiformes > Stegostomatidae > Stegostoma > Stegostoma tigrinum. The sequence goes on along the minus strand of NC_081359.1, from coordinate 50,951,996 downwards.
CCTGGACCCACTGGGATCTCTGCAGCTGCCACCATATATAAAGGCCCAGCTATGCACTAGATCATTCATTGCAAGCCAGCATTTGCCTTTCACAGTTCCAGTGTGAGAAGAATTTTCAAGAAGATGGCCAACAGATGCAAGGTGGCACCTGAAATTGCTCTCAGGGTCTTAGAGATATTTGTGAATGGGGTGATGGAGAAGACTATCTGCTGGCCTCAGGATTGTCAGATGGTACCCCAGAACCAGACGTGTCACCCTATTAATGGCTGCCTCCAGGGTCAGCACACTGTCCATGCAGCAATCCAGGAAGAAGGTTAATGTTAGCAAGATCTGTTGGGACCAAAGGCTGCAGAACACTTATCCCAGTTTTCCCATTGCCCATGTATTTTTTATTTCCCAGTTTATGTTTATCTGTTTGTGTCTGTAAGGGTTTCTAAGGGTTCAGAATTGGTCACCATGCTACCAGAAGGATGTGGTGGCTTTGGAAAGGGTACAGAAAAGATTTACCAGGATGTTGCCTGGTATGGAGGGCATTAGCTATGAGGAGAGGTTGGAGAAACTTAGGTTGTTCTCACTGGAACAATGGCGATTGAGAGGCGACCTGACAGATGTCTACAAGATTATGAAGGGCATGGACAGAGTGGATAGTCAGAAGCTTTTTTTCCAGGGTGGAAGAGTCAGTTTCTAGGGGCCATGAGTTTAAGGTACAAGGGACAAGGTTTAAATGTGATGTGCGAGGCACATTTATTTTTCCACACAGAGGGTGGTGGGTACCTGGAACTCAGCAGATACAATAGTAACTTTTAAAGGGCATCTTGACAAATACATAAATAGGATGGGAGTAGAAGGATACAGTCCCTGGAAGGGTGGAGGGTTTTACTTATGACGGGCAGCACATCAGTTCAGGCTTGTAGGGCCAAAGGGCCTGTTCCTGTACTGTAATTTTCTTTGTCTTTGTAGAGTTCACTTAATTTAATTTGGAGACAGACAATGCTGCACACTACTGAGCAGTGTCCCCTCTTTAGACTACGTGGTAGGCTAATTTATCTTAGACTCAGACAATGAGAAGGTGATTGTTTGGCACCTGGGGTTTGCATTCACTAAGTAACTACAAGAATTGCTAGTCAACCACAGAAAATTATAAATATGAAGTCTCATTTCTTAAAGAACTTCTACCTCCTCTTTCTGCTCTCTACTTCTATTTTTCTACCCAATGTAGCAATGAATCCATACATTCAAAATTTGTGTTTCCTTCTCAGTCTTCACATCTTTCATTTCACAGTCCCACAAGCTAATTAATTAAGATGATGCACCCTTCTTAAACTATTCATTCAGGTTCATCTGTTTGTCAGACGTGTTTGGATTTTCAAACTTCTACGTACAAAATTACTAAAAAAGTGGAAGATTCAGAAACCTCAATGCTCTCTCCATTTAAAGTGCCCAAAGAGTAGAATTTGGCCTATTGTGTCTATTGCCAATCAAACAGCTATCCAGCCAAATTCTACTCTTTGGGCACTTTAAATGGAGAGAGCATTGAGGTTTCTGAATCTTCCACTTTTTTGTGTTTGTTGAGGGAGTTCCGGTTGGAATGCCACGCTTCTAGGAATTCTCGTGCGTGCATCTCAAACTCAGGCATCCTAGAAGCATGGCATTCCAACCGGAACTCCCTCAACAAACACATTGATTTGGAGCCCATCTACCATCCTCTGAGAAAAAGAACAGGAAATGACATCACCAACTTAGGAAATGACATCACCAACCCAAGGAAATCTAAATCAGATAAATAGAAAGCCGGACATAACACCAGCGCTTTGTCGGAGGCTCACTGATGATATTACCTAGAATGGTGACGAAACGTCTGAAAACGAACCTTCCAGCTCAGCGAGCAAACTCACATCCATTAATTGGAGTCATTACAGTGCTGAAAGAAGGTTCTTTCCTTAAATTTGCAAGATATTCTTAGATATTGTAGGAATTATTAGCTTTATGAGCAAAATGCCTAGCAATGAATAGCAGTCTGGTTGCTGACATGCAGCTAATGCCTTCTCTTTTTGGACAGTTACAGGCCAAACCTAGGAAGTTGATTAACCATTCCCTAAAGAGGAAATGTGAACAACAGCAGATGATGTATGAAATGGGGGAAATTTAGTGAATAAATAAGTGAAGTTAAAACAAATTCTCAGGGATAATTATTGATCTTTTTCCAACAGATGTTAGGTGCTGAGTTTAGATACCTGTGGTTCTGGCTATTATATGAATGGATTTCTTATCTTCAAAACAGAAGTGCAGGCTTGTCTTTTAAAATGACGTTTGCTGGCCCAACCTTTGACCTGATCAAGAGGGTGTCTCTGGGCCAGCTGTGATGGAGATGTGATGTGCCTTACCCCAGTACCAAAATCCAACTTGTAGTTTAATGTTGTTAAGGTTCAATGATGCACCCTAAATTGTTGTCAGTAGAACAGCAGAAAAACATCACAATTACAGATGACATTTTTCAAGAAAAAGCTACTAACCGGAGTCACCAGGTGAAATTTTTCTGTCCTTTGGTGTGGCATGAGTGGCAAGAAAGGGTGTGAAAATACAGTGAGAATGAAAAAAAATACAATCAGCTTCTCAAAGTTGGAAAGAAGTTTCTCAAATTTTCCATAAGGCATGAAATGGCAATTTTAGAATTTGTCATTGAACAATAATTACATTATTTCTACACAATTGCATCTGATTAAAGGCCTGTACTGGTCTTATTACTACACCACTTCCAATTCTCTCCTTCACCAAGGAACTCCTCTCCAGCTGACTTAAATTCCTGATATATAAATCACAGCAAGTACATGGCAGTTGTAGCTCATTGAATGCTTGTCCCAGTCATTATAGTATTGCTAAGTCAGGACAATGTCCATCCATGTTTCACAAGCTCCAGTGTACACAAATCAGCATTTGGAAAGCATCAGTCTCACTACAACATACCTGTACTCGGGTGAATGCATACATAACTTTTAGCCTTCAACAGTTTACTTGAGAGACCAGGTCAGCTATCATTTCCTTGGAAGGTGGAAACAAGGGGGCAAAAAAATTTAAGAGTTTCCCACTGATTCTAGTGTAGAATTTTCTCTTTCTGGCTGGAGTGGTATCACTTTGATTCTTGCTGGCACTTGATGCTCTTGAGATGCAAGCAAAGATATCTTGGGAATTTCATGAGAGTGGAGGACTGTACGATCATGGATAAAAGAATAAACTGTTGAAACAGGGTTAATAGGAAATTCTCATGTAGTACTCTGATCTGCAGATCTAATCATGAGCTTAACCTCATTATGCAGATGATCTTTGTCAACAAAAAGAAGGGACTGAGGATATTTGTTTTCTCTCTGTGTCTCCAGTTTTTTTTAAAGGCTAGGTCATTGGTCATTAATTCTACAGGACAGTATTCAGTCGTTCAATATGATCTTGGAAGTTCTAACCTATGTCTACAAAAGAGAGGCTTTTCCCCCCATCAATATATCTCTCTGTTGCGTTACTAGGTAAGAACACGGTGTCAGAGTACAATATTTTCTTAAATCTTCTGCAGGTTTGACATCTCCAGTTAATAGCTGGGGGGTTTTGCTCAATACATGCACTCAGGTGTTTAACTTGCCAATTCTTGAGTTTTGATCTGTTCAAGCTAAATTTGGTGTTCAACTTTAAAGGCATCTGTGTCTCCAATAGCTTAATAATTTGGTCTTGAAGGCATTAGCTGAAAAACCTCCCAAGGATTTCTATGTCTTGCTGATAGGTTTCTCTTGCAGACTCCTGCTGTCATTAACACAATTCAATAATTTTTGCACAGTGAGTATTAACATGATCTACCTTGGACTTAAGGATCCCTTTTCTTCTGGATATGCTTTTATTAGCTACTTTAGAGTTGTACTACTTCAAGGGCTGTTCCTGAAAATTGAAGATTTTGTTCCCCTAAACTTGTCAACCTCACACTGGATGATGTCTGTGCACATTTGTACAGATGTACTGCATAGTCAGCTTCTGCTTATGTATCTGGGGCATCACCCACTCTGCCTGAACTGGTTCTCAATTTACTTTGAAAGTCTGGATCTTTTTCTGACCCCATAACTTAGATGCTGGAGATTTTGTGATCACTTCATTCGTTGCAGGAATTTTTGAAACCTCACTGGCTTTTATCAGATTGAACCAGTAAAAATTATTTTTTCCTCATTTCCCAGCAGCGATCTGACTTTCTAATTGCATCTAGAACCGTGCCACATGAATCTAAAGACAAAGCCCAAAGTTTCAGTTTCTAGTAAATGAACAACTTAAATCTTGGTTTCCTTCTCTGTAACTAAAAGTTGAAAGAAAGAAACACTATCCAGAATGCCCCTGGGAGCTCTTTTCTGGCCTCTTCTCACCATTTCAGCTTCTATTTACAGAAAAACAGAGGGATGTCCCATCCTTTTTGCAATACACCAGGATTCTCCAGTCTGTGTACCTGATCCAGGAGCCAAAGTCTTGGCTTGATCCTTTACATTATTTGAAACAACAACCCTTCATGTTTGTACATTCTGCATAATATTTAAATATGATGGCGGTGGAGGGGCCACCACCATGATTGAAAATGGTCAATTTACAGAAAACAGTTAAGAACTAAGAACTCAAGAACTTAATCCTTAGTCATTATGAGCTAATAATTCAATTGCCACATTTATGTGTAAACAATTATATCAAGTGACATTCCACTGCGATGTGTATTTTAATTAGCCCAATACCTTATTTTCATTCCTAATTGATTATTTCCTTTATAACAGATATTAATGCTGCTTAAGGATTCCTACTCTTTAGTGGACTGGAAAAATTGATTATTGATTTCAATCTGGGCTTGCTAGGAACATAAACAGCTTCTATAGCAACAAAAATAAAAAACTTGCTGGAAAATCTCAGCAGGTCTGACAACATCTGTGGAGAGAAAACAGGCTTAATGTACATGCCCTGAGACCCTTCTTCAGAATGAATTGTAGCTAGGAAAAGGTTGCTATGGAGTGGCAGGACAGGGGTTGGGGGTAGGGGTAATAAATGAGAGGTGAAGATGGATCCCAGAGAGAGGGAGAGAGGGGGAGAGAACAATTGGGCAGACAAAGGGGTGGGTAAATGCCCGCTTGAGAGAATAAATAGCTACTAATGGGGACCATTAGGGGCAGACAATGGATTGTTTGTGGTAGCAGCCCATGTGATGACAAGATCTGGTGTGTGGGAGTTAGAGAAAAGACATGGGAGAAGGCACTCAGGCCCAAAAAGTGTTGAACTCAATATTAAATCCAGAAGGCTGCAGGATCCCCAGTCAGAAAATGAGGTCTTCTTCTTCTATCTAGTGCTGACTTTTTCAAGAGCAATTCAACAAGCCTGAGACAGAGATGTTGGCCAGGGACTAGGGGGATGTGTTGAAATGGCAGGCAACCAGAATCTCAAGGTCATTTTTAGGAAACTTCTATCGCATTTCATTTTCTGATCCCAAACATCGACATGATAATAATGGTCAAACTGTCTTGTAATTTTCAGCATTTCAAAGGTCTAAACGGGGTGCAATCCCAATGTTTCATTAGAAGATGTGTAGCTCGGTGGGCATTAGGGGGATGGGTCTAGATGGGATGCTCTTTGGAGGGGCAGCAAGAACTTATTGGGCCAGAGGGCCTGTTTCCACACTGTAGGAATTCTATGATTCTATGAAGACTGAGAAAATTTAGAGAAGAATGATTAATGAGAGCATTTACACAATGCCCAAGTTACTTCAAATTTTCTTATGGGCAATTCTGTGAAACCATTGACAAAAAAAAACTCTGATATTCAATTAATACAACTTTGCATTGACCAAGTTAAAAAAAAAATTCTGACTCAGTACAGCCAATGGCTTAGGCGTAACAGCCTCCAAAGCCAAAATTCTAATATCTTACAGATTCTTTTTAAGCATATGTTTTTCTGATGTCTAGACACTCAAGAAACAATTACAATCCTTCCATCATTAGCTTTGATCAAGTAAATTAACTTGTGCCTCCCAACATCTAATTCAAATTATGCAGTGTTTACACTTGTGGGGAATATTGGAAACATGTTTACGTAGGAACATGTTGAAAACATTGGGCCAGATTTTTATAAAATTGGATTGACTTGGGGTCCTTTAAAAATAGTGACTGGAACCCGATTCTAGGATTCTCAAACCTTTCCTGGTACATTAGCTGCAAAATAAGTTAGCCAAAATCAATTACTAAAAAGTCATAAAATGACAGCTCAGACCTTGGCTCTTTGGCCCAATCTGCCTGTGCTCAGTCTTTGAATAAGTTATTCGATTAGTCACACATGCCCCACAACCCTGCAGATCAGATCCTAGCAACTCACTACCTAGAGCATTTTCCTTTTGCCAATTTATGTTTCCTCTAGGTACAAGAGATTCTGACACTTGAAAGTCATTTCTCCTTATTTACTCCATCACGGCCATCCATGATTTTTTTCCTGACCTTTATCAAATTTTCTTTCATCTTTGTCTGCTTTAAGGAGAACAGTTCCAGGATCCCCAGTCTCTCCACATATCTAAAGTCCCTCGTCCTTAGTACCATTCTGGCAAGAATCTTTCCCATTTTTTATAACCTCAGGAACCTCCCCATGAACAATGCCCAGAACAGATCATAATAGTCAATCTGAGGCATAACTGATGTTTATAAAGTTTTAGTACAATCTCCTATATTCCGAGTCCTGCATTTTCTTGTTGATCTTCAGAAACAAGAGTCAGGTCAGTTACCAAGTTTGGAAACCTGAGTCCTCTTCCTTTTCTCATAGTTACCTTATTTTCAGTTCCTGGGTAGGATTCATATTTTCAAACTGTGAAGGCAGAGTCAGATGATTACAGGTATTGAGATTTAGGGTTAGAAAGGTCACCTTAGTTAGCTGGGACATCAGTTCAGCACTCCAACTTTAGAATAATTTGCCCAACTCACATTCCTCAAATCTTAACCCAACCCACATGTTCACTAGATCCACATACCCTCTCCAGCCATATTGGGGCCAATCTTGCAGGAAGCAGAAAATTAAGAAGTTGATTCAAAATGAATGATTCATTGCCAAAGGAGTAGGATGCTCAACAAGAGACAGCAATATCCAGTCAGCTGGGCCAAAGGTAGACAAATGGTGTTGAGACAAGCAGAAAGTAGCGAGCACATCTCAAATCAAAGGCTTTCTCTACAACAGGGAAGGAAGGTTAAAAATTGTGCATGGCCAGAACTGTCAGCCCGTCATTGTAGAAAGACAGACAATCTCTCCACAGAAAGGGTTTTGCCGGTGACTTTTTCCAATTGAATTCCAAGAGGTTGGTACTGAGATGATTGAAAGAAGGTAAAATGGATCCCTTAGCATGCCACCAGGAGGCAACCAGCAGTTAAATACTAAGTTAGTTATAGTGAAGCAGAGGCCCCGTCCACTTCTAGGGAGATTCCTGTGATAGGTTTTCTCCAATTGGGCTATTTATGTGCCTAATTGGTTCTTTGCCACTGCAGACGTGTAGTTACAGCCACATTAACCCCATCTCTGGCATGAATGCTTCGGTGACATGTATTATGTGATATTTTGCAACTTCACTCCAGGTCCTAGCTCCTAACTACAGTAAGTGGTCAATATTCAACATATACCTACGCAGTCAGAATTATCCATTATGCAAAGCCATATAAACAGAAGAGTGCAAGAGATAGTTGTATGTGAAGCTTCATACCAAGTATATAGTTGCCAACAGTTCACTTCCCACAGTTTCCGTCAATCTTAACCGAGCCACAAACACACAATGATAACAGACAATGTCAGTAGAAAAGATGGTGGTAAAACAATGTTTAAAAAAAAACTGGTTAAAAAAAGGGTGATAAATGTTAAGGTACTGTTTACTGTTGGAATTCATGCATGCACACTTGTGAACACATGAACAACGAGCAATTGGAGGCCATTCTGCCCCAACGTTCCATAAAATCATCTCTGATCTGACTGCAACCATAACCTAACGTCCATGCCTACCCCTGAAAATCTTCCACTCCTTGCTTACCAAGAATCCATCCACATTTGCCTTAAATTTTCAAAGGCTCTGCTTCCCTTGCCTTTTGATGTAGAGAGTTTCAAACTCACAATCCTCAGCAGAAAATGTCTCTTTATCTCTGATCCAAATGGGAAGCACCTTATTATCAAACAGTGATCCCTACTTCTAGATTCCCCAACAAGAGAAATAATCTTTTCCACACTTATCTTGTCAATCTGTGTCAGGTCTGTAAGCTACAATAAAGCAATCTTTTACTGTTCAACCTCTAAGAAAAATTGGACATGTTTAAGGCAAAGCATCTTTCCCAGGAGAAGTTACATGATTAAATGCAAATTACTAGAGTTCTGAAATTGTAGTCAATGGTCAGCAAAAAACAAACATCAAATTAGAAACTGGAGTATCTGATATTTCAGATACAGCAGAAGCAAAGATGTTACATAGAACATTAGAACATAGAACATTACAGCACAGAACAGGCCCTTCGGCCCTCGATGTTGTGCCGACCTGTCATACCGATCTCAAGCCCATCTAACCTACACTATTCCATGTACGTCCATATGCTTGTCCAATGACGACTGATATGTACCTAAAGTTGGCGAATCTACTACCGTTGCAGGCAAAGCGTTCCATTCCCTTACTACTGAGTAAAGAAACTACCTCTGACATCTGTCCTATATCTTTCACCCCTCAATTTAAAGCTATGCCCCCTCATGCTCGCCGTCACCATCCTAGGAAAAAGGCTCTCCCTATCCACCCTATCTAACCCTCTGATTATTTCATGTTTCAATTAAGTCACCTCTCAACCTTCTTCTCTCTAATGAAAACAGCCTCAAGTTCCTCAGCCTTTCCTCATAAGAGCTTCCCTCCATACCAGGCAACATCCTAGTAAATCTCCTCTGCACCCTTTCCAAAGCTTCCACATCCTTCTTATAGTGCGGTGACCAGAACTGTACACATTACTCCAAGTGCGGCCGCACCAGAGTTTTGTACAGCTTCACCATAACCTCTTGGTTCCGGAACTCGATCCCTCTATTAATAAAAGCTAAAACACTGTATGCCTTCTTAACAGCCCTGTCAACCTGGATGGCAACTTTCAAGGATCTGTGTACATGGACACCGAGATCTCTCTGCTCATCTACACTGCTAAGAATCTTACCATTAGCCCTGTACTTTGCCTTCCGGTTACTCCTACCAAAGTGCATCACCTCACACTTGTCTGCATTAAACTCCATTTGCCACCTCTCAGCCCAGCTCTGCAGCTTATCTATGTCTCTCTGCAACCTACAGCATCCTTCGTCACTATCCACAACTCCACCGACCTTAGTGTCGTCTGCAAATTTACTAACCCATCCTTCTATGCCCTCATCCAGGTCATTTATAAAAATGACAAACAGCAGTGGACCCAACACCGACCCTTGCAGTACACCACTCGTAACTGGTCTCCAGGGTGAGCATTTCCCATCAACTACCTCCCTCTGTCTTCTTTCAGCAAGCCAATTTCCGATCCAAACTGCTATATCTCCCACAATTCCATTCCTCCATTCTTTACAACTTTTCCTTCATAACTTAGCAAATTTTAAAAATTATCAATAAAGATTGGGATTCTGTAAATTGTTCATGATTCAGCACAGCACCCCACCCCCCACAGTCTTCCTCCCACCACCAGCAACCCTACCTACCAGGGAATCTATCTTGGGAACAGCAGCAATCAGCTTCGATCAGGACTGACCACTGATTAGGGTCACTCCTCCAAGCTGCAGAAAGCCAAACAAATTTAAGAGGCAGTTCAATCCTGCGGTCACGCAATAGATGCAAAATGGCCAGTAAGAAGAGTTACAAAGTTACAATCTGAAGGGAAAAACAAGGGGCCAGAGTTGTAAAGCCAAACCCTGTAGCCCTGCATGAGGAGTTGATGGCTAGAGAATGGAAACACTATCCTGATATTCAAATACTGAGTCCAGCCTTGCAGCTTAGTATCTTTCTTGGTTTAAAATTAATATCTAATCTTCACTATTAATCTTTGTCATGTCTGCCAGGTTGTGCTAGGTTGGAGAGTAAGAAGGGATTTGGGGGTAATAATGCAGATAATTAGTATTTTTAAGAACTTTTATCATTGCCATTCCACAAATTTTGTCAAGTACGTTTTGCTAGGAATAAATAATTATTATTGTTTTACATGAAACAGACAATGTCAGAAGCCTTGGTGACTAGTATAGCTCAGGGTCAGTACATTAAGAGACAGGTCATTGGGAGGAGTTATTACATTAACTTCACAAAGCCTTCATCATATATTATGAACTCCTGGTTTTCCACTGTGTTCATCAGCATGGTTAACTCAGTGTCCATGACAATATGTAGTTAATGGAAAGGAAGTCTTAGCATGTGAACATCTCTCAAATTCATGTAGCTGCTATGACCCCCAGCTCTGTTCCTGGGTTAGGTTCAGAGGTGGGAGAAATCTCAGCTCAATAAACCCAACCTTTAACAATGACTGCTTGCACTTCCAATTTTGGTAATGGTATGGATGATTAAATTGGGAGTCAGGCTAAATGAACTGGGAAGAACCTGCCAGATCCTGAGATGAACTGGGTGGAAAGCCTGCATTCGGGCTCCAATATTGTGGTGAAAGTTTAAAAGTGAAAATTAAATCTTGTGTCATCCATCCTGCTCACAAATCCCCAACCCATACTCTTCCATGCCCCATCCATGTCAAACTATGTCCCTGTACCTACCTCACTTGCCCTTCATATCCCTCTGCAAATTTAGTCACCCCTCATATACAACACCTAACCTCCCCAATGATCTTACCATGCCAATATATCAAGGCTCTACAAGTAAAGTACCAGGATAAAATATAATCTCATTGCTTAAATTTATATATAGCTGAGAACATTTTAATGAGAAAACTACTCTCATGAATAATTATACAATTTTGACACTTGATCGTATCAAGAGGAACAATGGGTTTAGGAATATTTTACACATAAATGTTCTTCACAGTCCCAAAGGACACCTGAAATACCTACAAACGTGCTTCACTCCTAGCCCTAAATATTTGACACTCATCCCCGATATCTACAGGGTACGGTCAGATTCCCAAAGGTCTCAGTGCTTCCGGGACTTTATAAAGCTCTAGTCAGGCCCCATTTAGAATACTGTGTCCAATTTTGGGCCCCACACCTCAGGAAGGACATACTAGCCCTGGAGCACATCCAGCGGAGATTCACACGGATGATCCCCGGAATGGTAGGTTTAACGTACGATGAACGGCTAAGGATCCTGGGATTGTACTCATTAGAGGTTAGAAGATTGAGGGGAGATCTAATAGAAACTTACAAGATAATGTATGGCTTAGAAAGGGTGGATGCTAGGAAGTTGTTTCCATTAGGCGGGGAGACTAGGACTCATGGGCACAGACTTAAAATTAGAGGGGGTAAATTTAAAACAGAAATGAGACAACATTTCTTCAGCCAGAGAGTGTGGGCTTGTGGAATTCATTGCCACGGAGTGCAGTGGAGGCCGTGACGTTGGATGCCTTCACAGCAGAGATCGACAAATTCTTGATCTCAGAAGGAATCAAGGGCTATGCAGAGAGTGCAAGGAAGTGGAGTTGAAATGCCCATCAGCCATGATTTAAATGTTGGGGTGGAATTGATGGGGCGAATGGCCTTGCTTCCACTCCTATGTCTTATGGTCTTATATCCTGCTAACCAAAAGAAATGCACAGAGAATAGACCTGTTGCTACCTAGTCTAATCTTCACACTGAGTTCCAAACATCAGGGACCCCAGATTCCCATTTCAATGTAAGCATTTGGTCATGTAAATTGCCAGCTGCATCTGGGAAGGCTTTTACAACACTTCTGTTGAACTTATGAAATGTGATAAAGATTCCCTGTGGAAATTCATTCACAATAGTTCAAAGTGAAGTGTTTTTGAATTGTCTGTCAATTGGTATATGAATGCAAGTCATATTTCTTCGTATTGAATCAGGATGGCAAGAATACTGGTGATTAAATAGGTTCTACATAATTATTAGAACATAGAAAAGTACAGCACAGTACAGGCCCTTCAGCCCACGATGTTGTGCCGTGGAATAATCCTAATCCAAAAATAAAATAACCTAACCTACATTCCCCTCAATTCACTGCTGTCCATGTGCATGTCCAGCAGTCGCTTAAATGTCACTACTGACTGTGCTTCCACGACTACCACTGGTAAACTATTCCATGCGCTCACAACTCTCTGGGTGAAGAACTTCCCTCTGACGTCTCCTCTATACTTTCCTGCTAACACCTTAAAACTATGACCCCTCGTGGCAGTCAATCCTGTCCCGGGGAAAAGTCTCTGGCTATCGACTCTATCCATGCCTCTCATTACCTTGAACACCTCAATCAGGTCACCTCTCTTCCTCCTTCTCTCCAGAGAAAAGTCCAAGCTCAGTCAACCTCTCCACCTAAGACAAGCCCTCCAGTCCAGGCAGCATCCTGGTAAACATCCTGTGCACCCTCTCCAAAGCATCCACATCTTTTCTGTAATAGGGCGACCAGAACTGGACACAATATCATTCGTAAATTTGCTTAAATTCTACACACTTCCTTGATCAACCCCATATTGGGTTGGATTTAATGCAGGTTGTAACAAGAAATACGGCTTCTGGATCTAATTAGTCAGAATAGGAGTCTGAGTGCAGGAAAGCCCCCATCATTAAGGCGGAGACGATAAGTTGTACATGAGAAAAATTCATTAACTCTTGGAAGACTGTCAATTAGACACATAATTTAGCTAAAATATCAAAGGGATATAGTGCCTGATCAAGAAAATAACATTGTGAAAGGAACTGGTCACAACAAGCCTGTCCTTTCTTCTAACCTCACCTACGCCATTCACCATCCATGAATTCGCCATGTAAACCCTGTTTGTCCTTGATCACCAATTGCAAGCCACTCCCTGGGTGTAGCAGCCACCCTGGTTTCACTGCCAGTTTTTGAATTGCTGCAAGCTCACAGCATGCTGGAATATTGGTGCTAAGGTGCTAAATCCAGGCAGGGCCCATTACCAACAGTACCTGGCACTAATCCAATCAGGCCTCCCCTTTAAAAGTCATGTATGTTCCCCAGCCAAGGGCATCCGGCCACATCAAACAAACTGAATTCTGCACATTTTTCTTATAAATGCATCTCAATCATTCCTATCACTCTTTCTTTTATTCTGTTTTCCTTGTTCCTTTTTATTCCCAATTTCATTTTCATTGATTCTCTTTCATGCACTCTTGTCATTTCCTCTTTCTTTTGTCTCCCCGTTAGTTATTGTGCTATGATTCATAATCACAAACCAGAGACTTTAAGCAGTATGATTACATTTCCTGCTACAGGAACCAATAACATTCCAAGTTTGTAAGTAGGGACAATGCTATTCTGTCTTACTGGTTAAGCAAATATTCACAGCAGGCTACAATATGGTATTTTAAATTTAATAATATTGCATCCACTTTAAATATACAAGGATGCATCGCATCAAAAATGGGGGAAAAAAACTGCCAGTTTCATTGTTGCTGGAATTTCTTATCCCAAAATACAGGTCTAAAGATAAACATCCAATGGAAAGAAAAACAGGGTTTAACTTAGTGCTTTATGCAACTTCCAGTTATCTAAAAACCCTTTAGAGTCAAAAAGCTCTCACTAGCAGCATTGTGATAAGGACCAGAAAATCTTTTTTGGTGATGTTGATTGAAGGATTATATTAGCCAGGATACAAGAGAATCTCCTTTTCTTCTAAATAGTGCCAAGTGATTTTTGTACATCCAATTGAGCCTTGGTTTCATGTGAAATAAGCACCTTGAAAAGTGCAGTAATCCCCACTGGACTATTAACTTTGCTAGCTTGCATTTAAGATCTGGATTTGGTGGGCGGGGGGGGGTCCTCAACAAAGAATCTTATGACTCGGAGGCAACAGTACTACTAAATGAGGCACAGTTGACCCAATGAATTCACTTCATTTGCCAAATAGTTCTTTACAACTTGTGCAATGACAATTGGATACCCCATTTCAAGCATATAGCACTTCTGAATATGGGTACTGAATATGATGCAGATGCGCCAGTGTTGGACTGGGATAGACAAAGTGAGAAGTCACACGACACAAGGTTATAGTCCAACAGATTTATTTGAAATCACAGGCTTTCAGAGTGTAGCCCTTTCACCAGGTGAAGTGAGGTGCTGACAGAGGCAGTGAATCTTTTGTCAACAGACTAAAATGACTTGAAGTCTAACTTAAGAATACAAGGTATTGAAGCATTCAGTGGTAAAAATTGAATTAGTATAAAAATTTTAGACATTGCAATTCCAACAATGAGACAGTAACTCCATTCACCGCTTTGATAAGATCAATTCTACACCCCATACCTGGGAAGCGCCACATAAATATTATGACTAGGCAGTAATGTCTGTCCTGACTGAATAGGATGCGGCATTCCAAATGTCCAGAGGCATCCAAAACTATGCCAGATTATAAACTGAATATACAGAAAACCTGCCCTCATTCCAATGAGATGGCTTTCCTCATTCTGAATGAGGTAGCAACCCAGCAGATCCAGTATGAATTATGAGATTGCTTGTCTGACATTCAGTAATGAATGAGCAGAAAAATCTCTCAATGAAATATTGGAAAAACTGAAGCCATTGTTTTCAATCCAACTCTAAACTCCACTATTACTCCACAACTCTCTCCCTATTTATTCCAGAAACATCTCTCCCCATCCCCCTCTCTGGTGAAGGGTCTAGGCCCGAAACGTCAGCTTTTGTGCTCCTGAGATGCTGATTGGCCCGCTGTGTTCATCCAGCTTCACACTTTGTTATCTTGGCTGTTGAGTCCACTTTTCTCGTTAGCAACATTCTGGGATTAAATTAGTCTGCTTGCAACCTTGGTGTTACATTTCAACTCTGGTTTACAACTTCAAATTCACATCTTCACCAAGGTCACCTATTTCCACCTCGACACCATACCATTTGCCTTTGTCGCAGTTCTTTTGCTGTTGAGACCATCATTCTGCTAAATGAGTCTATTCCAAATTACTTGCAACTAGTATCTCACTTTAATCTCCTTAAACTTCAAAAATACAAAATGTGACGGCCAGTGTCTTGTCTTGTGCCTTGTCCCCTTCACTTATCAGCCCTGCACTCATTGATTTGCACTGGTGTCTGGTTAGGCAATGTCTTTAAAAATGTTTCTTAAAACTTACATCTGACCAAGCTTTTGGTCATCTATCCGAGTATGTGGCTGGGTGTCCTATTTTGTTTTATAATGTCCTTGTGAAGTACCTTAGGATGTTTTACTATGTATTAGGTTCTATATCAATACAACTTGTTGTTATTGTTGCTTTTGAAAAATCCATGAGAAGCAATATTCATCTTGAGTTAGTATTCAGAAATTTAATGTACAGAAAATACCTATTCAAAAGTGACCTTTTACTGCTAAAGGTTATTACAATTTTGGAGTTAGACACCCCTAAGACCTAGTCAACATCAAAGTAAATGCAAGATTCAAGAACTAAACAAAAACAAAAACAAATGCCACGGTGCTGCAACTTGTCACCTGTTGGATGTGATGTGTTTGTATTCAGCTGAATATAAATAAGCACTTGTAGACCCAGGTTAAAGATGACCAGACAAATTTATTACTCATTAAAATGGATTGATGAACTGCAGGACACTAACACTGCATACAAACTTCAGTATCCTCCTCAAAATTCAAACAAAGATAGGGCTTTACATAAAACCCCTCCTAATAATATTGACTCATGATGGATGATCACAACCTTACTACAAGCCTATCTACAGCAACAGAAACATCTGACTTAATGTTTTCAGAATGATTGTTACTTCATGAATTCAAGCCCAAGGACACACCTTCAAATACCTTTGAAGATATCCCAAGACAAATAATGATTTCTTTTTTATTACATTTAATTAGTCAGGCATTCAGAGGATTCAAAGCAATTAGGTAAATACAGTTGCCAATTGATCAGCCTCAAGATGTCTGCAATTGAATAAAATGGTTTGACCTACTGATGTGTTCAAAATGCCTTAAAATATCTGTGTAATTAATCATCCCGGAACAACGGCAGTACTTAACCCTTGGATAGCACATCCTTCCCAAACCACACGTTTTAGAAAAAAATGTGAGCAAATCTGCACATGAGCTACTAGCATTAACATTCCAAGTTTGTGTCCTTTCATCAGAACTGGAAAAGGGCAGAAACCCAAAATGTTAAATTCTCTCTACAGATACCGCCCAACCTGCTCAGTATTTTAAGACTTTCTGTTCTAATTCTGATTTCCCATATCTATGGTATTTTACTGCTGTACCTCAGCTTATCTTTTTTTTTAAACCCAGCCTGTGACAATAAGCAGCAGTCAATTTTAACTCCATGTAACCTGTGACTGGCAAAACGCGTTTCTTAGAACATGATCAATTCAGCATCAGGCAGGTTAATAGCGCTGCACTTCAGTAAGATGTGAACATACTTTTAGTCATTCCAATGCAGATCTTGATATTCAGGAACACAAGATAAAATTTCGATTGGGGTTCTCCCAATCATCTGCTGCACGAGAAACACTGAATACATTTCAGAGATTCCCATTCATACTTTTTTTTGCAAGATTGCTACCAAAGTTACAACAGGAGTTCCTCAGTGGACATTTTGTAGACTGCATAGGTGTTTTCTAAAATATAACGTTTATAACCCTGTCTAACCACCGGTACATGAAATTTAGGAAATGAAAATGAACAATTTGAAATTGAGCTGAATGGTTCTAGACACTATTTAACCTAGTTGCTGGAAAGCTTTCAAACTTAAAAAGAAACTTTTCTATTTCCTCATTGTGAATAGTATCAAAACATGATTTAGCAAAGAGGCATGATTAAATTTACAAGCTCCAAACATGTTTCAAATCAGCAATTTTCTAGTATAATTTTAGCTCAGTCACAGAGCACTCCATGAACTAACTTCAGTTTAGAAAGATATACACTGATTTGACTCTGAACATTCTCAATATTGCTGCCAAGTTTTGACCACAGCCATACAATTCATAACCAAGATACTCTAGTTCCTAAATTCTAAAAAACAAGATTTGATGGGGCCGTCAGCGATTTGAAACTTTAGCTTTTCAAATATGAAAATCTTCTTTGATGACTTGCTTTTAAAAACAATATAAATAATCGTACTTACTGTTGTGAGGGTAAAGGGATGGCTCTCAAATGTTGATACACTCGGACAGTGCAGAACAATATACTAGAGGAAACATGGAGGGGAAGAGGAGAGGAAAAACAGTAAGTGAATCCAAAGATCATTACCCAATAGGTTTTTAGGAATACAAGTGCACGATTAGGCCAATCAGTCCCTCAAAGCCGTTCTCAAAACATGAAACATGATTCCATCCTCCAATCTAAATTCCATGACCTTCGGTCATTTTACCCCACAAAAATCAAGCTTAGTATTTGCATTTTGTTTTTAAATAACTTTAAGCTCAAAATAAATTTTCATGGAGTACTTTGCAGCTAACCTATCTGATTCATCTTATATATGCTACAATTACTGTACATTTCTATCACTTCATGTTTTTGCACTGATAGTTCTAGTTTTAGAAACAAAAGCTGTAATATATTTACTTTTGCAATGTACTGAAAACTTTTTTTTAGTAAATCAGGAATCAAAGAGTTTAATGACTTCAACCTTGGCTAAATAACCTTCTGTGACATTCAAGATGAATGCTGCTTTTTTCTTGCAACTTTTTCTCTGCATATACACATAGAACACAGAACAGTACAGCACAGATCTTCAGTTTTGTCCAAACAGTATTTCACTCTACTACTTTCATTCTTTTTCTCCATCTCAGTCTTTCTCATTCAAACTCCATACTTCTCTCCTATGACTTTCATGCATTTGTAGTTTGTATGACCTAGATTTTAACAGAGTCGGGATGATCCCGGAGCCTCATACACATTATGGTGTGTCCTGGATTCTGGAATTGCAAACTCCAATTCTGGGCTTTCTGATTTTGGGTGTGAATTTTAAAGACTATGGGCTGGTCAGAACATGAGTTTCCACCTGCCTCATGAGCAATTCTTGGTTGAGTGTCCAAGTATCTATCAATCAATCGATCAGTCTGCTGAAACATGAGAATTGTTGTTTGATTAACCATTTAACTAATTTCACACAAATTTCTAACCTTATTTAGATAAATATCAAGTATTTGCAGTTTCAGCTGCTGAACCTTTGAAGGATCTAGATGATTGACACTTCAATTGCCCTGTAACAGAAAGGAGCTTAAGTTTTAAAACAAAATGGACAGTTATCTGTGAATGAGATAGTAGGAACTGCCGATGCTGGAGAATCTGAGATAACACTGTGTAGAGCTGGATCCGAACCGTCAGCTTTCCTGTTCAGCCTACTGTGCTCATCCAGCTCTACAGCGTGTTATCTCAGTTATCTGTGAATTACTGGTTTACATTTTAAAAGCTCTTCTTAGACATCAAAATAGTACGACAAGGTACGTGGCTTTTACTTAATGTACAGTGGCTCTTTTTTAAAATTCTTACATGTAATTTAGGTGTTGTTTGCAAGGGCAGCATTCATTAGCCATCCTACTGCCTGTCTCCCTAAGACATTTCAGGGAACAGTTAAAAATCAACCATACATCTGTGCATCTGAAGTCAGATGTAGGTCAGAATGCATAAGGATGGAAGATTTCCTTCCCTAAACAATATTAGTAAACCAGATGTGTTTTAACAACAACTGACAATGGTTATGTGGTCACTAACAGAATTAGCATGGAAAGTGCATGAAGGCCTATGGGGAACATATTTTGTAATGGGGGCATGAAGGATCATAAGTATTGTTTCAGTGGCGGGGGGGTGGGGAGAAAACAGAAGGTGCGTGGGTGGTGTACAGAGTCTGTGAGGGAGTTGAAAGGATGTGAGGAATGAGGGCTGGAAGGTTTTTCTGCTTTTACTGAGATGGAGACACCGGAACTGACATAGGCATTTTTTGCAGACCAACATGTAATCAGCAACTCCTGTCATTAGCTCCAAACATTCTTCCAGGTTGGGCAGGCTAACTGCTGCCATCCATCTCACCTTCCCCATGATCCCACCTACACTAGCGATTTCTCCCAAGGTGGCTGAGCCTAACTCAAATATTTTTCAACACCTATACCGATCTTTAGAATGAAAATCCATGCTCAATTCTTTCACATGCATTTTCCCCATTTTCGAAAACTCAACTTCACTTCTTTTTCTAGTAAATCTCAAATTCCCCTAGATGTCTCACAAAATTTCTATCTTACCTCACAAATAATGACTATATATAGAACAAGGAATGCCACAAATCAGACCTCTATGTAGGACTCATCAATTCACATATCCATTATCCAAGTATATCCTTTTCTTCTCCTATCCTGTAAAGGCATGTAACCAGGCTCTTGCTTTTCTCCTCTGATAATAGCATCTTGTCTCATATCTCAAATATCATTCAGAAGAATAAGAATCTGGCATGTTTCAGTGAAATGATCTCTCATCCTTCTGCACTTGAGACAGCATAGGTCTGTTACTCAAAAGGAGAGCTCCCAGGAATTGATCTAGTGAATCCCTGCCCCAAAAAGGACCAGTAGCAAAGACTGTACATTGCTGAGATCATACTTGTAGTACAAAGTGCTCTATATTTCAGTTCCTTGTATGCTAACCTCCTTGCAATAAAGTCCATAATTTTATTTGTCTTCCTAATTGCTTTCTTCACCTGTGTGAGAACTTTGTGATTCTAATACATGGGAACCCAAATCTCCCTGAGCACCAACATAACAGTTTCTCACTGTTTAAAGTACATTCTATTTTCATATCCTTCCTATGTTAATGAGTAATCATATTCCTCTGCATTAGACTCATCTGCCATGATTTTGTCCACTTACTTAATATGTCTACATATTCATGTTTGCTGGCCCTTGAAGGAGAAGTTTATTCACATGGCATGTCTTCCAGCTGTACTTTTTAGACATGATGCCATTAGAAGCAGAGCAACATGAACAAATTTCTCCTTCATTTTGTCCACAATGTAGCATATGTTTTCCAACTATCTTTACAGCAAACTTCAATGTTATGCTTGCTTCATCAAATATGAACTGTAATTTACTAGTGCAAATGCCATAGTCAACCTTGCTTTTCCTAGCAGGTATGATTCAAACCTGGAGGAAGAGTTGCACAGTGAACATTTTAGCGATATGGAGAAGCACAAATTTTCCTTAGAGTTATTTAGTGTTATATTATTTAGTACATGAATATCACATCCTGACAAAGTCCCACATCTCTTATTAAAAATAGAGCAAGATAAACTGGTCACATAGAAAGGAAAGACAGTCAAGCAGCCAAAGGAGTTTATGATCTCAGCTATATAATTTGATATAATGTATTCTTTTGAGAGAGATAGACAGCTATTGGAGATTGTGACCTTTAATATTTCAGTAAGCATACAATAGCAAGCTTATTATTTTTCCCTTGACAATCTAACAATGACAAGAATATAACATTGCAAGCTAACTTTATTTGAACTTACCTGACCAGGCCTTGCTCTGAAGTTTTCTTTCAGCATTCGTAATTCTATTACATCACAGGGATAAGAATTCACAGACACAATGGTGACTGGTTTGCTGCTCCGAATGTATCTATACAGCCTTTCTGCACAATAAAGACAGAGAGGTCCAGTCACCCAAAACCATGTCTTAAAAGCAAAGAAATAAAAAATCCAGTTAGAAAATGACAATACTAAATAGAATCTACTTTTAAGTCATAAACTTATTTCTCATGAAGCACATTTATAGCATAAGTAAGTCACATGGAAGGTTAGTTCCTCTGAAATGTTTTAGTGCTTATTTCAGATGGGCTGCAAAATACACATCCGTTTTGCAACAAATACATAGTTATGACCCTCAAGAGAAATCTGAGCAAGGCAACAGGCTAAAGTAAAAAAAAAATTGCCGAATCTTCAACTATATATATTCTTTAATTGCTTGCTTGCGGATAAAGTAACCAACATTTTTCTTGGGCTACTGTCGAAGTATCAAGAATAACTAATCTCAGATCCTGAAAAACAAATTTCATCAGCTTGTTGTTAAAGCCTGTAGCCTGGCTTGACAAAGGGTAAAAGGTGAGTGTTACTACCTCAGCAGGTATGTCTGGAGGTGGGAGTTGGGGCTGTGTGGTTGAGCAGGAGGGAGTAAAGTGGAGACAGTTTTCTGGTATATGTAGTTAAATCTATTTTTCTAACAGCATGATAAATTTTGTGCTTAGATCCTACACAACTATTCAAGATTCTTTGGGCAGAACCTCTGCCACCATGCGTTGGTATTAGTATTAGTATTAGTCTAAGTCACTGATAACAAGTATAAGAGAAGTGATGGCAGGTGGTTTTATCAATGTTAGCCAGAGACCAAGTAATGTTCTGGGGACTTGAGTTCAAATTCTGCCATGGCAGATGGTGGAATTTGGAAAAGAAATCTGGAACTGAGTGTCTAATGATAGCCATGAAATCATTGTCAATTGTTGGAAAAACCTGCTGTGTTCATCCAGCCTCACATTTTATTATCCTGGTTCATTAATGCTTTTAGGGAATGAAATCTGCTGTCCTTACTTGGTCTGGCCTACCTGTGGCTACAGACTCACCAAGCAATTAGAAAGACCACTAAATGCTGGCCTAGCCAGTGATGTCCACATCCCGTGAATGAATAAGCAAAAGAAAGTGGGGAGGAATGCCCACACAAAATCTTTGGCGTAAGATAAGCTTAATCTTAGCAAACAAATATACAGGTTTATTACATAGTACCTGTATGGTACTTATTTAGTACAACAGTACTTATACATAGCTGGTTACATTACATTTGAGACACATGATAGCCTCTTATAAAGACATCAGACTCAACTTTATACATAAGTGCACATGACAGCCAACTGCAAAGACGAAGCACAAGAACGACAACTTCGATACCTTGAAAAACACTAGCTAAGCCTTCCTAGGAACAAAGTGTGTAGCTGGATGAACACAGCAGGCCAAGCAGCATCTTAGGAGCACAAAAGCTGACGTTTCGTGCCTAGACCCTGTGTTCATCCAGCTACACACTTTATCATCTCGGATTCTCCAGCATCTGCAGTTCCCATTATCTCTTCCTAAGAACAGTCTCCTTATATCCTGACGGGTGGAGTTTATCCCATGATTTCAGTAATTTTGTCAGCCACTAACTTTTTCACAGCACCCACCTCCATATCATGGAGTCTTGGGTGGAACATCTGCAGGCAGCCTTCCAGTGTAAACATTAGTTAAAGTCCTAACAGCCTTATTCACCCACCAAAGGCAATGGCAAGGTTGGGAATACACCACATGGGGAGAGCAACAGGCAAACACAGCGGTGCTTTGTTTTGATTTTAGTATTTAACCCTAAATCAAGACACTGAAAGAGGGGCTCTGCACTGGGAAGAGAGTGCTTGCTGAGAGCAACCACAACCCTATGATGTTGTCACTTGCTTGCTCCAGGGGCCTCAGAATGCATCTTGGTGAAAGCCCAACTGAATTAGCAGCAACTGCAGCAGCATTGATTGCTGTTGACTCCACCAGTGATAGAGAATTTCTGGCCTCTGATTATCTAGGAGGTCTTAGGACACTGTAACAATTAAAATGTCCTCTACTGGGCTGGGAACTCTGGTGGCTAAGATTCTATTGATATTAAGAGATGCTGACCCAATCTTCAGAAGCCTGGAGTACAGTAAGGTTGGTACCAGTTTTATAGCCGATATCAGGTTTCCTTGAAAACCTTCTCAAATTCTGCTCAAACTCTTAACTGCTTTTGATTAGGTTAGGCATTCAATTTTAAAGCTTGCTCAATCTATTTTAATTAAATTTAAAATGTTGTATTACTGTTCACAGCTAAACTTATATTGGATTTTAAACTAGTGGAATGTAGTGCACAATGTAAAAGGAAAAAGATTGAAAAATATTTTAGGAGCGATGTCAAATCCACAAAATGATTGAAAGAAGTCTAGAGTTCTTAGACTGAATGCTCAACTAGTCCAAACAATGCAACATGGCAGATGAATATGCATATATTTTATCAGGCCTATCAGGGACAGGAGTATGCCAGTCAGCCCTTCAGCGTGGCCTGCCATTCTGTCATAATGGCTGATTTGAGGTTTCAGTCAAATCCATATTCCTGCCTCCTCCAGATAACCTTTCAATTTCTTATTTAAGAAGAATGTATCTACCTGTGCCTTAACAATATTCAAGGATTCTGCATCTACCACCTTTTCAGGCAGACTGTTTCAAAGTCTCATGAACATCTGAGAAAAGATTTCACCCAATCTCTGCATTAATGGAAAACTCTGATCATGAAACAGTAAAACCTAGATTCTTGCACAAACAGAAACACTCTCTCCGCATCTGCCCTGTCAAAAGCCCTCAGGATTTCCTATCTTTCAATCAAGTCATCACTTACTTTTCTAAACTACTGAATACAAACCTAGTTTAGTTCCTGTTCCTTTCCTCATAAGGTGAACCGCCCATTTGAGGTATTAATTCACTCAGGATAGCCAGAACTGCAGATGTTGGGGTCAGGGATAACACAGTGTGGAGCTGAAGAGACTTAGCAGGCCAGGCAGCATCAGAAGACCCTTCGGGTCCTGACCCAAAATGTCAACTTTCCTGCTCCTCTGATGCTGCCTGGCCTGCTGTGTTCCTCCAGCTCCACAGCGTGTTATCTATATTCGAGGTACTAGTCTGATAAGCCTCTTCTGAATTGTCTCCAATTCATTCTTCCTTAAAGAAGATGAACAATACTGTGTACAGAACTTCAGATGCAGTCTCACCAGTGCCCTGTTTAACTGAAATATAACCCTTGACTTTTGTATTTGTTTTCATTTGGCAAGAAGAGAAACTGTCTATTAGCTTTACTAAATACTTGCTGTAACTACATAATAGTCTTTTCAAGTTCGTGCTAGAGACCAGGCAGATCCCCTGCATCTAAGAGCTCTGCATTCTATCAACATTTCAATAACATGCTTCTTTAATTCTTTCTGCAAAATGGTCAATTTCTCATTTTCTCACATTATAGTCTATTTGTTATATCTTTGCCCACTCACAAACTAATATCTTTGTGACCTCCTTGTGTCCTCTTCAGAGCTTAATCCAATTTAATCAGCAAAGCCAACTGAATAATCCTCAGAGAAAGTTTAGTTCAATTAGTGCATTGTTTGCATTACAGTTCACTGCAGATGCCCATTTACACAGTATCAGGTGAAACACCATGTCTGCCATTTCCCCTTCCTTTACCCACCCCCCAGCCATTGGGAATCTATTCACTGCAAAGAAAGCAGCCTGTAAGTACTCCATTCTCATATTTCATTCTTGGAACCATCTTAATCCAGCTACAGTTCCACATTATGCATGGTAGAGTCCATTTCCAACTATTACAGACTCTGACCTGGGTGACATTAATGATTATGTTCTGTTGACCGTTAAATTTCTGGCTCCTCACTGTCACCCAAGCATTCCATATACTTGCTACCAATTATTATGAATTCAGATGTGGCGCAAATACCTAATCTGTTCAAGGGCAGCAACAGCTCCCCAAGAAGTTAGAGTATAGCGGCTGACTTATAACGGATAATGTAACTTGTAGGTGAGTTACATAACAATAAAACCTGCCAGTGATTTAAGCCAAAGCTCCAATTTGGTCACGTACATTCTTTCCTTCTCTCTTTAGGCATATGGAATTAATACTGATTTAAATTATTGATTCAAATTACTGCACAAGTTTATTCTGCAGTAAGGAAGTATGTTGATTGTTGGAGCAATAACTGCTTGTTGGAATAACTGCGACAATAAGAGCCGGTTGGATATAATCCATCATAAATGTATCTTCATGCAATGACTTAATAAATTTAACACGAACAAAGCTAACCTACTTGGGTGGGTAATCACATTTAAATAAAATAACTCCATTGAAATCTTTCAGACCATCCAGGATGGAACTTATTTACTTCTCAGCTTCCACTGTCTTTTGATTTCTGCTTGCTTGCTTGCTGTGCAGGTCCTATTTCCAGACTACCATTCTGGTCCCTCAGTATTTCGGTCTCTTTATAACCAACTTCACATACAGGAAGAAATCCAACTGGTTTTCCAATCTACTGGCTGAGATAGGTTTTCCAAATTTCCTAGATATTCTAATGTGCACTGTTTAGTTAGTTAATGGGTAAATCAACTGTCATTTTGTCTATTAATCATCTCTTGTCTGAGTACCCTTGAGAATGCACATTGTTTTTAAATACTCAGTATGACAAATTATTATTTTTTCAAAAGCCATGCAGAAAAATTACAAAATCCTGAAAGGAGACAGGGTGAGTCAATTGGTTTCCGTTAGATAAGGAAACACATATTGAATGTCACATTCAACATTTTAAGTTGCGACAATATTCCTAAAGTGTGGAAAGGACTACTCAATCTCTGTACTCTGCAGTTTCATACCCACACCTTATGACATGATGTCATCACCCTCTTTAGAAAGCTAAGGTGAACCATGCTTGAATTCAATCAGGAGATGTTCTGACACGTGCTCAATTTTAATGCTTCAAGCCACTTGCAATAGGTGAAGTAGGATATATGTCAAGACCTTGTGTTTGGATAACAAGTTTTAGTTTTTTAAGGTTGATCCACAGCATTACTATCTCACATCTTATTGCCCTGACCACAACGCTGACCTATATAATGACTACTTAAAAAGGTAAGCCAAGAGGAAGCCAAAATATTGTACTTAAATCAAGATCTAACACCTTGGAGATGGAGATTCAATGAAGGCTGTCCCAAGGTTCCTTTTTTTGAATCTCTAGACATGATGCTTACAGGCTGTAAGAATCCACAGAAAATTTCTGATCAGTGGAAGGGGAGGAATAATCCTGCATTGGAATGGCTGCAAGTGGCAGAGGTAAGCAGTGGGAAGCACTCCTGGATGCAATGTATATGAAGTTTAGTGACCGTATCAGGGCAGAGATAAGTGAATTGTCTATCACAAGTACAAATCCCTTCCTACTTGCTTGGCTTTTTCCTGCTCAGCACTCAGATTGAAACAGACGAACATGCAACACTCCTTCACGTGAGGTACCTATTCACATCCCAGCCAATCAGCCTACCACCTCCCTCTTATTGCCATTGCAAACGCCTCTCTTTTATCCCAGTGATCTTTCACAAAGATTGTCTTTTCATCGATTCAACATTCTATTTTGCAGTGTCTTCTTTCTGTCCTTGCAAAAAAGAAAAAAAAAGAGCAAGGGATATAAAATTGAGACAGAGAACCAGGTTGGCCCTCTAGTCATTATGAAATTGAACACTATAGACGTACAAAGCACTGGAAATAAGCTGAGTAACAACATACATACCCATTAATGATAAAACATGGAGGCATTAGAAGTATCTAGTTTCATAACTGAATATTAAGCAGCCAAATGATACATAACACTCACTTGAGACATGATGGTGGCAAGCAATGATTATATAATGATCTGTAGAGTAATTACTGAGAATCCACTCAATTTGACAGACCAACTTTGTCCTTCATCTTCTGGTAGTACCTCAAAGTAAGGAGGATACTTGCCAAGGAGTATAGTCTGCGACAAGAACCGGCATATAATTCTTTTAAAGTGAGGAGACTTGTGCTGTACTGACCACACAGTTCAAGCTGGCCAGGAGAGTTTCCCATTCTTCCTACCTGCCATGACTATACTGTAGCTTGATCTATTTGATAGTGTCATGGATGCACCTTCAAGACACACACACACACACACACACACAACTTACCCCAAACCACAACCCCAGCAGCCCCTACTCCATCACAAGTAATTAAGTTATCAAATAATGATCTTCAGATCACAGCTGAACAATAGCATGTGCAGGTCTTGGTGGCAGCTGCAGGGAAAACTCCATTGAACCATATAAGATCCTGCAAGCTCTGTTTCAACAGGGTGGAGGCTGGTACAATTACAACATTTAGAAGGCGTCTGAATGGATATGTAAAAGGAAGGGTGTAGGGTTAGAAGCCAAATGCTGGCAATTGGATCTAGATTAATTTAAGGTATCTGGTCTGCATGGATGAGTTGGACCAAAAGGTCTGTCTCTGTGCTGTACATCTTTATAACAATGACTCCATTTATGACTCAATGACTCAGACACAGAACCTCGGGCATCATCATGAAGCTAGTTTTTCTGGTCCAGCAACAAAATGTGTGAAAGATTTTGTCACCATTTCCAGATACACTTTACGACTGGGGAGAGACTGGAGAAGTCTGGTCTACCATGAGTATCATGATGTTCTTGGCCTTTCAGCTAATGCCCACCTTCAAGGACCAAACACTTACATGGGGCATCAGAAATGGTGAGCAAATGATCACATGCTGCTGGTCCTCACCAATGGCTTACACCTTCTGCCTGCTAACATTAGTATAATGGAGGAAAGCCTCAATCATATAGTATTCTTGGCCCATAGCTAAGTGCAGTTGGGCTATGAGATGGTAGCTGGAGAACAGAAAGTTGAAGGTGTACACTTTGCTCAAAGCACTCGCCATTTTACCCAGCAGCGGATCCCAGTGGCCACCAATTAAATGGGGTGGGAGTGGGATCACAGCCCTTGTTAAGAATGTCATTTACCTTCAAGGCCTGTTAGCCTAATCAGAGAACCACAAGCTCACCAACTTCAGCAGCACTGCTGTTAGAAATGGTCATTACCAAGGATACAGTCACAAAGAGAATGCATCTCAATGACTGAGGCTTTCCCAAAGAAGAGGAGATGGGTATGGGGCCCACTGTTATGTTGGGGAATGGAGATATATGTCGTGGTTATTAAAATTGTCATGATAGGGTTAGCAATTAATACTAAAGACTCAGTCAGGTTGTCACGGATAAGAGCAAGTTCTTTATTTCAGACTCTGCGCAGAGGACGCGTTCCCCCCACCACTTGAGTAAGAGGAAGGCGCACTCCACATTTGACTTTATCAGGTTTTATACATATGCTGGTGCTGGGCAGGTTACATTAAGACTTACACAATTAACTGAACCAGTACAATTCAATACCATATGTGGAATTCTTCTACATGCTTAACCTTATCTTGCTTATGTAGCATTGTGCTCTGCAAAGTTTAACCATCTACTTCCTTATCTTGTTTATATAGCATTGTGCTGTTTTCTTTGTTTACATACTTCTGCGATTCCCTTAATCATTTCTAAAGATATTGCTCAAAGTTGATTACTCAAAATTTTCCATCACAATTCCCTCCTTTTGTCATATAATGACAATATCTGACAACATTTTGAATGTTCAACATTAGGCTTCCATGCTGTGACTTACAATTTTGCCACCAATATCTGGTTATCCAAGAATGTTTATCAGGCATAGTCTCTCCTTGACAGGCTTTCAACAATACCTTCATTAATCCTAAATACTCACAGATTACATAATACAATTGTTGGACAGGAGCAGAGTCCTTCTCAAATCTAATGTATCTCAACTTTGCTCATACACGTTACCTCAGTTCTGATAGCATGGGGTCTGACTGAAATCTTGGTCTAATCAAGTGCTGCTTCCTTGGTGAATGGGCGTACCCATTCATTTAGCCATCCCAATTCCACTAGCGCCTCTGCATCTACTCGTTTAACCATTTGGTATCTGCTGGACATTGTAGACACAACTAACTGTCGCAAACTCTTATATAGGCAGGGTCCCATGCAAAGTAAAATCAAGAGTATAATCACAATAGGTATAACAGTGTGTATAAGCCAGTGTCCCCATCGCCCCCATAGTTGGGTAAGCCATATAAACCACGAGTCGTCAGCCCTAGGAGGCACTTGAATAGCCTCCTGCATGTCTCTGATGTTGTTAGTAACATTCTCGTACACATCAGGTATGTGGAAACAACAAGACACATTGAGCAGTTTACAGACTCCTCCTCGCTCAGCTAGTACGATGTCCAAGGCCAGCCTGTGCTGGATTATGGCAGTTCTAATAGCTGACACTGCACTGTTTATGATTGACAGAGCTGCTTCAGTTTCATTTGCTAGCTCCAGGACTGACCATGCCAACCCATTGATCTTATTGAGAGCTTCGGTCGTGCCTGCCCCAAGAAGGAATGACTATCCTATATTGGCACCGGGGGAGGTCCATGGGTTGGTCAGGACATAGCCTTGGTAGTGGGAGGGGACCTCCCGTTGGCTCCTATGTTAATGTGTGTTATAATGGCCACCTTGGATTTCCGGGGTTGGGTACACTAGTGTTCCCGTAGTTACAATTGCAGGGTGGCAGCATCCTTTCCAGTTGAACTCTGACGGTAAGGTGTGCTAAGCTTTCCTTCCACACACCCATATAAAGCCCCAATTGTGAGGTCAATTGGGTGAATCGGCATGGGAAAGCACAGGTAGTGCCATTCACCCACCGTGAGGTAGAAATTGGGGATTTTGTGGTATCTACTAATATTTGGGTCACACAACTGGATCGTCCTAGCTCTGGCCCCCCGGACGCGTTGAACACATGCACGTTTCTGCATGGTGCAGAGGTACCTCAAAGACCATATAACTGGCTACTGGATGATTATCCAGGCATGTGATATTGGGGTGTGGGATCACAGCTTCGATTCCCCTAAGCAATTTGCCCACATACAAGACCATAAACATGCTTCGAGGGAAAATACAATTCGCATCTTCTTCAATTCCCCAAGCTTCCTCAGTATGGGCCCGTTGGACAAATTCCAGTGTCATTGGCTTAGTTTGCCATCGTGCAGCCAACGCGTAGCAGATCTTGAACCTTCAGACTTTCCTTATGCAAGAGAGCCAGTGCACATGCACTATTGCCTCCGCAGTGTTCCAACCCTCTCCTTGCCTCGCTACTGCTTAGGTCTAATGTATCTAATTCATCAAACTCAACTGTCTAGGGGGTCTGCTACAGTAATGACAACCCTCTCATATAAGCTGGGGGGGGGGGGGAGGTGGAAATGGACCCCAGCATACCTAAACCGCACAAGTATATTCCTTCATCCGTGTCTTCTACTTCACTAATCGTTACCCTGGCATCCTCCCCTGTTGCTTGGGTTATCCTGATTCGGCTTCCTATTGCTGTGGTTGGCCCCACTATAGACCAATCCTGTGGCCCGCACGGATCCCGACACAAAATATACGTATTCGCATATATACCCGTTGCCGAAGATTTCCTCCAGTAACAGCCGAGCCATAGGTTACATGTGAATGTGCCCGTTTTTCCCCTAGTCAATGTTGCTGTGTGATCCGCTGCTCCTCCCCCTGCCAGTCCCAGCAGGGCAATCACTAGGAGCCGGGCTATTCCTTTCATATCGTCTCCTCTGGTGCAGGCAATGGTTCCGGCACTCGCTTACAGTGACTAGCCTGAATCCACGTCACTCTTTCCGCCACCTTGACTGCTGTCTGCGTTACGAGGAGCACTTGGAACGGTCCCAGCCACCTTTTAGCTTTCCAACTCTTTCTCCTGAAGTCCTTTACCACTATCCAGTCTCCTGGTTGCAAGTCAGGCAATTTTCCTCTGGCTGATTGCAGTAGAGCTTCCTTGACTTGAGCTTGTATCCTTCCTCTCAGGCATACCTCTGTCGTACCCAGCCTCCTCCAGTCAGTCACCTTCTCTACCGTCTTCTCTTGTCTTTCTTTTTTTGGTCCTTGGACAATCCTTCTTCCAATGATCCTTGCTTCCGCAGAGAAAACATCCATCCATTCTAAACCAACAAACGAATACCCGCCCCTCAGGTACCTTAACAGGTCCAACCTGTGGACCGACCCAAGTCTAAGTCTGTCCAGTTGGTTTTTCCTAAACCAAACGACCAAGGTTGGGGGACAAACAACCAAGGTTGGTTTTTCCTAAACCAACAAACGACTACTGTGAGGATGTTAGTCAGGTTTCCATGATCTTTCTAACCCCTTTTCTTACCACAATGTAGTTCTTGATCCCAGTGTTGAGGTGATACAGCAATTCCCTGGTCCTCTTACACCAAATGCCAATTTAGGTGTTTGAGATGAAGTGAAAAGTCTTCAAGGCGTCAGCGCTAACGCCTCCCTGGAATTCTCCGTTCCCCTCAAGCACGGGATCCCATTCTCGTCGCCAAATTGTCGTGGTTATTAAAATTGTCATGATAGGGTTAGTAATTAATACTAAAGACTCAGAGTCAGGTTGTCACGGATAAGAGTAAGTTCTTTATTTCAGACTCTGCGCAGAGGACGTGTTCCCCCCACCACTTGAGTAAGAGGAAGGCGCACCCCACACTTGACTTTATCAGGTTTTATACATATGCTGGTGCTGGGCAGGTTACATTAAGACTTACACAATTAACTGAACCAGTACAATTCAATACCATATGTGGAATTCTTCTACAAGCTTAACCTTATCTTGCTCATGTTACATTGTGCTCTGACAAGCTTAACCATCTACTTCCTTATCTTGTTTATGTAGCATTGTGCTGTTTTCTTTGTTTACATACTTCTGCAATTCCATTAATCATTTCTGAAGATATTGCTCAAAGTTGATCACTCAAAATTTTCCATCACAAGGTACAAGCAAAGTTATTGCTGCTGAGGCAGCCAATGCTGACAGAAGGTCCTCTCCTTTGGCAACAGAGTACCTTGGAGTACAAAGGAGGGCTTTCCCAGAGCATGTTTAAACCAACGTTTACTGGATGCCCTCCGTATAGGAGTACAGGTTCCCAAAAGCAGGTAGCTAACCACAGAATTGGGAATAATCCCACAACTGGTCATTTAATTGGTTCATTTGGGCCCCAGGTGGGAGGCCAAGCTAGCATCTTGCCCACACTGACAAAAGGTATGTTGCCAAAAAGATATCCAGTAGTCGCTCAATGCTTGCTTCCTCCAATTCTTTCCATTTTCCTGTTTCCCAGTCCAATGTCAAAGGACCTGGGAATTTCCGAGAGGATATCAGCCACAATCATCTGGGCAGTCAAAGGAAGGAAATGAGGAGCCTGACTCAAGCTATGCTGTATTCAGATATTGATGTGAAGGTAAAGGCACTATTATCCTAGCAGACTATAAGGCTACTGTCATTAGAAAAGGACAACTGATGGTGGTTTAACCTGAGAGTCACCATGCCTCGGGGCAAGGTTGAGAGGGAGATTTCTTCATTGTGCCCTCAGCCGGCGTGGTAAGATGAATCCAAGCTGTTGCCATCACAAACCAGTCATCCTGCCACTTGAGTTAACACCTCTGCCATATAGATATAAAGCAAAAAGGAACAGAAAGAATCGGCACAATCAGTTGAGAACCTAATACTGCGATAAATAGTTAATTTGTGTTCAATATCCATGAATCAGAAGCTTTATTTCAAAGTCCCACTATCCCATGCTCTCCATTTCTATCACTTGTTAAGTGACTTTTAGCCTTCAAGAAAATTATTTGACTAGAGTAGAAGATAACCAATAAGTGTCAATAAGAGGAATGGATTTTGGCGGCAGAAAAATGTTGTACAGAATTCTGGAGGATGACTGACACACTGGGTTCAAGATTGACATGCTAGAGGATTGTACTCGCTTAGACTGGCTTGTGTTCCTGAATGAGAATGCCGTGAGGATCCTGGGAGCTAAGTGATCTACAGGAGCCCTCTACCACATTGGTTCCTGAACACCTTTCTCCTTGAAAAGCACATAGTGCTCATCATGTTTATCCTCTTGAAGTTCCAATCTGCTCTGCTGCACAATGTTGTGCAAGGTGATGCAGACAAATCACATCATTCATGGCATTCCTCCAGATTCATACTGAAGTGTGCCCCAAGATCCATTCAGCTACATGAATCACACCTTCAGTATTTTGATCATTAGCTCAATGACTACTCTCTGTCATGAGCTTTTAATGTTAACTTTCCTGAGCTTCAGTGGAAGGACTGTTTACAGATGTCATCTTCTGCATCCTTACCAAGCATGGCTCTGACTCTGCTGGAAAGTGTGAAGATCTGTGCAGGACTTAACCAGTGCAGAATGAAAACATCATTATTGGGTAACTTACAAAGACGTGCATAATGATCTTACAGTGCTGAATATTGATATTGTGGACTTCATTTGATGAATCCTCCTGTGTGTTCAGTATTGCCCAAAGTTGTTTTTTTAATTCATTCATTGGATGTCGGCATTGCTGGATGAGAACAGTTATTGCCCATTCCTCATTGCTTCTTGAACCATTTTTGTTGAACTTTGTTTTTGAAGCTGTGCATTTTGTGAATTTATAGACATGTCCTACCAACACAGACCCACTGCTACTCCTTTCAATTTCTTTTCCACATTCATTTCATGACCATGCCTAGTGCATGACAAAAAAACAGAAAATGTTAGAAGCTATCATCAAAGATATTATGACAAGACAATTGGATAAGTTCAAGGTAAAGTCAACATGATTTTGTCCAAGGGAAATGATGCTAAACTAATTTTGCGGAGTTCTTTGAAGAAATAATTTATGCTGTGGATAAACAGGAACTAGTGGATATTTTGTACTTAAATTTACAGAAGGAATTTCATAAAGGTTTAGTATCATAGAATCCCTACTGTGAGGAAACAGGCCCTTCAACCCAACAAGTCCACACCAACCCTCAGAGCATCCCAACCAGACCCATCCCCTATAACCCACCCAATCTACACATCCCTGAATACTATGGGAAATTCAGCTTGGCCAATCCACCTAGTCTGCACATCTTTGGACTGTGGGAGGAAACTGGAGTACCTGGAAAAACCCATTCAGACACGGGAAGAATGTGCAAACTCCACACAGTCGCCCGAGGGTGGAATCAAACCCAGGTCCCTGGCACCCTGAGGGAGCAGTGTTAACCACTGAGCCATCAAGCTGATGGCAGAAAATAAAAGTTCATGGTTCAGGGTGACATTTTGGCATGGATTGAAGTTTAGTTGGCTAACAGGTAGCAAAAAGGGTCTTTTTCAGGCTAGAACAATGTTATGAATGCTGTACAATAGGGGTTGGTATTCAGGCTTCAACTCTTTACAATTTATAAAAAAAAATTGGGATGAAAAGACCAAAATATATGGTAGCTAAAATTGCTGATGACACAAAGACAGGTAGGAATGTGAGTTGTGAAGAGGACCAAACAACAATATAGTGAAATGTTAGAAAATGAGTGGGAAAATATCAAATCAAATGGAGTAACATATGTGGGAAAGTGGGAAATTATCCATTTTGGCAGAAAGTATTTAAAAAAAGCTATTTATCAAAATGTCGAGGGACTGCAGAGCCCTGAGATGCAGGCACATCTAGGTATCTTAGTACATGAATTGCAGGTGATTAGTCTGTAGGTACAGCAAGTAATCAGGAAAGCCAAGAGAAGGTAATCAGGAAAGCCAAGAGAATGTGATCAGTGATAATGTGAACTGCAGATGCTGGAGAATCCAAGATAACAAAGTGTGACGCTGGATGAACACAGCAGGCCAAGCAGCATCTCAGGAGCACAAAAGCTGACATTTCGGGCCTAGGCCCTTCATCAGACAGAGGGGGATGGGGAGAGGGTTCTGGAATAAATAGGGAGAGAGAGGGAGGTGGACCGAAGCTGGATAGAGGAGAAGATAGGTGGAGAGGAGAGTATAGGTGGGGAGATGGGGAAGGGACAGGTCAGTCCAGGGAGGACTGAGGGGGGATGAGGTTGGTAGGTGGGAAATGGAGGCGCGGCTAGAGGTGGGAGGAGGGGATAGATGAGAGGAAGAACAGGTTAGGAAGGCGGGGATGAGCTGGGCTGATTTTGGGATGCAGTGGGGGAGGGGGAGACTTCCTACAGACAAAGCGGGTGGCCATGGGTACCCGCGTGGGCGCAAGCTATGCCTGCCCCCTGCAAAAATTCCATCCCCTATTCCCAATTCCTTCACCTCTGCCACATCTACTCCCAGGATGAGGCATTCCACTCGCGCACATCCCAGATGTCCGCGTTCTTCAAGGACCGCAACTTTCCCCCCACAGTGGTCGAGAACGCCCTTGACCGTGTCTCCCGCAACACATCCCTCACACTCCGCCCCCGCAATAACCGCCCGAAGAAAATCCCCCTCATCCTCACATACCACCCCACCAGCCTCCGGATACAACGCATCATCCTCCGACACTTCCGCCATCTACAATCCGACCCCACCACCCAAGACATTTTTCCATCCCCACCCCTGTCTGCCTTCCGGAGAGACCACTCTCTCCATGACTGCCTTGTTCGCTCCACACTCCCCTCCCATCCCACCATACCCAGCACCTTCCCCTGCAACCGCAGGTAGTGCTACACTTGCCCCCACACCTCCTCCCTCACCCCCATCCCAGGCCCCAAGATGACTTTCCATATTAAGCAGATGTTCACCTGCACATCTGCCAATGTAGTATACTGTATCCACTGTGGCTTCCTCTACACTGGGGAAACCAAGCGGAGCCCAATGGCATCAATGTGGACTTCACAAGCTTCAAAATCTCCCCCTCAGCCACTGCATCCCAAAACCAGCCCAGCTCATCCCCTCCCCCCACTGCATCACAAAACCAGCCCAGCTCGTCCCCGCCTCCCTAACCTGGTCTTCCTCTCACCTATCCCCTCCTCCCACCTCTAGCCACGCCTCCATTTCCCACCTACCAACCTCATCCTGCCTCCTTGACCTGTCAGTCCTCCCTGAGCTGACCTAACCCCTCCACACCTCCCCACCCATATTCTCCTCTCCACCTATCTTCTCCTCTATCCATCTTTGGTCTGTCTCCCCCTCTCTCCCTATTTATTTCAGAACCCTCTTCCCATCCCCCTCTCTGATGAAGGGTCTATGCCTGAAGGCAATGGACGAGAAGATGATCTAGTGGTATGATACCTGTTTTGAATCCCACCATGGCAGATGATGGAATTGAGAGTCTAATAAGCAGGAAACCATTCCTAATTGTCAGGAAAAACACATTGGTGAACCAATGTATTTTATTGCTGTCTATAACTGGTCTAGTCTACATGTGAATCCAAAGCTGTAGCACGAGAGTTAACTCTCAACTGCTCTCTGGGCTGTTCGGGATGGGCAATAAAATGCTGGCCTAACCAGGGATGCCCACATCCCACGAATGAAGAAAGAAAATGGACCCAGAATCATCAATGTATTGTAGATAGATTCTTGATTACCAAATGGATGAAAGATTATCAGATGATGAAGGGATGTGGAGTTGCAATTAAAATCAGATTAGCCGTAATCTAATTGAACGGCACAGGAGGTTTGTATGGTGTCCTACTCCTGTTCCTTGTTTGTACGATGGGTTCATTTAATAGGTGACCTGGTCATCTTGGCATCCGTCTCTCTTTACAAGTTCCTCTCTCTACTTAAATTTGGTGACAAGGATGTTAAGTACAAAAACAATTGTGTCAAACAGTAATAGAGATGGTGCAGAACTAAATCTAGCTTCCAAACAAAAATAGAAGTTGCTGGAAAAGTTCGGCAGGTCGAGCAGCATCTGTGGAGAGAAATCAGAGTTAATGTTTCGGATCTAGTGACCCTTCCACAGAACCTGACCCGAAATGTTAACTCTCATTTCTCTTCACAGATTCTGCCAGAACTGCTGAGCTTTTCTAGCAACTTCTGCTTTTGTTTTGGATTTCCAGCATTCACAGTTCTTTCAGGTTTTATAATCTACTTCCCATAGAGTCAGAGTTATACAGCACAGAAACAGGCCCTTCAGTCCAAATTGTTCATGCTGACCAGATATCCAAAACTGATCTAGTCTCATTCATAGAACACTACAGCCCAGTACAGGCCCTTCTGCCCACAATGTTGTGTCGACCTATTATCCTACTGTAGGATCAAACCACCCTACATTTTACTATCATCCATGCACCTATCAAAGTGTCACTTAAAAGTCCCTAATGTATCTGACTCCATTACCACTACTGGCAGCACATTTCATGCACCCACCACTCTCTATGTAAAGAACCTACCTCTGACATCTCTAATATCTTTCTGCAATCATCTGAAAATTATGTTCCCTTGTAATAGTCATTTCCGCCCTGGGAAAAAGTATCTGGCTATCCACTCTATCTATGCCTCTTATCATCTTGTATGGCTCTATCAAGTAATCTCTCATCTTTCTTCACTCTAGTGAGAAAAAGCCGTAGCTCCCTCAACCTTTCCTCACAAGACCTGCCCTCCAGTCCAGGCAGCATGCTGGTAAATCTCCTATACACCCTCTCTAAAGGTTCCACATCCTTCCTATAATGAGGTGACCAGAACTGAACACAATATTCCACGTGTGGTCTAACCAGGGTTTTACAGAGCTGCAGCAAAACCTCACGGCTCTTAAACTCAATTCCCCTGCTGATGAAAGCCAACACAACATGCACCTTCCTAGCAACCCTATCAACTCGGGTAGCAATTACAAGGCTTCTGTGGACATGGACCCCAAGATCCCGCTGTTCCTCCACACTACCAAGAATTCTACCATTAACCCTGTATTCTGCATACAAATTCGGCCTTCCAAAATGAATAACTTCACAATTTTCCGGGTTGAATTCTATCTGCCCCTTCTTTGCCAACTCTGCATCTTGTCAATGTCCTGTTGCAACCAACAACAGCCCTCCATACCATCCACAACTCCACCAACCTTTGTGTCATTGGTAAATGTACTAGTCTGCCCTGCTACTTCCACATCCAAGTCATTTATGAAGATCACAAACAGCAGAGGTCCCAGAACAGATCCATGCGGAACGCCACTGGTCACCGAGCTCCAGGCTGAATGTTTTCCATCTATCACCACTGACTAGACAGCCAGTTTTGTATCCAGACAGCCAAATTTCCGCGAATCCCACACCTCCTTACTTTCTGAATGAGCCTACCATAGGAACCTTATCAAATGCCTTGCTAAACTCCAAATACACCACATCCACTGCTCTAACTTCAATGTGTTTTGTAACATCCTCAAAGAATTCAGTAAGGCTTGTGAGGCATGACATGTCCCTTACAAAGCCATGCTGACTATTTCTAATCCAACTGTGCTTTTCCAAATAATTATAATACTATCTCTTAGAATCCTCTACAACAATTTGTCCACCAAAGTAGTAAGACTGATGGGTCTGTAATTCCCAGGATTATCCCTATTCCCTTTCTTGAACAAGGGAATAACATTTGCCACTCTCCAATCATCTGGTACTATTGCAGTGGACAGTGAGGGCACAAAGATCATTGCCAAAGGCACAGCAATCTCTTCCCTCGCTTCCCGTAGAAACCTTGGGTATAACCCATCTGTCCCAGGGGACTTATCTATCCCCAGTGAGCTCACCAGTAGCATGGCAAAGATTCTGGTTCGCTTATGCCAGCCTGAGCTTCAAAACTATGTCTTCAGCGAATGGGATATCATGCTTGCCTATTATTGGATCAATTCAACTACTGACCACACTGGCATTAACAAATATGATCTTCACCCTACCCATTCCCCTTCGTACAAAACCAACACTTGTAACTTCAAATGTTAAGTACAGGCATTCTAAACAGAACTTTGGAATTAACCTTTTTTCTCATCGTTTGGATTAAGGCCGTAATTTTGTTTGGAGCCAAGCTGGTCTTCACTGAACTGTACTGAGCATTAGTGAACAGCTTAATGGGTAAATAGGGAAGATGGAGATGATGGCAAAGAGATAATGTCACCAGACTCTAAATCCAATACTCAGACTAATATCCTGGTGGTAAGGGTTCATGTCCTACCACACTAGCTGGTGGAACTTAAATTCAATTCATTAACAAATCCAGAATAAAAAGCTAGTCACAATAATTGTGATTGTGCTGAAGACCAACCTGGTTCACTAATGATGCTTCAGGAACAAAATCTGGAGTCCTTGACTGGCCTGCACATAACTCCAGACCAAACTTAACACTAGCCCGAACCATTGTGGTTGACTCTTAACAGCCCTCTAGAACTGTTGACTAAGCCAGTCAGTTCAAGAGAATTAGACATGGGCAACAAATACTAATGTTGCGAGCAATGCTCACCTTCCATGTAAGAATTTTTTAGAAGTACCTCTTACCGCACTGTTCAGAATAGCTTATAATACTTTACAGATATGGTGGTAACAAATGGATTCATTCTGCTTTTTTGTGCCTAGGCAGTACCAGGGTAATTTTCCACTTTGACAGGTGTATAATAGTGTTGTCATTGGAAACAGGAACAGTTTAAATGGAGGCCAACACTGACCTCAAAACCCTGATTCAAAGCAAAGCAGTTGGAAAGAGTTCCAAATCCCCAAAATACCCTCAAGCATCCTCCAATTTCTTAAAAATCTTCCTGTGAAGGCATCATGGATCATCCACTTTCAAAGGGCAGAAGCAGAACAGCTAAAGAGTGGCAATAAATGTTTATGTTGAAACAACGAGTGTTATGTCAAGGATGAGCATTTGTACTTAATTCAATGTTCATTAGTTGTAAAACTTTACATTGCTTCAACATGGGCATGATCTGTACAACCAGGAAACAGGTCTTCTTGAAGCATAAACCTTGATTTTTCACCTTTAAATCAAAATCAATTAATTTCAAAAATTAAAAATAGTTAACCACAAGTCTTGATTTCGAGGGTTAAGACTAGCTTTCATGAATAAAAACCCTATGATCTCAAATCACAATTTATACCGTTAATCAAGAATGTGCAACAGACATTTTCTTCAGTGCAAAACCAGCCAACGTTTATATTCTCAAAATGGAAGTCTAGAACTTAGGTCAATCACCTACAAAACAATTTGCTTTAATAATCACCCCAAATCCACTCTGCATACAAAACGAAATCCACTTAAATATAAATAAGGAACACTGCTGTGATGCATCTATCGTACAAAAGTCTCTCCAATAGCCTGTGTTCACATTCGCTGTTGTGCCATTCTGTTTGTGGAACATGGTAAAAGAAACATAGGGAATTATGAAGATTTCTACCAGAATCAATAATGGAGACTGGCACATAGCTACCTGCTAAAACCCATGCCAGATTGTGTTACCCTCTACTGGCCTCAGGGGTAGCAGCTACTTAATTTGTTATTAAAATCAAAAAGTTCAGGGATCTTCCTGTCAAAGTAGGCCTTAGTAGTAGCTCTCAGTCTGATGTTGAGTGTTTCTTTGCAAAGGAAGCTTTCTTGATGTATCTGAACATTTTTATTCTCTAGTCAGTTCCTTTCATTGGTGGAGATTGCACTGAGAAGAATTCTAAAAAATGCTCACTGTACTCAAAGCATTAATTCAGTTTTCTATTCATAGATGCTGCCAGATCTGCTGAGTTTCTCCAGCAATTTCTGTTTTTATTTGTTTCACATACATCTGATTCTTCAAAATGTTTCAAATATTTATGGCCTGAACGTTCTATAAAATATTGCAATCCAAAATTAAGTTACCTTATGTTACTGGCAATGCACACTCTAAACTGTACAGATACTTGGCCGTGCAACCACGCTACAATCCAGAACTAATTGCTTAATGCTACAAACAAGAACACACACAAAGAAAAACTAAAAAAGGAATGTCAAACACAAAGGCAAAATCAAATCAAATGTGCCAAGCTGAGCAACCAAATTTTACATACCTCCTGTAAATTAGACTGAAATTTTGGAGCTTCACCGCAGACTTTTTTGGAGTTGTTCTCCATCCCAGGTTCTGACTCAGTATCGACTTCTATAAATTGCTCTGTAGGACATTCTGTCACAGGCAAATCATCGATTAATGTTTTATTCGGGTTAATGCAGCCAGGTGGATGTTGATCCAAATTTGCCTGATATTTCAACATGCCTCTGGAAGACAAGCCAACAGTGTGGTTTTTTTCAAAGAGTTCCTTGCATTTTATGCATTTTTTTGAGAAGTTTCTAAACTCTCGCTAATACCTTTTCACTTTAATTCTTGCTTATTTTCAAAAAGTCACTTTCAGTAATTCAGCACTGCCAAATTTCATACCAATACAACTAAATTCCAAAGAGAAATACAAGCCATTTATGAACAGCTTTCCTAAAGAAAAACTCAAATCCACGTCATTGTTGTTCATAAAAAAGTCTCATGTTATATATATTAGGAGAAAAATGCTTGCATTATTAAGTTTAAAGCTATTGTGCCTGTCTCCTCATCATGAGTCTCTGTCACTTCAGGTGATGTCATATGTATATCATAATTATACTAAATCAAAAGCTCCTCTATCAGTGAAATTATCAACTAAAGACATTGGTAGCTTTTAATCTTTGCAATTGTTTCACTTTGATGTACAATTACCAGATGCACCACACAGGATCTACACTTCATCTTCAAAAAGGAAATGCTACTCATTCAGCCAACATAGACAGAGAAGAGTCTGCCTTTGACAAATATATCATTGTTTCTAGTGAAGCACTGCCCAGACATTCTCTGCTAAGGAAGTATGGGAATATAAATTCCCAGCTTAACACACTATCACGTTAAAAAACAAATACTATTACAGTTTCTTCCAAACAAATTCCAGTGTTTCAAGAGGAGTCAAAGTAATGTCTGTAGTTGCTCAGGGAAACAAGAGATTAAAGTTTAAAGAAAACAAAAATAACCCATTTTATGTTTACTTAGGAAGAGTATAGCTTATTCCCCCATATGGCTTTCTTGACTCCCATAGTGAGTAATTCAATGGCAATCCATAGCACTAAGTACACAGGAAATAATTTCTTTCAGGTGACAATTCTTTTAAAATCCTCTTAAGATTCTTATTTTTCCAACTTAGATTTTTTTTTCATTTCTATCTTTTACTTTTCTTCATCACCTTCAAGAAAATTATTCCCTAGATGGAAAGCATTAATATTTTTACAGCTTTTATCCTCTGGTACTATCTATGCGTACAAACTCATAATAAAGTTCCCTTTCTCCAATTTGATGCGTATTTTATTTGAAGGTTTTGGCCAGTGGTCAATTCAACAGAACACAAAAGCCCAAAGAACTGCAGATGCTGAAAATTAGAAACAAAAATAAAAATTGCTGGGAAACTCAGCAAGTCTGGCTGCACCTGGGAAGAAAAAGCAGAGTTAGCATTTTTGGTTCATGACTGTTCTTCATAGAGTCAGAGTCATACAGCATGGAAACAGACCCTTCGGTCCAACCAGTCCATGCTGAACAAAATCCCAAACTAAATTAGTCCCACTTGTCTGCTCCTGGCCCAAACCCCTCCAAACTCTTCCTATTCATGTAATTATCCCAATGTCTTTTACATGTTCTGACCGTACCCACATCGACCACTTCCTCAGAAAGTTTATTCCATATGCGAAGCATCCTGTGTAAAAAAATTTGCCCCTCATGTCTTTTTTTAGAATCTCTCTCTTCTCACTTAAGAAAAACCTGCCAGAGTCTTGAAATCTCCCATTCTAGGGAAAGAAACAACTACCATTAACTTTGTCTATACCTTTCATTATTTTATAAACTTCTATTAGGTCACCTCTCAAACTCCTACACTCTAGTGAAAAATGTCCCAGCCTATCCAGCCTTGATAACTCAAACTTTCCATACCTGGCAGCATTCTGGTGAATCTCTTCTGAACCCTCTCCAGCTTCATCATATCCTTCCAATAACTAGGCGGCCATAACTGGTCACAGTATTCCAGAAGAGGCCTCAACAATGTCCTGTACTCTCTCAACATGACTTCCGAACTCCTATATTGAAAGGACTGAGCAATGAGCGTGTCAAATGCCTTTTTAAACCAGAGTTAATGGGAACTGCAGATGCTGGAGAATCCAAGAAACAAAGTGTGGAGCTGGATGAACACAGCAGGCCAAGCAGCATCTTAGGACCTGCTGTGTTCATCCGGCTCCACGCCTTTTTAAAGCACCTTACCTATATGTGACACAAACTTCAAAAGAACTACACACATGCACCCCTAGGTCCCTCTGTTCTACAGCATTACCCAAGACCCTACTATTAATTGTATATGCCCTACCCTTGTTTGTTGTACCAAAAAATGCAATACCTCACATTTATCCAGATTGAACTCCAATCTGTCATTTTTCAGTCCACTGACCAATTTGATCAAGATTGCTTTGTAATCTCAGAAAACCGTCTTCACTGTCTACTAATGCCATGAATTCTAGTTGCTACTCTGGCAACTAGAACTATGACCAGAGCAATCTAAATATCTGCATAGCAAGTGAAGCAATGAAACTGAATTACACCTAGCCATTAACACACTGCATTCACGGTCAAGTCTGAAAGTGGAGTAAATCAGTTGTCTACCACTTGCACACCAGAAAGACTAGGTGGAATGCTCTGTGCAGTTGCGGGGGTTGGTGCCAGGTTCTTCCATGCTCAATGACATTGAGAATATGATGGAGACCTGCATACATTGTTTGCATATATCTGTCAGGTTTATCTTGTAAACCATATTCTTAAAGATTTCGTATGCAACCCACAGTGAAGCTCATGTAGAATCTCACCTCTGGCAAGCAGGTTATAGTTAGAAGGTTAATTCTGTCCATTGGCCCATTAGATGCAAAGGGCACACTGTGTTAGTATCTCAGCTGATGACTATGGGTCCGGAGTGTTTCATTGTCATCACTGCCTGCCTGCTCCTCTACCTCTTCCTCATTCACTGCCATACTGACTTTTTCAAAACTGTTCATGAAATGCAGGCATCACTGGTGGGGTCAGCATTTATTGCTCATCATAAGTTTCCTAAAGAAGGTGGTGGTGAACTGCTGTTGTACTTCAGCCTGTAGGGTCAGAAAGGAAGGAGCTCCACAATTTTGACCCAGTGATAATGAAGGAACAGCCACATAGTTTCACGTCATGATGGCATGTGATTTGGAGGAGAACTTACAACTGATGACACTTCTTGTCCTTCTAAGTAGTAGAGGTTGCAGGTTTCGAAATTGCTGACAAAGCCTAAGTGAGTCCCATTGCACTGCAGTGCATCTAGTAGATGACACATATTGCTGCCACTGTGTATCACTGGTGGAGACAGTGAGTGAATGTTAAAGGTGGAGAGTGCGGTGCCAATCAACAGGCTGCTTTGCTCTGGATGGTGTCAAGCTTGACGGTTGTTGCAGCTGCCCTCATCTCGGCAAATGGGAGTATTCTATCACACTCCTGACTTGTGCCTTGTAGATGCTGGTCAGACATTGGATAGCCAGGAAGTGAGCTACTTGCCACAGTATCCATAGCCTCTAAACTTGTAGCCACAGTGGTAACATAGCTGGATAGATCAGTTTCTGGTCAACGGAAACCCCTAGAACTTTGATAGTGGGGGAGTCAGTGAATGATAATGCCATTGAAAGTTCAGGAGTGATAGTTAGATTCTCTCCTGTTGGAGCTAATCATTACCCAGCATTTGTGTTTT
Organism: Stegostoma tigrinum; assembly: GCF_030684315.1. Lineage (NCBI taxonomy): Eukaryota > Metazoa > Chordata > Chondrichthyes > Orectolobiformes > Stegostomatidae > Stegostoma > Stegostoma tigrinum. The sequence continues at coordinate 50,907,574 of NC_081359.1, read as the reverse complement.
GCACAGTTACTTGCCATTTATCAGCTCAAACCTCAATGTTGTCTAGGTCATACTGCATAGGAACAATATGGAGAAAGGGGTAGAGAATGGCACCAAGTAATGATGTGCATTTATTGCTTTGATAAAGACAATGGGTGGGATGGCCTCTTCCTACACCAGAATACTAGGGTGATCCTGTTCTGGGAACATGGAGTGTTTCAGGGGTCTAAAGATGTTGCAAACATTACTGAACATTGTGCAGCCGTCAGTGAACATCCCTTTCTGAACTTATGATGGAAAGAAGGTCATTGATGGAGAAGCTAAAGATGGTTGGGCCTAGGACCCTAACCTGAGAAAATCACGCGTGGTCGAGATGATTAACCTCTAACAACCAGAGCCAACTTCCTTTGTTCTAGGTTTTGCTCCAACTAGTGGAGACATTTCCCTGATTCACTGACTCCAGCTTTGCTTGGGTTGTTTGATGCTATAATTGATCAAATGCTGGTATGGTGTTAAGGACAGTCATTCTCACCCCAATTCTAGGGTTCAGACTTTGGTCTATGTTTAGACCAAGGCTGTAATGTGGTCAGGATCCAAAAACTCTACTGAAACACAAATTGCTCTTCAGTGAGAAGGCGACTCCTTTACAAGTGCTGTTTGAAAGCACTGCCACGAACCAATTCCAAGACTCCACTGATGATTTCAAAACAAAAGGGAGTGTTCAGACAATAATTGGATAGGTTGGATTTGTCTTCCGTTTGCACACAGGATATATCTGAGTAATTTTCCACACTGTCAGACAGATGCCAGCCTGTACTGCAGCATAATGGTACTCAATATGCCTCCTCCTGAAGCACAAGTCTCCACAACCAGAATGCTATCAGAAACTAAACTAACTGAAAATTGGCATCTATGATACTGGGAACCATGGGAGGACAAGTTGGATCCTCCACTTGTCACTTGTGGCAAAAGACTTCTACTGCCTTGTCTTTTGTAATGATCTGCTGGGCTTTCCCAGTGTTGAGGATTGAGATGTTTGTGGAGTCTTCATCTTCTGTTAGTTATACCAATTACAACTGGAAGTAGAAGCACTGCAAAGCTTAGATTTGATCCAATGGCTGTGATATAGTTCAGCCCCCCTTATCACTTGCTGCTTACATTATTTTGCTAGCAAGTAGTCCTATGTTTGAGCTTCACCAAGTTGACACCTCACTTTTAGGTGTGCCTGGTGCCACTCCTGAAATGCCTTCTAGCAATCTTCATCGAAACAAGTTTAATCTTTCTCAGCTTTATGGTAATGGTAGAATAGGTGATTTGCCACACCATGAGCCTATAGGTTGGAGTTGGAATCAGTTCCACTGTTACTGATGACCCACAGTATCTCATGGATGCCTGGGTTTGAATTGCTAGTTCTATTCAAAGTCTATCCCACTTAATGCAGTGGTAGTGCCACACAGCATGATGGTAGATATTCTCAACGTGAGGATGTTCTTTCCGCTCCTCAAGGACCTGCAGTTACTCCTATCCATATTGTAATTGGCAGAAGTGTCTGCAACAGGTAGAATATGGAGTACAAGCTCAAACAGCTTTTTCCCTCTCGTTGGTTTCCTTACAACCTGTCATACACCAAGTCTAACAGTTGTCTCCTTTAGGACTCAACAAACTTGGTCAGTGGTGGTGATGATCAGTCCAATTCCCTTACCATCCAAAATATGTCACTCTCTAAATTTAATATAGTCAATAACAAAGCATCTACTATTCTCTACAGAGGAAGAGAATTTTAAAGATTTATACCCTTTAAATGTAGAAATTTATCCTCAACTTGATCCAAAACAAATTACCCATTATTTTAGGGCTGTGAACTCAAGTTCTGGACTCTCTGTCCAGCATAAGTACGATCCCAAATTACTCAGTCAAGCTCCTTAGGAGCGCAATATATTTTTTGTTTACTTCATTCGTAGTGTCACAGGCCAGTCAGTATTTATTGCCCTTTCCTAATTGCCCAGAGGGCAGTTAAGAGTCAACCACATTGCTGTGGGTCTGGAATCACATGTACGTCAGACCAGGTAAGGATGGCAATTTTCTTCCCTAAAAGGACCAGATGGATTTTTCCAACTGGTGGCAAATGGATTCATGGATTTATCGCTGGACTCTTAATTCCAGAATTTTTTGAATTAAAATTCCACCATCTGCCATGGCAGCATTCGAAGCCAGGTTCCCAGAACATTATCTCTGGATTAACAGTCTGTGGCAATACCACGAGGCCAACACCTCCCCTGATGAAGATATTTCAATGTGATTGCCTTTAAATTTATAAGCTCCAAAGAAGATTGACCTAGTCTACACTATTTTTCTTCATTGTTTATATCTGTCATCCCAGAAATGAGTGTGGTAAACCTTCATTACACACCCCCAAAGCAAGGATACCCTTCCTTAATAAAAGATTATCAAACTACAGATGGCACAGATTAATTCTATTTCGTGATAATGTTGTCGGTTTTCACAGCATTATCAAATTTCACAGCATTTACCATTATTTGTTGATTTTCAATGGCAATAAAAATTCTCAACATGTATCATATTGTTTAGGGTGCATTGCTGTGGAGTGTACCAGTTTCTGGGTTTAAAGATCTGTATTCAAGTACCATTTTCCCTAAAAGGTGTATCATTACATGTCTGAACAGGCTGATTAAAAAATATTTTAGATCACATCATTAAAGGGTGGGTTTCATTTGTAATGATATAAAATTAACATGTCACAGAAAATTAGTTTGTATCAACCATATAAAAGCAGCAACTTCATACTATTCAAGTACTTCAGGGGTGATTAAACAGCTGGATATCATTTTCACATAGTTAACTATATACAATGCAACGTAACATTTAAGTTTTGTGGATTGACGTTTAATCACACATCTGGAAACTGTACTACTTGTGCTTAAATAACAATGACTGCAATTAGCCATATCATTATTTTGACATAAAAATGAGGGTCATTGCATTTTAAGAATACCTCATGCATCAGAAACAATCCAACAGACTCTGCTTTTTTTTTGCAGAGGGTTTGAGACTCCAGAGACCTTACAAAGTGGCAGGTTGAAACTTGATCCAGAAGTCCCACCTCCATTTCCAAAAAATCTCATTTGCACTGGGTTGTGGAAAAAAAGCAAAGGACATAGCTCTAACATGCGAGATTCCCAAATTCCGCAGGGCCACTTGAACTCATTGCTAAGTTCAAACAGGCTTGGACTCTATCTTCACAGATTTCAGCAGACCTATTGAGTATTGACAGCATTTTCCATTTTTATTTCATATTTCCTGCATCTACAGTATTTTGCTTTTGTAAGATAGACAGCATTTGGATATGCTAAACTTTTAGTTAAGAAAATGCATTGCTTTACTGAAATAATCTGACAGAGGCTGGTATCCAGTCACCAAGTCACCTTTTATTCACGTGTGGAAAGTGCTTGACACTGATCAAGATCCCTTAGAGCAAGCTCTCAGTGACAGCATGCCTAACACTCATTTTTATCCGATTCACTGTTTCGACCAAATAAACAGTTTCAATCTGGGAACTCATTCTTTGAGGTCCGCCTGGCTGACCTCGTCACAAATGACTACAATTACCAATAGTTTTAACTAATTATAATTCTTATAGATGTGCAACATGTGGCCATTGTTATAGTCTTTGGGCCAACATAGCAGTGGATTGCTAAATAAAATGTCTGAAAAACATTACTTCAACATACTTACCCAGTCACATGAAGCAGAAGTAAAATGTAGAATACTATGAAGAGGTTATGTATATACCAAAAGATATCAAAGTTGGAAAACCTGCAAAGCGAAAAGGACAACAGCACACATTAACAACACAAATATTAAAAAGTTAACTTTTAATAGTTATTTCACTCATTTTCATTTGACCATCAAGATAATGTTGTCAATGGTCATTCTTACCTTAACGAATATGATGAAGATGTACACATAAGGAAAAGCACCAGTACCATGAAAAATCCAGTTACTCCTGGAACTAAATAATAAGTTATTGACAATGGAATTACTTCAGATTAGCAGTTACTGAAATCATTAAAATCAAACAAACAGCTTCACAGAACAGCGACAACAATATGTGGCAAATCACTAAGAGCCCATTTGTAGGAACATTGATAACAGGACCATTAAGCTTGTTAAACCTCCTTCAGAGGAGATATAGCAATTTTTACAATCAAAAAAAGGAAATAATTAAAATTGCTAGGTCTCAAAAAGATGATTAAGACCTGGATTTTTTTTAAAACCTTCTTTTAATAATTGACAAAGCATAACTTCTCATGCAAATAGAACCTTGGTACACTTTGTAACAGTAGTAGTAAACTAGATATCTGGCACAATTTACTCCCAACCAGCTTAATCTCAGGACAAACCATTACATACAATACAAAGGATAATTCTTTAAATCAGTCAGTGCCAAGAACCAGATAAATATAAATCAGTTCTGATTTGTTTTCCCAATACAGAATGTTCTGCTGTCATTGGTGGTAATATTGGAGGTGGGAAGGGCTTTTAATTTGGTGGAGTGTTCACTTCCATCTTCCCACCTCCTCCAGAATTAAGTTCTGCTAAGGGCCATGGTCAATCTTCATGACCCACAGCCACTAGCAGTTAACCACCATTTAAAGGACCTGATTCTATCATCTCTAGTATTAACCCATTGAGAGATGGACTTGTTGCCACATGGCATGACAGCTAAAACAGGGCAGCCAGCTTTTTACCTCAGTGGGGATGGGTCCGTCAACCAAAAATGGTATTCACTGCCTGATTGATGAACTGGACATCAGGAAGTGGATAGGTGCTGGGATTTCTGAGAGCTCTTGTTGCCCAGTCCCATTACTCACACCCTGACAGCCCCCTACCTCACATTACTAACCTTTTGTCTGGATCACTCCATGATCCGGTGACCTTGGTGGGTATTTTCTCTTTCTCTACAGCAGCCATGGCTTCCCCTGTGTGAACAGAAGAGCTGGCAACCTATGATTATCTGGCAGCTTTCAGTAGGCAAGACCTGCCTGCATGATCTTGTTTTCAGGGAAGGCCCACAAGTATTCTGATCTCTGGATTGGTTTTCTCCAGCAGTTCAGCCAACAACCGAGATCCTTGACACCTCAACAAAATTCTGCTCAGTAATTTCGTTCAAAATTAGATCTCAGCACCAACTGCACCCCATTTCAATAATACAGTCATTTGTTGCTATTGGAAAAGCAACAACACAGAAAAGAAACTCACGTGTTGTGAAGAGAATCTTCCTGGGATCCTGGAGTGAAAAAAAAACATGGTCACATCCTTAAAGTCACTACTCTAAATGTTAAACTGTCTCATTTAACATTGTTCTCTTAATATCACTTTCTTCTGATAAGGAAATCCAAAGGAATACTAAAAAAATTTGAACAGTGTAAAGTCTCTGAGACTGCACCAGACAATGCACTACCAAATCCATTACTCCAAAAGTCTACAGACATTGACACAATTACCCAAGTCATTTTTGGCACCCATGATGTGCTTTATTGTTCTATTATACAAATAAGATGATATAATTATCTAAGAAATGCAAAGTTTTCTAAAAAAAAACAACCACATTTATTTCTTGTGTCTCAAAATTGTCAACTGAAAGAAGAAAATGAAATCAAAGCTAACCTAGACTTTTCTCCAGTTATTATCTCCTATGTCAATCTGTTCCACGCTTCATGCATATACTGGCTGATCTATTTGACTGTTGAGCTTTATTTCTTCAGTTGTGTATAAATCTTTTGATATACTTTGTCTCTAACAGATTTTGTGAACAAAGTGAATGTCACAATTTATGTTTTTTGCATTTTTTAAATCACTGTAACTAAGTTGATAACAAAACCAGAAATATTAGTGTTCAAATTTCTCAAATAATACAAAAGGTTAAGGAAAGACTTTGTCAAAGAATAACACAAGTAATTTGAGGCATATCCACAGTCAACTATTGGGTTACTAAAGTAAAAGTTTAAAGAGCATCCAAACTAACAGAGTTTTATTCTTATACAACAACAATTATTATGCAAAAGTAAACTAGAATTAGATGCATAAAATAAATGTGCCCTTAACTCCATCTCATGCCTCACTACAAGAAAGCTCAGGGATTAAAAAAGTATGACAGCATTACTCAGTACATTGAGAAAGAGAAGTCTAAGGGAGAAAAGAAAGGAATAACTTAGGCTGGAAACATAGAAATAAGGAGAAAAATACAAGCAGATAATAATAATCCCTTGGTATGGTAAGAAAAAGAGGGGTTTCTTTTGGCAAGTGAAGCCCACCTGTGGATCCTGACAGTGAATCAGCAAAACTGGAATGTTGACAGACATGCTTATGTCTTTAAAGACTGCAAGCCTTTTTTTTCCCCAAAATGACTTTTGTACATTAGTTCCTCATTAGGACATGACCACAAAACCACAACTCACATTTTCCCTTCCTTAGAACAGGACATGCCTCTTCATTAATTACTAAACAAACAAATAGAAGCCTAGAGAGATGTGCAAGAATAAAAATATATAAAAAGAATTGGACAGCACTATGGAATGTAATTCCCAAAATGCCATCACATGGTTTGAATTCACAGCAGTTGACTTTTTCCAGTTTCTGTAACACAGCTGTCACTCACACACACACACACACACACAAACACAATCTCACACACACATGCACAGGGATTTCATGCCAAGAAAGCACAATTTCAGTTTTTCAAATCACATAAAGGAGTAATATCAATTACAAAATATCCAAGTAATTTAAACAGATTGCTGCACAGTCCCATTCATAGCAGTGTGTATGAAAAACATAGATGAACAGGATTGATTCTGCACAAACTGAAGGCAGTACTAATCACTACTAAGAAATATCAGAATCTGAGCATTCAGCATATTAAAACACCTTGCAGCAAATTAGCAAAATCTATAATTGTCAAAAACATTGCTTAGTAATAGAGTACATAAAATATTGCTGAAGAGATAAAATTGAAGCACAAAATCAACTTGGACAGGAAGCAACAATTTGTGCAACAATATTATTATATGGGTCTAAATTATTCTTTTCTCAGTTGGTGTTCTTATATTTCAGTTCTGGTAAGTACAAGACAAAAAGCTTAGACTTCATATCTCCTTTCAGCAGTGCCTAATACTTCTTCAAATAAAAAGGATTCTCATGAAAACCTCTTCTTCACTGATGTGCAAGATGATGGATAAGATTATTCTCCATAATTCAACCTTAAATTTGGAACGATAACCACCAAGAATTGGAACACGAAGTCTACTCTCTCCTAACCTGAACTGTCCTGATCCACCCCTATCGGCCAAGCTCATTCTCACATTGAACAACTTCTCCTCTAACTATTCCCATTTACTTCAGGGCAAAGGGGTGAGAACAGGTACCTGCATGGGCCCCAGTTATACCTGCTTTTTTGTGGGGTACATGGAACTTTACATGTTCCAGTCCTACTCTGACCCCCACACACAACTCTTTCTCTGATACATCGATTGCATCATCAGTGCTGCTTCCTTCTCTCGCCCAGACTTGTAAAAGTTTATCAATTTTATTTCCAAATTCCAACCCGTTCTCACCTTCACTTGGTCCAGATCTGACTACTATGTCCAGTTCTGAACTCCCTGTTATAGGAAGGGTATTAATAAGCTAGAAAGGGTTCAGAAGAGATTTGCCAATATGTTGCCAGGAATGGAGGGTTTGAGTTATAAAGGAGAGGCTGGATAGTCTGGGACTTTTTTCACTGGAGCATAGGAGGTTGACGGGTGACCTTAAAGAGGTTTACAAAATCATGAGGGGCATAGATAAGGTGAATGGCAGGGTTCAATTCCCTAGGGTGGAGGATTTCAAGACCAGGGCACATATTTTTAAGGTGAGAGGAGAAAGATTTTAAAAAAGGCATAGAGCAATTCTTTTTAGACAGAGTGGTTCATGTGTGGAATGAACTTCTAGTGGAAGGTGTGGATGCAGGTACAGTTACAACCTGAATTAAAAAAAGTGTTTGGAGGGATATGGCCAAGTGCAGGCAGGTGTGACTAGATTAGTTTGAGATTATGACTGGTGTTAACTGGTTGGACTGAAGGTCATGTTTCTGTGCTGTAGGATTCAATGACTCCTCCCTTCCCTTCTCTTCCTCATCAATCGGGGTTTCCATTTCTGGGGGTAGGCTGGCTGCCAGTATCCTCTACAAACCCATCAATTCCCACAGTTACCTTGACTGTACATCCTCACACCCTGCTTTCTATAAGGACTGAATTCCATTCTCCCATTTCTCTGTCACAACTGTTCCAATGAAGCCAACTTTGACCAGGGGTTCTTTAGGACATCTACCTTCTTCGTCAGCAGAAGATTCTTCACCAATGTGGTTGACAGGACCTTCAGCCGTGTCCAATTCACCTCCCACACTTCGACCCTGGCACTTTCTCTTCTCTCCCACAACAGCGATAGGGTCCCCCTCCTTCTCACGCATCTTTCCACCATAGGGAGAAAAAGAGAGAGCGAGCTACAGCATGAAGACAGGCCCTTCTGCCCAAAATAGTTCATGCTGACCAAAATGTCCATCCATGCTAACCCTATTTCTTATCCACATATTTGTCCAAATGCCCGTTAAATGTTGTTAATGTACCCGCCTCAACCACTTCTGCTGGCAACTCATTCCATGTGTGTACCACCCTCTGCTTCCCACACATTCTTTCCCCTCTTACCTTAACCTGATGCCCTCTAGTCTTTGATTCCCCAACCCTGGGAAAAAAGACCAAATGCATTCACTCTGTCCATGTCTCTCATGATCTTCATACACTTCAATCAGATCCCCCCTTAAGTCTCTTACTCACCAAGGAAAAAAATGCTACCTTGCCCAACCTCTCCCTATAACTCAGTCCTGAGTGTCCTGGCAATGTCCTTGTAAATTTATTCTGAACTCTTCCCAGTTCAATAACATCCTTCCTACAAAAAAAGGTGACGATAACTGAACAATGCTCCAAGTGCGGTCTCACCAGTGTCCTATAAAATTGCAACATAACTTCCCAACTTCTGTACTCATTGCTCTGACTGATGAAGGCCAGTGTGCTAAAAGCCTTCTTCACTGTCCTATCTACAGGTGTCTCCACTTTCAGAGAACTGCGCACCTGAACTCCAAGGTTGCTCTGTTCCACCACACTTAAGGCCCTACCATTCACCATGAAACTCTTACCTTGATTTGACTTTCCAAAATGCAACACATCACACTTATCTATATTAAACCCCTTTTGCCATTTCTCGGCCCACTTCCCCAGCTGATTAAGATCCTGCTGCAATTTCTGAAAACCTTCCTCATTGTCCATGATACCACCTAATTTTAGTGTCATCTGCAAAATTATTAATCATGCCTCGTACATTCTCATCCAAATCTTTGATACAGATAACAAACAGCAATTGGCCCAGCACCGACCCTTCATGCACACTGCTAGTCACAGGACTCCAGTCTGACGAGCATCCTTTCACTGTTATTCTCTGCTTCCTACCATCAAGCCAATAGGGTATCTAACTTGCACCAACTCTCCCTAGATTCCATGCGAGTTAATCTTCCAAAGCAGCCAATCAGGTGAGCCCTTATAAAAGGCCTTACTGAAATCCATACAGACTATGTCTCCTGCCCTGCCCTCATCATCCTTCCTGGTCACTTCATCAAGGAACTCTAACAAATTTGTGAGGCATGACCTCCCGCACATGAAGCCATGCTACTACTCCTAAATCAAACCCTGTTTTTCTAAATGCCTCATTTATCCCTTAATCTACCACAGATGTTAAACTCACTGGTCTATAATGCGAAGGTTTCTCTCTACAGCCCTTCTTGAATAAGGGCACCTGTACCCTGGTACATTAAGCTGCCAGTCCTGTCTCTCCCTTAGCCACATTTCTGCAGTGGCTATAATATCCTAGTCCCACTCACCAATCTAACCTTGAGTTCATTGGCCTTACCAGCATCCACATCTGAAGGATTATTGCCTGCCGTTTCCGCCATCCCCAGCAGGATGCCACCACCAAACACATATTCCCGTCCCCTCCCATCCCTTGTCAGCCTTCCACAGGGGCAGCTTGATCTACTCCAGTAAGTTAGCAAGCTGTCATGTTTACAGAGTCCTGACCCAGGAAAATGAGGCAAGGTTATGATACGACCTATTCTGCCTCACTGTAACCATAAAGAAGAAGGGCAGCCTGTGTTTCTCCGTTCAATGGGCACAATTTTCCCTTCCTGGAATGGCATGGGAAATGGCAAGAAAGCTGAGAAAACACAGTGAGACTGAAAAAAAATGCATAATCTGATCACTTGGAAAATGTTTCTCAATTTCACCTTCAGCTTTAAATGGCTATTTCAGAACCTCACTATTTCAAATCATTTGCAAATCGTATTAGCCCAACTTCCTACGGTCATGCAAACTCTCAACATGAAACTCAGAATGGACACCTGGCAGCTTCAGCTCACTGAATGTTTGTCTTGGGCATCAACTAACTTGCGTTCACCAGAATATCATTGCATGTCAAGATCTGGCTCCACCCTTGATCCATGAAAATCGATATCGGCAAACCATCAGCCTCACCATATCAACACATCATCTCTCAGACCAGCCAACACATCACTTTAGCCCTACAGATGATGTCTTTGGAGCTTATGGACACCTAGGATTTGCATGCCTCTGCGAAGTTGTTTGGTCAACAGGGATTACTCAGGCATTTAAACAAATGTACCTAATGGCTCCTACCTTCATTTTTTTAAAAAAGTTTCTATTATTTAATGATTTACTATGAAATCCAATATACATAGGTATACTGCAGAAACCACGACCCTTGAAATTAATTTGGAGTTCAGGCTATCTGTACTCCTACCTTGTGAACATTTGGCCCATTATTCTAATTATCCCTCCAAATTTGAGAGGTGATCTTGCAAACAGGTGAGACCACAACACATCCGTTTATCCTTTAACACTTCTTCACTTAATCGCACTCTCCCACTTTGTGCTTACATAGATGCTGTCATTCTCTGTGGCTTGCACTGCATTTTTGCATAGATAAAAAGATGGGCAGATTGTTATTGTTGGGAGCCATGAACATCGGGGTGGGGGGGGGGGGGGAGGGGAGTACGTGTTGTTGTATGGCGTCATGTAATGTCATGTCTAGCATGTGCCAAAAGCTTGCACAGCAAACTCAATGCATGTGCTTTAATCAAATGAGCATGTCTGAAAGTCAAAGGGGATCAGGTTTAGTAGGGTGAAATAGGGTTGTCAGTCAGTCACGGGGATCAGCAGAGTCAGAGTCAAAAGGTACCATCTAGTTACAGTCCAGGGTTTGACCACTGTCAGTCAGGTGCTAGGTCTTACCAGAACCCATGTATCCATGTCTTTGCAGCATGGGGATTAGGCCACAGCCATCAGCTTGTCTCCTTCCAGGTACTCTTCCTGTCAGTGAGGTCAAAGTTCCTCAAACACTTCTCCTCTTGCCATTGATGTCAAACACTTGTTGGCTACAATGATAGATTACATGCCCATTCACATATCTGGCAAACATGGAGAGTGTTGGACCATTGCAGTCACCAACTTCTCCATGGAGACAGCAGAGGCACATATTTTGCTGCAAGCACAGTACTGACAAAGCTGGTAGACTCTTCCATTCAGTATCTGTCTGCTGGTGCATTTACACAAAAAAAAATGGCTGTAAGCATAAGATCATCTTCTGCCTAGATATGAGCAGGTTCTTGGTCTCTGGCAGTCTTCCACGTGCCGAAGGCCTGGGGTATTTCTTCCTCAGCCAACTGCAGACACATATCAGTGATGTGCTCGCCAGATTGAGCTTCCAAGTCTAACCCACATAGTGAATGCATTGAAGTGAAAGTCTTTCAGTTGGTGGAAGGTGCAGGTGGAAGCCTTACTGGCACTTCCTGAGGGTTGTTTGGCTTCCTCTTCAGGTTTAGGCAAAGGTCTCCTGCACAGACACTTTTTTGATCAAGCTTTCCTCTGTACAACTAGTGCTTCTAACAGAGGAGATGAAATTATTTGTAAAAGAGGGATAAAGACTGGTGCAGATGAAGAATGAGTTAGCTTTGGTGGTAATGGGGAGAACAGTGCAGCACAGCATAATGAAGCTTATTGAGCTATTGGAGATAAAGGTTGCCCCATCCCTATGGGTTGTCATGCTTTTCTCTAAGCAGTTTGACAATTTTCTGCTAATTTTGAGTGTAGATTCTACATTGAACAATTCTCCAGTGGTCTTGGCCCCTCTAGGCTCACATGTTGTTAAAATGTTTCTGTAATGGCACAAAGGGTATGATGAGTATGATGGAAATGGCTGGAAGAGTAATCAGTCGTGATGCAGGAACAGGCAAACTGACAAGGTGTCCTTGGTTAGTGCTCAGGAAATGCAGAGGATAGGAAGAGTTATTCATTTGGGGTGTTGAGGTGGACCAGAGACATTGAGTGGATATGACACATGTAATAGTAAGAGCTGTGGCCCACAAGCCTTGTGAGATGCATATGCAGCAGCTGAGCTAGAGTGAGTCGAGGACCCAAGTTGGAGGTCGCAGATAGAAGTTGGGGGCACTTTCCCTTGAGAGTGTAAACGATCGCTGACAACCTTCCCACACATTAGTGCATTTCTTTTTACCTCAGACACAACACTGATCCAGGCTGCTATCTTGGTGCAAGCTGGCTAGTTCTGGTGGTATATCTTCCTTTGCTGGTCAGCAGGTGAAAATACTGCCCTCCTTTCCACCACACTATTCACCAGCACCCTCTGGTGTCTGTCAGTAAAGGAGGGTGGCAGGTTCTTTCTGGGCTATTTACTCAGCAATAATGAGTGCACATCAGTGCGAGGGGCAGTTCCGAATCTGAGGAGTCTGAAGTACAATGCAGCTGGGCATAAAATATGTCGTCAATGGCATAAATATAGAAGGTCCCAGCACTGATACACAGTATTCCCTCTCTTGAAGTGTCATTTCAAGATAAGAATGTCATAAAGCCAGACGCACAATTAGTGTGGGAATGAGTGGAAGACTGCATGAGGTCATGGCAGACCAGGCATCTTTCATCTCATTCAACAAATTGGCACAGAGAAGGGGAGATTAACTTAAAGAAAAGTCCTGATATTCACTTTATAAGCAACAAGTAACAGTTTATTTATTTAATCCTAACTGTGAGCAAATTAACAGCATTAACAAACCAAACAATTCCCATATAACTTCTATTCCCTAACTGAACTAAATTCTACTGGTATGCTGTTCCAATAAACACAAGTCCCATTTTTTAAACCCAAATAATAAGAAAATAAATTGAAAACTTATTCTCTCAAAATCTACATGTCTTTCTTCTGCTGTTCTCAAGTCAAGAACGCCTTTCTTCTGTTGAGCTAGCTGTTCGAGATGTTTTCTTGTGAAGTCTTCTGTGAGGGCTCTTAGCTAAAAGTACCATGGTACCTTTTATGGATTGATGGTGTTTTCTTAGAGAGATAAGTAATTTCTTGTGAGAGCTACATGCTTATTCCTCAGACGGTGGTTTGCTTCACGCCAACTTTCAAAAGCCCTCTCCTTGTATACCTTGGATGACATGACGATTTTCTTACAAAAGCACTGGTCTAAGGTTGTCAAAACCATTAGATTTAAATTCAATTGGCTTTTAGTTGCTAACGGCTTGGTTTAAATTAGTTAGCTGACTCGACCTAGTTGCCAAAACATCAAAACAAGCTAAGCGTTTCCAATCACATAGCCAATTGATACACGTTTCCATTTCAGAACTGGCTGTACATCTTTTGGCTTTGTTCAAATCTCCAAACTTCGAGAAGCACATCACCTCGTAAAGGGACTATGCACTCTATCCCACTTATTTTTTTAAACCAACAAATTCTAGCTTCCTGCCTTCCAATTCACGATTACATAACTTCGTAACAAAAAAATTAACTAAAAATCAGAAATTCAGGCCAGCAATGCTTTTGTAAAACAGAACTGAACATTTCACTAAAAAAAATTATCGTCACTCCTTACTGCATCATTTAAATTACATTCCACAACACAAACACTAAACTGATCAGGAATAATAATGTCCTCCTACAGTAGAGTGAGCAATTAAAATCATTGCATTTAGCTCGTCACAGTGAGATTAACAGCTGGCTTTAAAACAATCTTTCTGTGTGACAAAGTATAAGAAGCACAGCATGGCACTGACCTCATCCTGATAGTGAGCGACATTGAGAGCTGGAAAGTCTTCACTGTAGCACAAAGAAAAGTTCAGGGCATTGACCATGTGAGCTGCAACATGGACTACTGAAATCAAGAGAGTGAATGAAAGACATTACTACCCACTAATTACTTATATACAAAAGGCAAAACTACTACTTCAGTGAAATACTCCACTTAAATCAGTCTATGAACTTTTGAATACTGAATTTGCTTAAATTGTCAGGAGTTCAAGAATGAATTATTACATTGTTCACACAAAGAACAAAAATTTGTCAACTCCAAAGTGTGGTATTTCATAATGATTCAGTAGAAGAAACTTGAAAGCAATTTATTGAAACAGAATGTGTCTCATTTCAAAAGCTGGCTTTAGGCTGAAACCTCTTCAGGCCGAGTTCTTTGGATCTTTTGAATGCAATCCCATCCTACATATGGATTTGAAGTTAGAAGAATATTTAGTTTGGGACAGGAGAGGTAGATGGGGATTGCACTATCTTCCTGTCTCCATCCCAATCAAATCTGTAGGCGAGGGCTGATGGACAATCTTCCTACCCTGCCACCAATCCTGGCTCTTAGTTTAGTGATTAATGTCCTTGAGGAACTCCTGCAGCCATGGTATTAACCTAATGGCAAGCACGGGACTGTGTGGGGAACAAACAAACCCACATCACGTAACAATCATATGATTATTAGCAGCAGGAGTAGGCTATTCGGCCCCTCGAGTCTGCTCTATCATTCAATAGCTTCATGGCTGATCTAATTGCAACCTCAAATCTGCAATCCTGCCTACCCAGATAACCTTAACAAGAATCTACCTACCTCTGCCTCAAAACAATTCAAAGATTCTGTTTCCACCACCTTTCCAGGAAGAGAGTTCCAAAGACTTGGAGATAAAAATTTTCTTCCCGTCTGTTATAAATGGGTAATGTATGATTTTTGAATATAGTCCAAGTTCTAGATTCTCCAGTTAGAGGAAACATCCTGTGCACATCTATACTGTCAAGACCCCTTAGAGATATCTCTTTCATTTAAGTCACCTCTTATTCTTCTAAACTCTAGAGGACACAGGTCTGTCCTGTCCAATCTTTCTGCAGCAGGTAACCTCCCCATTTTAGGAATTAGACTAGTAAACATATTCTGAACTAACTTTAAACACATTTATATCCTTCCTTAAATAAGGTTACAAATACTATGTACCAAATTCCAGATGTGGTCTCAGCAATACCCTGTATAATTGAAGCATAACTTCCCTGCTTTTATTCAATTTCCCTCATAATAGTCTATCAGCTTTCCTTGTCAATCATTGTCTGCATACTAATCTTTTCCAATTCATGCACAATGACCCCAGACCCTTCATCTGAAAGCTCTGCATTCTCTCACCATATAGATAATGTGCTTCTTTTTGGCTCTTCCTAGAAAGATAGACAATGTCACATTTCCCCACGTTATACCTCATTGGCCAGATGTCACCCCATTCACTCAATATCACTATATTTTTTCATAATCTCCTTAAGGTGTCGTCATAAATTATTTCCTATCTATCCCTGTCTTGTCAGAAAATTCAACAACAATATTCACCGTTGTCTCCATGTCATTTAAGTTGTAAACAGTGAAGGCCCCAACATTAATCCCTGAGGCAGAGCACTCATAATATGTCATCAACCTGAAAACGATTCATTTATGTGTACTGTTTCCTATTAGCCAACCAATCTTCTATCCATGTCAATATGCTACCCATTATACCACAAGATTTTAGTTTTCAGAATTACTTTCGATACCTCATCAAGTGCCTGCAGTTTTCCTAGGAGGTTTACCTCATTCCATAAGACCACAGGAAACAGGAACAGCTGTAGGCTGTATGGCCCCTCAAGCCTGCTCTACCATTCAATAGGATCATGGCTGATCCAACACTGTTCATGTAAACTTTCCCAACCTTTCCCCTTAACCCTAGATTTCCCTACTGATCAAGAATCTACCTGTCTCAGCCTTAATTATACATGAGGACTCTGTTCCCACAGGTCTCTGTGGTAAGGAGTTACAAAGACTCTTGAGCCTCGGAGAAAAGAAAATCCTCCTTATCAGTATTAAATTTATGCCTCTTAATTCTAGTCCTAGACTCTCCATGTGGGACAACATCTTCTCAGCATTTACCCGGTCAAGCCTCTTAAGAATCCTGCATGTTTCAAGAAGATCATCTGTTGTTCTACAAAACTCCAGTGAGTAGAGTCCCAACCAGTTTAGTCTTTGCTCAGAAGACCATACCAGGGATCATCCTAATAAACCTTCTCTGAACTGTCTACACTGAATATGATGTCTTTCCTTAAAGAAGGGGACCAAACTGCCCATACTATTCCAAATGTGGTCTCACCAGCACCTTTTACAGTTGCAGTAAGCCAACCCTACTCATACTACAACCGTCTTGAAATAAAGAGCCAATATTCCATTATTCCTGATGCACCTGTGTTCTTCCTTTGTATATTTCATGTACAAGAACACTTACATCTACTTGTGTTGCATCTATTTGCACTTTTCTCCATTTAAATAATATTTTGTTCTTCCTTCCAAATTGAACAACTTCACATTTTCCCACATTATATTCCATTTTCTAACTTTTCACCCATGTACTTAACTTATCAATTTCTCTCTGTAAACTGTTTGTATCCCTCTCAACCTGCCTTTCCACCTATTCTTATGACATTGCAAATTTGGTTACAGTACCTTTACGTCCTTCCTCCAAGTTACTAATATATGTAATAAACAGTTGCAATCCCAGTGCTGATCCCTGTACAACCCCACTGGTCACAGGTTGTCAACCCAAATGAGAACTTCTAATCCCCACTTGCTGTTTTTTGCCCATGAATCAGCTCTCTATCCATACCAATACACAATCTTCAATATGTGGACTCAAGGGATCTGGCATTGGGAAGGGGTGCCTGCTACTCTACAATTCTCTAATACTTTGACAAGCCAGGAGTTTCTTACCTGAAAATAAACATATAGTAAAACCACACGTTACATGAAACGTTTTACTTTTATCCAATAATCTTCGTGCTTTTCTGCTCATTACCTGTGAAAATGAATTTTACAAGTCTTTACAATGACTGTATTTAGAAATGAATAAAATGACAAATGTACACTACCATAGTACAGACTGACAACTGCTACCCAAGCTGAACATTTGGATGTATATTGGACACACCCTTGCAGAGATACCTGAAAATGGGGCTGTCCACCTTACAGGTGATCATGCACGCCCAGGCCATCCCACTGCACTGCTAAGTCTGTGCAGTATTCAATGGGAGCGCAAATTCAGAGAAGGAGGCATTTGAAGGATTCCTGCCCCTATCAGAGGTAAGTTGTTACAGTGATACCTAAACGTAAACAAGGTTAAGACCGACATTGATATTTCTCTTGAATCTTTGACATTTTCCTCTGCTTTTGATGATGAGAGAATGAGGTGAGTGTGCTGCACTTGACAGCAAGGTTGCACTTGAGAGTGTAGCAATCATGGGTGATGGATATCGGTCTGAACATAAGCCTTCTTTGCATGTCTCCCAATGGTTTAGTCTGTGATGCAGGAGGTTCGTTAACCAACTCCACATGCTCTGCACAATTCTCATCAGATGAGAACAAGAATCCTCTAAATCTTCCAGATGCCAGGCTAAAACCCATCCCAACCTAATTTGCACTAAAAGGCTGTGGATAGCACAAGAAATGGCAATAATACAGAAACCTTCTCTGGAGCATACAGCAGAGGTCCACTGGATCAGTCCAGGTAAAAAAAAAGTTCAGTCTTTAGGAGAGCATGATCATGGCTTGTTCAAACCCGTGGGAGGCACTGTGAAATTCTAGAGATTCGGAAAGGATTCCTCATCAGCATCAGCAGTCATGTGCTGAACCTATGCCATCTACCATGGCAAGTTGGGTGTCAGAGGGAATTTTATCATGCATCTGTTTAGGGTGCCCACCTCCGTGTTAATGAAAGCTGTGATGTGAAGGTCATATGTCCCACCAACAATTGAGGCCATCAAGTGGGAATTAACGTTTCCTGAACAGTGTCATTTCTTTGAGACCCGTATTACACAGAACAAAGAGGTACAACATATATAGAGTTGCTTGCGAACTTCCAGTAATAGGTCCTCATTCTAAGTCAGTAACGGCCTAATTGAGGGGACCTAGCCTTGGGAAGGGAGGACTTCACTCTAAGACATACCTCTGCCCTTGCTGCTAATCCCTATTATTTTCTACTCCCCAAAATTCCACCCCACGAGCCTGCTTTTGCCATCATTCACCTCAGGATTGTGATCCAAGCATGATCCTAAGATTTGCACTGGGCAACAGCCACAATCTCTTCAGTGGCATGGCTGTTCAAGACAGCTGCTGGCCTCTGATTGGTCAGCAGCCCTTGGCAAGCTTGACTTAGCCTTCCAGGGCCTGGTGAAAGCTTGCTACGTACCTCGTGTGTAGAACGAGAGAGAAGTGGCATTGTAGAGGGCCATGTTTACTTCTTGTCTTGAGTGGGTTACCAATGGTCCCAGAGGATCCAGCTCTGAACGCTCATGGGGGGACAAGGGAGAGGTCAAGACCAGAACAGTGGTGGCATCTTGTCATGTTGAGGTCTATGAATGTCACAAGTGGAAATGCAAGAACATAGCTTCAGAGTGATCTTCATTGTCTAGGATAAATGTAACTTTACAACAACTCTTTCCTGCTTATGAAAACTTCTCGTCAGTCTGAAGGAGCTTAGAGTCATAGAGGCCTACAGATTGGAAACAGGCCCATCAGCTCAACTAGCCCATGCCGTCCAGTTTTCACCATTAAACTAGTCTCATTTGCCTGTGCTTCGTCCATATCCCTCCATACCTATCCCAGCCATGTACCAGTCTAGATGTTTTTTTAAAATGATAAAACTGTACTCGCTTCCACTGCTCCCTCCGATACCGTGTGAAAGAATTGGTCCTCTGGACTCTTTGTATCTCTTCCCTCTCACCTTAAGCATTTGCCCTCGAGCTTTAGACTCCCCTACCATAGGGAAAAGTTGTTTGCTTTATATTTTAATTCATGGCTCTCAAGATTTCATTTACCTCTATAAGGTCACCACTCAGGCTGTAGAGCGTAGGAGACTATCTAACCTCTCTTCATAATTCAAACCTTCCAGTCCAGGGAGCATTCTTCTAAATATTTTCAGCACTCTTTCTAGTTTAATAATATCCTTTCTACAGTAGGGCAACCAGAACTGCATGCAGTACTTCAAACGTGGCCTCACCAACGTCTTGCACAAGTGTTACAAGACATCCCATTTCCTACACTCACTGCTCTGATTGATGAAAGCTAGCATATTGAAAGCCTTCTTCACCACCCTGTCTACATGTTTTAAAAAAAGCTATGAATCTGCACCCTGACATTTCTTCATTCTATAACACTCCCCAAGGCCCTACCATTGACTAGGTCAGTCCTTGCATGGTTTGCCTTCCAAAAATGCAACACCTTGCATTTATCTAAATTAAACTCATCTGCCATTCCTCAGCCCACTGGCTCAGTTGAGCAACATCTCGCTGCATTCTCAGATAACCTTCTTCACTGTACAATATACCATCAATCTTGGGAGCACCTTAAACTTGCTAACCATACCTCCTAAATTCTCATCCAATTCATTTATATAAAATGAAGAAAACAAAAAGTGGACCCAGCACTGATCCCTGTGGCACACTGCTGGTCATAGGCCTGCAAAAACACTACTCTCTGGCATGACGGTAGGAGACAATCTTGTATTCGATTGGCTAGCTCCCCCTGGATACTGTGACATTTAACCTTACTCAATAACAACATGTGGTACTTTGTCAAAAGCCTTGATAGTTACATGGATGCAATCAAAGCAGTGGATGCAATGAAACACTGGATATCCTGGAATGGCCAAGAAGCTCATGGATCTTTCTGCCTGACAATCAGGGTCAGCACAATCCTCTTGAACAATACAGTGGTGATCTCCTTGAGACCCTGCACATGTCCTTTGTGGATCCCTCATAGGAACTCAATGCATCAAAAGTCAACATCAAAAGGTGACTTTCCACACAACAGACACCGAATTTTCACTAAATTCTCTGGGTTGCAGGCCAAGTTGCAGCATCACACACAGGTGTGTGTGACATCTGCACTTGACAGCGTTTCTTGGCAAGGGTGCTATAAACTCTATATAGTTACGGTAAATCTGAAAAACACTGGGACAGGGATGAGCCAGTCAACTCTGTATTCTTCTGATTTTACCAGCCAGAGGCTGATCCTGTTGCTGCTGCAATGATGCCTCTGCTACCTCTTCACTCCTGCATCTGGCCTGCTCCTTTTCTGCAAGATACTCCAGGAGGACTGGATTTGTGGCTGATGATATTCTCCTTTCATGAGGAGGAAGGTTTCCCCAGGTTCCAGGCTTTTTCAATCCACCATGACCCTCTGGCTTGCACTAAGGCTTGACCCGCCGGGATGTAACAACTTCAAATCATTTACCTCTTAGCACTTCACAAAAGGCCTAAAGGCTTTAGCTCCTCAGACCAGACCCACAGGATGCTGTCCTTCACCTCAAGGCTATCTGGACACAACAGCTTCCTCTCCCCTTTCTGTTTCAACATTATAGGCTAATGTTATAGGTTAATTTTAAATAGCGTTTATCACTGGGGTGACTACTGCTATCATTTAAAATTTGAATCCCACCATGGTTGAAGAAGGAAATGGCTTAGCAAGCCACCTAGTTGTATCAATAGGTATGAAGTCTCCACAAAGAAATGTAACCAGATAGACCCCATGGCATTGACCTAAGCACTGGAAAAGACAATGGTAGAATCAGCCCTGTCAACCCTGCAAAGTCATCATGGAAGCCAATCTCCCAAGCACAGACTCCAGCTACACTCTTCGTTGCCATGGAAAGGCTGCCAACATCAAAGACCCCTTCTACCGCAGTAATACTCTCGTTCAACCTCTTTCGTCAGGCAGAAGATACAGAAGCTTGAACACATGAGCCAACAGGTTCCTGATCAGCTTCTTCCCTGCTGTCATTAGATTGCTGACCAGACCTCTAATTTCAAATCTAATGTTGACCTCACGTTTGTGCACTTCCTGTGCATTCGTAACCTTGGATGCCTTGCTGTGTCCAAGAACCCTATGATCTGTATGTCCTTGTTTGCTATGATTTGCTTGTACCACTCACAAAATAAAGTCTTTCGCTATACTTAGGAGCATGTGATTATAATAAATCAAATCGATGGCCTTTGCAGAGTCAGTGCAGACTCAATGAGCCTTTTTCCACACACTGTTGGGATTCTATGATTCTCCTAAAATCTGGGGCCAAGTGTCAAAATTGAGACAGCTGTCTCACAAGCCAGACAAGCAACAGCCTGACACACTCATACCTTACAGACAACATCCCAGGCACTACCATGATCACCACCCTTGGATGTTTTCTGTCCCACTGAAAGGAATTGTCCTGGGAGTCCTCAACATGGACTCTGGACCTAATGAAGTATCACAGCTCCAAGTTAAACCTGGGCAAGGAAACCTCCTGCTGATTACCACATACCATCCTCCCGCAGCTGATGAATCAGTATTTCTCCATGTTGAACAACACTTGTAGGGAGTACCAAGGGTGGCAAAATGTACTCTGGGTGGGAGATTTCAATATCCACCACGAGGAGTGGCTCAGCAGCTGCAATACTGATTGAGCTAGTCAGTTGCTAAAGGACATAGCTACTAGACTGGGTCTGCGACAGGTGGGGAGGCAAAACTAGAATCAACGGTCAGCATCGGGCAAAATTTCTGCTGGTTGAAGTCATGCTTAGCACAAGGAAGAAGGAAAATCATACCTAACCTCATCCTTAACAAATCAGTAGATGCATCTACCCATGACCATGTTGTTAAAAGTTACAACTACACAGTCCTTGTGGAATTAGAGTCACACCCTCATAAATAAACTCCATCGTGTTGTGCAGCACTAATCACCATATTAAATGGGACAGACTTCCATCAGATCTAGCAACTCAAGATTGGGCATTCATCAGGCACTGCTGCCCATCAAAAGCAGCAGTGTTATACACCAGCACAATCTGCAAGCTCATGGCCTAGAATATCCCCCACCCAATCATTCCTGATCAACCCTGGTTCAACAGAAAGTGCAAGAAGGCATGCCATGAGCTAAAAAAAAATGTCAACCTGGTAAAGCTACCAAATAGAACTACTTGCATGTCAATTAGCATAAACGGCAAACAAAAGACAGAGCTAAGTGATCACAGAATCAACAGATCAGATCCAGTTCTGAACAGTAGTGGACATTTAAACAATGTACTGGAGGCGGCGGCTCCACAAATATCCCCATCCTCAATGTGAGCTAAAGAGCCCAACACATCACCACAGAAGATGGAAGCATTCATTGCAGTCTTCAGCCAAAAGTGCCAAGTGGATGATCTATCTTGGCCTCCTACAGTCTTCAACTAATTCAATTCACTCCACATGATACTGAGAAACAGATAGAGGCACTAGATACTGCATAGGCAAATCGGCTCTGACATATTTTAGCAATAGTACTGAAGATTTGTTCTTGAGAACACACTACTCTCCGAGCCAAGCTCTTCCAGTGCAGTGGTGAAACTGACATCTACCCGGCAATGAGGAAATTGCCTGGGTATCTCCTGTACACAAAAAGTAGGACAAATTCAATCCAACCAATTGCCACCCCAAATCAACTCTCAATTATCAACAAAGTGATGTAAGTTGCCATCAACAGTGCTATCAAACACCACGTGCTCAACAATACCCTGCTCATTGACGCCCAGTTTGGGATCCACCATGACCACTCAGCTCCTGAACTCACAGTCTTGATTTAAACATAGCAAATAGCACGGAACTCCACAGATGAAGAGAGGCTGCTGCCTTGATGTCAAGAGTCGTCATTTGATAGAGTGTGGCATCAAGGATTCCTAGCAAAAATGGAATCAACAGGCAGCTGGGGTCAGAATCTCCACCAGGTGGAGTCATGCCTGGCAAATTTCAAGATGGTCATGGTCAATTACCTCAGCTCCAGGATATCTCTGGGGGAAGTCCACAAGGTAGTGTCCTAGGCACAACCATCTTCAGCTGCTTCAATGACATTCCCTCCATCATAAGGTCAGAAGTGAAGATGTTCACCAATGACTGCACCATGTTCAACACCATTCATGACTCCTCAGATGCTGAAGTAGTCTATATAAACAAGATCTGGACAATATCAAAACCCTGGAATTTCCTCCCGAAGGGTATTGAGGATCAACCTACAGTATGTTCACTGCAGCAGTTCAAAATGGCAGCTCACCACCGCCTCCACAAGGCATCTACAGATGAGCAAATGCTGGCCAGCCAGCGATGTTCACATCTAAGAGTTCATAGAGGCCCTACAGTGTGGAAACAGGCTATTTGGCCCAACAAGTCCACACCACTGCTCTGCATTTCCCTTGTCCAACCCACCTAATCTAAACATCCCTGGACACTATGGGCAATTTAGCATGGTCAATTTACCTATCCTGCACATCTTTGGAGTATGGGAGGAAACCAGAGCACCTGCAGGAAACCCACGCAGACACGGGGAGAATGTGCAAACTCCACAGTCACCCGAGGGTGGAATCAAACCTGGGTCTCTGGTAATATGACGCAGCAGTGCTAACCATGGAGCCACCACACAGCCCTAAAGTAGTGAATTTAAAACAATTCTGAAAGCTTACCTTTAAGTGGCTATGAACAATTTTATTTAAAAACAAGCAAATGCTTTTGTATTGGATAATAGTGTAGAGCTGGATGAACACAGCAGGCCAGGCAGCATCAGAGGAGCAGGAAAGTTGACGTTTCAGGTCGGCACCCTTCTTCAGAAATGGGCTAAGCATCAGCAGTTCTTAATATCGCTACATGCCTTTGTAGTGCATTTTCAGTTTTTATTTTAGCCAAGTGCAAATAAACACTCAACCAAGGCAAAGGTTATTAAAGCTACTTGAAGCACAGAGTATAAGTAGGAGTCAAAGGACTGATGAAAGACATGAAAATGTCATGTCACAAATTTGATTAGGGAGATTCATCAGTTTCTAAATTGGAAATAAATGCATTTTTAGATCATGGTACAAACTTTTTAATCTATTGAGGATAATTTCCCAAGGCTCAACACAAAACACTGCTTCTACAAGCTGGAGATAACAAAATGTTGAATATCCTTTAGGGAGGGAAACTGCTATCTTTACCTGGTCTGGTCTACATGTGACTCCAGACCCACAGCAATGTGGTTGACTCTGGGCAATTAGGGATGGGCAATAAATGCGACCTGGTCAGCGACGTCCTCATCCCATTTATGAATAAAGAAAAATGTGGAGCTGGAGGAACACAGCAGGCCGGGCAACATCAGATGACCAGGGTCAGGACCCTCAAGGAAACTACCCCTAGTGCATACTATGAACTTGTTTTTCGTAGCTACCGTTTCCAATTTGAGAAACCCAATCAACAAGAAGATTTAATTTGTCGGTAATTATTGCTCTATTCTTTTTACATATTTTGGAGGTGATCTCTTCTGCTTGATTGTACAGCATTTACTGGTCTCCCTTAATTGACAGCACACCACTACCAAGTGAGAAATGTACCATGTTGCTTGTCAGAATTACAAAAGATACAGTGATAAGGGGGTGACGGGTCCCAACCCAAATTGTCAACTTTCCTTCTCCTCCGATGCTGACTGGGCTGCTGTGTTCCTCCAGCTCCACACTGTGTTATCTGACTCCAGCATCTGCAGTTCTTGCTTCTACAAGCTAGACTTTTACCAGCTAGCATGTTATTATGTATGCACGGTATCTGGCAAAGAGAAACACTGCTTAAGCCATAAGCCTACTAGTCACGTCCAAGGGAGTCGTGGAAAAATACTCAAGAGCAGGAAAAAAGAATGCCATCTGACTGTGGCTTCAAGTTTAATTATAATTGAAAATGTAAACATGCTAAGACAACATCATAGATTGAATTGTTTTTTGAACCAACTATTCCTCTTTGATTACAGAAAATTATAAATACACATCAATCTGCACTTATAATAATAAATCGTTTTACCGTCTAAATTAGAAATAGTTCCAAGAATCTCTACCTTCCTCTTGCTGGCCTCAGAAGTTGTTATACTGCCATCCTAAATAGGTCATGAGTGACATGCAACAAAAGGAGATTCAAACATTTTGAAAATAAGCCAGCTGGATCACTGAGGCATGGCTAATCTGTAAAATGAATTAAGCAGCCTCCTCACACATATATGTGCAATGTCAAAGATAGGAGCTGTATTTGATCACCTGACAAAGAGTACCAACATTCTGTCTGATTTTCTTACTCTTCACCTTAGTCAACTGTGAAGAGACTAACTTGGTCAAAAGATGTCCTGGGCTAAGGATAAAATTACCAATCACGGTCAAAAATGCATAAAATAGATAATAGCTATTCTCGGACATTTCTCCTCATTTCCAAGCCCTTGAATGTTTCAAAGTCTAGCTAGGAGGAGATCATGTAGTGACCATTGGTTTGTTTCAAACTTGCAGTCTACAGGAGCCAACAAACATAACAGAAACAAATACTGTTTTAAACCAGTATGCGTTTTGATTGTTTAAGACAAAGCTAATTTGTCTCCCAGTGAAGTGTGTACTTATCAAAAAAAAAAGTGATTTTGTTGCCAGAAAGAAAAAACGAAGAAACCTGCAATTTCCATTCTCAAATCTAAAGCTACTTAACACCCAATTGCAAATCATTTTGGCAATGGACTCCTCAGAATAAAGCAAACACTTATCAGAAGAAATCAAATAAAATTGGTGGTTTCTTACGCAATGACATAGGCTATGGTGAGATTCCTGGCAGAATTGGATGAAAAGTCTGGTGAGGAGCAAATCACTCTATCTTTTACAATTCTGACAAGCAGCATGGTACTTTTCTCACTTGGCAGTAGCGTGCTATCAATTAAGGGAGATCAATAAATGGTGTACAGTCAAAAAGTGGAGGTCACATCCAGAGTATGTAAAAAGAATACATCAACGATTACTGATAAGTTAAACTTTCCTGTTGATTGGGTTACTCAAATTGGAAACAGTGGCTATGAAAAACAAATTCATAGAATGCACTCGGAGTAGTTTCCGAGAGCAATGTGTCCTGGACCCAACCAGAGTGCACACTGTCTTCAATCTCATAGTAGGTAATGAGCCAGGTCCAGGAAAGAAAGGTAAAAGATCCCCAAGAAAGTAGTGATCGTAGAACATAGAACAGTGCAGCACAGGAACAGGTCCTGCAGTCCACCATGATTTTCTCCTTCATAACACACTGAATTTAATATTCAGCTTGACAGTTTGAAACTGGAATCAGAAACAATTGTTTTTAACTGAAATAAAGGGAATTACAATGAAATGAGGATATATTTATCTAAGGTGAACTGGGCAAACAGATTAGCCAGAATGACAGTAAGCAAGCAACTGCAGACATTGAAGGACATGGCCAATCCACCTAGCCTGCTAATCTTTGAACTATGAGAGAAAAGCCACGCGGGCAAAGAGAAAACGAGCAAACTCCAAACAGACAGTTACCCAAGACTGGAACTGAACCCAGGTCCCTGGTGCTGTGAGGCAGCAGTATGAGCCACTAGGCCACTTTGAATCATTTAAGGAAGTAATAGCACATTTGGAAATCATAACCTAATCGAGCAGAGTAAGCATGACTTCATGAAAGGGAGATTGTGTCTGACCAAATTAGTTTCTTCAAAGGGATCTGAACCAAAGTGGAGAGAGGATAACTAGTATTGTATTTGGACTTTGAGAAGGCACTCCGCAAGGCGCCTCACAAAAAAGATTAAGTTATAAAAGCCTTTGGTGTTGGAGATAGTATATTGGGATGGAAAGAGAATTGGCTGATGAGCAGGAAACCTGTGGGGATAAGGAGTTCTTTTCACGTTGTCGACTCATGACCAGCCAGATTCCATAGGGATCAGTGTTGGGAATTCAACTGTTTACAACATACATTAATGACTTGGAGTAAGAAAAGTGAATGTACTGCATGTAAATTTGCAAAAGACGCAAAAATAGGTGGAAAGGCAGGATGAGAGGGATACAAACAGTTTACCGGGAGGTATTAACAAGTTAAGTAAGTTGACAAATGGAGTTCAGATGTTCATTAGAACAAAATAGGATTTAAATGGAGAAAAGACAGAGACTGATGCAACACAAAAAGATTTGGGTTATTTATGCACGAAACACAAAGCTAGCACACAGGAGCAGCAGTTAACCAGGAAGTCTAATGGAATGCTCTTTCATCGGACTCGGTGTAAAGAAGTAGGAAAATCTTGCTGCAACTGTTGATGAGACCACATCTGGAATTGTCCCCTTATTGAAAGGAAAGATATCATTTGATCAGAGATAGTTCGGAGAAGGTTCACTAGGATGAGCCCTGGTACAGTCTTATGAACAAAGGCTACACAGGTTATGACTCTACTCACTGAAGCTTCAAAGAATATGAAGTGATTTCATTGAAACATACACAACTCTTAAGAAGCTTGACAGGTAAATGCTGAGAGGATGTTATGGGAGAGCGTAGGACAAAAGGGCATTGTCTCAGAATAAAGGGGCTCTAATTTAAGACTGAGATAAGGAAGAATTTCAAGGCGTCTTTGGAACTCCTTGTTATTTAAGGACTGGATCAATATGTTAATAGGGGAATGATAGTGGGGAAAGGCTAGGAAAACAGATGTGAAGAATGTCAGATAAGCCAGGCTTGAGGTTCCAAACAGCCTACTCCTATCCTATTTATTATGGTCTTATGGGATACAGGCTTGTTAAACACTTAAATTACTTGCCAGAGGTTGGAAACACTTCTTGCTATAGAAACTATCCAGATACTGTAGAAGTTTGGAAGATGACTACAAATATTTCCAGGGCCATCTCCTTTTGTAGTCTGAGATATGGATTATTAGACTCTGGTGATTTTTCTGCCTTTAACCCCATTTGGGGCAGCACAGTGGCTCAGTGGTTAACACTGCAGCCTCACAGCACTAGGGACCCGGGTTCGATTCCAGCCTCAGGTGAGTGCCTGTGTGGAGTTTGCACATTCTCTCCGTGTCTGCGTGGGTTTCCTCTGGGTGCTCCACTTTCCTCCCACAGTCTAAAGATGTGCAGGTAAGGTGGATTGGCCATGCTAAATTGCCCATATAGTGTTCAGGGGTGTGTGGGTTATGGGGAGATGGGTCTGGGTGGGATGCTTCAAGGGGCAGTGTGGACTTGTTGGGCCGAAGGGCCTGCTTCCATACTGTAGGGAATCTAATCTATATTAATTTCTCTAGCATCACTTTTTTTACTAATACTGATTTTTTCAATTTCCCCCTGAAAGGCCTACATTCCCTCACATTTCTGGGAAATTATTTTAGTCTTCTTTTGAGAAGACTGAACACATCGATTGGCTCTATTCTCCATGACACCTACTGGGACCCAGGATCAAGGAAGCACCCAGGCACAACTGCGTGATGGCAGGAAGGAGATCACAGGTTGCAAGGATGCCAACAAAAAGAAAAAAAGGACAGGAACGTGGCTCTAAATCCCGATGCTGGATTTTATGATCAGGCGGAGAATATGAACAAGGGATGATCCTCCATCAGTGACTTGCAAAACAAAACACACGGATTTTTGGATCATGTTCCACACGTGGCAAATCCCACGACTGCCATTGGTTAATACCTTCCAGGATCCCAACTTAACCTTCTCAAGGTTAATACCTGGTGTTAAATGGAAGTGGAGGCAAGGAGATGGTTGGACTGGGTGTTACTGCCACTCTCCTCCCTAATTAAATGTTCTCTTATGGTCTCTTGTCACAAAATGTCACCCTGGGGATGGCTCACAGAGTTATAAAGGAAAACAGACCCTTCAGCAAAACTCATCTGCATCAGCCAGACATCCCACATGGTTCCACTCTGACCACATTAAATGAGTGTGGAGAAATAGTTTCTTTACCAGAAATAGTTTCTTTAACAATCAAAAAACAGCCCAGGGTTTGGGTCATTAAGAGCAAGGAAAGTTAACAGATTAAACAATTATACAGGAAGTTTTGATTTGAAGTTGGATCTTTAAGAAATCTTCGCAAATAAGGTCACTTTTTACACTTAAGTTTTATCAACTAAAGATATCATTCACTCACCTTCTGTGATCCTCGCAGAAATGCCAGTAAAGTACGACACATGGGCAGCAGGACAAGACTGCAATTCATATTCAGGACTGAAGCAGAAGCTCTGCTAATGCATAATCCTAGCTGAACAAATAAGATAATAATCAGAAAAACTACCATAAAAAACAGACAAAATATATTGGAAAGAAATACCTTTAAAGTTCACCTTACATCTATTTTAACTCAACAGCCATTTCCCTGATTGGTATCAATTAAACAAGCTGAGTGGATGATACCATTTAATTGTGAAAAGCTTTGAACATTCTGCATCAATATCAATTTAGTTATGGCTGGCACTAAAAATTGGCATTTTCCACTATGCATGTCTGTTATCATTTGATAGTGCAGAATTTCAGTAATACTGGGTATTTTGTTGTCTTACTTTCAAAGCAGACTTTTGCAAGACTACTAATTCAAGGTAAACCAATATTTATACTGAATGATGGGACGAGTGCAACTAGACTGATCGGTAGAGATATTGCTGTGGAAAATGCATTCATTAATGCTGAACAGTTTTTTAAAAAATTGCTTTAAGTTTTAAAATCAGAAAAGTTGTGTCTGATTTTTCAGATCAATTCTCTAGCCAATGAACCAATGAATTGCTGTCATTTATTCTGAGTTGAAGCAGGCATATTGCACGTACATGCTCTGCTTTTCCAGAAAGGAGAGGGCTCTGTGCATTAACATAGGTAGTTTGCAGTCCACATAAGTGAACTGCAGTATGATCCAGAGTGACAATCCTAAATTGGTTATCATCATAATTTCTCACACACTTTCAGGATCATACAGCAAATACTGTCCAGTTCAAGAATTATATCTAGTTAGCCACTGTGTTGCGAGTTTCACAAGCACAGGTTGCTTGGATCTGGCATCTTGATGTTAGCAACAGCCAAAGGACCATGGTGTTTGATGTGATCGATCACTCTTTGGAATGTACAACCTGCATAACTGGCATCACGTCAGTACTGAAATATATATACCACATTTGTATGACAGGTAGAATATCTTTTTGGCTTGACGGCATCATCTGTTAGTGGTGAACACCACTCATGTTGCTACTACATGGTAGCAGTATAAAAACTGTTTCACTTGCTGTGCAGAGACCTTATCATTCCAAGGGAAATCAGAAGTAGACTGGACACTTATCAGGACAAGAGCTTTAGGGCCTTCCATAAGTTTGTGCAATACGCATCAAGAAGTAATCTGATCAGGGTAGCCATTATCCTTTGATGCAAAATCGAACTCAAATAGGAAGCAAAGTGAATAAATAGGTCTGGGGCAGTTATGAGGTTTCTGATAAAAGCAAATTTTATAGTGGATGGAATTGTACAAATTTCACTGTTTAACTAATGAAAATATATTTAGGTTATATGACTGTATAATGCTTCCAAGTGATTTCTCATTTAGGAACATGAGGAAATATAACTCATTTGATAGTTCCATATCAAACACGAGTTCAAGTATATTAGACATGTCAGGTAATTTTTTAACAAAATTTGTTGGATGTGGATGTCACCAGCTGGCAAGCATTTATTACTTGCTTTCAGTTGCCCTTGAGAAGATGATTATGAGCTACCTTCTTAAACCACTGCAGTGCATGTGTTGTAGCTAAACTCAACGTCATTAATGAGGGAATACTTACACACTGCAGATTCAAATATAGCAAATGCATCAGCCACATATTTGATTTTTTGTCACAAAAAATCAAATGCAATAGGTCAACACTCATGATACCATGGTCTCACTCATTGGCGCTTTGACATTCTACAGAAACAAAACCACATGTTACATCTTTCGAAATTCAGTGTGAACTCCTAAACTGAATCCCGTTCCACATTACAGGAGGAATTTATTTCTCTACTGTGCTGAGTATTGTGACTATGGGATATAACATAGATAATCTCTAATCAAGCTGTTCAGATGTGTTATTACACATCTCTGGACTAGATGGGACTTGAACACAGGTGTACCTGGCCCAAAAGGTAGCAGAAAGAGCACCACTGCACCAGCCGAGCAGAGATATAAGACAGCTTGATTCCCATTGAAGCGTTTGTAACTTGGGTGAACTGCAGATCCTCAGTGTGGATCTGTTCATTTCGTCAACAAGAAAAAAAAGTCAGTAATATTTGGCAATGAACTGAACTGAGAACCAAAACAGTTAAGTGATTTGTTCCTAACTCTTGTCTTACCAATGATTGCATAGTATCTCTCATTTTTAATTCAGTCATGGGATGTTGTTGCCACTGGCTCAACCTGCATTTATGGCCCATCCCTAATTGCTCTCAAGATGTTGGTGGTGATCTGTCTTGAACCACTAAAATTGAAGATACACGAGAGTAAAGGATAAGATTATTCAGCTATGTCACCAGAAGATATTCAAAATGCAATACACATAGACCCAGATCTTTTGCAGAGTCAGAAAAAATCCAGAGGTATTGAAAAATGTCAGGAGGAACAAATTCCAGGATTCCCACCCCCCCCCCCCCCCCCCCCCCCGCCAAATTCTCTCAGCCTCCAATTTTCACTGGCAAATTATTAGTGTGCAGGTTCATTTGCAAGATTAGGCATCTCCTACCCCTCCACAATTATCATGCAGTCCAGTCAATTTCTAGATGATTTGTGGTTCACAGCACCCAGGGGTGTCCTCAGTGTGGATTTAAGAACCATTTGAAAGGAAAGATCAGTTTTCGCCACACTCCACATGCTTCTGCCTCCAACTCAGAGCCCAATCATGCCCCCACTCATTCACATAGCACCTCATAACATCTATACCACTCAAAGCCCTTCCATGGCATTCACACAGTATAGGCTATGCGAAATAAGCCATGGTATGATTTGTACTATAGTCTGCACAGAACTGTACAGAAAATCCAACCCACATTCACAGTTTATCAATTGAAGGAATGTTGATAAAGTACAGGTTCACAAGATTCTCCTGATTTGGAGTCGTACTTTTACTCTTGTTAAAAGCATGCCACGTAACAACGTACAAATTGTGCAAATGTTAAGTACAAGTAATAAGAAGCTTAAGAGTCAACCATGCCCACAAGAGTATTGTAAAGCTATGCAACCTTCAATACAATGATAGCAGACATTAAGGCATCCCCTGTCCCTCAACTACTCCTGTCAAGTCTAGCTAAGTCAATTGTGACTTGCAGGCTATTACAGATATAGTGTTTCACTCTATTTTGTGAATAAACTGAATGCAATAGTCGGCAAAACTGTTGAGTGTCATTCTAAAGACCATAAGAACACAAGAATCATAAATAGATGCAGGTGTAGGCCATTCAGCCCCTCAGGCCTATGCCATTAAGTAAGGTCATGGCTGATCTGATTGTAACCTCAAATCCATATCCCTCCTACTTCTGATAACTGTTCGCCCCCTTTCTTCATAAGAATCTATCCACCTCTACATTAAAAATATTCAAGAAATCTGCATTCCACCACATTTTCAAGGATAGAACTCCAAAGGCTTGCAACCTAGTCAGTAGAAAAAAAATCACCTCATCAAATGGCAAGGCCTGATTTTTTTTTAAAATCAGTGACCCCTTAGCCTAGATTCTCCCATAATAGGAAACATACCCTTCACATCTACCTTGTTTAGACCCCTCAGGATTTAATCACTCCTTGTTCTTATAAACTCCAGTGAATACAAGCCTGCCCAACCTTCCTCACAAGTCACTCCTCCATTCCAGGTAAAGTAGTAAATGTTCCCTGAAATGCCACCAATATATTTACATACTTCTTTAAATAAGACCATCACTACTGCGTGCGGTACTTGAGATGTAGACTCACCAGTGACCAGTATATTTGAAAAATAACCTCCAAATGTTTGCATTCAATTCCTCACAATAGACGATGACGTCCTGTTAACTTTCTTAATTTCTCCTGTGCAATTATTACACGGGGGCACCCAGATTCCTCTATCTTGAAGTTTTATAGTCACTCACAATTTGGATAGCATCTTCCTTATTCTTCCTGTCAAAAATGGACAATTTCACACTTTCAACATCTTGTTGGACCAAGGCAATAATGAGATCAGGAACTGAAATGTGGCAACAGAAAACTGATCACCACTTTGTTGAAGATTTCAAGCGGACTAATTGAGTGGTGACTGGTCACATTTGATTTCTTATTTGTGCACAGGACACAGCAAGGCAATTTGCAACCTTAAGTAGATGCCAGTGTTGTATCTTGGAACAGCCTGTCGAGGAATAGAGCTAGTTCTGATGTTATTCAGAAACAAACAGAAATTCCTGGAAAAGCTCAGCAGGCAAAAAGAAATCAGAGTTAATATTTCGAGTCATACAGTCAGAGATATATACAGGATGGAAACAGATTCTTCTGTCCAATTTGTCTATGACAACCAGATATCCTATAATAATCTAGTCTCATTTGCTAGCATTTGGCCCATATCCCTCTGAACCCTTCCAGCTGGAAGACCATCACCTCATTTTCTGTTGGGGACTTTACAGTCCTCCAATTCAATATCAAGTTCAATTTTAGGGCTTAACCTCTTCCAAAGTCCTAGCCCCCACACCCTTACGCCAGGCCTTGTTATCACAGTGTGCCAACACACAGTACCTATTGTTAGCTACTAACAGTCTCCATGAACAGCTATTCATTCTCCTAGTCAAATTGTTAGCAACTCCTTTGTCAGTCCAACTGTTCTCTCTCTTTAGGCTCTATCCCCACCTATTGTTTACTGCTTATCCCCTCCCCGCAACCCTATCTTCTGTATATAAACCAACATTTTCTTAGCCACTATCAGTTCTGAGGAAGGGTTATCAGACCCGAAACGTTATCTCTGATTCCTCTCCAGATGCTGCCAGACCTACCAAGCTTTTCCAGCAACGTCTGTTTTTGTTTTGGATTTACAACTTCTGCAGTTCTTTCAGTTTAAGAAGTGTTATTGCTAGAATGTTGTCAAGATCCATAATGTTTTCAGTATTCAGCATCTTCAGACATTTCTTGATACAACATCACTAAAGTGAATTAAATTGGTTGAAGGTCTGTGATGTTGCGACCTCTGGAGGAGGTCAAGATGGATGATGCACATGGCCCTTCTAGCTGAAGGCGAATATAAATGCATCAACCTTGGCTTTTGAACTGATGTACTGGGCTCCTCTATTGTTATGGACAGGCATATTGGTGGACCCTCTACTACCATTCATGACTGGATGTGGCAGGACTTCACCTTAGATTTGATCCATTGGGTTGTGCAAACAGTAGCACTGATTACTGAACACTGTTTGGTATGCAAATAGTCTATGTTGTAGCTTCACCATGTTGACAGCCTATTTTTAAGGGCCTGGTAATGCTTCTGAACTCTTGCTTGAAACAGGGTTGATTTTTGAGCTTGATGGTAATGGTAGAATAGAAAAATGTGCTGGGCTACAAGGTCATATATCATTGCTAAACACAATTTTACTGCTGCAAATGATGCACAGCACCTGATGAATGCCCAATTTTGAGTTGCCAGATTCATTCAACATCTGCCCATTTAGCATAGTATACTAGACAACATGGTAGAGGGTATCCTCAATGCGATAATGGGACTTTGTGTACACAGTGTGCACTTTGGTCACGCCTACTGATACTGTCATAGAACATTGATTTGCAACTGGCAGATCAGGGAGGATGATGTCAAGAAGGTATGTACTCTTGTTGATTTTCTCACCATCTGTTGAAGACCGAGGTGAGCAGCAATTTTTTTTAGGATTCAGCCACCTTGGTCATTGGTTGTGCTACTCTAGGACATAGCCATTGAGGTTACCCACACCAAATACATTCTGTACCCTTGCTGCCCTTAGTGCCCAGAGAACTGCCGGAGTATGAGAGATGGAGGCACTACTGCAACTCAGGTCACCCATGGCCCGAAGACTGTTACAGAAATACTGATTTTTTAACAAATATGGATTAAAAACTCAAAATATGGAAACCAAGTTTAAACCTAGCCAGACTCTGCTATTTGCAAACTGTAGAGTTGAAATATATAGTATTCGTGCAACCAGGCCTTGGACAATCAACTTCGCATTGAGACCAGACAGATCTGGAACTGTTTGGCCAATAACATTTCAGAACACACAGCTGTTTACACATCCAGTAAACCTGCATTGTTAAAAGAATGCTACACAGACTTAGTGGCACCCAACTCAGTACGATGCCAGAGGATCTGGAGCCCCAGCTTGCTCTGCTTTTTACATCTTTGACTGCCAGCCATATCTCTAGCTCCTTGTACTTTGTAGCGAGCATCACACTGACCAGATCCAGGAAAGCACCTTGGCAAGTTGTCCCGAAGATAAGAACCAGCCCTAAAACACAGAAGAATGCGATTGTACAAGGAAGCCTGAGCTATCCCTGTGCAGATGTCCCTTCTACTATTAAACCTACCTTCGCTCAATCTCAAAAAAATTGTACTCAGTATTTAATTTGCAAGCTATCCTATATCTCAAAGTCTTTTTCGAAGATTGCCAATTCTGTGTTCTATTTGGCCCATCTCCCAAATTCAAGTCTTCCTAACAATACTGTTTCATTTGCCATTTCTTCCCAATGGGATTATAGAGCTTCCTTGTTCAAAATGCATTTATTTTGCAGCAATAGCAGCACTGCAGCTCTCTTCTACAGTATTACATGTACTTTGCAGTTAAAGGGTGAATTCTCACCTTCTTGTGGCTAAAATGGAAAATGCCCTCCCAACACAGGTGAAATGGAGGACTCCCACCCTTATGAATTTATTGTATGAACCCCGATGTTCATTAATTCAATATACAATTCCCACTTTAACCATAGTTTCACTGAATGATTTCTCCTCCTCATTATTTTCTGTTCTTTAATTTCATGGCATGTGGGTGTCACTGTCTGACCAGCATTTTTTGCCCATCCCTACTTGCCATTGAGAAGGTGGTGCTGAGCTGCCTTTGAACTGCTGCATTCCTCCTGCTGTGGGTTGATCCACAATACTATTAGGGGGGGAATTCCAGGATTTTGACACAGCAGTGAAGGAACGGCGATATATTTCCATGTCACGATGGTAAGTGACTTAGAACATAGAACTATAGAACAATACAGCGCGGAACAGGCCCTTCGGCCCTCGATGTTGCACCGACCTGTGAGCTAATCTAAGCCCATCCCCCTACACTATCCCATCATCGTCCATATGCTTATCCAAGGACTGTTTAAATGGCACTAATGTGGCAGTTAGCTACATTGGCAGGCAGGGCATCCCATACCATTACCACTCTCTGAGTAAAGAACCTGCCTCTGACATCTGTCTTATATCCATCACCTCTCAATTTGTAGCTATGCCGCCTCGTGCAAGCTGACGTCATCATCCTCGGAAAAAGACTTTCCACCCTATCTAATCATCTTGTATGTCTCTATTAAATCCCCTCATAGCCTTCTTCTCTCCAATGAGAGCAGACCCAAGTCCCTCAG
This sequence comes from Stegostoma tigrinum, assembly GCF_030684315.1. Taxonomy (NCBI): domain Eukaryota; kingdom Metazoa; phylum Chordata; class Chondrichthyes; order Orectolobiformes; family Stegostomatidae; genus Stegostoma; species Stegostoma tigrinum. The sequence goes on along the minus strand of NC_081359.1, from coordinate 50,870,688 downwards.
CATTTCTTCATAAGGCCTTCGCTCCAGACCAGGCAACATCCTGGTAAATCTCCTCTGCACCTTTTCCAATGCTTTCACATCCTTCCTGTAATGGGGCGACCAGAACTGCACGCAATATTCCAGGTGAGGCCGCACTAGCATTTTGTACAGTTGCAGCATGGCATCACAGCTCCAGAACTCAATGCCTCTACCAATAAAACCTAACACACCGTAAGCCTTCTTAAAGGCACTATCAACCTGGGTGGCAACTTTCAGGGGTCTATGTACATGGACACTAACATCCCTCTGCACATCCACACTTCCAAGAATCTTTCCATTGACCCAGTATTCTGGCTTCCTATTATTCTCCCTAAAGTGAATCACCTCACATTTATCCGCATTGAACTCCATTTGCCACCTTTCAGCCTAATTCTGCAGTTTATCCAAGTCTCCCTGCAACCTGCAACGTTCTTCCTCACCTGTCCACTACTCCACCGACATTAGTGTCATCTGGAAACTTACTAACCCATCCACCTATGCCTGCATCCAAGTCATTTATAAAAAATGACAAACAGCAGTGGTCCCTAAACAGATCATGAGGCAAACCACTAGTAACCAGACTCCAAGCTGAATATTTTCCATCAACCACCACTCATTGGCTTTTTGTAAAAAGCCAGTTTCTAATCCAAACTGTTAAATCTCCCTCAATCCCATGCCTCCAATAGCCTACCACGTGGAACCTTATCAAAGGCTTTACTCAAGTCCACGTACACCATGTCAACTGCCCTACCTTCATCCACATGCTTGGTCACCTTCTCAAAAAAACTCAATGAGGTTTGAGAGACACGACCTGCCCTTGACGAATCCATGTTGACTATCTCCAATTAAATTGTTGCTTGCTAGATGATTATAAATCCTATTTCTTATAATCCTTTCCAAAAACTTTTCCTACAACAGATGTAAGGCTCACAGGTCTATAAATTACCTGGGTCATCTCTACTGTCCTTCTTGAACAAAGGCACAACATTTGCAATCCTCCAGTCCTCTGGTACTAAACCTGTAGACAATGAAACTCAAAGATCAAGGCCAAGGGCTCCGCCACCTCCTCCCCAGCTTCCCAGGCAATCCTCTGAAAAATCCCATAGGGCCCAGGGGATTTATCTACCTTTACACCTTCTAGAATTGATAACACCTCCTCCTTACTAACCTCAATCCTTTCAATTCTAGTAGGCCGTAAATCAGTCTTCTCCTCTACAAATATTCTCCTTTTCTAAGGGAGCAGCAAGTTCTGGAGCACAAGTCTTCAGTACTATTGCCGGAATGTTGTCAGGGCCCATAGCCTTTGCAGTATCCAGTGTCTCCAACCATTTTTTGATATCAAGTGGAGCAAATCAAATTGGCTGAAGACTGATATCTATAATGCTGGGGACCACTGAAGGCGGCCAAGTTGGATCATCCACTCAGCACTTCTGACTGAAAAGTTGCTGCGAACGTATCAGCTTTATCTTTTACATTGATGTGCTGGGCTCTTCTATCATTGAGGATGGGATATTTGTGGAGCCTCCTCCTCCAGTTGTTTAATTGCCCACCACCATTCACGACTGGATGTGGCAGAACTGCAGAGCTTAGATCTGATCCTTTAGTTGTGGGATCTCTTAGCTCTGTCTACCATTTGCTGTTTGGCATGCAAGTAGTTCTGTTTCATAGCTTCATCAGATTGATACCTCATCTTCAGGTATGCCTGGTGCTGCTCATGGCATGCACTCCTGCACTCTTCATTGAACCACGGTTGATCCCCTGGCTTGATGGTTATGGTTGAGTGGGAGATGTGCCGGACCATGAGGTTACAGATTGTGCTGGAGTACCATTCTGCTGCTATTGATGGCCCACAGTGTCTCATGGGAGCCCAGTCTCGAGTTGCTAGATCTGTGCGAAGTCTGTCCAGTTAGCATGGTGATAGTGCCATACAACATGGAGGTTCTTCTCAATATGAAGGCATCAATATGAGACTTCATCTCCACAAGGACTGTGCGATGGTCACTCTTACTGATACTGCCATGGACAGCTGCAACCGCAGCTGGCAGATTGGTATGGATGATGTCAAGTATGTTCTTCCCTCACCAACTGCTGCAGACCCAGTTTAGCAGCTACGCCCTTTAGGACCCGACCAGCTCCATCAGTTGTACTGCTGCCGAGCCACTCTTGGTGGCGGACATCGAAATCCCCAGAGTATATTTTGTACCCTTGCCGTCCTTACCCCTTCCTCAAAAGTGATGTTCAACACTGATAAATACTGATTCATCAGCGGAGGGAGGGCAGTATGTGGTAATCAGCAGGAAGTTTCCTTGCTCATGTTTAACTCGAAGCCGTGAGACTTCACGGGGTCCAGAGTCAATGATGAGGACTCCAAGAGCAACTCCCTCCCAACTGTCTACCACTGTGCCACCCTTCTGCTGGGTCTGTCCTGCTGGTGAGGTAGGACATGTCCAGGGATGGTGATGGTGGGATCTGGGACAGTCATACTCATGGAATCATACCTTACAGGCAATGTCAGGCTGTTGCTTGACAAGTCTGCGAGGCAGCTCTCCCAATTTTGGCACTAACCCCTAGATGGTAGTGAGGAGGACTTTGCAGTATTGACAAGGCTGTTTATGCCGGTTGTCTTTTCTGGTGCCTAGGTCAATGCTGGGTGATCCGTCCAGTTTCATTTCTTTGAGTCTTTGCAGTGATTGGTACAACTCAGTGGCTCACTAGGCCATTTCAGAGGGCAGTTGAGAGTCAACCACATTGCTGTGGGTCTGGAGTCACACGTAGGCTAGACCAGGTAAGGGTGGCAGATTTCTTCCTCTGAAATACATTAGTGAACCAGATGGGTTTTTCTGACAATTGGTGATGATTTTATGGTGATCAGTAGATTCTTAATTATAGACTTTTTGTTTTGAATTCCAATTCCACCATCTGCTGTGGTGGAATACAAACTCAGGCCCCCAGAACATCAGCTGGGTTTCTAGATTGATAGGCGAACGATAATACCACTAGGCCATCACCTACCCTACTTTATTATTTATTTTAAATAAATAATTCCTGCCTTTATCACAGCCAAATAAAATCTCCCAAATTTTGCCCCCATTTGACCAAATCTGAGCAGATTAAAAGCCAAAGCAAAGTTATCACTTTAATTACTGACTTTGTAATATCCCTTGATCTGTGACCTTGCGTTAATATTTCTTTTGGGGCCCTTTGCTTTTCTACAGTGGTAATCCCTCGCTATGAAAGTGTCATGCTTGATCTCAGCTATAAGCATTTTAAAATTTTTTTCTTGCATTCCTACCCTAGACTACTGTGCCCCATTTTAAATTTCCTCACTCAAAAAATGACAGCTCCAGCTTTATTCATAAGAGCTGTTGTTGACTGTTAGCTTTGTTGGCTGTCACCATTGAACTCCAGCTGGGGACCACTTCCAGAGACCACTGCTTTCCATCTGCTTTGAAGTGAAGAATTTGCTTTCTCCAGGATGCTTCTAATTATCCTCTTAGCAGGTCTGAAATGCTTTTACCGTTCAGATGCATATTCTCTCATGTTGAAGGCTTCTGCAATGGTTTCTTCTGTAGGGTAGTTAGATTTTTAGCTCTTCCCTTCTGCTGACTATATTGTATAAACCAATACCTTCAAGTGAAGTCTGAAGATCACACATTTTCTAAGTGCAGTCAAATCAAACCTGCTCACCATGTTGTATGGGCAAGCCAGCAGCTCACTATGCTACATCAGCTACTTCTCAAGGTGATGGTTGCTATTATCATCCTGTTTAGCATCAAGAAACTACAGGTCTAACTACGTGGTCTGGCATGTACAGGAAACGTCTACCTGGTCTAACTAGTCTAACTAGAAGAGTTTGCTGGAATGAACAAGGTATGTAAACATTGCTAATATACAATAAATTATGACATTGTTAGAAATTTTAGATGTTGGGGGTTCTCAAAAGGATTAAGATCCAAGTCCATGCAATGTCATTATGGCACTCCTTAGTAGGAACCATTTCAGAATCACAGCAGGGTATACTATCTATAAGAAAGCAGCACACCTCCACTTTCTCAAGGGCTGCTAATGAATGGGCAATAAATGCTAGCCAACTAGTGATGCCCGTGTGCCATGAGCAAATTAATAAGTAATATAAATTCAATCAAGATTGCAGTAACATACCAGTAAGACTAAATAACTTGATTGTCTTGGCTCTATCCAAAGGAAAAGGTCCATGCAGTTACTAAGCTCATTTCATCCTGGGTGCAACATGGACCATACAGAAATTCTTCACGGTCAAACCTGTGAGAGGCCCAGATTAGTTCAACTTCCAGGACTCATTTAAATATTTCATAACTGTCTCCCATTTGAAGCTGGATAGAATGATATCAGGATAGGTGGAGACAAGAATTCAGTCTGGGCCAGACACAACCAAGTCTCAAGGCAATGGTTTACAGAATATCCGGCTCTACACATTGAGTAATGTGGGAAAGCATAAACTGAAAAGGATGACTTATAAAGTGAATTGAGTAACTGATACTTCATAGTTTCTAGACTTATTGGGCTCTTAGCCTGTGATTTATTCAGATAAAGCCTGCTTGGAGTATTGTAAAGTGAATCACTGATTAACTCAAATGTTATTCAAGTTCACAATTTTAGGTATTATCCATTTGCTGACAGCTACAATATTCAGTTATGCTGACGTTTTGATCTTGCAATACTTTAGAATTTATTGATACTTCTATATTTCTTGAACTAAAATGCATTTATTTTCACACCAATATCTCCAAAGCCATTTCCTAAATCACATTAGCCTTTCAATCTCCTCTCACATGTCGATTAAAAAAAAACAAAAAATTTTCCACTTCAATACTTTGTAATGCAACACACATTTTATGCAATGCCTCATAGCATTTAAAATTTGTAATGTGGCAAACTAATTGGAATTATTAGCCACCTTCTCTAGACACATTTGAAGAAATTACTGTTTGTATTTCATTGCATAAAAGAGAAACTAATTCATTGTGATTTAGCGAGTTTTGAGGAGATTTGTAGCTCAGGTTGAGGTTCTGGATGTGAGTTTGCTCGCTGAGCTGGAAGGTTAGTTTTCAGACGTTTCGTCACCATTCTAGGTAACATCATCAGTGAGCGTCCGACGAAGCGCTGGTGTCTATTTATCTGCTTTCTATTTATCTGGTTAGGTTTCCTTGTGATTGTCATTGTGATTTCTTTTTCAGAAATGCCTGCCTTGTATAAGTTCTGCTCAGCTTCTCTCAATGAGATTTCCATTTATCTCTTCTGCTTTGTTCATCTTCAGCGCTTTCCATTTTCCTTCTTGTTTAAATCGAGTATTTATCAAATATGCTTTTACAGTCACATCTCCTTCAAAAGCAGCCACCCACAGCCAGATTAATTCCATGCAGAATCCATGTAAAATATTCTTTTTGAATTTCAGCCTCATACATGATTACAGATTTCTCAGATATTCAGTATGGAATGTCTTGAACTGCTAAACTTGCTACATACCAAAATTGTCTATTAACACCAGGCATGCTGCAGTTACACTGTCAGCCTCTCTCTTAAAACAGCATCAACTCACTCAGTCACAAAATCATCCAGGCCCACAGTTTTGTTTCATCCTTCAAAGCTTATGTCATTTTAATAAAAATATTTATTCATCTTCCATTTAAAAGCTCAAAGAGATCAAAGTTTCTTAATGCTCGGGTGCTAGCAATGCCACTCCCTGGTTTGCAGGATTCTTCTTCCCCTTCCCTCCTTTGAATATTATCTTTTGCACGTATCATCAATAACAACCAACAATCTTCTCTCTAACCCTGAACATTTTTTCCTCCAGCAAAGGCCCCATCTTAAGCTCCTTACACCTCGGTTAATTCTGAACTCAGTGTGAACTCTCATTCTGTCACTTTCATCTCCGTCCCAACTTCATTCAACAGGAGTCTAATTTCTGAACAGCAGATCCTTTTACACATCTCCAGTATTTTCCCTCTACCTTGATTCCTCTCTCTGGCCTCCCATACTTTCCAAATGCTTTTCATTGAGATTTACAAGCGTTACATTGGCCATCTCAATTTCTGCTTTCACCTCACTTTAAGCCATTATTACCTGGTACACTCTTCAATCATGATTCCAACAAACATCCGGACATTGTACCCATGATGATCTCTCCAATATATTCAAAACTTTCCTGTAAACATGGCACCACAACGTTGCATAATACTCCACTTGAGATCCAATAAGTATCTTGTACAATTTCAAAATCACTTCCTTGCTCTAATAATCTGTGCTCCTAATAATTAAACAAAGAACACGGTGTGCTTTATTTCCTGCTCTATGCACCTGTGCTTCCACTTTTAATAAGCTGTACACATATGCAGCAAGTTGCCTCTGCTCCTGCGCCCACTTTTATTTTTATGTTGTCTTTCAGTGTTCTTCCAACCAAAAGTACACCACCTCATGCTTCTCTGCATTGAGCTTCAAGTCCCACCAACAAGCCATATCAATATCCTTTTAATATTCCACACAATCCTGCTCATTGTTTAAAATTCTTTAAAGTTTGCTGTCATCTGCAAACTTGGGTACTGTCTCCTTCACACCAAGATCCAGATCATTATCTGGTCCCAATACTGATTCCTATGGAAGTCGACCATAAGTCTTCTCCAGCCCAAAAAAAGTGTCTATTGACTATTACTCTGATTCCTATCACTCAGCCAATTTTGTATCCATGTTACTACTGTCCCTTTTATACCATGACGTACAACTGTTCTTATAAATCTGTTGTGAAGCCCCATATCAAATATCCTCTGCAAGTATACGTATACCACACCAGAAGCATTAGCATCACCAATCTTTTCTTATATCCCTTCAAAAAACCTCTGAAACAGTTAGTTTGGTTAAACATGATTTTCCTTTCAGAAATCCATGCTGACTCTTCCCAATCAAACCACTGTTTTCTACGTGTGACCACAAATTCCACCCTGTATAATTGTTCAAAATTTTCCTCACTATGGACATGAAGCTAACTGGTCTGAAATTGGCAGAATTATCCTTACATCTTCTTTTGAAAAAGGCTAAAATGCCGGAAATTCTCCAGTCTTCTGGCATTTCCCTGGAAGTCTGAAATATTACGACCTGTACCTCTGCAACTTTTAACCACATTTCCTTCAAACTCTTTGGATGCATTATCTCACCTGTTCCTAATGCCTTGTTAACTAAGTGCCACAAATCTATCCAAGATAATAAAATGTGAGGCTGGATGAACACAGCAGGCCAAGCAGCATCTCAGGAGCACAAAAGCTGATGTTTCGGGCCGAGACCCTTCATCAGAGAGGGGGATGGGGTGAGGGTTCTGGAATAAATAGGGAGAGAGGGGGAGGCGGACCGAAGATGGAGAGAAAAGAAGATAGGTGGAGAGAGTATAGGTGGGGAGGTAGGGAGGGGATAAGTCAGTCCAGGGAAGACGGACAGGTCAAGGAGGTGGGATGAGGTTAGTAGGTAGATGGGGGTGTGGCTTGGGGTGGGAGAAAGGGATGGGTGAGAGGAAGAACAGGTTAGGGAGGCAGAGACAGGTTGGACTGGTTTTGGGATGCAGTGGGTGGAGGGGAAGAGCTGGGCTGGTTGTGTGGTGCAGTGGGGGGAGGGGACGAACTGGGCTGGTTTAGGGATGCAGTTGGGGAAGGGGAGATTTTGAAACTGATGAAGTCCACATTGATACCATTGGGCTGCAGGGTTCCCAGGCGGAATATGAGTTGCTGTTCCTGCAACCTTCGGGTGGCATCATTGTGGCACTGCAGGAGGCCCATAGTCTATCCAAGACCAGTTCCCTGTTAATTGTGATCTCTTCCAGTGATTGAGTTTCTTCCAGTCACTATGACCTGGACAGCATTCTCTTTTGCAAAAACATATGCAGAATATTCATTTAAAACACCAGCCATGCCCCCTGCCTCTATCTGGTCTCCAATCAGACTCCTACTTTAACCACTCCTTTATTGTTTACTTGCCGGACACAACTTTGGGATTTCCCTTTGTTAGCTGCCAGTCTTAGTTTTTTGCTTGATGCGCTTACTTGTATTTTCACCTCATCCCTAAACCTTTGGTATTCCTTTTGATTTGGAGTAGAATTCTCACAGTCCTAAAACCTGTCCGAAGCACATCTTTTTCTTTCTAAAGAAAACTTATCTCTTTTGACATCCAGGGTATTCTGGATTTTTTTTTAATCCTATCTTTTGCATTAGAGGGAATATACCTTGACTGAATGGAAATCATCTACTCCTTGAAGATTGGCGATTGTTCAGTTACTTCTCTTCCCATCAGTCTCCTAATCCAAATCAATCTTGATCAGCTTTGTTCTAACCCTAGTGAAGTCAGCTCTCTCCCAATTGATTTTTCTTGCCGTGGATTGTTGCATATCTTTCCTTTGCATTTATAACAATTAGAATGTACTTAAATGCTGAGGTTATGGCACGCTCAGCATGGTTTTTGCTCCATCCTGGGAGTTGTTACTTCTGTTGCTAAGCTTCAGGATGCATTGAGCAGATTGTTAGGCATAATTCTTAATCAGTCAAATTGAGATTCTTTTAGACAAGATCTTTCAATCTATCCCTAGGGTCTTTGAACCTTCTACTGGTGAAAGTTTCCAATTTTCACCAGAAATTCAAACTGAATTGCAGAATGTTAATGAGGACAAGCAGAAAATCCTGAAAACTAAAGTTTTTCTTTTAAAAAAAAATCATATCTGTTCACCATTAGCAGTAACCTTGACTATAGGTTTCTATTGAGGGCTGCTTTTCAATTGTACATTGAGATGACTAACAGCTCAAAAATCAGTTTTTTTCAAATTGGTTACCATGAGACAGCAAGAAAATAAAAATACTAGAGAAAAATAAAAAAGAGGAAAGACAGAAGCATAACAACAGAATATAATGCTAAGTGGCATAAATTATTACCTTTCTTACATTGAGCAATAGAACGGGAGATTCTCAGCCAGATGCAGAGATGGGATAGATAAAGTATGACATTTTGTCATAAACATACTTGGCAACTGAAAAAAGTCATTTTTCCTGTCTATATTTTGTACAGTGCACAAAATAAGTTCTCTGGAGCTAGCACAAGCAATAAAGAAACTCAATTATAAATACAGGCAAAGAGCTTTCAAGGAAAAAAGTGAAGCCTGTCTAACAGTTGAAAATTTAGCCAAAACTGTTACATTCATTTTTGCCTGACTTGTTTCTTTACATATTTTTCAGCATGATCCATTTGTGTTTAAATATTACCCATTTAATTCAAAATTTGTATAAACTTAAAGCTATCCACAAGTGACAAAGGTCAAAAGCTATAAAAATGCAATGTAATTTAGTTTTTTCCTAAATCATAACAGATTTCCTCTTTTATGAGCAATGCACCAAGTATTTTCAGGAATCATTTTAATCAAGCTTTCAAATGAAGTTGCTATAGAATTTAATAAAGAAAAAAAAACTTATTTGATAAAATTTGCCAACTTCTTTGTGAATCAGACATTCTCAATGGGCAAAAAGTCTTTACTTAGGAATCCACATGAACGCAGCCTGGAGGTACAACTGCTGGTGCTGACAAAGAATTCTCTGTGCAGTTCCCAATCTTTTTACACAATGCAGTAGAAATGAGCAGAGGGCTTTCCAGAGGAATCCTGTAGCCCAGATGTTTTACATGTTCTACATGGACCAGCCAGATATCTCTGTGCTGGAAAAGCATTCACTATGCATTCCTTTCGTGCAACTAAAATGTAACACTGGAATCCTGGTTTTGATGTTGAGTGTAGGAAAATAACAAATTTCTATTTTCAAAAAGAATAGAACTGAGAGTACACACTTGGGATTGAGATTCAAGGGCTAATAATTTTAAATGAAATAAGGCAATTTGACAGTTCCAAGGAAGAAAGTCAGATGAGATTCAAAATGTTAACTGTATCTCCGAGTTTCTCTAGCATATCCTACTTTTATTTCAAATCTTTAGCATCCACAGTACTTTATTTTCACTTGAAGGCAGTTTGACTACTAATGTACCTAACATGTTACAGTAGCCAAGGGTGCAAAAAAAGCTGGAATTTTTTCATTGTTGCAGGATACTAACATCAACTCATGTTAAAAGCAATGATTAAACAAATAGTGCATCAGCTTAGCGAGAGGTAAATCAAACATCGCAGGGGTGCCGGAACATACTGTCCATTTTTTCTGCTACTGTGATGTAGGAGGCTACTCAAGAAGGAAAAAACAATTGATGAAAAAGACCAAAAACAAACCACAAATACGGAAATTTAACCTCCAAGAAAGATGAGATTGGATTCAAGTGAAAGGCAAAATGTTTCAATTTCAATCCCAACAGCACTTTCAACTTTAACAGGGGCAATGTGAGGGATGGGAAAGATCTTGAATTATCGGTGAAACTTTAAGGATGTTTCATATCTCCATTTTAACACTGTCTCAAACAAGATTTTTAAAACGTTTGCTATATTTCCCAAGGTTTGAGGACCCTGGTGGATACAGAAAGAGCTGGATCCATTAACTAATTACTCTGGCTGCACGGCTTATGGGCTATGCAGGGCATAGCATGTGCTCTACGCCCAACATACTTGCCGCAATACACAACCCAACAATCTCTGAACCCTAGATAACAAAGTGTGAAGCTGGATGAACACAGCAGACCAAGCAGCATCTCAGGAGCACAAAAGCTGACATTTCTGGCCTAGACCCTTCATCAGACAGCTCTCTGATGAAGGGTCTAGGCCCGAAACGTCAGCTTTTGTGCTCCTGAGATGCTGCTTGGCCTGCTGTGTTCATCCAGCTTCTCACTTTATAATCTTGGATTCTCCAGCATCTGCAGTTCCCATTATCTCTGATACAATTTTAATCACTGAACCCTAATTACTGCAAACTCCTGCATTACCCCCAAACCCAAATTCACCAAATCCCATTTCTTCAAAGATTAGATTAAAACCGCCCCACCAACTCTGAAACACTACTTTAAGAGAATTTTGCTATGATGGTACTTAAAATGTGGTGTGACTGAAGTTTTACACCATCACAGCATACCTACCAGCTTTTACGCTCAATTCCCTGACTGATGAAGCCAAGCATGCATTATGCCTTCTTTAATAGTTTATCCATCTATACTGCTATTTTCAGGTAGCTACGGGCATAATGCCTCAAAATTCCTCTGTCTATCAATGCTCCTAAGGGTCTGCCAATGAACTATATATTTTCCTCTTGCATTTGACCTCCCAAAATGCTTCACCTCACACTTGTCTGGGTTAAATTTCATCTACCACTTCACTGTACAGATTCCCAACAGGTCTAGATCCTGTTGCGCCTTTTGATACCTTCCTCATTATCACTAACTCCAACATTTTTTGTGTCATCTGCACAATTTCCTTTCAGAACATCACTGATCACAGATGTTTAGTCAGAGAACACCCCTTCCATAACCACCTCCTGTCTTCTATGGTCAAGCCAATTTTGTAACCAACTTGCTTGGATACGGTGTGACTTAATCGACTGGATGAGCCAACAATAAGCGGCCTTGTCAAATGCTTTAGCAACGTCCATGTAAACAACATCCAATACCTCACCTTCAATCATCTGTCACTTCCTCAAATCAAGACTATGAGACAAGATTGCCCCTGCATTAAGCCATGTTTGTTATCTGTAATAACTTCATTCTTTTCTAAAATCAAAGTAAATCCTGTCCCTAAGAATCTTCTCCAATAATTGCCCTACCACTGATGTAAAACTCACTGGATTATCCTAGTTGCCCTTCTTGAAGGGAGAAACAACAATAGCTATTGTCTAGTCTTCTGGTACCTCACCTGTGGCTAAAACTCTCAAGGTCTTAGCATTCTCCTCTCTTGTGTCCTTCAATATTCTATGATAGGTAAGTCCTCAGGGCCTGATGGTAATCTACCTTAATATTTTTCAGAACACCTAACACGTCTTCCTTCTTAATACCGACATGCCTTAGAGTATCACAAACCCCTCTCTAAACTTACCATCAGCCACATCTGTTGTGGTTGGTTGGCTCACCGAGCTGGTTCGTTATCCTGCAGACATTTCATTGTCCCGCTGGGTAACATCATCAGTGCAGTCTCCAATGAAGCACTGTTGTGTTTTCTTGCCTGTTATTTAAACTCTGATGTCCACTAAGCTAGATTATCTTACTTCCAGTTTTCCTTCTCAATGGAGTGTATATGAGGTCTAGCTCTATTTGTTTATTGATGGCTTTCTAGCGGTGTACCAGGCTTCTAGGAACTCCCATGCTTATCTCTGCTGTGCCTATCCCAGGATCCTGATGCTGTTCCAATCGGATGAGGAGAGCCACCAATTCATGTGGATGGAGATGAGTGAGTATTGATCATGTCTTTTTGTTGCCAATTGATGTCCACGTACCCTTGTGTTTAACTTCCTTCTTGTTTGTCCAATGTAGTGTTTGTCACATTCTTTGCAGGAAATCTTGTATATGACATTGGTTCTGTCCATAATAGGTAGTGGGTCTTTGGTCCAGTTGAATAGTTGGCATAGGGTTGATGTGGATTTGCGTTCGCCCGTAGGTCTCTAAGATCTTAGAGTAGGCTTGTAGCTCAGGACACCAGAGTTTGAATAACAGGCAGGAAAACACAACAGTGCTTCATTGGAGGTTGCAATGATGTTTCCCAGCAGAGTATTGAAGCATCTGTGGAACAACGAACTAGCTCGGTGAGCCAACCATCCACAACCCGAGCTATAGATCTATTCAAAAATCTTATCAGGCATGTCTTTCTGCTTGGCGAATATCAATGTGAACAATGACCCTACTATCAAAAGTTATTGGGTAACTCATTCCTTTTTTCTGAAAAAGGAAGAAGTTCAAAAAGAAGTTTTGGTAATTTTGAAGAAGTTGAATACGGTAATATATTACTTAATACAATTGACTTTTATCTTTCATACTTGACTTATTTACATTACAGGCACTATTTCAAATATATTCCCCAGCCCTTACATTACCTACTTCCTCCATTTCATTTTCTGGAATTAAATTACTGTGTCATTCCTTGCATGACAAAATCATTTTAACCACAGCAACATGCTAGACAAGTTGTAGACAGCTATCTTCTTCTTTAACACTCACTTTATTTTTATCTTAGGCTAACTTTGGAAAATTGAAGTCAGCCATTATGACGACCCTGTTATTTGTACACTTATCTTTTAAATTTGTGTTTGTTTAATTTATTTGACTGTAGTGGTCTATAATAAATTTCAAATGGAGAAAATTATTTTCTTTTTTCCAAATACTAACTAAATTCGGCTGTTTTACCATCTTCTACAATATTCCGAAGTTCTACCATTGAAATGAAAATCAATCATTGATTAATGTAGCCACACTTCCTCTTTCCTATACTATTCCTCTGACAAAAAGCAAGAGTGTTTCATGTTCGGATCAGCAATAAAACTTTCTGTTAAGACAATATCATTCTCAATGCTTCCTTGGATTCACCAATTTTACATAATATCCTTGGAGTCTTTACATGCATGTAACACAAACCAATCTGACTGTGAATCTTATTCATTTACATCTAGTCTTTATAAACTGGTGTAAAGAATTTTCTGATTCTTATTTTTCCCCTTTTGCTTCATTATCTTACTTTTTTTTCCATGGTTCTGCCATATTATTTTGATGTAGTTTCCCAGAAGAAACACTGGTGCTAGCCTTCCTCATTGAATTTTATGTCCCTTGTACTAATTACTCTTAAAACATTAAAAACATTCTGAAAAATGCAAGGAGCACACTACACTGTTTCAATCTCCAAATAAGATTGTGGTTGTCATTTGGAAAAACAAGCTTGTCAGTGCCTGGAACAGAAAAATAACCTTAATTAGAAATATCATATCATAGAAATGTCATCCTCAATCCAAAACGCCCAATCACTTAGCACAAATGCATCCTCTATCTACCAAATTACTCCAAACATCATGCTATTTTAGCCATCACCCGGTTTTCTGACTTTTTTTCACCTGTCACTCACATGGACCCTCTTGACATATGGGATGCACAACAAACTTGGAACCTATAGGACAAACCTGTCGACAATGAGATGAACAACTCCTTTTTAATCAATCATAGCTTAAAATAGAAAAAAATATAATGCTTATCTGAATCACACTTATTTTGAAGAGGCAATGCAACGGTCATTTGTCATCTTCACTGTAAAATAACTGGCATCAATGCTGGATGTGAATTGTTTCCTAATTGCTCTGTTTATAAATCTTTCTGGACATTACACAGATTGAATAAATGGGATGAAATGCCTGCATTAATTGTAATTAATTGAAAAACAATATAGGTATTGAAAAGATGTATCAACTTGTCCCCTTCCTCTTTTCAAAGGGAATCCACAAATGAAAATTTAGATGCACAGAACTCCATAAAACAGGTGGTGTTTCTGTTTGGTTCCAATCATCATAATGAAACTGAGAGGAAGTTTAATTTAACAGCAATCCTATTACTGTTAAAGATAATTTAATATTAATATTTATAGATATTTCAGAATAACTACCAGTTTTCACAAACTAGGGTTACAGAAAGACACAGCAGAATGACACTAAATGAAAATGCTCAGAGCCAGTGTAGACATGATAAGCCAAATGGCAAATCATAATTCAGTGAAAATGGGTTAATTGGACGTCTCTGCTCCAAGGTGACTAGTGCTATGTAACACCTGACTTCCCCTCTTCTTCCAAGCCAAAATACTAGCAAACGAGCACAAAATTCAATTTGTGTGTGTGCCAGTTGTGAACACTTTAGGGTGTAAGTTGGATAGGGCCAGTTTGCGTGCACATGGAAATCACGGTGTGTGATTTTTTTTAAATTCACTCAAGAGCGTCAAGTATTGCTGGCTGAACCAACATTTCCTGTCAATAGCAGTTGCCCTTGAAGGTGGCGGTGAGCTGCCTCTTGAGTTTCTGCGGTCCATATGGTGTACATCCACATTTGTTTGATTTAGATTTTTATCATCACACACACTCAAGTACAGAAGTACAGTGAAAAGTGTCTAATATCACCACACACAGTGCTATCTTAGGTACAAAAAAGTAAATGAGAGAAACAAAGTAAAAAGTTAAGCATTATAGACCTTCATAGAAAAGTAGAAAAGAAAGGTAATAGTTAACATTAAAGTCCTTCTTCACATAAACTAGAAACATTTAAAAGGAATAAAGTTAAACATTCAACGGTCTTTCTTGATTGCTTCGCCATGCTGGAGTCCTCCTCTGCTCAGCTCGCTCTTGGAGAGACCCCAACCACCTGTTTGCAACGCCACAGTCACAGATTCTGTGGTTCTCCTTCATCACGCGCTCTTCCTGTGATGGGTTGCGATGCCATCGCTACTGCTGTTGCTGAAGTTGCCATCTCCACTCTCCTTCTGCTGCCTAGAGAACATGGCTGGCAGGACCCACTTGCAGCCTCTGATCAGTAGGTGCTGGGCCCTGCTCTCACTGCCAGCCACCCCGGATGCTGAGACAACCGACCATCACAGGCCACTGAGAGACTGGACCAAGGAATTACATTGAGGCCAGGAGTTCAGGGGTTGGGGAGGGAGTTCCTGAATTTTGGTACAGTGACATTGAAGGAATGGTGATATACTTCCAAATTAGGATGGTGGGTGGATTGGAGGGTAACATACCAGTGCTGTTCCCAAATATTTGCTGTTATTCTTCTAGGTGGTAGTGGTCATAGGTTTGCAAGATGCTGCTGAGCTGAATTTATGCAGTACCATCTGCAATATGCACTCACTGCTACTAAGCATTGGTGGTAGAAGGCATCGTGATTGGAATGAGATCAGTCAGGTGGGCCTTAGAGTAATTTTCCTGATTGGATAACATCAACAGTCCCAATCAGGGAGTCCTGGCAGACAGATGTAAATAGGAGTCAGGGGTTCTATCCACTCTAGGAGCAGGATCTAAGCTAGCTGAGTCAGCATCATGTACTTTGTGAATAGAAGAGTGACTTGGTGACAGGATACTTACCTTCATGGAGTTATTTCAGGGGCAACAGAGATAAACATGGCCCTGAAGAAATTTGCTCACAAAAGTCATCTTTGACTTTGGGTAAGCATTTCTGGCATCATGCTGTTATTTTGGAAACTTGGCTCATTTGAGACTGCTGAAGACTGGGCCTGCAATGTGAAAATAATGCTTTTCATTTGCCCAGAAAAATTAATGCAATGCTTAATTCTCCTGATGGCTTGTAGGCCTGTTGCTTTTGCTGTTATTAGGAATGTAATGTCCCCTGAGGCACCAGATACTGAAACCTTTCAAGTCTTGAGAGATTTAGCTAAGAAATATTATGACTCCAAGTTTCATCTAAATCTGAGATGCTATTGATTTTATTTCTCAATTGAGAACTGGGGAATCTGTCATGACTTTTGAGTTAAGCTGACTGACAGAGGTCTGGGAATTTAATTTTAGTCCTAAATGAGATGTGAGAGATGTTTGTTTGTTTAGTATGTGGGATCAGTGTTGTAAGCATACAAAAGTGCCTACAAGTTGAAGCCTGTCACTATAACTGGCTTTATCATTAACTCATGAGCTCCACTTGCAGCATTTATTAAAGTATTCTGATAGAAGGGGGCATCCTTGTTAGGCCCACTGAGCTTGCGAGTCATCTCTTGAGCGAAGGGAATTGCATAGTCTCATTCAGGGCATATCCTGAATACAGGAACCCTTAGTCAGCCCAAAGGAAAACCCCAAAAAACCAAGTCTCAACCAAATGGTTAAAATTTGTAAGGATCTGGCCCAGCAGGCCACTGTAGTCATTGCCAGTACATAGATTTGAGACAGCAAAAGTCCCACCAGGTCTGAATTGAATAACAGAACTCATAGGCTGATACCAGGAGACTGCAAACTCTGGAAAGTCCATCTGGTCTAGAGCAGTTAAATTGCTTGACAACATCTGAATCAATATCTTGTTAAGTGGTCACCTGATTCTGATGGAGGTTGATACCTATGCAGCTGTATCAGTGATTGCAGAAACGGTCTTTACCAAAATTCACTCCAGACACCAACCTTTTTGTGTAGGTTCTCTGCTAGATTGAGAACCTTTTTGGGGGCCCTTTTACAGATTAAGGGCACACTTTTGGTTCTGGTCTCTTATCAGAAGCAGTTGGTTCAATTACCATTGATTGTAGCAAAAGGCTTGAGCCCAAGCTTGAGGGGGCAAAATTGGTTGAGAAAGATTCAACTTGATTGGCTCAGTTTTTTTTATTAGAAAACAGCTGACTGAGTGAAGTCCTAATGAAATACCCAGATGTCTTTCAGCAAGGTCGAGGGACTATCAAAGGGACCAAGGTCACTTTACATGTTGACCAAGAAGCAATTTCATGATTCTGCAAGGTTTGCTCAGTGTCTCACTTGCAAAAGTACAGGCAGAAATCAGAAAGCAAAGGAATAATCAAACCAGTAGAATTTGCAGAAATGGTTGCAGCAATTTTGAAGCATGTTAGATCAGTTCCATTGTCGGGTGTTTAAACAAATGGCAAACTGCTTTTCACAGCTGGATAAATACCCAATTCCCCCACCAAGAGGACACACGTGGAGGCTGGCCTTTACGAAACTGGACATGAGCCATATATACCTGCAACTGCGATTAGATGAGGACTTCCAAAAGTATA
The DNA here is from genome assembly GCF_030684315.1 of Stegostoma tigrinum. Classification (NCBI taxonomy): domain Eukaryota; kingdom Metazoa; phylum Chordata; class Chondrichthyes; order Orectolobiformes; family Stegostomatidae; genus Stegostoma; species Stegostoma tigrinum. The sequence goes on along the minus strand of NC_081359.1, from coordinate 50,853,002 downwards.
TTACAGTTAATACCCATAAGGGTTTGTGCCAATAAGAGTCTGCCTTTTAGGGTATAATCAACCTGCACCACTTCCAGCAGACAACAGAATATTTTACAAGGTCTACTCTGGGTTGCCAATTATTTGGATGATCAGCTAACAACTGGGAAGACCACAAAGAACACTTAGTCAGCTTGGACATGGTGCTTATATGTTCCTCCAAGACGGTGTAACCTTTGGAATGGAAAAATCTGTGTTCCAGGCACCCCAGGTGGCCTATTAGTCTTACAGACCAGGTTACGTCTGTTGGATGATAAGTGGAGGGTGATCAAAGGTGCCCCAGATTCCACATCTGTTCCAGAGCCTAGGTTTTTCCTTGGGTCAGTGAATTATCATGGAAAATTTGTAAGTAAATTTACTTCCATCTTGGCACCCTTGTCTGCCTCTGAAACTAGGTCAGCCTTGGAAAGGGTCTCATAGCCAAGAACTAGCCCTCGGGGAAGAGAAGCAGCTATCATCTAAGGTATTGCCACAATATGATCCCAAGCAAGATGTGGTACAGACATGCAATGCCTCCCCGTATAGTATCAGAGTGTTGGCTCACTGGTACCCCAGCAGAGAGCAACGCTCAATAACACAAGCTTCCTGGACTTCAGCTGAGGCTAAGCAAAAATATGCCCTGATGATAAAAAACAAAGGTTTGGCAGTTATGGAGTGAAAACATTCCACCACTACCTTTTTTGTTCAAAAATAGGTGCAAATTTCTAATAGTAATGGGCCACAAACCCCTGCTAGGGCAAACTAAAGAGCACAGGGCTATGCTCCCCAAAACTTCAGGTCAAAATTCAGTGGAAGTTTCTCATTCCGACTGCGTCAAAATTACAAGTTGTAACACTACGTGGGAGGCCATGTGGCAAATGCAGGTGCCTTGTGCTATCTCCTACTGTCTGATACACGACTGGTTGTACCACCTCTAGCAGACTCTGTTCTGGTTTTAAACTTTCTGGACACCCTTCCAGTCACAATTAACAATATCAGGCTGTGGACACACAGATCCAGTCCTGGCAGAACTAAAATAACTGGTGGTAATGGTGGGGAGGGGGCTGGATCAAAAGAAAGGGGGGTTATGGTAATGGGTGGGGGGGAAAGAAAGAAAGGGGGTCTGGTGGTGGGGAGAAAGTGGTCATCACAACCAGAATTAAAACCTTTCTGGACCCGATGAGACCATATCACTGTAGAGGTCGGCTCATTATTATGGGGCGCAAGTGTGAATGTCTCAAGCAAAGGTAGTTGCCAGACACTGGCTGAATTCCTCCACTGTCATCCAAGGGCTTCTAAAATGAAGATGTTGGTGAAATGTTGTGTCTACTGGCCAGGATTGGATGCTGACATGTTGGTGTGGCAGTGAATGCCAACAAGGACAGAAACTGTTAGCAGCTCCACCAAATTTGTGGCAATGACCAGGTAAACCAGACTTTGTTACACCTTGAGTATGCTAGTCCTTTCGTGGGTTCGATGTTCTTAGTCACTGTGGACACCCACTCAAAGTGGCTGGATGTGCATTGAGTCCATTTGTCAAACGTCGGGAGGGCAATTGAAAAGCTGCAAGCATCTTTTGCATTACACCATCTCAGATGTTATTCATGGACAGCATGCCATCACTTAGCAGGAAGTTTGAGAATTTCTGAAGGTCAAACGGCATATGCCATGTAAGGATAGCTCCGTACATTCCATCACCCGATGGCTGGGTGGAAACAGCAGTCCAAATTTTGAAGGCAAGCTTAAGGAAACAGCCTGCAGCTTCACTCAATACCAAACTATTCCTGTTCCTAATTGTTGGACTACCCCTTAAGCAAATAGAAGGACAGCTCCAGGAGAGTTGTTAATTGTTTGCGGGTGGGGGGTGGAATTCCACATCAAGTTAAACTGAACTTCCCGAATCTGGAGTGAGCACGGGGCTAGGGGTGTGAAACAGCATCAGGAATGCCAATGCCAGAAGCAAGATTTCTGCTGAGAGAGAGGGAGGCAGGTGAGTGAACAAAATTTAGTGCCAGGACCATTCCTGTGGTTCTGTATGGGTAACAGGCACAGCTGACAGGAGGTCAGGTCCCATGATACATGAAGTCCAGGTCAAAGACACAGACATAACCAAGCACGTGGTCTACATGAAAGCTACAACTACAACCTCAACCCCTCAGAACATGCAGCAATACTGTCAGAACCCAGGGGTTCTCTGTCTCTGCTTTGTGTCCAACAAACCTCCGAGAATGATATGGACATAGACGTCACGGCCTCAACACTTACCACCAAAAGTAGACGAATTTCTTCGGAAACGCAAGAGACAGGCTATAATCCAGTACATGCTGCAAGTATCCGAGGCAAAAATCAGAAGAATCCAATCTGGTGCAGAAATGCCCTAGGAAACGAACAGGCCTATGTTCTAGGCCTTAAGTGGGAAGGGATGCAGTGATTGGAATGAGGTCAGCCAGATGGACCTCATAGAATGAGTTCCCCAATTTGATTTGGGGCTGTAAATAATGGGTGACTTGGTGACAAGATACTGACCTTCATGGAGTTATTTCCGAGGGACTGAATGGTAACGGGACAAGAGACATCCACAAACAATCAGTATATAAAACTTTGCTTGCTCATCTCCCAGATTGCTTTCCAATACTACAGAACAGAGCTGATTGGCTGCACTCTCTGATCTAGTTGCGTGTATGGCTTGTTCATGTTAAAGCTAGCTTACATTTCTAATTTCAGTCTGCAGCGGAATACCTGGGGGTGCATTCTGGCAGTAGCAGGTGCTCGAGCTGTCTAAGCTCCTGCCCTCTTGGGAGCCCTTCAGTCAGGAAAGGCTGTGAAATGTTATGTCTCTATAGATGGCCAGGAGGCCCTTTTAACGCATGCAATGCAAACTGAATGGAAATAGACAAAGACTGATTCAAATAATGATCAGGGAACTGCAGATGCTGGATAATCCAAGATAACAAGGTGTAGAGCTAGATGAACACAGCAGGCCAAGCAGCATCAGAGGAGCAGGAAGGCTGATGTTTCGGGCCTCGACCCTCCTTCAGACGGCCTGCTGTGTTCATCTAGCTCTACACCTTGTTATCTCAGAATGACAGTGATTTTGTTTTGTGTCTACAACTCAACATCCATTGCTTCCTTGACTCTAAACAGTCTAATCTTCTATGCTTTAAGGTATCCAGGAATTGCCACCTGGTCAGCCAATGCAGCCTCAGTCTAAGCAAAAGCAGGCTTTTGACTGGGATGCACTGTCACTTAATACTAGGATGGAGAGAGGTTTAGAATGGCTGGATGATCAACATCTGGTAAGTCACCACACACACAAGGAGGTTGCAGCCTAGCCAAGGGCCAAGGATGCCATCTGATGTGAACTTATCTGAGGACTAGATTAGAGGCAGAGTCTGGCAAGGCCAACAGGAGCCCTGATGGAGCATACTGATGAGTGTGCACATAAATGCTTGGTGTTGGTTTGCCTAAAGGTTTTGCCTATAATTATAGATTTTCATAAGTGATAGAAAGCTTTGTGCTGACCAGGTGCTCAAACCAAACTTGAGCAGTCAGAAGTATCTAATTTGACAGTCTCAAGCAAAGACTTTTAAATATTGTTGGTGGTGAGGGACTCAAGTAGCCAAACCTATGCTCAGCTGAGTGTATTTGAGGGCACTAATAGGACCAGTCCAGGCAGGGAGGGTGTTCTTACAAGCAGCCACAGTTGTCCCTACCTCTGTAGCAGGAGGTCCAGGTTCAAGCTGCACATGCTCCAGAAGTGTAACAGCTCTGAACAGGTTGATTTGAAGAATGGTGTTAAATGCTAAGCTGTATCATAAACAATCCATTCTGTGTGCTTCTTGTACACATTCCAGATCCATGACGTTTCTGTTCCCAGACATGATACAAAACAAGCCATGCAGAAAATAGGAAGAATAATAAATGCCATTTTCAATACTGATGGGCTACTACAGCATCAGTATCTCTTAGGAACAGCTGAGGTTTGCGGGCAGTTTTCTTCAATTAAAATATCCTCGATAGACCAGCATAAAGGAAACTAAAGCATTCAATCGTTTCTGCAGAATGTGACAATATCATGCAAAAACTGAAAGGGCTTAAAACCAATGGTAGTTCTGAAATATTTTGGGAGAAGTTGGGATTATAGATTAAACATAATGTAAGTAAGTAGTGGAACAGGGTTTACTGATATAGTCTTCCCCCAGTACCTATGTTCTGAAAATAACTGCCTCATTTAATTAGATCATTGTTAATCAGAAACTCAACCCATTTACTTGTCCATGTCCCATATATCTTGGTTTGCTTAAATAACAGGAATCTGCTGAGTAACAGTAACTTGCACTTACATTAGCAGCTTTAACACAATAAAAAATACCAAGGTACAGGAGTATGAACCCCAATAAAGAACAGCACCAAACCATACCAGCAGTTAAGTTTTAAAAGCTGCTTCCCAGAGAGAATTGTAGATAACACCCTCACCAGAGAAGTATTTCCTGAATCCTCCACTATGTAGCCTAACCTAAAATTTAAGGTTATGGCTCCTTGTTCAGTTTCTTCCAAACCATTTCTAATAAATAATCAAAATAATCTGATTAGTTTACTTTTATTTCTGAAGCAGTAGTGTTGCTGCTGTAGTAAAATCAAAATATTAACACACCAAATCAGTACTACTAACTTTTTATACACATGAAGACCAAAAGCAGGAGAGTTTCCTCAAAGATGGAGAAAGTACTCAGCATGAAAGGTTATTCTGGCTAGAAAGTCAACATCTGATTTTTAATGTTTAAATATGATTTTATCCTTGGACATTTTTAAATAATTTTTCCTCAAATGCTTTTGATACTTTGTCAATTTCCTTTAAGCACCCTACAATTAAACAAAATTCACTAGTTTATTTAAACACAGACTAAGTGTTTTTGCAAGCTGGTTTAATGCAACAGGAAAAATTTTCCCAGTTTTAGAAATAGTCACCCTTTTCCCAAACACATCCATAAGAAAAACATTGCCAATTGGTTAGTATTTTGAATATGTCACAGGAAACTAGAGAATACAAAAGCTGTCATTGCAGGACACTGTTAGAGTTCTTGTGGATATTACCTCCAGAAACATATCTAATTTTCATTTGCTTATATGTATCTTCAACATCCTGTCATAATGCTTATGGAGACAAACTAGAGACAAAGGAGACACAACTACTGTTCCGAAGAAGGGGTCACTGGACCCAAAACATTAAGTGTTTTCTCTCCACATGCTGCTAGACCTGCTGAGATTTTCCAGCTATCTCCGTGACTCCCTTGTCCGCTCCACACTCCCCTCCAACCCTAACACACCCAGCACCTTCCCCTGCAACCGCAGGAAGTGCAACACTTGCCCCCACACCACCTCCCTCACCCCTATCCCAGGCCCCAAGAGGACTTTCCATATTAAGCAGATGTTCACCTGCACATCTGCCAATGTGGTATACTGTATCCACTGTACCCAGTGTGGCTTCCTCTACATTGGGGAAACCAAGCGGAGGCTTGGGGACCGCTTTGCAGAACGCCTCTGCTCAGTTCGCAATGAACAACTGCACCTCCCAGTCACAAACCATTTTAACTCCCCCTCCCATTCCTTAGACGACATGTCCATCATGGGCCTCCTGCAGTGCCACAATGATGCCACCCGAAGGTTGCAAGAACAGCAACTCATATTCCGCTTGGGAACTCAGCAGCCCAATGGTATCAATGTGGACTTCACAAGCTTCAAAATCTCCCCTTCCTCCACTGCATCCCAAAACCAGCCCAGCTCATCCCCTCCCCCCACTGCATCCCAAAACCAGCTCAGCCTGTCCCTGCCTCCCTGATCTGTTCTTTCTCTCACCTATCCCTTCCTCCCACCTCAAGCCACACCTCCATTTCCTACCTAACCTCATCCCACCTCCTTGACCTTCCGTCTTCCCTGGACTGACCTATACCCGCCCTACCTCCCCACGTATCTTTTCTCTCCATCTTCGGTCCACTTCCCCCTCTCTCCCCCTATTTATTCCAGAACCCCTCTCCCCATCCCCCTCTCTGAAGGAGGGTCTAGGCCCGAAACATCAGCTTTTGTGCTCCTGAGATGCTTGGCCTGCTGTGTTCATCCAGCTCCACACTTTGTTATCTGAGATTTTCCAGCTATTTGTTTTTGTTTGATTTCCAGCATCCGCAATTCTTTTGGCCTTTTATTTAGTGCTGTACCTCTGGCTGTCTGCAAGTTTATTAAAAACAGTAATACCCAAAGTAGATAATAAAATGTGAGGCTGGATGAACACAGCAGGCCAAGCAGCATCTCAGGAGCACAAAAGCTGACGTTTCGGGCCTAGACCCTTCATCAGAGAGGGGGATGGGGGGAGGGAACTGGAATAAATAGGGAGAGAGGGGGAGGCGGACCGAAGATGGAGAGTAAAGAAGATAGGTGGAGAGGGTGTAGGTGGGGAGGTAGGGAGGGGATAGGTCAGTCCAGGGAAGACGGACAGGTCAAGGAGGTGGGATGAGGTTAGTAGGTAGCTGGGGGTGCGGCTGGGGGTGGGAGGAAGGGATGGGTGAGAGGAAGAACCGGTTAGGGAGGCAGAGACAGGTTGGACTGGTTTTGGGATGCAGTGGGTGGGGGGGGAAGAGCTGGGCTGGTTGTGTGGTGCAGTGGGGGGAGGGGATGAACTGGGCTGGTTTAGGGATGCAGTGGGGGAAGGGGAGATTTTGAAACTGGTGAAGTCCACATTGATACCATATGGCTGCAGGGTTCCCAGGCGGAATATGAGTTGCTGTTCCTGCAACCTTCGGGTGGCATCATTATGGCAGTGCAGGAGGCCCATGATGGACATGTCATCAAGAGAATGGGAGGGGGAGTGGAAATGGTATGCGACTGGGAGGTGCAGTTGTTTGTTACGAACTGAGCGGAGGTGTTCTGCAAAGCGGTCCCCAAGCCTCCGCTTGGTTTCCCCAATGTAGAGGAAGCCGCACCGGGTACAGTGGATGCAGTATACCACATTGGCAGATGTGCAGGTGAACCTCTGCTTAATGTGGAATGTCATCTTGGGGCCTGGGATGGGGGTGAGGGAGGAGGTGTGGGGACAAGTGTAGCATTTCCTGCGGTTGCAGGGGAAGGTGCCGGGTATGGTGGGGTTGGAGGGCAGTGTGGAGCGAACAAGGGAGTCACGGAGAGAGTGGTCTCTCCGGAAAGCAGATAGGGGAGGGGATGGAAAAATGTCTTGGGTGGTGGGGTCGGATTGTAAATGGCGGAAGTGTCGGAGGATAATGCGTTGTATCCGGAGGTTGGTAGGGTGGTGTGTGAGAACGAGGGGGATCCTCTTGGGGCGGTTGTGGCGGGGGCGGGGTGTGAGGGATGTGTCGCGGGAGATGCGGGAGACGCGGTCAAGGGCGTTCTCAATCACCGTGGGGGGAAAGTTGCGGTCCTTAAAGAACTTGGACATCTGGGATGTGCGGGAGTGGAATGTCTTATCGTGGGAGCAGATGCGGCGGAGGCGGAGGAATTGGGAATAGGGGATGGAATTTTTGCAGGAGGGTGGGTGGGAGGAGGTGTATTCTAGGTAGCTGTGGGAGTCCCCACAGCTACCTAGAATACACCTCCTCCCACCCACCCTCCTGCAAAAATTCCATCCCCTATTCCCAATTCCTCCGCCTCCGCCGCATCTGCTCCCACGATAAGACATTCCACTCCCGCACATCCCAGATGTCCAAGTTCTTTAAGGACCGCAACTTTCCCCCCACGGTGATTGAGAACGCCCTTGACCGCGTCTCCCGCATCTCCCGCGACACATCCCTCACACCCCGCCCCCGCCACAACCGCCCCAAGAGGATCCCCCTCGTTCTCACACACCACCCTACCAACCTCCGGATACAACGCATTATCCTCCGACACTTCCGCCATTTACAATCCGTCCCCACCACCCAAGACATTTTTCCATCCCCTCCCCTATCTGCTTTCCGGAGAGACCACTCTCTCCGTGACTCCCTTGTTCGCTCCACACTGCCCTCCAACCCCACCATACCCGGCACCTTCCCCTGCAACCGCAGGAAATGCTACACTTGTCCCCACACCTCCTCCCTCACCCCCATCCCAGGCCCCAAGATGACATTCCACATTAAGCAGAGGTTCACCTGCACATCTGCCAATGTGGTATACTGCATCCACTGTACCCGGTGCGGCTTCCTCTACATTGGGGAAACCAAGCGGAGGCTTGGGGACCGCTTTGCAGAACACCTCCGCTCAGTTCGTAACAAACAACTGCACCTCCCAGTCGCATACCATTTCCACTCCCCCTCCCATTCTCTTGATGACATGTCCATCATGGGCCTCCTGCACTGCCATAATGATGCCACCCGAAGGTTGCAGGAACAGCAACTCATATTCCGCCTGGGAACCCTGCAGCCATATGGTATCAATGTGGACTTCACCAGTTTCAAAATCTCCCCTTCCCCCACTGCATCCCTAAACCAGCCCAGTTCATCCCCTCCCCCCACTGCACCACACAACCAGCCCAGCTCTTCCCCCCCACCCACTGCATCCCAAAACCAGTCCAACCTGTCTCTGCCTCCCTAACCGGTTCTTCCTCTCACCCATCCCTTCCTCCCACCCCAAGCCGCACCCCCAGCTACCTACTAACCTCATCCCACCTCCTTGACCTGTCCGTCTTCCCTGGACTGACCTATCCCCTCCCTACCTCCCCACCTACACCCTCTCCACCTATCTTCTTTACTCTCCATCTTCGGTCCGCCTCCCCCTCTCTCCCTATTTATTCCAGTTCCCTCCCCCCATCCCCCTCTCTGATGAAGGGTCTAGGCCCGAAACGTCAGCTTTTGTGCTCCCGAGATGCTGCTTGGCCTGCTGTGTTCATCCAGCCTCACATTTTATTATCTTGGAATCTCCAGCATCTGCAGTTCCCATTATCTCTAATACCCAAAGTAGAACCACTTTGAAATCTCAGCATTTTGGTTATAACATTGAACCTCAAAACTTAGTGATCTGTTTCTATCACAAAGGGTTGGCACAGTGGTTAGCATTGCTGCCTCATAGCACCAGGTACTTGGGTTCAATTCCACCCTTGAGTGACTGTCTGTCTGGGTGGAGTTTGCATTCTCCCCATGTCTGTGTGGGTTTCCTCCAGGGACTCTGCTTTCTTCCCACAGTCCAAACATGTGCAAGACTAGGTGGATTGACCATGCTAAATTGTCTATAGTGCTGAAGGATGTGTAGATTAGGTGGATTATAGAGGGATGGGTCTGGGTGGGATGCTGCAAGGGTTGGCGTGGACCTGTTGGGCCAAAATGGCCTGTTTCCACACTGTAGGGATTCTATGAATATACAAAATAGAGGCATTTTTGAAAGTGACCATCTGTCTGAATTGAAGTGTTGAGTGGAAACAAAACAAAATTTAATGCTTAGATTTAGTTAACCTGCCACATCAGGGGCATTTAAACAGTCCTTGGATAAGCAGATGGATGATGATGGGACAGCGTAGGGAGATGGGCTTAGATAGTTCACAGGTCGGCACAACATCAAGGGCCAAAGGGCCTGTTCTGTACTGTATTGTTCTATGTTCTATAGCCAATATTACCCATTACACAAAAGTTATTAGCCCAGCCAGGCCAACCAAGTCTAAAGAAAACACAGGCCACATTTCGGATTAACACTTCGAAAACCCTGCACCTCTCCTGACCACAGTTGCTTTGCACCAACCTTAATGAAATCCAATTTGGATAAAACATAGTTACTCAGTAGCACAAACGTTTTCACATTGTAGAGCTTCTTCCTGGTTTATTTCCAGGAGAGTTTACACGCATTGCACGTAGCCAGGAGTTTGGTGATTTAAACCATACTATTGTGATATTCTTTCACAATGTTCATTGTACTGACACAATTAGGTACAAATTTATTCCAAATATCATCATTTAGTACACTCCCTGCCTATTTCCTTTGTAACCAAAAGAGAGTTTGAGCCCACGACTAGTTCTTTACACATGCTCCAAACATAAAAGGATTCACCAACTTCAGGCCACTGTCCTTTTCTTTCCGGTCACTGTACCAACGAGAATTAATCGACCTTACAATTAATACACTAATTATATGAGAATGCCAACTTTACTGTTTAAAATATTTGATTGTTCGGTCACAGGGTTCATGATACCGACTTTCTATTGTTCGGAAACAGCCTGTTCAAAAGACAGGGAGCTGCTCACTGGCAAAAGCTCATCTGTCAGACTCACAGCACCGCCGCCCCCCCCCCCCCCCCCCCCCACGCCACCAAAGAAGCTTCTCCATGAGTAGACAGAAACGGATCTTTTGTTCTACTTACCCCAAGCATCCGATGCAAGTAATAATACTGTGTACCGTAGTAATAAAGCGTAAAGGTTTTCCAAAACAGCACCACGTTCACCGCCAACCAGAAAAGCTGAAAGGGAGAAGGAGGAAAGAAAAATGCTGCTGCTTTAAAATCAAATCTATGCTATTTGAACAGTGGAGATTGCCGATTCGCCTACTTCAGAAAGTTTTTAAATGCTTTGTAATTCTCAGAGCGAGGAGCGTTTTTTGTCATCGCCAGCCCTACCAAAAACAGATGTTTTCCGCCCTCGTTGGACAGCCAGCTTCTGCAGGACAAAGCCATGGTACAGCGCTTTGTGAATGCTTGCCTTCCTCTCAAGCTTTGGGTTCCCGGCTCCACGGCGTTAAATACCTTCCCAGATTCCGAGCTGCAATGGCGCTCTTCCGCCCCTTGTTTCTCTTTGATTTCCAGGATTTTGTTGTGGGTACATTTCCTGGCATAGGTCAGAAGCGGCAACTTCTGCCTTCGGGACGAAACTCACTCAACAGCATCTTTAAAAGTTGTAAAATAACGGCGGCGCGGGAGGGAAGGAACTGAGAAGCATCGGAAAGGCGGGGTGGGGGAGGAATTGATGTGGGGGTTGGGAGTGGAGACAGCAGTCTAAAGAAACAAACCAACGTGGTCTTCTTTAAGTATCACCAGAATGACTCAAAACAGAATCACTGGCTTGAGAGAATTAGAATACAAGAGGTCATGAAAATGTTTAGAAAAACTGAATTTGGGGACAAAATAGCTGCACAAAAATAGATGAAATGCAGCTCGTATATGGCATTAACGTTGTGGTGTAAACGCGAGCATCCAATGTCTGAAGTCACCAGCAGGTAATTTTCACTCAGTACATCATCACATGTAGGTAGAAAGCCAAATGAAACTGATAACAGCGAGCGATCTTGAGGCGCAGCGATAGTGTCCTTACTTCTCGACCAGGAGGTGTACTTTCAAATCTCCTGTCCTTGCGTTGTGCCACATAACAAGTTGATTAAAAATAATTTTATAGCCGAACAGAGCAACAGGTATACAGCAGTATTTTGTTTTTCAGAAGACAGTCTGCTTGGAAATACAGATATGACTACTATTTCTGATTTAATAAATCATGTCAAGTAATAGATAGTGGTAATATCACTGAGCTAGTATCTTTCTTTTATTCATTCACAGGATCAGGGTGTCACTGATTAGTCCTGCATTAATTGCCTATCTGAAATGGCCCTGAGGGCAGTTTGGAGGTGATCACATGGCTGTGGATTTGGAATCACCTGTAGGCCAGACCAGGTAAGGATGGTAATTTCCTTCCTAAAAGGACATAGTTCATTGTTAGACTCTTAATTCCAGATTTTTATTGCATTCAAATTCCTCCATCTACTGATCTGAGAACATTAACAACAAAAACAGAAATTGCTGGAAAAGCTCAGCAGGTCCAGTAGCATCTATGGACAGGATTTACAGTTAACATGTCAGGGTGAGTGATCCTTCAGAACGCCAAAACTTTGCCAGAACGTTTTCTGGTCCTGTAGATTAACAGTCCAGCAATAACATCACAAGATCACCTTTCCAGATCTCCACACTCATGTTTTGGACACAGGTTTGAAATTCACCTTGGCAGCTGGTAGAAGTTTTAATTTAATAAATCTGGTATATAAAGTTGGTCTGTTGCTGGGAGTCAACTGCTATTGAGTATTCACCAATGTCCCTCAGTGTAGGAAATCTGCCACTGCCATCATTAACTTGCCTGACATTTGTGACTTCAGATATAGTCAATATGATTGACTATTAACTGTCCTAGCAAACAAGGGAAAAGGATGGCAAACAAATGTTGGCTTTGCTGACACTCATGTCTTATGAAAGAATAAAATTAAATAAATAATTGAAGAGAAATAATTAGCGTGGAATCTTGATCAGCTGGACTAATGAGCCAAGGAGTAGCAGATACAGTTAATTTAGATAAATGTGAGATGTCACATTTTGGTAAGACAAACCAGGGCAGAACTTACACAGGTAGGGCCCTGGGGAGTTTTGTTGAACACATATCTTGGCGTCAAGTACATAGCTCTTTTAAAATAGATTCACAGGTAGACTGGGTGGTGAAGAAGTTTTTTTGGCATGCTCGCCTTCATTGGTCAGAGAATTAACTATAGGAGTTACAATTTCATGTTATGGTTGTACAGGATAGGTGGGAGAGGAGATGGACAGGTTATGTCAGGTCAATGAGGTAGGGTTGGTCATGGGTGAGGCTATTTTTTAGCACTGCATGTAATTTTGCTCACTCCAGTTTAGGAAGGATGTTATTAAATTGGAAAGGCTGCAGAGAAGATTTGCAAAGACATTACCAAGACTGGAGGGTTTGAGTTATAAGGAGAGTCTGGATAGGCTTTCCACGTAAGATGGCGGTTCAACTTCACTTCCATTAATGTGGTCTATTGCATCCACTGCTCCCAATGTGGCCTCCTCTACATCGGTGAGATCAAGTGGAGGCTTGAAGACCACTTTGTAGAACACCTGCTCTCTGTTTGCGACAAACGACAACACCTTCCGGTCGCGAACTATTTCAATTTCCACCCCGACCCGTGACATGCCCATCCTGAGCCTCCTCCAGTGTCACAATGACGCCACCGGAAACTGGAGGAGCAGCACCTCACATTCCACCTGGGGAGCCTACAGCCCAATGGCCTAAATATGGATTTTACCACATCTCCCCACCCATATCCTTATCCCATGACCAACCCTACCTCATTGACCTGACATAACCTGTCCATCTCCTCTCCCACCTATCCACTCCTCCCACTTCACTGACCACTCCCTACCTGCACTCAACTATCACCATCCCACCTACCTTCCTCAGCTCCATCCCTCCTCTCTCTCATTATTTCTGTGTTCCCTTCTCTACCCCCCATTTCTGAAAAAGCTTCCCAACACAAAACGTCAATTTTCCTTATCCTCTGATGCTAACTGGTCTGCTGTCTTCCTCTAGCTTCATGCTCTGTTATCTCTGACTCCAACACCAACAGTTTTTATTATCTCTGGATAGGCTGGGACAGTTTTTTTTTCCTCCTGGAGTGTAGGAGGTTGTGGAGGTGACTTCATACAGGTTCATCAAATCATGAGGGGCATAAATAAGGTAAATAACGTATCCCTTTTTCCCTAGGCTAGGGGAGTCCACAACTAGAGGGCATAGGTGGAAAGGGGAAAGATTTAAAAGGAATCTAAGGGATAGCTTTTTCACACAGATGTGTGCATATGGAATGAATTGCCAATGGAACTGGTGGAAGCAGACAGTTACAATATTTGAAAGACATGTGGACAGGTACATGAATAGGAAGGTTTTAGAGAGATGTGGGTCTATCAATCTCTGTCTTAAAAAATATTCAATGATCCCATCTCTGCCATGTTCTGAGTCAGAGTCCCAAAGTTGCACAACCCGCAGAGAGAAAAATCATTGGCCTGTTTCCATACTGTAGGGATTAATTGTGCCCAACAAATCCACATCACCCCTTTGAAGAGCATCCCACCCTGACTCAGTCCCCTAACCCTGCATTTTCCCCATATCTAACTCAAATGACCTAAATATTCCTGGATGCCGATGGCAATTTAACATGGCCAATCCACCTACCCTGCATATCTTTGGGCTGTGGGAGGAAACTGGAGCACCCAGAGGAGACCCACGCAGACACAGGGAAAATATGCAAACTCCGGACAGTCGCCCGAGGGTGGAATTGATCCAGATCCCTAGTGCTGTGAGGCAGCAGGTCTAACCACTGAGTCCCCCTGAAAACTTTAAGCCTGTTGCACCTGGTATTCCCAGGAGTCTTCCATCCAAATACTAATCAGGCCTGAGTCTGCTTAGCTTCTAAAATCAGACAAGAGCTAGTGTTTTTAGAATAGTATGGGCAGAGGCAAAAATTCCTCTGTTCAAAAAGGAGACTCCTAATTTTATAACAATGCCCCTGAACTGACCCATTAGAAGTAGCTTTCTTTCCACATCACCTTGTCAAGATCATTCATGATCTTATAACTTCAATCAAGTCACCCCTTACTTTTCTAAACTCCAAGGGAGACAAGTTAGCCTGGCCAACTTATCCTTATAAAACAAACCATTTATTGAATCATAGAACTACATCTAATGTATTTACATCCTTCCTTAAATAAGGAGGCTAAAACACAGTATTTGAGATAACAAGGTGTGGAGCTGGATGAACACAGAAGGCCAAGCAGCATCTTCGAAGCACAAAAGCTGACGTTTTGGGCCTAGACCCTTCATCAGAAATGAAGTGGGGGGTGAGGAGGAGGAGGAGGAGGAAAGAGAGAAGGTTCTGAAATAAATAGGGAGAGGGTGGAGATAGGTGAAGAGGAGGCAGACAAGTTAAAGGGGCGGGATGGAGCCTGTAGAGGTGAGTGTAAATGGGGAGGTAGGGAGGGCATAGGTCAGTCTGGGGAGGACGGACAGGTCAAGGGGGTAGGATGAGGTTAGTAGGTAGGAAATGGAGGTGTGGCTCGGAGGAGGGGATAGGTGAGAGGAAGAACAGGTTAGGGAGGCGGGTACGAGCTGGGTTGGTTTTGGGATGCAGTGGGGGGAGGGGAGATTTTGAAGCTTGTGAAATCCACATTGACGCCATTGAGCTGCAGGGTTCTCAAGCGGAATATGAGTTGCTGTTCCTGTAACCTTCGGATGGCATCATTGTGGCACTGCAGGAGGCTCAGGATGGACATGTCATCTAAGAAATGCAAGGGGGAGTTGAAATGGTTCACGACTGGGAGGTGCAGTTGTTTATTGCGAATCAAGCATAGATGTTCTACAAAGCAGTCCCCAAGCCTCCACTTTCTGCAAAGCAGTCCCCATACCACAGCCACACAGTGTTTGAGATTTGTTCTCACCAATGCCCTGAATAAATGAAGCATTTCATTCTTATGTTTATATTCAATTCCTCTCATTATGAAGGATAGTATCCCATTAGCCACCTTGATTACGTGCTAGATGCAGGAAGATGCAGAAAAGATGCAGGAACAATGTCCCCGAAGGGAGACGAGTCTAGAACCACGGTTCTTAGTTTAATGGTATATCTCAAAACTTGTTCAGGTATTATTACACACCTCTGGCGCAGGTGGGACTTGAATCTGGTCCTCCTGCTCAGAGGTAGGTACACTACCACTGCACCACAAGAACCCTCATACTACTATATTTAACGTTCAATTTTGAGCTTTGGGCATTTTTGGCAAGGTCAATACTAAGTGTCCGCTTCTAGGTTTCTTGAGTAAGGTACTGGTGAGCTGCCTCCTTAAACTGATGCGGTTCATGTAATAACAGTGTTCTGTCCGCACTGTAGATAGGAAGTAACATTGCTATGTATCCAACTCAAGTTGGTAGTTGGCTTAAAGGGGAACCTGCAAGTGGTGGTGTTCTGTGTATTTGCTGTCTTTGTCCTTCTAAGTAATATCTTTTCAATTCAACCTGTTCACAGATGTTATTTACCCTCCTCAGGAAATGGTGGGACTTGAACCAAAGTCCTCCTGACTAAGAGGTGGGGACACTATCACTACACTTCAGAAGCCCTGCATTACTACTTTACGCTTTTGTACTCTACATCTGAATTGTAAAGCTCATAGATATTTCTAAATATGTTCTGAGATGTTGTTACACACTTCTGCAACAAGTAGGGATTGAACCCAAGACTCTAGGCTCAAGGGTAGGGGCATGACCACTGAACTTCAACAGCCCAACACATTAGTCTTTTTTGTTTATTTTACCCTATTTTTCCTAACCAATCTGTTCAGAAGTGTGCAGTAACATTTCTGGAGCAAATGCGACTTGATCCTGGGCCTCACAATCAAAGGGTAGGAACACTACCACTGCACCACAAGAACCCAACATATTTTTCCTTTAAAGAACTCCACTAAATTAACGTTGTTATTTTCCTTTCAGGAAACCATGCATTCTTCTTGATTAAAGATAAGAAGGTGCAGAGCTGGATGAACACGGCAGGCCAGGCAGCATCAGAGGAGCAGGAAGGCTGACATTTCTGGCCTAGACCCTTCTTCAGAAATGGGGGAGGGAAAGGGGTTTCTGAAATAAATAGGGAGAGAGGGGGAGGAGGATAGAGGAGAAGATAGGTGGAGAGGAGAGACTGGTCAAAGAGGTGGGGATGGAGACAGTAAAAGTAAGTGTAGGTAAGGAGGAGCTAGGTCAGACCAGGGAGGATGGACAGGTCAATGGGGTGGGAGGAGGGTATAGGTAGGAGGAAGGTGGGGTTAGGTAGGTGGGGATGATCTGGGCTGGCTTTGGGATGCTGTAGGGGGAGGGGAGATTTTGAAGCTTGTGAAGTCCGTATTGATACCATTGGGCTGCAGGGTTTCCAAGCAGAATGAGTTACTGTTTCTGCAACCTTCGGGTAGCATTGTTATGGCACTGCAGGAGGCCCAGAATGGACATTTCGTCTGAGGAATCGGAGGCGAAGTTGAAATGGTTCGCGACTGGGAGGTGCAGTTGTTTAGTGCGAACCAAGCATAGGTGTTCTACAAAGTGGTCCCCAAGCCTCTGCTTAGTTTCCCCAATGTAGAGGAGGCCACAACGGGAACAGCGGATGCAGTATACCATATTAGCAGATGTGCAGGTGAAAGTCTGCTTAATGTGGAAAGTCTTCTTGGGACCTGAGGTGGGGGTGAGGGAGGTGTGGGGGCAGGTGTAGCACTTCCTGCAGTTGCAGGGAAAAGTGCCGGGTGTGGTGGGGCTGGAAAGGATTGTGGAGCAGACAATGGAGTCATGGAGAGACTGGTCCCTCCGGAAAGCAGGTAAGGGTGGAAAGGGAAAAATGTCTTTGGTGGGGTCCGATTGCAGATGGCGGAAATGTCGAAGGATGATGCATTGGATCCGGAGGTTGGTGGGGTGGTACGTGAGGACGAGGGGGATTCTGTTTTGGTTGTTATAGTGTGGAGGGGGTTTGAGGGATGAATTGCATAGACACGGTCAAGGGCGTTCTCGTCCACTGAGCGGGGGTGATGTTGCGGTCCTCGAAAAACGAGGACACCTGAGATGTACGGGAGTAGAATGCCTCATCCTGGGAGCCGATGTGGCGGAGGCAAAGGAATTGGGAATAGGGAATGGCTTTTTGTTTCAGGAAGGTGGGTGGGCGGAGGTGTATTCTAGGTAGCTGTGGGAGTCAGTGGGCTTGAAATGAATATTGGCTTCTAGCTGGTTGCCAGAGATGGAGACAGAGATCCAGGAAGGTGAGAGAGGTAGTAGAGCTGGTCCAGTGAACTTAAGGTTGGGGTGGAAGGTGTTGGTGAAGTGGGAGGTTGGAATGGGTGAGGGGGTGGAGAGGTTGAGGGAGAGTAGGAGGCGTTGGGGTGGTGTCCAGGAGGAGGGGGGTGTGTTGAAAGTGGGAGAAGGGATCAGCAGAGAGAGGGCTAGGCTCATGGTTGAAGAAGTAAGCACGGAAGTGGACGCAGCAGAAAAACTGGTCAATGTCCAAACGTGACCAAACTAATTCAATGATTTTTGGGTGGAGGGGGACAAAGGTGTGCCCTTTACTGAGGACTGACTGATCATCCTCAGTAAGGAGGAGGTCTGGGGGGGACGGTGAAGATCTGGCAGGGCTGGGTACTGCTGTCTCCTCCAGAGCTGCTGGTTGTGGAGGCGACAGCGGTGGGGGGAGTGATGTTGGTGGCAGCAGCGGTGATGGCAGGTGCGTCATCACTGTCTATGGCGTTGGCCTCAGAAATGGAGGCGGTGGCATCAACAGCAGTGCCGATGGCGTTCGCTGTCCCGGAAGTGGTGTCACCAGCAGCGGAAGATGTGACGTCATCTGTGGGTGCTCCAACAGTGGTCACATGGCCAATGGCAGTGGGCACATTGTGGGAAGGTCCTGGGTAGTGTTGGGGATTTGGGAGGTGGAGGAAGCCCGTTTTGGGTGGTAGGCACCAGTAAGTTTACTGTACTACAGTTTCTCGTGTCCAATAAAGCTGAGTAGAATTGTGAGTTTAGGCTGTGGATCCTATGAAGAATAAAAAACAGGAGAGGTCCTTTGCAGGTGTGGGAGAGGGAGGCTCTGAGCTGGAGTAGGCTTGATTGCAGTGCCAGGAGATGCCAGCACATTGCTGCAAGTGTGTGTTTCAGGAGTTGCAGGGAGAAACACTTCTGAAGGATCTCATTGTTCTGAATGTAGACGTTGTCATGGTTGGGGCCAAACTGGGAAGGCCTGAATGTGGACTGTAGTCCATTGGGGATGATCTGGTTCTGTAGGCAGGTACTAAGAAAGGTGATGTGGCTGTGGTACCTGGTTTGCTTCAGGACGTGATTGAGCAGTTTCAAGGCCGAAGAGATTGAGAGCGTTGCAGTGGGAGAGAGATCCACTGAAGCTTTTCTGGAGGGAGGAGGGTAACTTCTTCAGGGTAGGCATCCTTAGAAGATTACCTTAGAAGATCTTGATTACCTTGAGCTTTTCTAAGGGAGCTGCTGTAATCTCTTTACCGATTTTGAGTCAAACACCTTCCTCACAACCAAGTTGGTTGGCCTATAATTTCCTGTGTTTAGTCTCTCATCTTTGTAGAATTAAAGGGTTATATCTGAGATTTTCCAGTCTGAAGGAACCTTTCCTGAATCGAGAGAATTTTAGGAGTTGAATGGCTATGATTAATTAGCCACTTCTTTTAAGAACCTAGAATGAAGTCCTTCTCCAACTGAAGTATTTAAACTGACTCATGCAAACCAGGAAATCCTTAGGATTTACTCCTAGTCGATTTTGATTAACATAGGGCTAGATTTCAGCAGACTGAGGAGGTGAAACAGAAAGTGAGTGACCCACTAATCTCAATGAATGAGGTGTCAGATAACCAATAAATGGGATTGTACCCAATTAGCAGCACAAGTAGAAGCTCCACACCCAATCCAGATTGTAGGCCAGGACAGTTTGCAGCAGTGGGCTGATGTCTCAAACAGGAAGTTAGCCATGTCTGCAAATTTTTAAAGACTCCAGTTCTCTGCAACTCTCTTTCTTTACTTTGGAGACCCAAAAAAAGTCAATAATTGAAGTTCAAAATCAAGTACACCCTTCCATCTTCACTAGAAGAATGTGCTTTTAGATTCAACCCACTTCAAGTGATTAGTTTAATGGCTGTCACAAACAAAAGTGAAAACAAGTTACAGCAAAAATTGTGGTAGAATACTATGCACAAACGTATTTATTCGAAGATCCCACTTTTCAGAAAATAACATTGCACGCATGACTATTTGCAGCTACAATTATCCAAGTTATCCAATCTACAGAGTTAAGAAAAAATGCCATTTGTTAAAACTGTATCTCTAGTCTGACCTGCTTTCATCAGTCACTGCGCATGCTTTCATCCATTATCTCTAAGGGTCTTTTAATAATGGACATGGTAGTTGTTGTCAGTCCATCTGGTAACGGCTCATTCCTGGTGTGGTGTGCCTTAGGTGTCATTCCTGTGAGTGCTTAATCATAGTGAGACACTGGTATTTTAGATTCCATGTCTCTGCTGGGCTGATGGCTTCCAGAGAATGCCAAACTTTCATTACTAGTGTTTGATTTGCATTAAATCTGCTTTTCATTCTGTATCCCAATACCATTGCATATCCTTAACTCATACTTAAACAGATGTTCGCATTGTGATAACAAATTAGGTAAGAACTTGCTAGATAGTTAATGAACCCAATAAATGTTTGCACTACTTCTACTTCTGCTGGTCACTGCTCCTCTGCTACAGCTCTCACCTTGTCATGATCCAGACTAAAGCCTTTTGTGGACAGTACAGCACCTAGGTACTTGACTTTAGGCTTCTTTAATTGCAATTTTTTATTCTTATCCCATTACTTTGCTAATCTGTCTTTTTTTTCTTCTGTTGTTGTGTGATAACTGCCTGTTTTGTTTTTGCTTGCTTCTCACCAGTTGCCATCACCTCAAAGAACGATTTGTTTGCTTTCTTATTTTTTTTCCATTTCTTTAGGGAACCTGAGTCAGTGAGTCACCAGTTCTTCTGTTTTGCATTTCAGTCTAGACTGCAGTGCAGTTAGAAATCTCAGCAGATGCTAAGTTGCACTCTTACACTGTCATCTAATTTGAGATGATGTTCAGCAAGAATACAGTCAAGATCTGTAAAAACATTTTCATACTCTTTTAGAATTTGTTCAAATTGTCAGCAACTTAGTGGCCTGAGAAGTGCTGAATATCTCTTCCAGCATGCAAAGGAGTACAGTCCAAGCTTTTGACTTGCTTCAGCTGAGATGCTGCATGAATTTTGGAACTACAGATTTTCGTTCTTTCTAGTGCTTTGAGGTCTCAGCATTGTTTATCGTCTTGGGGTATTAGTCCATAATACAGCCTTAACCATCTTTTCAAAGGCTTCATTTTGGGTCACTATCTTGAGCAACTTCGCACAGGCCTGACAAGCTCATGATGTTGCTTGAAGAACCAGTGTCTGATGCTTAACGTTCATTTGATGTTCTCCCCTGCAGTCATAAGTCTAACAGTCAAAAAACAATTTATTGTCTTTATACCTGACACTGCCAACCTGTTGTATGGTGCACAGAGATTCTACAGTACCATCAGCTGATATCTCTTCAGCAGCCAATTCTATAGGCTTGCTTTTCTTATTTCTAGTTAAACACACGCATGCAAAGTAATTTAGCCCTATTGCAGTTAGAGCACTGTTTTCTGCATAATGGAGATGCATTCTTTTCTATCATCCGGCCCTGATCTTTCTGCTGTTCTTCTCCAAATATTTATTCATTGTCTCTGACATGTTTTTGTCATTCAACTAGGAATATCTCTGTGTAACACAAAACCTCAATTGTTCTATCATTTATATGCTCCAGCTGGTGACTGACAGCTTAAGAGTTTCTGCATATGTCTCTAATTTGTTTGAGAATAAGTATCTCCTCTCTCAGCAGACATGATATCATGGCAGGATCTCTTATGCCTAAGCCAATTTTATTTTGATTCAATCATCTTACAGCGATGCAGGGTCTTAAGATTCAGCTACATATATCAGTGCTATCACAAACTAATCAATAGTTTTACCCTTCCTGAGAGTTCTACGTTGATCACATTACCTTTAAAAATAACATTAACATGGCATTCAAAGTATGATTTCAAAAATTCCAAATCTTCTCTTGACTGTGTCTCCTGTTCTCAGCAAAATCTAGGCTGCAATATAACTAATATTACTCTTCATATAGCTCTGATAACAAGGTTGCATTTCTTAATTCAAGTTTCTCATTTAGTCCTCTAAATATTACAGTTTATCTACTGAGAACAGGGGAAAAAAATCCAATTCTGTTTCACATTTCCTTTCATTTCCACAGCAGCAGGGGGAATGGAAAATGCACAGCCATTCTGACTCACCAAATATTCAAAAGTTGCAAATTAGTTTCATTTTCTCCTTGCTATGCTTTCACAGCAGTTTACTTTCTTATAACTTAGAAAATTCACTCAATCACCAAGTGCATGGAATCACTTATTTAACACCTTGCACACTGCACTGTACCCCTTGGTACCCCAATTTATAACTTCACACTGCTGACATCATGTTTCAAATATTGGGTCAGATTTGAGGAGTGGCAAACTCACTCAGGGGAGATCCTTTTGCGAAAGGAGAGAGCTCTGCATTACTGACAGGAGAGATTACTTTCAGGGCTCGTTCAGAATTGCTGAGCCGTACTTCCATTCTGCAGTTTTCTCATAGTGCAGAAACTGCTAGGAGGAAGGCAAAACATGCCCCCCTTCCCACAGCAATCAGCTGCTGTATTCTGACATTTAATGGTCCAGAATCATAGACAGCTACTTTGATAGCTGCTGTCAATGAGTAAATATGTAAGTGTAAAGTTTGGATGCTGGAACAGAAGGTCATAGTGCCAGGTAAGCAAGGCTGAGCAAGACATCAGTTGAGTAGGGGGTAGAGTGCCAAGGACTTGGGTGCCAGGGTTCAAAATAGCAAGGGGGCCAAATAAATGATGCAGGTCAGGGTAGTCAGGGCTCAATCAGGGACTGCGGGTGTAGTTTTGATCAAGAGGACAGTCTGGTCCACATGCAGAGGAAGGGGGATCAGGCCCCAGTGTTTTGGGTGTGGTTGCAGTTGGATGACAGAGGGAAATCAGATACAAAGGATGGGGGGAGTGGGGGAGTTCGGATCTTGTTGGGGTGACATAGTGCACAGAGACAGATCAGATCCCAGTAGGTGAAAGTGCGTCAGGTCACAAGAAGGGAAGGTGATCAGTTTACTACCCATCATGCCAATAACACATGACTGACTTGTGATAGTATGGTTTTTACTCAACCCCCAGCAATGCAGAGGAAAAATGCACACCAAAACCCAGCATTTCTAGGCAAATTAATGTTCGTTCAGCTCTTTTTGACAGTCACCTGCTTCAGCTAAGGCTGGATAAGTTTTAAAAAATATCTCAAAGGATACAACAGAGTATTCTAATGATCTTCAACCTTCAACTTCTAGAGCAGATGAGTTAGATGAAGATCCACATCTTTCGACTTCCAGAAAGGCAATCTTGTATGAGGCAAGAAACATTGCTAAATATTCTTTTTGCTTGTTTTCTCATCTATTTTATTGTTTTGGTATTAATTTTGTGCTTGATTTCTGACATTCTGGGACCATGGATTTGAGTGGGAACAATTGCTTCATTCGAGTTAATTTTTTTTGATTCCCTACAGTGTGGGAACAGGCCCTTTAGCCCAACAAATCCACACTGCCCCTTGCAGCATCCCACCCAGACACCTCCCCCTATAACCCACACACCCCTGAACACTATGGGCAATTTAGCGTGGCCAATCCACCTAGATAATCTTTCATATTATGCAATATCACTTAACATAGTAATTTTCAAATATGTAGCTACCATATTAATTGAGGACTACCTTTATATCTAATACACTCTTTACAACAAGTGCTTAACAAGGGTTATTACAAGTTTAAAGAAATATTTCTGCTTTTCAGTCCTATCCCTCTAGAAATTAACCCTTGTGTTTGTAGCATATGAGGGGGAGGATCCAGTTGTTGTGGTCCACAATTGGAACAAACAACATAGGCAAGATTAGGAAAGAGGACCTGTGTAGGGGTTATCAGGAAGTAGGAACTAAATTAAAGAACAGGTCTTCAAGGGTTATAATCTCTGGATTACTACCTGAGCCATGTGCAAATGGCATGGGGACACACGAATGAGGGAAGTAAACACAAGGCTAAAAGAGTGGTGCTGGAAAGAGAAGTTCCTTCTCAGAGGGCACCGGCATCAGTATTGGAACAGGAGGGATCTGAACTGTTGGGATGGTCTCCACCTGAACCGCTCTAGGACCAATGTTCTAGTGAAAAAATGCAAATAGGGTGGTTAACAAGACCTTAAAATAGAAAGTGGGGGGGAGGGAAGGCTAAAACTCCAATAAATATAAAGGCCATTGGGAAACAAAGCAGCAAGTGAACATCTGTGAGAGTGGATTCAACTTCAAGGAAAAGTATGAAAAAGGAGAACTCAGGAGTGGTTATTAAAGTCTCCAGAACACAAAATAGGTTGGAGTGTTTGGAAAGGATTATGAATCAAACTTCAAGCACTCTGGATAAAGGGATGACAATGAGAAGAGAGATGGTAAATACAGGATCAAAGGTGTATCTGAATGCATGCAGTATATAGAATAAGGTAAACAAGCTTGTGACGCAGATCAAAATTGGTAGGTACGATGTGGTGATCATGGAGACGTGACTGCAAGGGGATAGGACTGGGAGCTAAATATTCCAAGCATATGCATCCTATCAAAAAGACAGGCAAGTGGGCGAAGGGGTTGGGGTTACCTTTATTAGTAAGAACTGAAATTAAATCAATAGGAAGAAACAATGTAGGGTCAGATGATGTAGAATCTGCATGGGTAAGGTTAAGGAACCGCAAAGGTTTAAAAAAAAACATAATGGAAGTTATGTACAGGCCACCAAACTGTAGTCAAGATGTGAGGCATAAGATACACCATGAGATAGAAAAGGCATCTAAGAAAGCCAAGGTTACGGTCATCACAGGGGATTTCAATATGCAGGTGGACTGGGAGAATCAAATTGGTAGTGGATCACAGGAAAGGGAATTTGTGGGATGTCTGAGATGGCTTTTTGCAGCAATTTGTGGTGGAGCTCACTACGGAACAAGCAATTCTGGATTTAGTGATCTGCAATGAGGCAGACTCGATAAGGAAGCTTAAGGTGAAGAAACCCTTGGGAGACAGTGACCATTACATGATAGAATTTACTCTGCAATTTGAGAGGGAGAAGGCGGAATCAAACATAATGGTCTTAAAGTTGAATAAAGGCGACGACAGAGGCATGAGGGAAGAGCTGACCAGAATTGACTGGGAGAGGAGCCTAGCAGGAAACACAGTGTAACAGCAATGGCATGAGTTTCTCGGATTAATTTTTGCTGTCTCATAAATTACTCCCTAAGAAAAAGAAGTATACTAAAGGAAGGATGAGGCAACCATGGCTGAAAAAGGAAGTCAGGGACAGCATAAAATGAAAAGAAAAAGCCTATAATGCAGTGACGGGCAATGGGAAGCCAGAGGATTTGCAAACCTACAAAGACCAACAGAGGACAATGAGAAAAGAAATAAGTAGGGAGAAGTTGAAATATAAGACCATAAGACATAGGAGTGGGAGTAAGGCCAATTGGCCCATCAAGTCCACTCTGCCATTTAAATCATGGTTGATGGGCATTTCAACTCCACTTCCCTGCACTCTCCCCGTAGCCCTTGATTCCTTGTGAGATCAAGAATTTATTGATCTCTGCCTTGAAGGCATCTAATGTCCTGGCCTCCACTGCACTCCGTGGCAATGAATTCCACAAGCCCACCACTCTCTGGCTGAAGAAATGTCATCTCATTTCCGTTTTAAATTTACCACCTCTAATTCTAAGGCTGTGCCCACGGATCCTAGTCTGCCCGCCTAACGGAAACAACTTCCCAGCATCCACCCCTTCTAAGCCATACATTATCTTGTAAGTTTCTATTAGATCTCCCCTCAACCTTCTAAACTTTAATGAATACAATCCCAGGATCCTTAGCCGTTCGTCATATGTTCAACCTACCATTCCAGGGATTATCCATGTGAATCTCTGCTGGACACGCTCCAGGGCTAGTATGTCCTTCCTGAGGTATGGGGCCCAAAATTGGACATAGTATTCTAAATGGGGCCTAACTAAAGCTTTATAAAGTCCCAGAAGCACATCACTGCTTTTATATTCCAACCCTCTTGAGATAAACGACAACATTACATTCGCTTTCTTAATCACGGACTCTACCTGCAAATTAACTTTTAGAGAATCCTGGACCAACACTCCCAGATCCCTTTGTACTTCTGCTTTATGAATTTTCTCACCATTTAGAAAATAGTCCATGCCTGTATTCTTTTTTCCAAAGTGCAAAACATCACATTTGCTCACATTGAATTTCATCAGCCATTTCCTAGACCACTCTCCTAAACTGTCTAAATCTTTCTGCAGCTTCCCCACTTCCTCAGTACTACCTGCCTGTCCACCTATCTTCGTATCATTGGCAAACTTTGCCAGAATGCCCTCAGTCCCTTCATCCAGATCATTAATATATAAGGTGAACAGCTGCGGCCCCAACACTGAACCCTGCGGGACACCACTCGTCACCGGTTGCCATTCCGAAAAAGAGCCTTTTATCCTAACTCTCTGCCTTCTGTCAGACAGCCAATCCTCAGTCTAAGCCAGTAGCTCACCTCGAACACCATGGGCCCTCACCTTGGTAAGCAGCCTCCCGTGAAGCACCATATCAAAGGTCTTTTGGAAGTCTAGATAGATAACATCTACTGGGTTTCCCTGGTCTAACATACATGTTACCTCTTCAAAGAATTCCAACAGGTTTTTCAGGCACGACCTCCCCTTACTAAATCCATGCTGACTTGTTCTAATCCGACCCTGCACTTCCAGAAATTTAGAAATCTCATCCTTGACAATGGATTCTAGAATTTTAGCAACTGCCCAGGTTAGGCTAATCGGCCTGTAATTTTCCATCTTTTGCCTTGATCCTTCCTTAAACAAGGGGGTTACAACAACAATTTTCCAATCATCTGGGACTATCCCTGACCCCAGTGACATTTGAAAGATCACACCCAAAACCTCTGCTATTTCCTCAGCCACATCCCTCAGAACTCTAGGATGTAGCCCATCGAGGCCAGGAGATATATCAATTTTTAGACATTTTAGCTTTTCTCGCACTTTCTCTTTTGTAATGCCTACCATACTCAACTCTGTCAGCATACTACTCATGTCTTCCACTGTGAAGACTGACGCAAAGTACTTATTAAGTTCTTCAGCTATTTCCTTATCTCCCATCACTAGCCTTCCAGCATCAATTTGGAGCAGCCCAATGTCTACCTTTGCCTCTCGTTTGTTTCTTATGTATTGAAAGAAGCTTTTACTATCATTTCTAATTTTACTAGCGTGCCTACCTTCATATTTGATCCTTTCCTTCCTTATTACTCTCTTTGTTATCCTCTGTTTTTGTAGCCTTCCCAATCTTCTGATTTCCCAGTGCTCTTGGCCACTTTATATGCTGTCTCTTTTTCTTTGATATATTTCCTGACTTCCTTTGTCAGCCATGGCTGTCTAATCCTACTCCGGATAATCTTTCTTTTCTTTGGGATGAACCTCTGTACTGTGTCCTCAATTACACCCAGAAACTCCTGCCATTGATGCTCTACTGTCTTCCCCACTAGGCTCTGCTTCCAGTCGATTTTCGTCAATTCCTCTCTCATGCCCCTGTAATTATCTTTATTTAACTGTAATACCATTACATCCGATTTTGCCTTCTCTCTTTCAAACTGCAGACTGAACTCTACCATATTATGATCGCTGCCTCCTAAGTGTTACCTTACTTTAAGATCTTTTATAAAGTCTGGCTCATTACATAGCACTAAGTCCAGAATAGCCTGCTGCCTGTGGGCTCCATCACAAGCTGTTCCAAAAAGCCATCCTGCAAACATTCCATGAATTTCCTTTCTTTGGATTCACCGGCATTATTCGCCCAGTCCACCTGCATATTGAAATCCCCCATGATCACCATGACCTTGCCTTTCTGACATGCCCGATCTATTTCCCGGTGCATCTTGCGCCCCTGGTCCTGATCACTGTCAGGAGGTCTGTACATAACCCCCATTATAGTTTTTTTGCCTTTGTGGTTCCTCAACTCCACCCACACAGACTCCACATCCTCTGACCTTATGTCATTCAGTGCCGTAGATTCGTTTTCCTTCTTAACTAACAAGGCAACCCCGCCCACTCTGCCCACCTCCCTGTCTTTTCGATATGTTGTGAATTCTTGGATGTTTAAATGCCAGTCCTGAACTCCCTGCAACCATGTCTCTGTGATGCCTACAACATCATAATCATTCAAGAGGATTTGTGCTGTTAATTCATCTACTTTGTTGCGAATACTACGAGCATTTAGATAAAGTGCCTTAATGCTAACGTTTTTATCATTATTAGAGAGATCGGAAATCCTGAGATATCTTAAGCTATCCTTCCTTTTTGCTGTATTGCTAGTCTGCCTCGAGCTTAAACCCACCTATACACATGCTATCCCTCTCTGAAGAAGGGTCTGGGCCCGAAACGTCAGCTTTTGTGCTCCTGAGATGCTGCTTGGCCTGCTGTGTTCATCCAGCTCCACACTTTGTTATCCTGCTGTCCTGTTGCTTATCTTTCCATTTAACTCCATACTCCCTGTCTCTTTCACTTTCCCTTCCCCACCGACTCAGAAGTTTAAAGTCCTGACCGCCCTATTTATCCTTTTCGCTCGAACACTGGTTCCAGATCGGTTCAGGTGGAGACCGTCCCAATGGTACAGATCCCTCCGGTTCCAAAACTGATGCCAATGCCCCATGAAATGGAATCCCTCTTTCCCACACCAATCCCTTAGCCATGTGTTTACTTCCCTAACTTTCTTTTCCCTATGACAATTGGCACGTGGCTCAGGCAGCAATCCAGAGATTATGACCCTTGAGAACCTGTACTTCAACTTCTTTCCTAGTGCTTCATAATCCCTGAACAGGTCCTCTACCCTAGCTTTGCCTATGTTGTTAGTCCCAACGTGGACCACAACAACTGGATCTTCCCCCTCCCGCTCCAATATCCTTTCAAGCCAGTCGGAGATGTCCCGCACCCTGGCACCGAGCAGGCGACACACCATGCGGGACTCCCAATCTGGCTTGCATAGGATACTATCTGTCCCCCTAATAATAGAATCCCCTATAACAACTACCTGTCTTTTTGCTCCCCCCTCTTGAATGGCCTTCTGCACCACGGTGCCGTGGTCAGCTGGCTCATCCTGTCCACAGTCCTTTCCCTTATCCGTACAGGGAGCAAAAATCTCATACCTGTTGGTCAAGGTCAAGGACTGAGGCTCCTGCACTCCTGAACTCAGAATCCCCCTACCTGCCTCACTTACAGTCACACCCTGTTCTCCCTGAACACTTATTGAATTTGAATTACTTAACCTACCGGGTGTGACTGCCTCCTGAAACAAAGTGTCCAGGTAATTCTCCCCCTCCCGGATGTTTCACAGTTTGAAACTCAGATTCCAGATCATTTACTCTGATCCAGAGTTCTTCCAGCAACCAAAGCTTGCTGCAGATGTGGTCGCTGCCGTTCACAATGGGATCAGCCAGCTCCCACATCATACAGCTACAGCATATCACCTGTCCAGCCATTACTACTTATTTAGTTAACTTTTACAATTTATCTATTAAATGCTTTCTAGTACTTCTCTGCTACGCTCTTTTTCAATTAAACAATAAACTTTTAATCAATTGCACAATACACAAGAAGTATAAATTGAAAAGCCTTACCTTAACAACACACGAGAGTCCTTCTCGGTTAGAGATCCCGCTCTTTCTACTGCTGGAACAGGAATGGAGGGCTCCGCCGGTCAAGGTAGGTATTTTCTAATCTTTAAAGCAGAGACTCACCCACCTGTAAGGCCTCTGATCAATGCTCCTGCTCTTCCTGCTGTGACTCTGTGGACTTTTAATTAGGTTAGAGGAGGAGGGAGGGAGGGAGGCCCTACTGTGTAGGACCTGGGGCTCGGAGGTAAGTGCTTAAATAACAATCACTTACCTTCCCAACTGCCTGTCTGCTCCGACTTCACTTCCGCCCAGCTCCTGCCGCTCTCTGCTGAAGAAATATGAGGGTAAGCTAAGTAATATGAAGAAAGATTACAAGAGTTTCCTTAAATATATACAGGGTAAAAGAGGTAAAAGTGGACATTGGGCGAATGGAAAGTGATGCTGGAGAAGTAGTAATGGGAAACAAAGAAATGGCAGAGGAACTGAATCAGTACTTCGTGTCAGTCTTCACTGTGGAAGATATGAGTAACATACAAAAGATTCAAGAGATTCAGGGTGGGGCGGCAGAGGTGAGTATGGTTGCCATCACCAGGGAGAAGGTATGAAAAAAGACTGAATGGTCTTCAGATGGATGAACCACCTGGATCAGATGGACTACACCCCAGAATTTTGAAAGAGATAGCTGAAGAGATAGTGGAGGCGTTAGTGGTGATCTTCCAGGAACAACTGGAGTCAGGGAGGGTCCTACAGGACTAGAAAATTGCTAATGTAACCCCCCTGTTTAAAAAGCAAGTGAGGCAAAAGATGAAAATTTCCAGGCCAATTCGCCTGACCTCAGTCATTGATACGATTATGAAGTCTATTGTGAAGGATGTCATTTCTTAATACTTGGAAGTGCATGGTAACATAGGGCAAAGTCAGCATGGTTTCATCAAGGGGAGGACATACCCGACAAATCTGTTGGACATCTTTGAGGATGTAATGAGCAGGTTAGACCAAGGAGAGCTAATGGATATTATCTACCTGGACTTCCAGAAGGCTTTTGACAAGGTGCCGCACAAGAGGCTGCTGAATAAGACAAGAGCCCATAGTGCTTGAGGCAAGGTACCAGCGTGGTTAGCAGATTGTGCTTTTTGCCAAACAGCCAGAGTGGGGATAAAAGGATCCTTTTTATATGGCAGCCAGTGACTAGTGGTATTCCACAAGGGTAATTGTTGAGATCTAGATGAAGGAACTGAGGGTGCTCTGGCTAAGTTTGCGGATGATACTAAGATAGATGCAGTGACAGGTAGCATTGAGGAGGCACGGAGGGTGCAGAAGGATTTAGGCAGGTTAGAATGGGCAAAAAATGGCAGAATACAATGTGGGAAATTGAGAGATCATGCACTTTGGTAGAAAGAGTAGAGGCATGGACTATTTTCTAAATAGAGGAGAAAATTCAGAGGTACGAAGTACAAATTGACGTGGGATTCCTAGTCCACAATTCTCTTAAGGTAAACTTGCAGGTTGAGTTGGTAGTTAGGAAAGCAAATATAATGCTGGCATTTATTTCGAAAGGACTAGAATATAAAAGCAAGGATGTATTTATGAGGCTTTATAAGGCTCTGATTAGACCACATTTTAGAGTATTGTGCGCAAATTTGGGCTCCATACCTCAGGAAGGATGCACTGGCCCTGGAGTGGGTCCAGAGGATGTTCACAAGAGTAATCCCAAGAATGAAAGGCTTAACATATGAAAAACATTTGACTCTGGGTCTAACTGGAACTTACAGAATATGGAATGGCCTGTACAGAGTGGACATTGGGAAGATGTTACCATGCGTAGGAGAAACCAAGGGCGCAGTTCTAGAGTAAAAGGAAACCCATTAGAACAGAGATGAGGAGAATCTTCTTCAGCCATAGAGTGGTGAATCCATGGAATTCTTTGCCACAGAAGGCAGTAGAGGCCAGGTCGTAAAGTATATTTATATTTAAGATAAAGATAGGTTCTTGATTGTCAAGGAGCTCAAAGGTTATTGGGGAGACAGTGGGAGAATGGAGTTGAGAAACCTATCAGCCATGATTGAATGATACATCAGACTCGATAGGCCAACCGGCCTAATTTCTGCTCCCATGCCTTTATGGTCTTCTGGTGTCTGGTTGTTTGAAATAATTGTTTTCCATTGTAACTAAACAATAAACAATTTGGCCTCATTTTTTGTCCGTCTTTCTCAAACTTAAATGTAGAGGATTTAGTAAACTTGCCTTGCACCAGAGTACAATTTCTAAAAGTATTGGCCTTGATCAGCTCTTTAACAAATATGATATTGTCATCCTCTTTCTTCAGAGGTAATCTTCATTGTATTAATTGTGAGTAAAATTATTTATTATTCATTCATTCCCTCCAGTGTGGAAACAGGCCCTTTTGGCTCAACAAGTCCACTCCAAACCTCAGACATCCTGCCTAGACCCATCCGCCCCTAATCTACACATCCCTGGACACTATGGCCTATTTAGCATGGCCAATCCACCTAGCCTGCATGTCTTTGGACTGTGGGAGGAAACCCACAGGGACCCAAGGAGAACGTGCGAACTCTGCACAGACAGTCAGCTGAATTGAACCCACATTCCTGGTGCTGTGAGGCAGCAGTGCTAACCACTGAGCCACCATATTAGCAGAGGAACAAGCTACAGTAAAACAATATAACCTTTGTCACTGGAGACATCCATTTATTCATCCTACAGCGTCAGTAAAACAAAGACTTATACAGGATTTCTGCAAAATGAAGGAATAGTGTATACTAACAGAGAACTGGGTATTAATGTATTTGATCTATTTCTGGCCATCACATATCAATATTGAAAACATATAAAAACTTGCACTTGCACTTACTGTGAACTTTGAGATTGTCAGCTCAAATAACAATACGGTTGAACTTAATGATTCCATACATCTATGGAAGGTCATGTTAAGACGACAACAGTTATGTGACTTCTTTAGTGAATTAAACAATGACGAAAATTGGACTCAATAGCAGTTGAAATATAACTTGAAATATAAACTATTCCGCTCTACATAGAATTCAGCTGACCTGCAGAATTTTTCCAGTACTTTGTTAACATTTTAAATAATTGTTTTCTATTGTGATTAAACAATAAGCAAATTGTATTAAATAAATCCAGTCTTAACGAATACTTTGTAAGTCTGCTGTATTTCAAAAACAAATTAAACAGCATATTACCTCTATTATGTCAAGTGTATGATCAGTTCATCGTTAGAGGAAAAACAGAAACACATGGATCAGGTCCCCAGTGAATTGTAATACACTTCAAAATTATCATTCAAGTGGACATTGGTTGTTGTAGATCAAATCTTATTAAAAGAAGGATATTCAGATGGTTAATGGAGTAACCAAAATCACTGAAACCAAGGAAATATCACTGGCAGAATCAAAGACAAAAACAGTTGAACAAATTTGATGGACCAAAGAGCATACTTCTGTACTACAATGCTTTTGATTCTATAAGTGTTGATAGTACCACAAGCTGCAGTCAAGAAAACCCACCAGTTCTTATTTTAATAATGTATGCAAAATACAAGCCTGTTATTTTAGGGTGGCTTGGTGGTTAACACTGTTGCTTCACAGAGCCAGAGACCTACGTTCAATTCCAGCCTTGAGTGAATATGTGGAGTATGCGCATTCTCCCTGTATCTGCGTTAAGTTTCCACCAGGTGCTCCAGTTTCCTCCCATAGTCCAAAGATATGCAGTGTAGGTGGATTGGTCATGCTAAATTACCCCTCAGAGTCCAGAGTTGTGCAGACTAGATAGGTTAGTCATGGTAAAAGCAAGGTTATGGGGTAGGATGGGGGATGGGACGCTCAGAGGTTTGGTACAGATTCAGTAGGCAAAATAGAATCTCTACAGTGCTGATAGAGGCTGTTTTCTCTCCAAACTGTTTTCTTCTCCTGCCACAGTTACAGAAGAACTCTCATCAATGTCACATGTAGTATCCAAATGACTGACAAACTATCCTCCACATCTTTTTCAACAATGACTACAGCTTTGTCGCATCTAATCACTGTTCCCTTCCCATTCGTCCCCACAGCTGTCTAGCTGAACGAAACTGTGCTCACTTAGCTCCATTCTTACCTACATAACCAAAATTACAGAATCAATTTCAATGCCTTCTCTTCCTTCTTCCGCTCCTTGATCTCTGACATCCCCAGCGATCAATGCTTGTGTCCTCTTTTTATCTCATACACAGAACATTGGTCATAGAACCGTACAGCACGAGGAACAGGCTGTTCAGCCCACGATGTTGTGTCAAACATGAGGCCAAACTAAATTGATCCCTCCTGCCTGACTT
The DNA here is from genome assembly GCF_030684315.1 of Stegostoma tigrinum. Classification (NCBI taxonomy): domain Eukaryota; kingdom Metazoa; phylum Chordata; class Chondrichthyes; order Orectolobiformes; family Stegostomatidae; genus Stegostoma; species Stegostoma tigrinum. The sequence continues at coordinate 50,819,436 of NC_081359.1, read as the reverse complement.
TGGTCTACAGGACTTGATGTTATTTAAAGCATAAGTGATATCATGCAAAAACTGATGACACCCAGTTCCCTCAATACTGTGTCATCTCTCTCAACTCCTCCATGACTGATAACCATCATGCTGCTAATCTAATATGTAAAACAGGATGAGCAGAAATTTTCCACAATTAAATGCTGAAAGACTGAAACTATTACTTTCAATCCTTGTTCCAAACACCAAACCCGAGCTACTAACTCCACTTCCTTCCCTAACTAAAGCGTGAGTTAAATCTAGTCTGTGCATAACTTTGCTAACATATTTGAATGTGAAACAAGCCTATTCCAATGTACTCATGACTGGTGTTGACATTGTACTCTCTGTATACATCAAGTCTATGAAAGTTCTGCAGTTCAAGTGCCTAACAATTTAAGTACTTCTTTCTGTATCACCGCTGTGCTTGCTAACTCATACTAGCACGCGATCAAATAAGCCTTGAAAATACTATGCGTTCAAATGCCATTATGGCCACACCCCTAATCATTTCTTTAATCTCTCTGATCCATAAAGCTGCAGGATATTTTTGATCATACAATTCTGGACTCTTGAGTATTCTCGATTTTAGTTTTTCCACCATTGATTTGGGTGCTCCTATTAATTGTAAAGCAAGTCAATTACAATTTATAGACCGAACTTGGGAGAACAAATCCAAAAATGTGGCATATTGGGCTTGAAACGTTAACTCTGCTTCTCCCCACAAATGCTGCCAGACTTGCTGAGTTTCTCCAGAATTTTCTGCATTTATTTTAGATCTCCAACTTCAGCAGTACATTCCTATTATAAAAGCTTACTATTCTTGATGTACACTTGAGGTACAAATATGTTTTCACAAGTTTTACAGAATTTGCATAATTCAGGAAGAAGTTTTCAGCCTAACCACGTTGATCTGCCAATTTGCAACCCTAGTTGACTCGGCATAGATCTCTGGTTCTGTTGTGTTGACAGAAAGTTCTTTTTCTATCTTTCATCTTTCTTCTTGTGCATCAAAACAATAAAGGCCAGGCCTTATTAACTCTTGCTAGTCATCAGACCTGATCAAAGAAAAACCGAAAGAACTGATCCAAGGCATGCTGAACTCTAATTTGCATTTTCATGCATCAACAGTTCATGGTTGAACTTGAATTAGCTAAAGTTTATTTGTGTAATACTTCATTGGTTTCTTTAAAAATAATGATCACATTGGTGATATTACATCTAACTACTAATAGAGCATTGTTGCAGTCTGAAAATCAGTGTCGTGCCCAACTGACAATATACCACATGTTTAACAGAGCAAGTCAGCACCAGCTGGAACAAAATCCTCTGTTGCCACAATACAAATACCACCAATCATTAAAAAAAACAAGCTGGCTTAATGCCAAAATACAGCAAGTTTTGTCTCAGCAACTTCCGTTTAAACTCTTTCTGACTATGTCATTCTAATTCCATAGAATTAGAATCATACATTCTGCAATAATCGGCGATGGCATTTATACTCTGTTTTGTGCCAATAAATAGTTATTTTTGCAACTAATTCATCTATCTCGCATGCAATTAGATATATGCAGGGACATTTGCATTCACCTTTATGTGTAACACCTCTCTACGTAACTGTAAGTTTACTTAGAACATGGAACATTGACAAAATGCAGCATTGGAATGGGCCCTTTGGCCCATGATGTTTTGCCAAACATGACATCAAACGAAATGAATCCCTTCTGCCTACCCATGTCCATATCCCTACATTCCTTGCATATTCACGTGTTTATCTAAAGGACCCTTAAATACCCCACTACCACCCCTGGCAGTGTATTCCAGACTCCCACACTCTGTGTAAAAAAACTTACCCCTCACATTTCCTTTGAATTTTCCCTCTTTCACCTCAAATGTATGTCCTCTAGTGTTAAACATTTCAACTCTGGGAAAAAGATTCTGACTGTCAATCTGTCTATGCATCTCATAATTTTACAAACTTCTATCAAGTCTCCCCACATCCTCCACTGCTCAAGAGAAAACAATCCGAATTTTTCTAGCCTTTCTCTGTAGCTCATACCCTCTACTCCAGGCAGCATCCTTGTAAACCTCTTCTGCACCCTCTCCAAAGCCTCCACATCCTTCCCAAAATGTTGAACACAATACCCTAAGGGTGGCTTAACCAAAGTCTTACTAAGCTGCAACATGACATCCTTACTCTTGTACTCAACGAGATCCTTTTGTACGACAACGCTGGTCGGAGACCTGCCATTAACTATACAGTTTTTTCTTAGCGTTTGATCTCCCAAAGTACAGCACCTCACACTTACTCAGATTAAACACCTTCTGCCATTTCTCCGCCCATATCTGCAACTGATCTATATACCATTAAATCCTTTGACAACCTTCTACGCTGTCCACAACTCCACTGATCTTTGTGTCATCTGCAAATTTACTAACCCACCCATTTTAATCTTTAGCAAGTAATAGTGTAGTCACATAGACAGAATAGTGAATTCTAACTACACAACTGGAATATAAGTAGCTGAATATAAAGATTGAACTTAAATTTGATTAGGAAAGGTTACATAGTAATGTAAACCGATAGATTAGTGTTGAGGATTTGAGAAGACATGATGCATTTGTTTGCCATTCCCCTGTATGTTATTTTAGTTGAGGTAGTAACCTACCTAAAATAAATGGTAGCAACTCACTCGGAGATAGTCAGAACTGCCGATGCTGGAGTCAGAGATAACACGGTATGGAGCTGGAGGAATACAACAGGACAGGCAACATTAGAGGAGCAGGAAAGCTGATGTTTCGGGTTGGGACCCTTCTGAACCTGAAACGTCAGCTTTTCTGCTCCTCTGATGCTGTCAGGCCTGCTGTGTTCTTCCAGCTCCACGCTGTGTTATCTACAAAATAAATGGTTTCTGTTATTTGTTTAATTAATGCAGCAAGTAGGTTAATAACATATTACTTTATTGATATCTTAATAAATACATTCTAACAGATTTCAAAAGATCTTTTTCATGCCAGTGTTCTCCTCTTTCTTCCTCTTCTCAAAATCTAAACGAATTGAATCAGAATTATTCATGTTGAGCTATGATAGTGAGTACCAACAGGCTATCTATCTGTTGGGGTCAGGGATTGGAAGGGCTGTCAATGGTGAAGGACTGGGATTGGAAAGGAGTGTGGGGATCAGTGGAGAGAGGTGTCACAAAAGAGTCAAGCGCAATCCTGTCATAACGGATATCTGTGTTCAAAGACTTCCTGTAGAGCTTGACGGTTAACAATTGGTAGCCTTTACGGAAGTGAGTTTGATTGTTTATCACTATACAGAATTTGTAAAATATGATAAGAAATCCAGGTTTAAACATCACAATTGCCAATTAAAATACGTAATATGGTTGATAACTGGGTTACAAACAAGGCTGTGTCGGACATTGCAATAAAAGAGTAATATTATAAATTTGGTTTTCTAACTGATGGTTATATACTTTGGAAATTTAAGTTTCACCTGTCATTTTCAGTCAAATAAAACTGTAAGTTTTAAAGTCCTATTTTTCAGTTTCTGAACAATTTTGAAGTTCGTATCATGAAGTAATTTTTCTTTACCTTTGATGTGTCAATCCATACTAACTTGTTCTGCAGAATGAACTACATCTTCAGTGATTAAATCAGTTAATTTTCTGGTGTAGATGAGTTACTGAATTATCTAATTAGAGCAGGCATCAGTTTTCTGAAAGGTCCAAATGTTCCACTACCATAACGCTGGTCAGATATTACATAGGTGGAATGGGGACAATGGCCAGCAACAGGGCAAACTGAACATGGCAGTTCACCGTCAAAGGCTGGCATCTTGATAGCCATGCTAAAGCAGCCTCAAAGACAAGGTAAGCTTTTACTTACCATGCCATACCAGGGTCTTACAGGCTGGACATGGTAGTCAAAGAGGGACGGAGTGAACGCTCCAGTACATTGCCTTCAAGACAAGGATGACTATTGCTATCAGGGGACTCCGCTGTGACCCGTGAAGATGATACAAAAGAGTTCTCCCTACCACTTGGAAACTTGCTGAGAGGTCACCAGGATTTGACTGAGGGATTCCTCACTTAGCAGGGGTCCCTTCTGATACCTATAAAATACCAGCAGCATTGGCCAATAGCCCTTAAATGGCTGTACAATTGCTTTAATTGGCTGCTTGCTTCCAACTAGTGTACAGAAGTACAGCTGAGGTTCCCATCAGTGGGAATAGCCCACAGCGGCAACAAAACCTTCCAACTTGCAGTCTGTCTTCAGATTGCTGATAAAATCCAACCTAATTGTCCATACTGACTTTGTGGACAGTAGCTTAATTCCTATATCTATATTAGGTTATTGAAAATCCCAGACAGAAGCAGGATTTGATGTTAATCTATGCGAATTCACCCATATGATTTGAACATTGGGAACTCCAGCATTTATTACTTATCCTAATTGCCCTTGAGAAGAGCTTTTGTTTATTATTTAACAAATGCAAATCCCCAGAGCCAAGCAAGCACCTTCTCATATGCTGAGATTAAGCTGATTAGTTAGTCACTTAGTCTCTGTTGAAGTGACACGATGAATCATTGTTTCTAACTCTCCTCTAAGGCATACAAGCTGCACATTGAAGACCTGCACATTGAAGGTGGTAGTGGGCTGCTCAGGGGTCCCGAACTTGTGTAACTTGGATCACTCTTGCTATAGCAGTTCAAAGCCTCCCATTCAACAGATAGGTTTTGTGGAAGGAAGTTGCTAATAACGTCCTCTGTTTCCATGATTTGATCAAAAAATGTATACTGGTGGACCTTGTTCAGAGAAGTTGTGCATATGGGACACCAAGTTGGAAGGGTGGCAATAGGTGAGTTGAACTTGTCAACTTCTCAGACAGAAGGTATTGGTGGAAGATAATCTTAGGGAGGGAAATGTTGAATTTCCATGCCAAGTTACTAATGAAAAGGAAGAGGTCGGCACAACATCGAAGGCCGAAGGGCCTGTACGGTGCTGTAATATTCTGTGAAGAGGTGTTGTGTGTCTTAATCAAGACCAAAACAGTGTGGAGCTGGAGGAACACAGAGGTCAGGCAGCATTAGAGGAGCAGGCATTTCAGGCCTAGACCCTTTATCACGACTGAGGAGTTGGAAGGGAACATGGAAATAAATAGAGAGAAGTGGGGTGGGGCTGGAGGAAAGTAGGTGGGATGGCAATAAGTGGATGCAAGTAGGAGTAGTGGGGCAAAGGTGAGGCAGACAGTTGGGGAAGAAGACGGACAGGTAGAATCAGATAAAGGAGGTGGGGATGAGATGGAGGGTTGGACGGGGTGAGGCCTGGGGTGGGGAGGATCCTTTTCAGAATGGAGGGCTGTGACTAGTGGTGTTCCATGGGGATCAATGCTGGGACCTCTGCCTTTCATGATCTACATCAATGATTTGGAGCAAATATAGTTGGTCTAATTAATAAGTTTGCAGATGATACAAAGATTGGTGGAGTTGCAGATAGTAAGGAGGATTGTCAGAGGATATAGCAGGATATAGATCAGTTGGAGGCATGGGCAGAAAAATGGCAGATGGAGTTTAATTCGGACAAATATGAGGTGATGATGTGTTTTAGAAGGTCAAGTATGGATGGAAATTATACAGTGAATGGCAGAACCCTTAGTATTGATATTGAAAAGGAATTTGGGTGTGCATGTTCACAAATCACTGAAGGTGGCAGCACAGATAGATAAGGTGGTAAAAAAGGCCTACGGTGTATGTATCTTCATTAGAAGGGGCATTGAGTGTAAGGATAGACAAGTTATACTGCAGCTTTACAGAACTTTAGTTCAGCCACACTTGGAATATTGCATACAATTCTGGTCACCACGCTACCAAAAGGATGTGGATGCTTTGGAGAGGGTACAGAAAAGGTTTACTAGATGTTGAATGATACGGGGGATTTTCGCCAGGAAGAAATGTTGGATCGGCTGGAAGTATTTTTGCTCGTGATTGAGGGGGGGGGGGGCGACCTGAAAGTTTATAAGATTATGAATGGCGTAGATAGAGTGGAATGTATGAGGTTATTTTCCCAGGGTGGAGGGGTCAATTACTAGGGGACACAGGTTCAAGGTGCAAGGGCGGGGGGAAGTTTAAAAGAGATGTGCAAAGCAGGTTTTTCACACAAAGGGTGGTGAGTGCTTGGAACGCACTGCCAGAAGATGTGGTGGAAGCAGACACAATAGCAGTATTCAAGAAACACCTGGATGAGGACATGAATAGGAAGGGAATAGAGGGATACGCATACAGGGAGCGTAGCAGATGCTTACCAGACTTATACCTAGGATAGTAGAACTATCTTATGTGCAGAGATTGAGGAGGTTGTGCCTTTATTCTATGGAATTGAAAAGAATGAGAAGTAATCTCTTAGAAAATTACAAAATTTGTAAAGGGAGAAACAGTTCTGGTGTAGAAAAGATGTTTCTGCAGATTCTGGAGTTCATAATCATAGGGCGCAGACTAAGAATAAAAGGATAGCCGTTTAGAATTGAGATGATGAGGAACGTCATTACTCAAAGGGGGTGAATCTTTGGGCCGAACCAGTTTTTCACCTGAAGCGTCCATGTTCACTTCCTTGCTGGGGGGAGGGGTGGGGCCTGCAGCGCTTACCTCTTTAGCACAGAGAATGTGGACTTGCTGCTCATATCTACAAGATAATGAAGAAAGAAATCATTGCGACCCAGGGTAGAAGTTATGACATGATAAAAACACATTCAGCTGGGGTAATGCAAAAGCAGAACAAAAGTGATTCCTACTTGATTGCTGGTTCATGGAAGTCTTAGCATCTCCACAGATGCAATCTCAATCTTCACCTGCTAGGGCCAAAATTCTCTCCTCATAGGAAGTGAAGGGATGAATGTCTAGCCCCTCACCAACTGTCCTCACACTTTTTGCCCTATTAGTGGCCATTTTTCCTACGACGGGAAAGACAAAGAATAAATCAGGCAAACGTGAATAGCTATTATTGCTGGTGCAGATGGTGGAAAGATGGTGGAAAGATGGTGAGATATCTCAAGTGAGTGAGCAGGCAATGTAGACTAGTGTACAGAGTTAGTAATGTAGAGAGAGCATGAGAAAGAGACAGAGAGAAAGAAAGGCAGAGCTAGAGAGAATGTGTTTGTGTTTTTGTGTGTGTCTACCTGTCTGTGGGGCTGTTGTGGTCAGAAAAAAATGAGTAATGTCAAGCTGGCAGGGTCTGGTGTCTTGGCCTCCTCTCTGTCTCCTCAGAGAAGACGAAGGCCTTGCTCTGCACAACCCAGACAACTCAATCCAGTAGCACATCCAGGTCCTGCCTGAAATGACATTTTCCCCTTCTCTACCAGGTCCAGGGTGAAGGGCTGTGCAGGCCAGCTCTAGACTGCCAGTCCTTGATCAGGTGCACAATGTCCTTTTAGATATGGAGCTGACATCCCAGCAGTGGTAAGTACTCTGGTCTGCAACAAGTGGGAGAAGCAGGCTAGTAGGGGCAAAAAGGAAGCCATAGTAATATGACACGTAATTAATAAGGTGTTAAAACTTGCTTGGCCTTGGGGCAAGAAACACTCCTTGAAACTCAACAAAAATGACCTTTCTAGTAAGATTCAGCCCATCCTTCCCACATCTAACTTTTCAAGACTAGGCAGGATCTTAAACACTTTAAACATTATCATTCCTTAGTCTTCTAAAATTCAGTGAAAATAAAACAAACCTGTCCAACTTATGCTCATAAGACAATTTATGAAACCTCCTCTGGAGTGCCTCTAATGCATTTACATGCATTTTTTAAAATAAGAAGTCCAAAAACAGGCACATAATATTGGAGGCGTAGTTCACTATTACCTTGCAAAATTGAAGTCTATCATAGAGTCATGGACTCATACAGCTATACAGCAAGAAAGCAGACTCTTCAATCCAAATAGTCCATGCCAAACATAATCCCAAACCAATCTAGTCCCACCTCCCTGCTCCTGGCTCATATCCCTCAAAACCTATTCATGTACTTATCCAAATGTCTTTTAAACATTGTAAAAGTATTCATATCCATCACTTCCTCAAGAAGTTCATTCCACATGTGAACCAATCTGTGTTCAAAAACTGCCCCTCATGTCTTTTTAAAATCTTTTCCTAATCTTAGAAAACCAGTCACCAATGCCCACTGCACAGTTGTGTTTTATCATATAGATCAGAGACCTGCAGCATCTTCATGGTGGAGAAGTCTGGGAAGAGTGCAATAAAGTGACGTGGCAAGAGGAAGCAGATTGGGTGAGTAGGGTCAAATGAGTATTTATCCTATTTTTTCGCATTCTGCTTGGAAGGTCTTTATTTTGGGCTCAAAATTTGCAAGGGCAATATTACCAGGTGCTAGAGAAGAAGGAGTGATTAATATTATTTGATTTTCAGGGAAATCTAAGGGTTTAATCTAAAGGGGTAAGTCATGGAAGGAGAGCTCAATGTCATGGTATGCTCCTTCTGCTCTATGTAGGAAGTCTCTCCAGCTACAGTTCTTGGATTTTCAGAGTGGAGGCAGTGGCTAATGACACTATGGTGCACCTGCAAGGTGGAAAGTACGGTGGATATTACATACAGGGAGGTAGTCACATTGCAAGCTAAGACCCCACAGGTAGGGAGGGAGTGGACTGAGCAGGCAAAGCAGGAGTCACTTATGGCTATTCCCACAGGCGACAATCTAGAATTTGCACATTCTCCTTGTGTCTGTGTAGGTTTCCTCCAGGTGCTCCAGTTTCTTCCCACAGTCCAAAGATGTGCAGGCTAGGTGGATTGACCATGCTAAATTGCCTGTAGTGTTCAGGGCTGTGTGGGTTATAGGGTGATGGGTCTGGGTGGGATGCTTCAAAGGGCAGTGTGGACTTGTTGGGCCGAAGGGCCTGTTTCCACACTGTACGGAATCTAATCTAATCTAATCTAAAGGTGTGCAGATTAGGTGGATTGACCATGCTACATTGCCCATAGCATCCAGGGGATATGCTGGCTAAGTGGATTAGCCATGGGAAATGCAGGGTTACAGGGATAGCAGATATTACAGGTATTAGTCTGGGTGGGATGCTTCTCAGAGGGTCGGTGTGAACTCAATGGGCTGAATAGTTTGCTTCCAGGGATGTAAGGATTGTATGATACCCTTGCAAAACAGATATGCTGCTTTGGATAGTGTTGGGGGAATGACCTCTGAGAGCAGCTAAATTTGTTATAACATGGTTGGCTGTGCTGCACAGGAGAGAAGGAATAAGTGAGGGAAGGCTACAGTAATAGGGATTTGATTGTAAGGGGAATCGATACACATTTCTGTGGCTGCAAAGGACACACTGCCTGCTGGGTGCTAGATTCAAGGATATCTAGAAGTGGCTACAAGATACTCTGGAATGCGAGAGTGAACGGTCATTTGTTTCAGTAAATATTAGTACCAACAACATAGTTAAGAAAAGAAATGAGGTCCTAAAAGCCTAATATAGAGAGATGGGAAACAAATTTGAAAAATAGGGCCTCAAAGATAAAACAAAAACAGAAGGTGCTGGAAAAGCTCAGCAGGTCTGGCAGCATCTGTGAAAAGAAATCAAAGTTAATATTTTGGGTCCAGTGACTTTTCCTCAAAGGTAGTGATCTCAGACTACTACCAGTGCCATGTGCTAGTCAGAGTAGAAATATCAGAATATGTAGGACATACATGGTTGAGTATATAAGGGTCTTCAGCACACATGCAAAATTTTGGTCTACAAAATTGCAAATGCAATTGCCTCTATTTCAGATGCACACATGGCTGAAGAGATAATGTGTGGGGTTAGGATTTCAGATTTGCTGAAACACTGCGACCAGTTTTGTAGAGATGAGACCAGTATAAAGTGGATGGGTTGTAACTGGTTAGAGTTGGAACTAATATCCTAGGAAAGTGGAGCAGGAAAGTTGATATTTCAGGTCAGGACCCTGCTTCAGAAATTCTTCAGACTTTTGAAGAAAGGTCCTAACCCGAAACATCAACTTTTCTGGTCCTCTGATTCTGCCTGGACTGCTGTGTTCTTCGAGCTCCATACTGTGTTATCTCTGACTCCAGTATCTGCAGTTCTTGCTACATCCCAGGAAAACATTTGCTCGTGCGATTAGAGAGGGTCTAAACTAAAATGGCAAAGGCGGGGGGGTGGTAACCTTTATAGGGAGACAGAAGAGCAGGAAACAAGTGCAGATAGAAAAAAATAGAATGGGAAATAAAAATAGTGATTGGCAGAGAATTCAAGGGCAAGAATCAAACAGGGCCACAATGCAAAATCACATGAGCAGGACTAAGAATGTTAAAAAGACAAGCCCTATGGCCATGTGCAATAATGTGCAGAGCATTCACCATAAAGTAGATGAATCAGGTGTGTTACAGATGGGATTATTAAGATGTGGCAGTAAGATGACCAGAGATATCCAGGGTTATTCAGTTTTCAGGAAGGATAGTCAAAAGGGAAAAGGAAGTGGGTGGCTTTGCTAGCTAAAGAGGACATTAATTAATAGTGAGGAAGGTTATTCACTCCAGTGAAGTGGAATCTATATGATAAACATTAGAAACAGCAAAGGGCTGAAAATGATGGGGGTTTTATGTAAACTTCCAAAGTGTAATGATAACAGAAAATTAGAGACACGAGCAATAAAGGTACAGTTGTAATTATAGGTAACTTTAATCTGTGTATAGGTTGAGCAAATCAAATCAGTTACAAAGTCATTGAGGAAGAATTCTGGAACATGTATGAGATGGTTTTCTGGATCAATGCATTCAGGAATTAACTAGAGACAGGGAGCAGTGTTAGAGGGTTGTTGTTCTGACCAGAGGCTTGTGACCAGTGGTGTGCCGCAAGGATCAGTGTTGGGTCTGCTGTTGTTTATCATTTATATAAATAATTTGGATGAGAATATTGGAAGGCATGGTGAGTAATTTTGCAGATGACACCAAAATTGGTGGTACAGTGGGCAGTGAATAAGGTTACTAAGAAAATACTGAAACCTTGATCAACTGGGCTATTGGGCCGAAGAGTGGCAGATGGAGTTGAATTTAGACAAATGCAAGGTGTTGCATTTTGGGAAGGCAAACCAGGCATGACTTACACAGTTAAAGGTAGGGCTCTGGTGAGTGTTGTAGAACAGAGGGTACAACCCTAAGGGTACAGGTGCATAGATCTTGTAAGTGGTATCACAGGTAGACCTCAATGGTGGTGAGGAAGGTGTCTGGCATGCTTGCCTTCATTGGCCAAGCTCTGAGTATCAGAGTTGTGAGATCATGTCACAGCTGTATAAGATATTGATGAGGCTACTTTTGGAGTACTGCTTGCAATTGTGGTCACCCTGCTATGGTAAGAATGTTTTCAACTGCAAAGGGTGCAGAAAATATTTACAAAGATGTTACTGAGACTGGAGTGTTTGAGTTATAAGGAGAGGCTGGATAGGCTCTGACATTTTTCCCTGGAAATTAGGAGGCTGAGGGGTGACGTTATAGAGACTTATAAAATTATGAGAGACATTGATAAGATGAATAGCCAAGATCTTTTCCCAGTAGGAAGGGAGTCCAAAACTAGAAGTCTTAGGTTTAAGGTGACAGTGGAAAGATTTGAAAGGAACCTGTGAGGCAACTTTTTCATACAGAGGGTGATGTGTATATGGAATTAACTATCAAAGGAAGTGGTAGAGGTGAGTACCATTACAACATTTAGAAGACATTTGAACAGTTTCGTAAGTAGGAAAGGTTTAAAGGGATATGGACGAAAAGCTGGCAAATGGGAACAGTTCAGTTTAGGAAACCTGGTCAGCATGGACGAGTTTGATTGAAGGGTCTGCTTACGAAAATAACAAACAGACATAAGGTTTTACATAGGTTATTCTCAATTTTGTTTTCTGTACATCAATTTTAAAGAGGTAATGCCATTTTCTTATGTCTATTGCCACCTAAAGGAAAGTTGAAGTAAAAATGGAAAGCAATTTTTCTTGCATCAATTAAATTAATTTAATTTCTTTTAAATTCCAGATGGAATTTCCTTATTAATTTCATGTGAAATGCTAAAAACAAAAGCTGGATTAAAGAACATTGCAAAATTTTGACATTGTGACAATAAAATTACATCATAAATAGTGATAGAATGAGCTCCAAGCTGATTAACTTTTTAAAATGCAATCTCTGCTTTTCAGGTTTTTCACAATTTAATGTTGATTAAAGTACTCAAAAGTCTATAGAATACATAAAATGAAGTTTGACAAGTATCAAAAGTACTGTAATGTGACAAAAACAATGTTTTCATCCTCTATCAATGTGCAATATTTTTCAAATAAGCTAAATTAAACTGGTAGGTGACTTTTCTTAGCCAATTTTAGGATAGATAGCTGGCAAAATAAATGCTCAAGAACAAACCTTACTGGTCTGAGACATAATAAACTGAGAAAATGACTTAATCCAGGCGTTCATCAAATTTTACAAGATATAAGTACTAATGAAAACGTTTGACCTCATTGAGGTATGAAGAAGTGTTTGCCAAGTGGTTCAATACACAGAAAATTCTACTGTGTTTTTGAATGTGATTAATTTTACTTGATAGTTCTTTGGGAGGATGTCAATACTATTAGCTGCGGGGCATCAGAGAGAGATAGAGAAAGGTTCAAGCTGCTGACATCACCTCCTGGGGAGATGTTAGCCAGAGGCTGCAGAAAGATAGAGAGAGAGAGAGAGGGGCACCAGCTGCTGACATCGCTAACAGGAAGTGCTGAATGCAAAGATGCTGACACGAAGAAAGAAGCAGCTTGTGAACTAAAAATGACCTGCACCCAGGTGCTAGTTTGAGCCGGTTTGAATTAACTAAGTTCTGCAAAAAGTAAGAAAGATAAAGTAATCCAAAAGCCTTATTTGGATGAGAAATAATGAGGTAACGCTACCTAAGTCTCTGGGCCAGTGCTAATAACGTAAAGGCATGTGATAAGTGAATTAGCCTGAGCCAACGGGAAGAAGCCAGCCCGACTTGAGAGAGAAAAGAGAAAAAATAAAAAGAAGACCCTCGGGGCATGCAGCCAACAAAAACTCCAGACACCAACCTTTGCAGAAACAGGCCCTCTGTCAAAAACGTGGTTACAACATCGAGTACAGCGCCTGGCCAGCATCAGCCCTCATCAGCAGCAGCAGCTATCCTAATCGGGAGTATTAGCTTTTATATTCTGTGACTACTTTGGGAGTGTCGGAGGACTCTTGTGGGTATATAAGTAGTCCTAGCTCCTTGTGAGAAAATATATAAGGTCTAGTCTTATGATAAAAACATTTAAGCAACATGTGTCTTGTTTAATATACTAAAAAGTCATTTGTGAGGTTACAATAAAAGACTCTTCTCTCTGTATAAGCTAATGACCAAGCCAGATTCTCCTGGCTCCTGACAACAATGCGCTGGTCCATATTTTGAAGTAGAATCAACAATAACATTTATTACTAAGAAGTAAAAAAGAAGTTAAAAAAAAATAGAAGTAAACCATAAATTAGCTTGGAAAATATGCATGGTTAAACATGAGAATCAGAGTTCCTTCGCTACACTCCTCAGCTACATCCCTAACTTGTCAAGATGCTTGGTCTTAAAGGCTGTGAAGAGAATCAGGTAACAGCATGTACCCAATAACTACCTGCTAAACACATCAGAAAACATTGGTGTTTGTTTATTCCAATGTTAGTGTGTTTTAAACATGTTATAATTTAATTACTGCTGAACATTCCCTCTAGTCCTGAAATTTTACTTTAAAAATGTAGGTTCTAGTTCCTTTGAATATTAATTTTAAAAAGATTTCTTCTTTAAAAAATCATCTTTGACTTGATTACAGGAGCAAAGATGTCTGACTGCTGTTGTACAGAGCCTTGGTAAGACCTGAGATAATGTGTGCAATTTTGGTCTCCTTATTTCAGGACGGACATACTTGCCATAGAGGCAGTGAAGCAACGTTTCACTAGACTGGTTCCAGAAAGTTCACTGGAAAAGAATGAGAGGTGATCTCATTGAAACACAAAGTTCTGATAGGACTTGACAGACTGAATTCACAGATGCTGTTTCCTCTGTCTGAAGGATCTATAACGTGGGGTCACAGTGTCAGAAACATAGAAAATAGGACCAGGCATAGGCCATTCATTCCTTCACATCTGCTCCACTACTCAATATGGTCATGGCTGATCATCCAAATCAGTACTTAGTTCGCACTTTCACGCCACACTCTTGGGCCCTTTACCTTAAGAATTATATGTAACTCCTTCTTGAAACCATTAAAGATTTTGGCCTCAACCTCCTTCTATGGCAGAGAATTCCACAGGCTTACCACTTTCTAGGTAAAGACATTTCTTTCTCATCTCAGTCCTAATTGGCTTACCGCCTATCCTGAGACGGTGACCCCTTGTTCTGCACTTTCCAGTCAGTGGGAACATCCTTCCTATGTTTACTCTGTCTAGGCCTGTTAGAATTTTCTAGGTTTCCATGAAATTCCCCCTCATTCTTCTAAACTCAAGTGAATATAATCCTAATTGATCTTTTCATTCATCAGTCTTGCTATCCAAGAATCAGTCTAGTAAACCTTTTATTGGACGCTCTCTCTACCTAGAACATCCTTCCTCAGATAAGAAGATGAAAACTCAGGATACATAGTAGGCCATCTTGGACCGAGATGGGAAGAAATTTCATCATGCGGGCGATGAAATGTAGAATGCTTTATCACATTAGATTGTTGAAGTCAAGTCACTGAAAATATTTGAGAAAGAAATTGATTTCTAAAAAATAAAAGCAACAAGGAGTATGGGAACAGAGGAGGAGTATGGTGTTGATAAAGAGAATCAGCCATGATCACATTGAATTGCGATAAAGGCTCAATTAGTTTAATAGACTACTCCTGCACCTATTTTTTACAGGTGAAATCTTATTAGGGTCTGAACTTCATGGGCTATGGTGAGAAATGTGGCAGAATAATTACAAAGTCCAGTGAGGTCCATCTTGACAGTGGGAGCAACTTGTCACATTTTTTATGCAACTGCTGGATGCCGGAGATTGTCACTAGGCAGCAGTGAGTTATTTATTTAGGGGAATTATTGCTTGCTGATGATCTTATTAAGTCACAACTTTCCTCATTAATATGTAGCTTTCTTTCTTATCAAATTTACTGAATAAACTAGATGCCGAGAATTCTCAACATGAAGAAGTGGAAGCTGTGCCTTCAGATCACGTTAGCCTGGGTTTAAAGCAATCCCAGCCATCTGAAGGAATGCCCAGCACTGTAGGAGTTAGATCAATGGTCGACGCAAGTGCCACCATCTTCTCCCTGATACTTTACATTCATTACATCTCTGCTACTGCACCCACCTCTTATCAAGGCTCATGCTCGACTATGCTTACTATTGTCCATAACACCTTGCCCACTCCCCTTCACCCAGCCCAACTCCTGAGATCACTAGCCCTGCATGGCTGCATACTTACTCAGGAAATTCTCCAAACCACACTAACAGTAATAGCTTTGCCACCCACTTTGATTCTCCATAATATCGGCCTCCCTCTGACTCCAAGAGGAAAACAGCCCGAAACAGGGCCAAAAGAGTCAAGATGGGTGGTGTGCTGCCCATCATTTGGCTCCTCATCCCTTATGAAAAGAGAATTCTGACTCTGACCACCTGAAGCAGGCCCTGAAATTGTAAGAAAGGTTGCCCTTGGGTTATTGAGACAGGGCCCCTTAGCACAGATTTCTTCCGCTTTGACTGAGGTCTGCTGACAATCTTGACAAATTTCCTGGCTTCTGAGCTGTACAGCTTTAGCTGATTGGGCAAAACACAAAAAGGCAAGACAAAGCAATGACAGTCAAAGTGAGTGAGCATTAGGACAGCGAGCAAAGAGCCCAGGATGTACAATCCATGATTTAGATGCATGTCCTTGAGCATACAGTGTCTTTGCTGCAGAATTACAATGATGGTTCTCAATGCGGCCCCAAGATGCCACATTAAACTGCAGAATCATACTATAAGTGCATTGGAGATATGCTACAAGTGTTTATTGAGGTTGACACATATCGGATGCCAATATCTGTGGATATGGGGTATCTGTCACTAGTGCCCATGCAGTATATCCTGAGACAGTCACAGAGTCATACAGTTATATTGCACAAAAACAGACCCTTCAGTGTAATTCATCCATGCCAACCAGACATCCCAATCTGACCTAATCCTATTTGTCAACATTTGGCACACATCCCTCGAAACCCTTCCTTCTTATATACCCATCCAGATGCCTTTTAAATGTTGTAATTGTACCCACTTCCACCACTTCCTTTGGCAGCTCGTTCCACACACGCACCACCCTCTGTGTGAAAAAGTTATCCCTCAGGTCTTTTTCAAATCTTTCACCTCTTACCTTAAACCTATGCACTCTAATTTTAGAGTCCCCCACCCTAAGAAAAAGACCTTAGCAATTCATTCTATTCATGCCCCTCATGATTTTATCAACCTCTATAACATCACCCCTCAGCTCTGAAACTCCACGGGAAAAAAAGCCCTAGCCTATTCAACCTCACCCTATAACTCAAACCCTCCAGTTGTGACAACATTCCTGTTACTCTTTTCTGCATCCTTTCAAGTTTAACAATATTAATATGTTGATGCCTGATTTTAAATTTGGAGGTTGTTCAGAGGAAGTGGCAAACTGCATCCACCAGGTACTCTGCCTGGTTTCCTTCTTGTGTTTTGCTGATATTGAGCTTGTTTGATAAGTTTGGTAAAATAGGACGCTGAATATTGGTTAGGCAAATTGTACTGTTAAAGAGGAGATCAACAATATTCAATCCCAATCAATTGATATTTCACCACTGCCTAGTGACAATCCCGCACACTGCTGGTGAATATAATAAAATATGGAGTAAGATAATCTCGATGTCAAGATGGGCATTGTCACACTTGCCACTTGATTCTGTCACAAAGTCCACTAAAGCCTACATTACTTGGAACCCTATAAGATTCGAACTTATAATTCTTACTGTTGCTTCTATTTCTCTCATTATCCTGTCTTTCTTCCCTCGTTTTATCACTTTTTTGTGCATGATTTTACCTTGGGACTACCTGGCTCATTCCTCAATATTCAATAAAATCAGTTACAGAGAACAGTTTAATTGTAAGTGGGTTATGAACAGCCAACCCCGCTACCCAACCCTTCTCCAGATTATAGCAATGGATTTTACCTTTTAATCATGCCGGGTGGAAAATTAAAATTAAAAGTGTTGTAAAACCTACTGCAGATAACAAAACTATTCTCCCAAGAGCCACAAAGAAACTGGGCAGATTGTAAAGAGCATAACAAAAACAGAGCAGCTGCAGAAAAAGGCATAAAACTGATGCCTTTTTAAGTAGAGAGATGTCATAAAGTTTGCCAGCCATTCCCTTTTAAAAACTTCATGAACACACAAAATTGATCTCTTGATAAGAAAAAGAAGAGTGAACAATCTGCAGAAAAAGCCATCTCTTTCAGAAAATCCTGCAATAATCGTGAAAAATGGCTCCAGGTATTGAAAGCACCTAGGTTACCATTCAAAACGCCTTTTTGAATGAGCTTTCAATGATGTTTTTTTAAATATATAATGAGCCAAAACATGAACTATTCTTTTGTTTACAACTAGTTAAAGTGCGTTTTTCTCTCTTCTGTATTTTTCCTTAAGTGCGTAAGTGATTAATGTGAAATTCGACTTTTGGGATGAATAATCTTTTTTATTTAAACTCACAAAACTTTGATGTTATTTATCCAAAAATTGACTACATGCTCAGTGTTCAGAAACATACACATTTTATTCCAAAGAAAACTCTGATATGATTAGTCTGGGAAAGGGAAAAAAAGGTTTCAGTTCTCTCTCATCCCTGTTCCTGCCCACAAGTCATGGACAGAGATTCCAATTTGTTTTTAAAAACTGTATTCACTGTTTAATTTAAAAATTGAACTTAAATGGTTGCTATCAACCACAAAATGTGCAATCTTGTTAAAGTGTAGGCATTTCTAGAAGCCTCCAATGGGAAAATCATGTGTCTAACTTCAAAGCAGTTAAAACCTAAGAGCACAGACTTTCTGTCTCCGAGCATGCAGTGATAACAAAGGAAGAGTCCTCTAACCATGTCATGTCTGATGTGGTGCTAAGAGTTCCACAGTTGTCTCCAATAACACTAAATGGATTAGAGATATCAAAATTCTCTTGTTAATTTGAAACTAACCCATCCAGGAATATTATCCCATGACCGAAGCATATCTCATCTTTGAAATGTTTCAGTGATGCACTTTTTTGATCTGTTTGCTTTTAATGTTGGAACAAAGAACAGCAATCAATCCAGGCTTAGCTTAGGCCTGCCGCTAGACTCTAGTTTTAACCCCTCTCAAAACGTGACTTCCAGGAAGAATCCTGCCTGAAAAATGAACTAATTCCCAGTCTACAAGAATCATATTATTATAGCTTCAACTGCGACCACCTTCAAACTGCTATGTCAAGGATTTCTACAAGATTGTCCAACTGCAAAATTTTTTAATGGATGTTTACTTACTGGATTTTTATTCATCAAAATTAATGACCATTTCTTGGACTTTTCAAAAGTTATTCATAATTATAGTTTCTTTTCATTTAATTCTTTTCCTTCTTGCCTTTCTTTCTCATATGCTTGTGAGTCACAATGACCATAGCCTCTGCTATGGGTTTTTTTTCATTTGGACATAGTGCAGTTAATTGCTAACAAGAGTGTTTTGTGAGCAGACTGCTACCTGTTCCAAATGGCGAAATAAATAAGCAAAAGGTTAGGGCAGAATCATACACAATTCTGAGCAATCTGGGTATTGATGAAATGTATGGCAGAATTGAAAGAGAAGTCCAATAAGGACCATTTCATCATCAAGATTATTTCACTCCACCTTTGATGCTTTTTCCAAGTGGCACAAGAAGC
Source organism: Stegostoma tigrinum (assembly GCF_030684315.1). NCBI lineage: Eukaryota > Metazoa > Chordata > Chondrichthyes > Orectolobiformes > Stegostomatidae > Stegostoma > Stegostoma tigrinum. Next base: position 50,800,470 of record NC_081359.1, on the reverse strand, counting down.
CAATTGAAAGGAATTATAAAATGTGAGGCTGGATGAACACAGCAGGCCAAGCAGCATCTCAGGAGCACAAAAGCTGACGTTTCGGGCCTAGACCCTTCATCAGAGAGGGGGATGGGGGGAGGGAACTGGAATAAATAGGGAGAGAGAGGGAGGCGGACCGAAGATGGAGAGTAAAGAAGATAGGTGGAGAGAGTGTAGGTGGGGAGGTAGGGAGGGGATAGGTCAGTCCAGGGAAGACGGACAGGTCAAGGAGGTGGGATGAGGTTAGTAGGTAGCGGGGGGTGCGGCTTGGGGTGGGAGGAAGGGATGGGTGAGAGGAAGAACCGGTTAGGGAGGCAGAGACAGGTTGGACTGGTTTTGGGATGCAGTGGGTGGGGGGGAAGAGCTGGGCTGGTTGTGTGGTGCAGTGGGGGGAGGGGACGAACTGGGCTGGTTGAGGGATGCAGTAGGGGAAGGGGAGATTTTGAAACTGGTGAAGTCCACATTGATACCATATGGCTGCAGGGTTCCCAGGCGGAATATGAGTTGCTGTTCCTGCAACCTTCGGGTGGCATCATTGTGGCAGTGCAGGAGGCCCATGATGGACATGTCATCAAGAGAATGGGAGGGGGAGTGGAAATGGTTTGCGACTGGGAGGTGCAGTTGTTTTTTGCGAACTGAGCGGAGGTGTTCTGCAAAGCGGTCCCCAAGCCTCCGCTTGGTTTCCCCAATGTAGAGAAAGCCGCACCGGGTACAGTGGATGCAGTATACCACATTGGCAGATGTGCAGGTGAACCTCTGCTTGATGTGGAATGTCATCTTGGGGCCTGGGATGGGGGTGAGGGAGGAGGTGTGGGGACAAGTGTAGCATTTCCTGCGGTTGCAGGGGAAGGTGCCGGGTGTGGTGGGGTTGGAGGGCAGTGTGGAGCGAACAAGGGAGTCACGGAGAGAGTGGTCTCTCCGGAAAGCAGTCAGGGGAGGGGATGGAAAAATGTCTTGGGTGGTGGGGTCGGATTGTAAATGGCGGAAGTGTCGGAGGATAATGCGTTGTATCCGGAGGTTGGTAGGGTGGTGTGTGAGAACGAGGGGGATCCTCTTTGGGCGGTTGTGGCGGGGGCGGGGTGTGAGGGATGTGTCGCGGGAAATGCGGGAGACGCGGTCAAGGGCGTTCTCGATCACCGTGAGGGGAAAGTTGCGGTCCTTAAAGAACTTGGACATCTGGGATGTGCGGGAGTGGAATGTCTTGTCGTGGGAGCAGATGCGGCGGAGGCGGAGGAATTGGGAATAGGGGATGGAATTTTTGCAGCAGGGTGGGTGGGAGGAGGTGTATTCTAGGTAGCTGTGGGAGTCGGTGGGCTTGAAATGGACATCAGTTACAAGCTGGTTGCCTGAGATGGAGACTGAGAGGTCCAGGAAGGTGAGGGACGTGCTGGAGATGGCCCAGGTGAACTGAAGGTTGGGGTGGAAGGTGTTGGTGAAGTGGATGAACTGTTCGAGCTCCTCTGGGGAGCAAGAGGCGGCACCGATACAGTCATCAATGTACCGGAGGAAGAGGTGGGGTTTGGGGCCTGTGTAGGTGCGGAAGAGGGACTGTTCCACGTAACCTACAAAGAGGCAGGCATAGCTGGGGCCCATGCGGGTGCCCATGGCCACCCCCTTAGTCTGTAGGAAGTGGGAGGAGTCAAAAGAGAAGTTGTTGAGTGTGAGGACGAGTTCAGCTAGGCGGATGAGAGTGTCGGTGGAGGGGGACTGGTCGGGCCTGCGGGACAGGAAGAAGCGGAGGGCCTTGAGGCCATCTCCATGCGGAATGCAGGTGTACAGGGACTGGACGTCCATGGTGAATATGAGGTGTTGGGGGCCAGGGAATTGGAAGTCCTGGAGGAGGTGGAGGGCGTGGGTGGTGTCACGGACGTAGGTGGGGAGTTCCTGGACCAAAGGGGAGAAAATGGACGACCTCATCGCTCCGCCCACAACCTCCACAGCCTGCAACCCCAGAGGAGACAGCCACACTGAGCCCTGCCGCATCTTCACCATCCCCCCAGACCTCCCACTGACTGAGGACGAACGGTCAGTCCTTAGCAAGGGGCTCACCTTTGTCCCCCTACAACCACACATCAACGAATACCAGTCACGGTCGGACATAGAGCAGTTTTTCCGCCGTGTTCGCCTCCATGCCTACTTCTTCAACCGGGAACCCAACCTTCCTTCCACTGACCCCTTCACCCGCTTCCAACACAAGTCCTCCTCCTGGACACCACCCCCAGGCCTCCTACCCTCCCTCGACCTCTTCATCTCCAACTGCCGTCGAGACATCAACCGCCTCAACCTCTCCACCCCTCTCACCCACTCCAACCTCTCCCCCGCAGAACGGGCAGCCCTCCGCTCCCTCCGCTCCAACCCCAACCTCACCATCAAACCCGCAGACAAGGGTGGCGCAGTGGTAGTATGGCGCACTGACCTCTACATCGCCGAGGCCAGACGCCAACTCTCCGACACCACCTCCTACCGCCTCCTCGATCATGACCCCACACCGGAGCACCAAACCATCATCTCCAACACCATTCACGACCTCATCACCTCAGGGGACCTCCCACCCACAGCCTCCAACCTCATTGTTCCCCAACCCCGCACGGCCCGTTTCTATCTCCTTCCCAAAATCCACAAACCTGCCTGCCCTGGTCGACCCATCGTCTCAGCCTGCTCCTGCCCCACCGAACTCATCTCCACCTATCTGGACTCCATTTTCTCCCCTTTGGTCCAGGAACTCCCCACCTACGTCCGTGACACCACCCACGCCCTCCACCTCCTCCAGGACTTCCAATTCCCTGGCCCCCAACACCTCATATTCACCATGGACGTCCAGTCCCTGTACACCTGCATTCCGCATGGAGATGGCCTCAAGGCCCTCCGCTTCTTCCTGTCCCGCAGGCCCGACCAGTCCCCCTCCACCGACACTCTCATCCGCCTAGCTGAACTCGTCCTCACACTCAACAACTTCTCTTTTGACTCCTCCCACTTCCTACAGACTAAGGGGGTGGCCATGGGCACCCGCATGGGCCCCAGCTATGCCTGCCTCTTTGTAGGTTACGTGGAACAGTCCCTCTTCCGCACCTACACAGGCCCCAAACCCCACCTCTTCCTCCGGTACATTGATGACTGTATCGGTGCCGCCTCTTGCTCCCCAGAGGAGCTCGAACAGTTCATCCACTTCACCAACACCTTCCACCCCAACCTTCAGTTCACCTGGGCCATCTCCAGCACATCCCTCACCTTCCTGGACCTCTCAGTCTCCATCTCAGGCAACCAGCTTGTAACTGATGTCCATTTCAAGCCCACCGACTCCCACAGCTACCTAGAATACACCTCCTCCCACCCACCCTGCTGCAAAAATTCCATCCCCTATTCTCAATTCCTCCGCCTCCGCCGCATCTGCTCCCACGACAAGACATTCCACTCCCGCACATCCCAGATGTCCAAGTTCTTTAAGGACCGCAACTTTCCCCCCACGGTGATCGAGAATGCCCTTGACCGCGTCTCCCGCATTTCCCGCGACACATCCCTCACACCCCGCCCCTGCCACAACCGCCCAAAGAGGATCCCCCTCGTTCTCACACACCACCCTACCAACCTCCGGATACAACGCATTATCCTCCGACACTTCCGCCATTTACAATCCGACCCCACCACCCAAGACATTTTTCCATCCCGTCCCCTGTCTGCTTTCCGGAGAGACCACTCTCTCCGTGACTCCCTTGTTCGCTCCACACTGCCCTCCAACTCCACCACACCCGGCACCTTCCCCTGCAACCGCAGGAAATGCTACACTTGTCCCCACACCTCCTCCCTCACCCCCATCCCAGGCCCCAAGATGACATTCCACATCAAGCAGAGGTTCACCTGCACATCTGCCAATGTGGTATACTGCATCCACTGTACCCGGTGCGGCTTCCTCTACATTGGGGAAACCAAGCGGAGGCTTGGGGACCGCTTTGCAGAACACCTCCGCTCAGTTCGCAATAAACAACTGCACCTCCCAGTCGCAAACCATTTCCACTCCCCCTCCCATTCTCTTGATGACATGTCCATCATGGGCCTCCTGCACTGCCACAATGATGCCACCCGAAGGTTGCAGGAACAGCAACTCATATTCCGCCTGGGAACCCTGCAGCCATATGGTATCAATGTGGACTTCACCAGTTTCAAAATCTCCCCTTCCCCTACTGCATCCCTCAACCAGCCCAGTTCGTCCCCTCCCCCCACTGCACCACACAACCAGCCCAGCTCTTCCCCCCCACCCACTGCATCCCAAAACCAGTCCAACCTGTCTCTGCCTCCCTAACCGGTTCTTCCTCTCACCCATCCCTTCCTCCCACCCCAAGCCGCACCCCCCGCTACCTACTAACCTCATCCCACCTCCTTGACCTGTCCGTCTTCCCTGGACTGACCTATCCCCTCCCTACCTCCCCACCTACACTCTCTCCACCTATCTTCTTTACTCTCCATCTTCGGTCCGCCTCCCCCTCTCTCCCTATTTATTCCAGTTCCCTCCCCCCATCCCCCTCTCTGATGAAGGGTCTAGGCCCGAAACGTCAGCTTTTGTGCTCCTGAGATGCTGCTTGGCCTGCTGTGTTCATCCAGCCTCACATTTTATTATCTTGGAATCTCCAGCATCTGCAGTTCCCATTATCTCTGAAAGGAATTATCACTTGTTAAATGGTTTCAGAGATCCCAACACCAGACCGCCCGCTTCTCTCTCCCTCCCAAAATCCACAAACCTGACTGCTCTGGTTGACCCATTGTCTCTGCTTGCTCCTGCCCCACTGAACTTACCTCCACCTATCTTGACTTCATTTTCTCCCTCTTGGTGCAGGAACTCCCTATCTACATCCATGACACCATCCACGCTCTCCACCTCCTTCAGAACTTCCAATTCCCCAATCCCCAACACCTCATCTTTACCATGGACATCCAGTCCCTATACACCTGCATTCCCATACAGATGGCCTAAAGGCCCTCCGCTTCTACCTGTCTCGCAGGCCCGACCAGTCTCCTCCACTGAAACCCTCATCCACTTAGTTGAACTCATCCTCACCCTCAACAATTTCTCTTTTAATTCCTCCCACTTTCTACAGACAAAGGGAGTGGCCATGGGTATCCACATGGGCCCAAGCTATGCCTTCCTCTTTGTAGGTTACATGGAACAATCCCTCTTCCATACCTACACTGGCTCTAAACCCTATCTCTTCCTCCGTTACATTGATGACTGTATCAGTGCCGCCTCATTTTCCCACGAGGAGCTCGAACAGTTCATCCACTTTATCAACACCTTCCACTCCAACCTTAAGTTCACCTGGACCATCTCTAATACCTGTCTCGCCTTCCTGGACATCTCTGTCTCCAACTCTTGCAACCTGCTAGAAACCAATATCCATTTCAATCCCACCGACTCCCACAGTTACTGGGAACACACCTCCTCCCACCAATCATCCCCTATTCCCAATTCCTTCGCATCCGTCACATCTGCTCCCAGGATGAGGCATTCCCTCCCATACATCTCAGATATCCTCGTTTTTCACGGACCGCAATGTCCCCCCCTCAGTGGTCGAGAACGCCCTTGACTGTGTCTCCCGCATTTCCTGCAACTCATCCCTCACACCCCCTCCCTGCAATAAAAATCAAAACAGAATCCCCCTCATCCTCATGTACCACCCCACCAACCTCCGGATCCAAAGCATCATCCTCCGACATGACACTTGCGCCATCTGCAATCCAACCCTACCAAGAAAGACATTTTTCCCTCCTCACCCTCAACTGCCTTCCGGAGGGACCACTCTGTCTGTGACTTCCTTATCTGCTCCACACTCCCCTCCAGCCCCACCACACCCAGCATTTTCCCCTTCAACCGCAGGAAGTGCTACACCTGCCCTTACACCTACCCCCTCACCCCCATCCCAGGCCCCAAGAAGACTTTCCACATCAAGCAGATGTTCACCAGCATATCTGCTAGTGTGGTATACTGCATCCGCTGTTCCCGTTGTGGCCTCCTCTACATCGGGGAAACCAAGCAGAGGCTTGGGGTTGACTTTACAGAACACCTACAGGAACAGAACCCGGACTGACTCAATAAAAACCAAAAGAACTGCGGATGCTGTAAATCAGGAACAAAAACGAAGTTGCTGAAAGAGCTCAGCAGGTCTGGCAGCATCTGTGAAGGAAAAAACAGAGTTAACGTTTTGGATCCGGTGACCTTTCTTCAGAACCGTTTTGATGAAGTGTCACTGGTGTGTCACTGTTTGATCACCCTCTTTACAATGAAAAACTCAATGTAACTTAGATTTAGCCGAAGAAAACATAAGTTCAGCTCTGAAAACCATCACTGCTTAGAACAGGAGTTCCAAAGAATAATCAGTTTTCCTCCCACTCTTGTCCACGACACTATAATATTTTGTTCATGTCTTGAATAATGTAGAGGATTCATGAACCATTATCTGACAGAAATATTTGTGTGCAGAGAACATCCTGCAATATGTCTTTGTGGATTAAATATTGCCTTAAAATAAATTCATTTTGACACCTGATAGGAACATAATTATTCACATATATTCCGGTGCAAACAAAAACATGTTCAACTTTATACAATAGAATTCTTTCAGATTCAGGTAGATAATAACATAATGTGAAGGAGAATCTAGTTATACAATGGAATTGTTCTCAGACCTTAAGGAACCTGTCACTTTTTAAATAATCCAGTCAGATCACAGGAAAAAAGTTCACGTTGATTGCTTGAACAAACAAGTTATTGGTTAGAGAGATAGTAGGAACTGCTAATGCTGCAGAATCTGAGATAACACCGTGTGAAGCTGGGTGAACACAGCGGGCCAAGCAGCATCAGAGGAGCAGGAAAGCTTGAAGTTTCGGGTCAGGACCCTTCTTCAGAAATGGGGGAGAGGAAGGGGATTCTGAAATAAATAGCGAGACAGGGGTAGGCGGATAGAAGATGGATAAAGGAGAAGATAGGGTGAGAGGAGACAGACAGGTCAAAGAGGCAGGGTTAGAGCCAGTGAAGGTGAATGTAGGTGGGGAGTTGGGGGGATAGGTCAGTCCAGGGAGGATGGACAGGTCAGGGGGGCGGGATGAGGTTAGTGGGTAGGGGATGGGTTTGGGGCTTGAGGTGGGAGGAATGGTTAGGGAGGCGGGGACTAGCTAAGCTGGTTTTGGCATGTGGTCGGTGGTGGGGGGGGGTAGATTTTGAAGCTTGTGAAATCCACATCGATACCCTTGGGCTGCAGAGTTCCCAAGAGAAATAGGAGATGCTGTTCCTGCATTTATCGGGTGGCGTCATTGTGGCAATGCAGGAGGCCCAGGATGGACATGTCGTCTGAGGAGTGGGGGGTTGGAATTAAAATGGTTTGCAGCTGGAAGGTGTAGTTGTTTGTTGCGAACAGAGCATTGGTGTTCCGCAAAGCGGTCCCCAAGCCTCCGTTTGATTTCCCTGATGCAGAGGAGGCCACAATGGGAACAGCGGATACAGTATATAACATTGACAGATGTGCAGGTGAACATCTGTTTGATGTGCAAAGTCTTCCTAGGGCCTGGGATGGGGGTGAGGGGGGAGGTATAGGGGCAAGTGTAGCACTTGCTTCGGTTGCAGGGAAGTGCCGGGGGTGGTGGGACTGGAGGGGAGTGTGGAGCGGACAAGGGAGTCATGGAGAGAGTGGTGCCTCTGGAAAGCACATAAGGGTGGGAAGGGAAAAAAGGTCTTTTGTGGTAGGGTCGGATTGCAGACGGTGGAAATATCGGAGGATGATGTGTTGGATTTGGAGGTTGGTCGGGTGGTACGTGAGGATGAGGGGGATTCTATTTTGGATATTATTGCGAATAGAGGGTGTGAGGGATGAGTTGCAGCAAATGCGGGAGACATGGTCAAGGGCATTTTTGATCACTGTGGAGGGGAAGTTGCGGTTTTTGAAAAAAGAGGACATCTGGGATGTTCGGGAGTGGAATGCCTCATCTTGGGAGCAGATGCAGCAGAGGCAAAGGAATTGGGAACAGGGGATGGCATTTTTACAGGAAGGTGGGTGAGAGGAGGAATATTCCAGGTAGTTGTGGGAGTCAGTAGATTTAAAATGCATATTGATTTCCAGGTGGATGCCAGAGATGGAGACAGAGAGGTCCAGGAAGGAGAGAGAGGTGTCAGAGATGGTCCAAGTAAACTTAAGGTTGGGGTGGAAGGTGTTAGTGAAGTGGATGAACTGTTCGAGCTCCTCGTGGGAACACGAGGCAGCATCGAAACAGTCATCAATGTAATGGAGGAAGAGATGGGGGAATAGGAAGATAGGTAGCTTTGGAAGAGGGATTGTTCCACACTGGAGGGGGACTGGTCGGGTCTGTGGGACGGGAAGAGGTGGAGAGTTTTTGGCCACCTGCATGGGGAATGCAGGTGTATAGAGATTGGATGTCCTGAGTGAAAATGAGGTGTTGGGGACCAGGGAATTGGATGTTCTGGAGGAGGTGGAGAGCGTGGGTGGTGTCATGGATGTAGGTAGGGAGTTCCTGGACCAAGGGGGAGAAAATGGAATCCATATAGGAGAAGATGAGTTCGGTGCAGCAGGAGGAGGTGGAGATAATGGGTCGACCGGGGCTGTCAGGTTTGTGGATTTTGGGAAGGAGATAGAAGCGGGCGGTGTGTGGTTGGGGAACGATGAAGTTAGAGGCTGTGGGTGGGAGGTCACCTGGTTGTGGATGGTTTGGGAGATAATGGTTTGGTGTTTGTGGGTGGGGTCATGATCCCAGGGACGGTAGGAAGGGGTCTCAAGAGAGTTGGCGTCTGGCCTCAGTAACGTAGAGGTCAGTGCACCATACTACAACTGCACCTCCCTTGTCTGCGGGTTTAATGATGAGGTTGGGATTGGAGCGGAAGGCTGCACGTTCTGTGGGGGAGAGGTTGGAGTGGGTGAGAGGGGTGGCAAGGTTGAGACGATCGCTGTCTCGACGACAATTAGAGATGAAGAGGTCGAGGGAGGGTAGGAGGCCTTGGGGTGCTGTCCGCGAGGAGGGGGTACATTGGAGGTGGGAGAAGGGGTCAGTAGAGGGAGGGTCAGTTTCATGATTAAAGAAATAAGCACGGAGGCAGAGGCAGCAGAAAAACCGCTCAATATTTAGATGAGAGTTATATTCACACACTTCAAAATCTCCCCTCCCCCAGCCACATGCCAAAACCAGCCCAGCTAGTCCCCGCCTCCCTAACCATTCCTCCCACCTTCAGCCCCAACCCCTACCCACTAACCTCATCCTGACCCCCTGACCTGTCCATCCTCCCTGGACTGATTTATCCCCCCCACCTCCCCACCTACATTCACCTTCACTGGCTCTAACCCCGCCTCTTTGATCAGTTTGTCTCCTCTCACCCTATTTTCTCCTTAATCCATCTTCTGTCCGCCTCCCCCGTCTCCCTATTTATTTCAGAATCCCCTTCCCCTCCCCCATTTCTGAAGAAGGGTCCCGACCCGAAACATCAAGCTTTTCTGCTCCTCTGATGCTGCTTGGCCAGCTGTGTTCATCCAGCTACACACCGTGTTATCTCAAGTTATTGGTTATGTTTTTTACATATCCACTGAAATTGTACAAGGACGTCCCTAACTTAGTTAAAATCCTTACATATTGCCAGTCTATCTCAGAACTAAATTTGAAAGAGGCATTTTAATTTCCAATGGGCTAATTCAACTTTTTTTTAACTATGTCTTACTACCTTGATATATCTTCTCATTTATAAATAAATCTGACCAATATATTTGGATACTCTTCACATTTCTTCCTCTTGCTGAGTGGTGACTGCAAAGTTGTACCAGTTGCTTCTCCTGTAAGCAGCAATTTTATGATATATCACAGAATCCCTACATTGTCGAAACATGCCCCTCGACCCAACAAGTCCACACCAACTCAGACATCCCACCCGTACCCATCCACCTATAACCCATCTAACCTACACTTTAATTGCCAATTTAGCATTGCCAATTCACATAGCCGGCACATCTTAGACTATTAAGAAACTGGAGCACCCAGAGGAAACCCACGCAGACACGGGGAGAATGTGCAAACTCCACACAGACAGTCAGTCATGGGTGGAATCAAACCCAGATTCCTGGCACTGTGAGGCAGCAGTGCTAACCACTGTGCCATCACGCTACCCCATTTCAGTGCTAAATGTGAAGTGACTCAGTAAGCCCTTAATCCTGTGCCAGCTTATTGACGACAAGTCCGCTTCATCAGGAGAGTATCCTGGGCATGTCACAAATTTGCTAATGTATGCCATCAGGACCAATATCCTCTTACAAGGGTCTCTTTCATCTTCATGTACTTACAGGGATGACATACTGTAACAACACCAGACCAAACTGATGCTACACTCACTTCCTTTAGCTCATCAGCTGAGGTGAGATAACAGAATATGTTCACTGGTGTACTTTATAAGGTCTTTAGCAGCAAAAGTAAGAGTTGAAGACACTGTGAGACACCAATGAGCCTTATCCACATTTGAACCATAGTGTGCTGCTGACAATAACTTTATAACATAACTGGACAAACAACATATTGTGGTCAAGGGATAATTGTTGTAGTGGCACACTACTACATTCTCAGTGTAAAATATGTCTCCTGATGGAAACAGCTGCTTCTGCAAGTGCAAGCTAATGGTCTTGTGAGAAAGCCTGGTTTGTAATACTTAGTGAGAGTTGAGTATCACTTACAGAGAAAATAAACTGTATAAAATTGATATTAAGTCTGATAATAGAGAGAAAGCAGCTGTTACTATGAGCATTGGGACACACAAATGATAGATAGAATCAGCTTGTTCGATTGAGGAGAGAAAGGGAGCTGAAGCTGAAGTTAATCAACTTGTGACAGATAGTGGCAAAATGAATTATGCTGTTATGCGGATACAGTGAAGCAGGAGCAGGAAGCATAAAAGTGTAAGTAATACCAGATTTAAATGGAAGAGTAATGTCCTTAACAATAAGATCAGAGTGGGAATTCAATTAATGCAGACCAGGACTCCACACTAGCCAATAGCCAAGTAACCTCCTTAGAATTGGGTAAGTGTTTAAATTAAATAACAATTATGCAATTAGCTAACTGCCGAGACCTTATAAAGCTTTCATGACTTTCAATGGACAAAACAGGTTATGGAAGATAACTCACCTAAAAGATGAATTTAATTAATCTAGTCCTAGCCAAGGTACACCACTTCACTTGCCATACGGCATGGAAGCATAAAATGGAATTGCAGATAGTCACAACAATAACATACAACATAGAATTCTTTGAATGTTAAATTTAGCTCAAAGAATGGTAGAGTGCCGCAACTCACAAGGCAAATTCAAAGACAAACACCATAAAGTCTCTTCAGAAGGAAACGTTATGTAATGAGAAATGACCTTCCATCCTACATTAATTAGGACAGTTGTCTTTAATGTTGTATCAGTGATAATGGGAACTGCAGATGCTGGAGGATCCAAGATAACGAAATGTGAGGCTGGATGAACACAGCAGGCCCAGCAGCATCTCAGGAGCACAAAAGCTGACGTTTCGGGCCTAGACCCTTCATCAGAGAGGGGGATGGGGTGAGGGTTCTGGAATTTATATTTATTCCAGAACCCTCACCCCATCCCCCTCTCTGATGAAGGGTCTAGGCCCGAAACGTCAGCTTTTGTGCTCCTGAGATGCTGCTGGGCCTGCTGCGTTCATCCAGCCTCACATTTCGTTGTCTTTAATGTTGTTAAGTTTTGAAAAAACTAATGATGGAATTAAGGCTGACTTCCTTTGCACAACTTGGAAGTCTTGTTAATGTAGGAAGTACTACCTGTTTACTGTTTAACAGCTCCCTGGTTTTGAAACTGGGCTTATGTATGTTATGTATCAGAGATAGTGGGAACTGCAAATGCTGGAGAATCTGAGATAACAAAGTGTGGAGCTGGATGAACACAGCAGGCCAAGCAGCATTGTTTGTGCTCCTAAGATGCTGCTTGGCCTGCTGTGTCATCCAGCTCCACACTTTGTTATCTCTATTATGTGTGATGTGGTGTAGTGGAAAAAACACTGGAGGCAGATGTTTCAGAAGCCAAGAAAACTGATTTTATTAAACAAACAAGCAAAATTAATATATTTACAAAGCAAGAACATGAGTATCAAATTGAAACCTCCCCACCCCCTCCGTCTCTGACTGTCTCTCCCTGTTAATTAATAGTGAGTAAAACAAATACAATGAGTGAATGTTATTATACTAATGGGGAAAAAGGGAAAAAGAATTACCTATTCTAATCCACTTTCCTTCCTCAGAGGTGCCCTACATCATTGACCCCCAAACCCTATTTCTCTGTCTGTGACTAGCCCAGCTGGGTTAGAGGTCTCAATGACCTTTAGGCCCACCCCAAAGTGTGAAAACCACAATTTCGACTGGCTCTCTCCGTAGTCGTTTGCCGTAGCTGGGACTCCGTGAAAGGCTGCAGGTACTGATAACGGTCAGTTAGTTGGACAATGTCTGTCGATGCAGTTAGACGTGTGGGACTGGCTTTGTGAGTACCTTGGATTTCCTCCTCCTGCGGGTCGTGTGAGTGGGTTGTTGTTGTAGCTGGTGTTGGCCTGGTTGGTGTGTCGTATCTCGGGATGCCTTCAGTTGCCTTCGGACGTCGAGTGGAGGTTCTTTGTTAGTTTTCAGTAGTTGGTCTCACTGTACTGATTTCGCAATACCCAACTCACAGTGTAGGATTCTCGCTGTCTTTTTTTGTCTCTCCTTTTTTCCTTCCTTCATTTTTTCGCTGCACCTTTCATTTCACACTCTCTTGCCCTGTGCTGGGCTCGGGGTCTGCAGTTAATCCCCACTGCACCCCCCCCGCCCACCACCACCTTATCTCCTGCCAAATGTGTGAGCTATTGTTCCTCCTTTCAGGGATGAAAAGGTTTCCTGAGCACTGGAGTGGCGACAATCGATTTTTTTTATTGGAAAGAACGGTTTTGCTGGGTTTGGAATGTCCAGCATTTCCTTTGGATGGGTATCTGTTCAGTTTGCATCGTGGTGTGAAGGTTCCAAGGTGAAACAGGTTTTCACGTAACACAATTATGTGGAATGTTCAGTAACTTTGTGCCTGAGCACTGATTTGGAATTCAATGGTTGATACCTGTGTAGGCTCCAAAGGGTCTGAAATTGTTGTGGTTGTTTATTTCCTGTAGACTGGCTTGCATTGTTTTAGCTGAGGCATGAATGGGGTTGGGGTGAGTGGGGCAGTTTCCTTTGGTTTTACTTGGTTAACCCCTGTCCTAGACATCTGCCCTTGGGCTTGTATATTCCCCAGTCTGTTCCAGTCAGCTTTTTCCTAACTCAGTTGCAGCCATAGTTCCCGGAGTTCCAGTGACTTTAATCCAATATGGATGATGATAACACTTTGTTATCTTGGATTCTCCAGCATCTGCAGTTCCCATTATCACCAGTAGTGCTAGTAGGTACCTGGCTGGAGTAAAGATCACATGCAGGCACTCCAGAAATCTCCTATTAGGACATTCCGAAGTGCCTGTACCCTCCACCACTATCTTTCCTGCATGTCCAAACTTGTGGGAGTACAAGCCAAGGACACCAACCTTGCATCAGGGCAGGACATACTCAGGCTACCAATGTCCATGGGTGGAAACCACAAAAACCCCAAGACCAAAAGGCCCTATTATTGTGCAGACTCTTAACTACCCTAGCTGTGGACCTGGGATTACATCAAGACAAATTGGGAGAGAAAGTGGCAGCGGTGGGGGGGGGGGGGGGGGGCACAGATTCTAAGGATCGTTAGTAGCATAGGTGACACTTCATTGTAAATACTTATCACATTTGCAAATATATTCATGATCAGGCAATATTTTCATGATCATCTGTATAAGCAAAATAATTTTAGCTGCACCAAAAAGAAGTAAGGTAGCAACGCTATACAATTGACCAACCTTAACTGAATGATACTTATCCTTTCCATAGCATCATTCCTAACATGAAACGGTGTAATTATTGAATAAGGGTACATTAGATATTATGAAATCTTCAATCTGTTTGTTTAATGTAAGTTAAGTTTACAATTTGAATGCAGAGAAAATCAGATCATTAAGCTGCACTTGAAGTTAAGATTTTGCAGGAAATGCTTAATCTCAACAATGTTAAAACATTTAGTCCATGAAAGATGACGTTATGTAAATCAGTTCTATTTAAATGAGGTCTACAAAGAAGTCCTGCCTGTGTTAATTTGGCTGTTGTTGAGCTGTAGGATGCTGAAGGTGCAGTACCAGTTGAACATCGCTGTGTTCTTACTCCACACATTGTCGTGGCTCTCAGATCCTCATCATGCATCACTTAGCCTTAGTGCGTCTTCCAGCTTTTGGAACAGAGATTTTATTGATTTATGGTGACTTCTGTCCACACAGTACTGGTACTAAAACCTGAAACACAACCTCCATAGAAACCTGATGCGGAAGAAAAATGTAATGAAACCCAAAATGGCCTTGGTCGAAGAAAGCGTTGTACTGCAGAAACACTGGACATCAGACAGGATGTTTTGGATACGATCCCTGGACAGAGTGTGATGCCACTGCCCCCCTCTCATCTACACAGCAGTCCATGGAAGAAGAGTGATTGTGGCTCTCCTGCATCCCTACCACATTATGATGGTGCCTTAGGCTGTAAACGCTACAGTATGAAGTACCTCCATATCAGCTTGTGTTTAATGCTAGCCCTAGACTTCCAAGTGCAAATGTTTCTCATCTGTTCATGTAGCAACTACAGAGATAAGTACAGCTTCAATGCTTGGATACATAGGGAAGGGACCAATGAGCCTATGCAGACAATATCAAAAACGAAACAGCACTTTAGTAGTGTCAGGATTCAGCAGTAACTGCACAAACAAATTACACTTGAACAACAGCCTTGAAACATTGAAACATGGAGACTGCTGTTAAGGACGCAGGTGGGAAATTTCTACATTGAAAGCAGGATTGCAAGTCGAAGTTTGGATTGCTCTTTCTGGCTGACCACTGGACAGTGGATGGTATGGAGCTGTCCTTTATGCCGAATGCAATTAAACTTCAACAAATACTTGAATTCCTTGCTAGTAAATGATGGCCTGTTGTCTGTGACCAATACTTTCAGGAGAATCCATACTGCAAAAAATGCTGGCAGCTTTTCCTCATGTTTGATGAATGAACTCAATGCACGTCCAATCTCTTTGAGTGTCCACAATGACTAAGAATGTTGGGTCCATGCGAGGGCTAGCATAGTTGATATGCTACTGAGTCTCTGGTTTACCTGGCCATTCTCTCAAATGTGAGAGAGATCCTGACAGTGATTTTTGACCTTGTTGGCACTTTGGGCACTGCCCCAACTTTATGGCTATGTCTGCATCTAATCCTGGCCACCACACACAGCTCCTTCCAACATCTTCATTTTGTACACAACTAGATGATCCTGATGGAGTTCAGCCAGTAGCTAGTGGTAATCTTTGCTCTGGGACCATCACTCCTGCTGCCCTTAATAAAATGCCATCCACTATGGAGATCTAGTCTCACTGAGTCCAGAAAGGTTTCAATTCAGGCTGTGATGGCCCTTTTGCCCCCATCACTACCAGCGTTTTGCCAGGAGTGGAGATTTTCATATTCACAGTCTGATTGATATGATCAGCTATCACCGGAGGGTGTCTAGAAAATTTGAAACCAAAATGGACTCAACCAGTAGTAACATCACTAGCGGTGTATCTGCCAGCGGGAGGTGCTTGAAGGCCTTAGGCAAGGCATTAGCTACTTGGCCTCCCAGATGGTATTCTAACTTGGAACTCTACACACTTAGTGTGAGAGCCCACCGCTGAATTCGACCTGAAGCTATGGGCAGCATGGCTTTGTCCTCTTTGAGTAGCCCCAGCTCGGGTTTGTTGGTTGTTACCATTACAAATTTGCATCCATGAGGGTATTGGTGGTACATCATGACACCAAAGATGACTGACAAATCTTCCTTCTCTATCTGGGCATACGAGTTATGTATGAACTTTCTGTAATAGTTCGCCAACTCAAGGAAAGACCTAAGCTCCAGTACAGACGTGGGAGCCAGGGCACATTTGAAGTTCACCGTATCTTCAAATGAGTGTAACCTAGTCTTGTCAAATAAGTAGCAAATGTATGTCACGTGGGGTATCTGAAACACTGCCTCATTTTTTTCCTTCTAAGGCATACTCCCACCATGGAGAAATGTCAAAGGACTGTGTCCAAGATTTTGAGGTGCTATATTGGCCTTCCCTATTATTAGCATGTCATCCTGAACAATGGGGATCGAGGATGGGCCTTGTAAAATGTTCTGCATCATCTGATCAAAAATGGCAAAGGCTGATGATACCACAAATGGCAGACTTTTACAATGGTATAACTCTTACGAGTATCAACTGTAGCATACTTCTGGGAATCCTCATGTAACTGCAATTGCAGGTACACATGGCTCAAGTTCAGCATTGTGAAAGACAACCCTTTTTTGTGTATCAGTCTTCCATGTGCGGGGCTAGGTATTTATCCACCTGTAAGAAGCGGTTTACCATTCATTTGAATTTCCTACAAAGGTGAACCGACCCTTTGGGCTTCACAGTCAGTATGACCTGTGCTGCCCATTCCACAAACTGGACTGGTTTGATTCCTTCACTTTACAGCCTCCTGATTTCTATCCCTACTTTTGCACCTAAGGGCAGTAGGGGTCGCAGTCTAAGAATATGGTGTCAACCATTCAGGACTGAGGTGAGTTGTTGTGAACCTGTGGAATTCTCTACCACACTGGGGCCAGTTTGTTAGATATATTTAAAGAGGGGCCTGGATGAGAATCTAGAAGGTATGGTTTAGCAAGTTTGCAGATGACACCAAAATTGGTGGCATAGTAGACTGTGAATATTCTGTAAGATTATAATGGGATCTTGATCAAATAGGTCAGTGGGCTGAAAAATTCAGATAGAGTTCAATCTGGACAAATGTGAAGTATTGTGTTTTCATACAACAAACAAGGGAAGGGCTTTTACAATTAAAGGAAGGACCTTGGGCACTGTTGTAGAAGAGAGAGATGTAGCGGTTCAGGTACATAATTCTTTGAATTGTGTCACATTTAGAGTCACACATTTTGAGTGCGAGCAGCAGCGGAGGTAAGACGGACCCGAAGACTGCAGCTAAGGTAAAGCAGTTTATTTTTAAAATTACTTACCGGTAGCGGGCAGCGGTGTTTTTCCTCTTTCAGAGAAAGAGCGGGAGCAGCAGAGGAAGTGACGAGGACCAGAGGGGCAGCCGGGAAGGAAAGCAGTGACCATATATATCAGCAAGGTGGCTAAACCCGAGACTCTACAACTGTAGAGTCTCCCACCCGCCCTCCTCCTCTAACCTAGTTAATAAGGTAAGGTTCATTCTAAACTTTCTCTATTGAATATAAGTTTGTTATTAATTTGTTATTATTACTTGACGTAAGCTTTCTACTTTAGTATTGAGTGGGTGTTCAGATAAGTGGGGTATGGATGCTAGGGCAGTTGCTTGTCCTCCTGCAGAATGTGGCAGTTGGGAGATGTGGCACACGTCTCCACTGGCTACATCTGCGGGAAGTGCACCCAACTACAGCTCCTTGAAAACCGTGTTAGGGAAATGGAGCTGGAGCTGGATGAACTACGGATCATTCGGGAGGCAGAGGGGGTAATTGAGAGGAGTTATCGGGAGTTGGTCACTCCTAAGGCTCAGGACGAGGATAGATGGGTTACAGTTAGGGGGAGGAAAGGGGACAGACAGACAGTGCAGAGATCCCCTGTGGGCATTCCCCTCAGCAATAAGTATACCGTTTTGGATACTGCTGGGGGGGATGACCTACCAGAGGAAAGCCATAGTAGTCAGTTCTCTGGCACTGAGCCTGACACTGTGGCAAAGAAGGGAAGGGGGCAGAATAGAAAAGTACTCGTGGTAGGGGACTCGATAGTTAGGGGAATCGACAGGAGATTTTGTGGTCAAGATCGGGATTCCGGGAGGTATGTTGCCTCCCTGGTGCCAGGGTCCGGGACGTCTCCGATCGGGTGTATAAGGTTCTAAAAGGGGAGGGCGAACAGCCAGAAATCGTGTTACATATTGGCACAAATGATATAGCCAGAAATACGATTGAGGATATAAAAAGTGATTTCAGGGAGTTAGGATGGAAGCTGCAGAGCAGGACGAACAGAGTAGTGTTCTCTGGTTTGCTACCGGTGCCATGAGATAGCGAGGTGAGGAACAGGGAGCGGGCGCAGCTGAACACGTGGCTACGCAGCTGGTGTAGGAGGGAGGGCTTCAGATATGTAGATAATTGGGATGCCTTCTGGGGAAGGTGGGACCTGTACAAGAAGGACGGGTTGCATCTGAACTGGAAGGGGACCAATGTCCTGGGTGGAAGGTTTGCTCGAGTAGTTTGAGAGGGTTTAAACTAGTATGGCAGGGGGGTGGGAACCTGAGCTATATACCAGAGGTGAGCGTTGATGCAGGTGAGGCAGTAGCAAGAGGTAGACCAGCTAGTGGGAAGGATTTTCCTGGGAAGGAACCAAGGGATCGGTTAAAGTGTTTTTGCTTTAATGCAAGGAGTATCAGGAATAAAAGTGATGAACTTAGAGCATGGATCAGTACCTGGTGCTATGATGTTGTGGCCATAACAGAGACATGGGTTTCTCATGGGCAGGAATGGTTGCTGGATCTTCCAGGGTTTAGAACATTTAAAAAGAATAGGGAGGGGGGAAAAAGAGGAGGGGGTGTAGCACTACTAATCAGAGAGGGTATCACAGCTACAGAAGCTTCCATTGTCGAGGAAGATCTGCCTACTGAGTCAGTATGGGTGGAAATTAGGAACAGCAAGGGAGTAGTCACCTCGTTAGGGGTTTACTACAGGCCCCCCAATAGCAGCAGGGAGATTGAAGAAATCATAGGTCGACAGATTTTGGAAAAGTGTGCATGCAGTAGGGTTGTTGTAATGGGTGACTTTAACTTTCCTAATATTGATTGGAACCTCCTTCGAGCAGAAGATTTGAATGGAGCTGTTTTTGTAAGGTGTGTTCAGGAGGGTTTCCTAACGCAGTATGTTGACAGGCCGACGAGGGGAGAGGCCATTCTAGACTTGGTGCTCGGAAACGAGCCGGGGCAGGTATCAGATCTTGTCGTGGGAGAGCATTTTGGTGATAGTGACCATAACTGCCTCACATTCTACATAGCTATGGAGAAGGAGAGGATTAGGCAAAATGGGAGGATATTTAATTGGGGAAGAGGAAACTATGATGCGATTAGACATGAGTTAGGAAGCATGGACTGGGAGCAGTTGTTCCATGGTAAGGGAACTATAGACATGTGGAGACTGTTTAAGGAACAGTTGTTGGGAGTGATGAGTAAATATGTCCCTCTGAGACAGGCAAGAAGGGGCAAAATAAAGGAACCTTGGATGACGAGAGCGGTGGAGCTTCTTGTGAAAAGGAAGAAGGTAGCTTACATAAGGTGGAGGAAGCTAGGGTCAAGTTCAGCTAGAGAGGATTACATGCAGGCAAGGAAGGAGCTCAAAAATGGTCTGAGGAGAGCCAGGAGGGGGCACGAGAAAGGCTTGGCAGAAGGAATCCGGGAAAACACAAAGGCATTTTACACTTACGTGAGGAATAAGAGAATGATCAACGAAAGAGTAGGGCCGATCAGGGATAGCATAGGGAACTTGTGTGTGGAGCCTGAGGAGGTAGGGGAAGCCCTAAACGAGTTTTTTGCTTCTGTCTTTACGAAAGAAACGAACTTTGTAGTGAATGAAACCTTTGAAGAGCAGGTGTGCATGCTGGAATGGATAGAGATAGAGGAAGCTGATGTGCTGAAAATTTTGTCAAACATTAGGATTGACAAGTCGCCATGCCCGGACCAGATTTGTCCTCGGCTGCTTTGGGAAGCGAGAAATGCAATTGCTTCGCCACTTGCGAAGATCTTTGCATCCTCGCTCTCCACTGGAGTCGTACCTGAGGACTGGAGAGAGGCAAATGTAATTCCTCTCTTCAAGAAAGGAAATAGGGAAATCCCCGGCAATTATAGACCGGTAAGTCTCACGTCTGTCGTCTGCAAGGTGTTAGAAAGGATTCTGAGGGATAAGATTTATGACCATCTGGAAGAGCATGGCTTGATCAAATACAGTCAACACGGCTTTGTGAGGGGTAGGTCATGCCTTACAAACCTTATCGAGTTTTTTGAGGATGTGACTAGAAAAGTTGATGAGGGTGGAGCTGTGGATGTGGTGTATATGGACTTCAGTAAGGCATTTGATAAGGTTCCCCATGGTAGGCTCATTCAGAAGGTCAGGAGGAATGGGATACAGGGGAACTTAGCTGCTTGGATACAGAATTGGCTGGCCAACAGAAGACAGCGAGTGGTAGTAGAGGAAAATATTCTGCCTGGAAGTCAGTGGTGAGTGGGGTTCCACAGGGCTCTGTCCTTGGGCCTCTACTGTTTGTAATTTTTATTAATGACTTGGATGAGGGGATTGAAGGATGGGTCAGCAAGTTTGCAGACGACACAAAGGTCGGAGGTGTCGTTGACAGTGTAGAGGGCTGTTGTAGGCTGCAGCGGGACATTGACAGGATGCAGAGATGGGCTGAGAGGTGGCAGATGGAGTTCAACCTGGATAAATGTGAGGTGATGCATTTTGGAAGGTCGAAGTTGAAAGCTGAGTACAGGATTAAGGATAGGATTCTTGGCAGCGTGGAGGAACAGAGGGATCTTGGTGTGCAGATACATAGATCCCTTAAAATGGCCACCCAAGTGGACAGGGTTGTTAAGAAAGCATATGGTGTTTTGGCTTTCATTAACAGGGGGATTGAGTTTAAGAGTCGTGAGATCTTGTTGCAGCTCTATAAAACTTTGGTTAGACCGCACTTGGAATACTGCGTCCAGTTCTGGGCGCCCTATTATAGGAAAGATGTGGATGCTTTGGAGAGGGTTCAGAGGAGGTTTACCAGGATGCTGCCTGGACTGGAGGGCTTATCTTATGAAGAGAGGTTGACTGAGCTCGGTCTCTTTTCATTGGAGAAAAGGAGGAGGAGAGGGGACCTAATTGAGGTATACAAGATAATGAGAGGCATAGATAGAGTTCATAGCCAGAAACTATTTCCCAGGGCAGAAATGGCTAGCACGAGGGGTCATAGTTTTAAGCTGGTTGGTGGAAAGTATAGAGGGGATGTCAGAGGCAGGTTCTTTACGCAGAGAGTTGTGAGAGCATGGAATGCGTTGCCAGCAGCAGTTGTGGAAGCAAGGTCATTGGGGTCATTTAAGAGACTGCTGGACATGTATATGGTCACAGAAATTTGAGGGTGCATACATGAGGATCAATGGTCGGCGCAACATTGTGGGCTGAAGGGCCTGTTCTGTGCTGTACTGTTCTATGTTCTATGTTCTATTTAGACAGGGTGGTTAAAAATATGTTTGCGCACTTGCTTTCATTGCTCTGTCCTTTTTGAGTATAGAAATTGGGAAGTCACTATTCTATAGTAAAGGTATTAGTAATCTGGAGAGAGTTCATAAAAGATGTACCAGGATGTTACCGGGTAAAAAAGGTTTGAGCTATAAAGGGAAGATGGATAGGTTGGGACCTTTTACACTGGAACATAATACATTGAGAGGCAACCTTTAAAGCTTATAAAATAATGATGGGTATAGATAGAGTTAAAGGTAGTTGTCTTTTCCCTAGGATGGGGGATTTCAAGAATAGTAGGCACATTTTTAAGATGAGAAGACAGCAGTTTAAAAAAGACATGAAGGGCAATTTTTTTTGTGTGGAATGAACTATTTGAGGAAGTAGTGGATGTGGGTTCCCTTACAACATTCAAAAGACATTCAATAAGTATACGAATAGGAAAGGTTTGGAGGGATATTGTCCAGGAGCAGGCAG
Source organism: Stegostoma tigrinum (assembly GCF_030684315.1). Lineage (NCBI taxonomy): Eukaryota > Metazoa > Chordata > Chondrichthyes > Orectolobiformes > Stegostomatidae > Stegostoma > Stegostoma tigrinum. The sequence continues at coordinate 50,778,545 of NC_081359.1, read as the reverse complement.
GTGGGACTATTTTAGTTTGAGATTACGTTCGGCATGGACTGGTTGGACTGAAGGATCTGATTCTGTGCTATGTGACTTTAAGCATGGTTGTGCAGGCTTGAAGGGCTGAAAAGCCTACACGTGTACCTTTTTTTTAATGCTTCTGTGTTGCAAACAATTTTGAACGATGAGGCTTGGGCCCAAGCTTTTTACTACAGTCAGTGGAAACTGAATCAGCTACTTCTCATACAAGATCAGAACCAAGGTTGTACCCTTAATCTGTAAAGGTTCCCTGATAAAGGTGCTCAGTCTAGCCGAGGCTTACACAAAGTTAAGGGTGGAGTCCCCAGCAAATTTTGTCATAAAGACTGGTTCTGCAATCACCGATATCGCTGCACCAGTATCACCCTCCATGAGAGGTGGGTGAACCTTTAACCACATATTTTGACAGAGGTAGTAGGAACTGCTGATGCTGGAGAATCTGAGAATAACAAGGTGTAGAGTTGGATCAAGACAGCAGGCCAAGCAGCATCAAAGGAGCAGGAAAGCTGATGTTTTGGGTCTGCACCCTTCTTCAGAAATGGGGGGAGGGAAGGGGATTCTGAAATAAATACAGAGAGGGGGAACATGGGTGAAAGAGCAGATAGGTGGAGAGGAGACAGACAGGTCAAGGAGGCAGGGAAGGAGCCACTAAAGGCAAGTGTAGTTGGGGAGTTAGAACACAGAAAATTACAGCACAGCTACAGGCCCTTCGACCCTGCAAGCCTGTGCCGATCGAGATCCTCCGTCTAACCTGTCATCTGTTTTCTAAGGGTCTGTGTCCATTTGCTCCCCGCCCATCCATGTACCTGTCCAAATATATCTTAAAAGACACTAATGTGTCTGTGTCTACCACCTCCGCTGACAACACATTCCAGGTACCCAACACCCTCTGCGTAAAGAACTTTCCATGCACATCTCCCTTAAAGTTTCCTCCTCTCACTTTGAATGCATGACTCCTAGTAATTGAGTCCCCCAATTTTTGGGGGGGGAGGAGGCAAGCTTCTTGCTATCCACCCTGTCTATACCCCTCATGATTTTTAGACCTCAATCAGGTCCCCCATCAATTTCCATCTTTCTAATGAAAATAATCCTTCTATTCAACCTCTCTTCATAGCTAGCACCCTCCATACTAGGCAACAGCCTGGTGAACCACCTCTGTACCCTCTCCAAGGTGTCCACATCCTTTTGGTAATGTGGTGACTAGAATTGTACACAGTACTCTAAATGTGGCTGAACCAAAGTCATATACAACTGCAACATGACCAACTCTTGTACTCAATACCCTGTCCGATGAAGGAAAGCATGCCATATGCCTTCTTGACCACCCTTTTGACCTGCATTGCCACCTTCAGGGAACAATTGACCTGAACACCCAGAACTCTCTGTTCATCAATTTTCCCAGGACTTTTCCATTTACTGTATAGTTCGCCCTTGAATTAGATCTTCTAAAATGTATCACCTCACATTTGCCCGGATTGAACTCCATCTGCCCAATTCTCCAGTCTATCTATAGTCTGCTGTAATCTCTGACAGCCCCCTTCACTATCTGCTACTCTACCAATCTTAGTGTCATCTGCAAACTTGCTGATCAGACCACCTGCACCTTCCTCCAAATCATTTACGTACATCACAAACAACAGTGGTCCCAGCACAGATCCCTGTGGAACACCACTAGTCACAGGTCTCCAATTTGAGAAACTCCCTTCTACTACTACTCTCTATCTCCTGTTGCCTCGCCAGTTTTTTTTAATCCATCTAGCTAGCACACCCTGGACCCCATGTGACTTCACTTTCTCCATCGGCCTGCCATGGGGAACCTTATCAAATGCCTTACTGAAGTCCATGTATGACATCTACAGCCTTTCCCTCATCAATCAACTTTGTCACGTCCTCAAAGAATTCTATTAAGTTGGTGAGACATGACCTTCCCTGCACAAAACCATGTTGCCTATCATTGATAAGCCCATTTTCTTCCAAATGGGAATAGATCCTATCCCTCAGTATCTTCTCCAGTAGGTTCCCAGCTACTGACATCAGGGTCACTGGTCGATAATTACCTGGATTATCCTTGCTACCCTGCTTAAAGAAGGGGACAACATTAGCAAGTCTCCAGTCCTCTGGAACCTCACCCGTGTCTAAGGATGCTGCAAAGATATCTGTTAAGGCCCTGGCAGTTTCCTCTCTCGCTTCCCTCAATACCCTGGGATAGATCCCATCCGGACCGGGGACTTGTCCACCTTAATGTCTTTTAGGATACCCAACACTTCTTCCTTCCTTATATCAACTTGACCTAGAGTAAGCAAACATCTATCCCCAACCTCAACATCTGTCATGTCCCTATGTGAATACCGATGCAAAGTGCTCATTAAAAGTGTCACCCATTTTCTCTGACTCAGCGCATAACTTTCCTTCTTTGTCCTTAAGTAGGCCAATCCTTTCTCTAGTTACCCTCTTGCTCTTTATATATGAACAAAAGGCTTTGGGATTTTCCTTAACCATGTTTGCCAGCAATATCTCATGTCCTCTCAGCCCTCTTAATCCCTCATTTCAGATTCGCTCTACATTCCTGATATTCTTGCAAAGCTTCGTCTGTCTTCAGTCGCCTAGATCTCATGTATGCTTCCTTTTTCCTCTTGGCTAGTCTCACAAGTTAGGGTGGGGATTGGTCAGTCATGGAGGCAGGGATGAGGCTAATAGATGGGGGTGGGGATTGAGGTGGGAGGACTGGATACGTGGGAGAAGGTGCGGACAGGTTAGGGAGGCGGGGACGAGCTGGGCTGGTTTTGGGATGCGGTTGGGGGAGGGAAGATTTTGAAGCTTGTGAAGTCCACATTGAGACCGTTGGGCTCCAGGGTTCCTGAGCAAAACATGAGGTGCTGTTCCTGCAGCCTTCGGGTGGTGTTGTCGTGGCACAGGAAGCCTGGGATGGACATGTTGTCCAAGGAGTGGGAGGGTAGTTGAAGTGGGTTGTGACTGGGAGATGCAGTCGTTTGTCGTGAACCGAGCATAGGCGTTCCACAAAGCGGTCTCTTAGCCTCCACTTGGTTTCCCCAATGTCGAGGAGGCCACATCGGGAACAGTGAATACACGATACCATATTAGCAGATGTGCAGGTGAACATCTGTTTGATGTGGAAGGTTTCCTTGGGGCCTAGGATGGGGATGAGGGGGGAGGTGTAGGGGCAGGTGTAACACTTCCTGTGGCTGCAGAGAAAAGTGCTGGGGGTGTTGGGGCTGGTGGGGTGTGTGGAACAGACAAAGGAGTCATGGATCCTTCTGGAAGGCAGATAAGGTTGGGGAAGGAAAAATGTCTTTGGTAATGGGGTCAGATTGCAGATAGCGGAAGTGCTGGAGGATGATGCATTGGATCCGGAAGTTGGTGGGGTGGTACGTGAGGACTAGGGGGATTCTGTTTTGGATGTTATTTGTGGGGAGGGGGTGTGAAGGATGAGTTGCGGGAAACGTGGTTGAGGCTGCTTTCGACCAGAGTGGATGGGAAGTTGCGGTCCTTGATTAACGAGGGCATCTGGGATGTCCGGGAGTGGATTACCTCATCTCGGGAGCAGATGCAGCGGAGACAAAGGAATTGGGAATAGGGGATGGCCTTTTTGCAGGAAGATGGGTGAGAGGAGGTGTATTCTAGTTAGTTGAGGGAGCCGGTAGGCTTGAAATGGATATTGGTTTCCAGGTGGTTGCCAGAGATGGAAACAGAGAGGTCCAGGAAGGAGAAAGAGGTATTGGAGACGGTCCAGGTGAACTTGAGGTTGGGGTGGAAAGTGTTAGTGAAGTGGATGAACTGTTCGAGCTTGTGGGAGCACGAGGCGGCACCGCTACTATCGATGTAACTAAGGAAGAGGTGGGGGATAGGGACAGAGATACTTCAGAAGAGGAATTGTTCCACGTATCCTACAAAGAGGCAGGCATAGCTTGGGCCCATGCAGGTACTCATGGCCACCCCCTTTGTCTGTAGGAAGTGGGAGGAATGAAGGAGGAGTTGTTAAGGGTGTGGACGAATTCAGCTAAGTGGATAAGGCTGTCAGTGGAGGGGGGACCGGTCAAGCCTGTGGAACAGGCAAAAGCAGAGGGTCTTTAGGCATTTGCATGGGGAATGCAAGCATATAGGGAATGGACGTCCATGGTGAAGATGAGTTGTTGGGGACCATGGAATCGGAAGTTCTTGGGGAGGTAGAGAGCGTGGGTGGTGTCACGGGCATAGGCTGGGAGTTCCTGGACCAGAGTGGAAAAAAATGGAGTTGAGATAAATGGAGATAAGTTCAGTGAGGCAGGAGCAGGCGGAGACAATGGGTGACTGGGGCAGTCAGGTTTGTGGATTTTGGGAAAGAGATAGAAATAGGCAGTGCAGGATTGGGGAACGATGCAGTTGGAAGCTGTGGGTGGGAGATCACCTAAAGTGATGAGGTTGTGGACGGTCTGAGAGATGATGTTTTGGTGGTCGGGGGTGGGGCATGATCAAGGGGGCGGTAGGAGGAGGTATCAGAGACCTGGTGCCTGGCCTCGGCGATGTAGAGGTCAGTGTGCCATACTACAACTGTGCCACCCTTGTCCACAGGTTTTATAGTGAGGCTGGGGTTGGAATGGAGGGAGCAGACGGCTGCACGTTCATTGGGGGAGAGGTTGGAGTGGGTGAGAAGGGTGGAGAGGTTGAGGCGGTTGATGTCTTGACGGCAGTTGGAGATGAAGAGTTCAAGGGAGGGTAGGAGGCCTTTTGATATTTTGATGAATTCTGGTTTAGATGTTGCTAAGCCATTTAACTGTTCCAAGCCAGATGTTGGTGGGCTTTCTAGGGTGTGCACCTTCCTGAATATGAGGCTATGAGTTCTCTTACTCCATTTGGGCATAGTGTGACTCTTTCCCTGTTAAGTTCACATACCAACAGCAACTGTGATAGCTTGCTGGACCTGAAGAAAATGCTAAACGTTTGAACAAAGCTTGGCTTTGTTTTGGGGTGTTGCTGTGGGATAACCTCGAGTCCCTGTGTTCAGGATTCATCCTGAGTGAGGCTATGCAATTGTTTTCATTCAGGTGGTGTCCCCTAAGCTCAGTCGGCTGGTGAGGGGTCCACTTCCACCAGCACGTCCTCTAATTCATATCTTCCACTTGCTGCAATTTCTAATGACAAAACCAGTTTAGTACCTGTTTGAAGTCTAATTGGGCATCAGCTAGGAGGAGCTTTTGCATGGTTAGATCATTAATCCCACATATCAAACAGTCTCTCAGCATCTCATTAAGGATTAAACCAAAGTTACATGCCTCTACCAGTTATCTTAACCTCATCAAAAATCCTGACATGGATTCCCCTGGTTCTTGAGCTGCCAAGTATTACCAGTAGTATCTCAGAATTCAAAGATGGCATGGTGGTTCAATGGTTAGCAGCACTGCTGCGTCACAGGGCCAGGAACCTGGGTTCAGTTCCACATTCAGGTGACTGTGGAGTTTGCCTGATTTCCCTGTGTCTCTGGATGTGAGTTTGCTCGCTGAGCTGGAAGGTTAGTTTTCGGATGTTTCGTCACCATTCTAGGTAACATCATCAGTGAGCCTCCGACGAAGCGCTGGTGTTATGTCCCGCTTTCTATTTATCTGGTTAGGTTTCCTTGGGTTGGTGATGTCATTTCCTGTTCTTTTTCTCAGGGGATGGTAGATTGGCTCCAAGTCAATGTGTTTGTTGATGGAGTTCCGGTTGGAATGCCATGCTTCTAGGAATTCTCGTGCTTGTCTCTGTTTGGCTTGTCCTAGGATGGATGTGTTGTCCCAATCAAAGTGGTGTCCTTCCTCATCTGTATGTAAGGATACGAGTGATAGTGGGTCATGTCGTTTTGTGGCTAGTTAATGTTCATGTATCCTGGTGGCTAGCTTCCTGCCAGTTTGTCCAATGTAGTGTTTGTCACAGTTGTTGCAAGGTATTTTGTAGATGATGTTCGTTTTATTTGTTGTCTGTATAGGGTCTTTTAAGTTCATTAGCTGTTGTTTTAGTGTGTTGGTGGGTTTGTGGGCTACCCTGATGCCAAGGGGTCCGAGTAGTCTGGCAGTCATTTTGGAAATGTCTTTGATGTAGGGGAGATTGGTTATGGTTTCTGAGCCCGTTTTGTCTGTTTGTTTGGGTTTGTTGCTAAGAAATCGGCGGACTGTGTTCATAGGGTACCATTCTTTTTGAATATGCTGTATAGGTGATTTTCCTCTGCTCTGTGTAGTTCCTTTGTGCTGCAGTGTGTGGTGGCTTGTTGGAATAATGTTCTAATGCAGCTTCGTTTGTGGGTGTTGGGATGGTTGCTCCTGTAGTTCGGTATTTGGTCCGTATGTGTTGCTTTTCTGTAGACGCTGGTTTGAAGTTCCCCATTGGCTGTTCGCTCTACTGTGACATCTAGGAATGGCAGTTTGTTGTTGTTTTCCTCCTCTTTTGCGAATGTTATGCCAGTAAGGGTATTATTGATGGTCTTGAATGTTTCCTCTAATTTGTTTTGTTTAGTGATGACAAAGGTGTCATCCACATAGCGGACCCAAAGTTTGGGTTGGATGATTGGCAGAGCTGTTTGTTCGAGTCTCTGCATTACTGCCTCTGCTAAGAACCCTGATATCGGAGATCCCATGGGTGTACCGTTGGTTTGTCTGCAGGTTTTGTTATTGAAAGTGAAGTGGGTGGTAAGGCATAGGTCCACTAGGTTGATGATGTTGTCCTTGCTGATGAGGTTGGTGGTGTCTGTTGTATGTGTCTTCTGTTCTTCTAATAGTGTCATCAGTGTTTCTTTGGCCAGGTTGATGTTGATGGATGTGAACAGGGCTGTTACGTCAAAGGAGACCATTATTTCATCCTCTTCTATCTTGGTGTCTTTGGTGTTCAGGAATCCAGCGCTGCGTCAGAGGCTCACTGATGATGTTACCTAGAATGGTGACGAAACGTCTGAAAACTAACCTTCCAGCTCAGCGAGCAAACTCACATCCAGAACCTCAACCTGAGCTACAAATCTTCTCAAAATTCCCTGTGTCTGCGTGGGTTTCTGCTAAGTGCACTGGTTTCCTCCTACATTCCAAAGATGTGCAAGTTAGGTGGATTGGCCATGCTAAGTTGTCCTGTAGTGTCCAGGGATGCTAGCTTAAGTATGGTATTCATGGGAAATGCAGGGTTACGGGGGTCGAATGCACTTTGGAGGCTTTGTTTGGATTCATTGTCCTGAATGACCTGTTTCCACACTGTGGGGATTCTGTGAAATTAGAGGCGGCTTGGGACTGTAATATTCCTTAACTAAATCCATCAACTCTTGAGAAGTTTTATATCTGGTGCTGCAGGAAATATTAGGCTTCTAACAATGGAAACTGCTGCAGGTCCAAGAGCTGTCAGGATAATTACTCATTGCTTTTCTTCTGCCCTATGTCATTCCTGGAAAAAACTTTTTTTTTCCCACATACTAGGTCCAGTCTTTGATGGTAGGATTGAATGAATCAAACTTCCCAAACAACAGCATAATGCTAGAAATGTTTACCCCAACTCAAAGATGACTGTTGAGAGCGAATTTCTTCAGGAGAGTACTTTTTTTTTCTCATCACTATTGAAATAATTCCACAGGGGCTGGTATCCTGTCACCAAATCACCCTTTATTTATACAGTTTATAGTACTTGATAATAGTTCCACTTTGTCAGAGTGAACAAAACTTAACACTCCTGTTTATATGTCAACTGGGGCTCCCTGGTTGGACAAGGTTAACAGCCCCAGTCAGGGAACTCATTCTATGGAGGTCCACCTGGCTGACTTCATTACTATTACTACATTTGGTGAGAAACCTGAGGTAAAATGGTTTATTTTTCCTTCAGCTTTCCTTTGCTGAAAGCTGTGACTTTTAATTACTAAGTGGAACCAATCCTCTGTACTTCCTGTGAATCAGTAAAAGCAATCAGAGATGGAAAACTGAAAAGTAGCATTCCGACCAGCGTAAGAACCACAAGCGTCATCCCTGTGAATAGGAACTACTGAACTGCCTCCCCATTCTTTCTCTTGTCTGTTTGTGTAAGAAGAGTTTGAGGGGATCTCCAAGAAGTTTATAAGTTTGATGGTGTTTTAATTTGTAAAATTATATGCCAACAGTTTACAATTCTTTACCTGCAGTTAGTCTAAAATAGTAATTTCTGTTAAGTGAACAAAATTGGATTAGTTTGATAACTCCTTCACTTTCCAGCCTTCTGATTTCTACCTCTACATTTGCTCCCAAGACAAATGGCACTGGTCAGGCCTTGGAGAACCGTTAAATTGCTTCCTGGTCAATATGCAAGGTGGACTTGGCTCCTCTGATAGTACTAAACCTTTTTGGATGACTTCTGGATACTTAATTCGGACTTCACTCAGGCAGTCCATTTTCTAATCAAAAAATGTTAAGCCAATCTGGGTGAATCTTTCTCAACCAATTTCACCCCACTGAGCTTGGGCTCAAGCCTTTTACTAAAAGCACTGGTAACTGATTTTCATGCAAGGACCAGAACTGAAGTTGCACACTTAATCTGTAAATGTTCCGTGGTATAGGTTCTCAGCCTAGCTGAGATCTTGAGCAAACTTAAGGGCTGGAATTCAGAGTGAATTTTGTCAAAAGACTGGTTCTGCCATCAATAAAATAGCCGTGCCAGTGTCAACATCCATTAGAACCATGAAATCATTCAACCAGACTTATTTTAATTGGTTCTGATTTTTGATGTGGCTAAGCAATCGAATCATTCCAAACCAGATGTAGGTGGACTTTTCATGGTATAAACTCTCCTGGATACCATTTTTGGATACTGGCTTATGAGTTATCTTACTCAATTTAGGTCTAATAGGACTCTTTAGCTCGAGTCTGCATTCCAGTAGCAACTACAATGGCTTGTCGACCTGGATCCTGAAGAAAATGTTGACCGTTCCTTCACATATCTATTCCCCATCAAGGTGTCTTCAGGGCTCTGCACTCTTTCCTGGGGAAAATAGCATAAACCATCTCCATCCACCATCAACCTCCTCTGCCTGGCCCAGATCATCCTCACTTTGACAAACTTTTCCTTTAACAACTCCCATTTTCTTCAGGTCAAAGGGGCGACCATGGGTACCTGCATGGGCCCCAGTTATACTTGTCTCTTTGTGGGGTACATGGAACATTACTTGTTTCAATCCTCCTCTGGCCTCCACCCATAACTGTTTCTCTGATACATTGATGACATTATCAGTGCTGCTTCCCTCTCTTGTCCAGAATTGGAAAAATTTACCTGTTTGTCTTCCAATTTTCATTGTACTCTCACTTTCTCCTGGTCCATCTCTGACTCCTCTATTCACTTCCTTGACATTTGTTTCCATTTCCAGTGATAGGCTGCCCACCAATATCCATTACAAACCCACTGACTCTTAATTAACTTAACTGTACATCTTCACACCCTGTTTCGTGTCAAGACTATTCGATTCTCCCAGTTCCTCTGTCACATCTACTGTGATGATGTCACCTTCAACAAGGGCACCTCAAATGTTGACCTCCTTCTTCAACCAAGGATTTCTTAGCACTGTGTTTGACAGCGCCCTCAGCCATGTCCTACCCATCTCCACTTTGGCCCTGACCACCTCACCTCCCTTCCACAATAGTGACAAGTCCTCACCTACCCTCCCACGAGGATTCATGTGCAAAGGATCTTTACCCATCGTGACCACCACTTCCAGCAGCATGACATCACCAGAGACATTCCCCTTCCCTCCCCCCCCTTGTCAGCATTCCGCAGAGACCAGTTCCTCCAGGATGCCTTGGTCCACTCCTCCACTCCCAACATGTGTTCCCATAACCCCACAGCACCTTCCCATGCAGTCACAGATGATGTAACACCTGCCCATTTATTTCCTCCATCCTCACTATCCTAAGCTCCAAACAAACCTTCCAGGTGAAGCAGTGATCTACTGCACTTCACTCAATGTAGTCTACTAAATTCGCTGTTCACAATGTGGTCTTACCTATTTTACAGAGACAAAGCACAGACCTGGCATTTTGCAGAATACTTACGCTCAATTCACGGAAATCACCCTGAGCTTCCGGTTGCCTGCCACTTCAATACAACACCATGTTCTCTGGCCAACACCTGCCTCGAGCTTCCTATAGGGCTTTAGTGAAGCTCAGCACAAGCTAGAAAAACAACATCTCACTTTTCTGCTTGAGAGCTCTGCAGTCTTTTGGACTCTATCGAGTTCAACAATTTTAGGGCTTCAGCACTTTCTTCCATCTCCTAATCCAACCCCCACACACCAGCTGACGTTTCGGGCCTAGACCCTTCATCAGACCCTCTCTGATGAAGGGTCTATGCCCGAAACGTCAGCTTTTGTGCTCCTGAGATGCTGCTTGGCCTGCTGTGTTCATCCAGCCTCACATTTTGTTATCTTGGAATTCTCCAGCATCTGCAGTTCCCATTATCTCTTCCCCCCCACACACCAGGTCTTGTCATCACATGGGCTGCTACCACAAACAACCAATTGTTAGCCACAAATGATTCCAATTAGCAGCTATTCATTCTCCCAGGATGACCTTTATGTATTCCTTTGTCCATCCAACTATCCTTCTCTCTTTTTGGGTTCTATTTTCATTTATCATTTACTCCTTCACTCCTTCTTTAGTATTTATGAAACAATCTTTTCCCAACTACAAACAGTTCTGAAGAAGGGTCACTGGACCCAAAATGTTTCGTCTGCTTTTTGTCCACAGATGCTACCAGACCTGCTGTGTTTTTCCAGTAATTTTTTTTTGATTTCTGATTTCCAGCATCTGCAGCTCTTTCTTTTTTGATAAGGAAATACCATTGGATGTGATATTTGGATTTTCATAGGTTTTCAATAAGATCCCACACAGGAAGAAAAAATAGGCTACCTGTGAATTTACTGTCATAGATTTAGGATTAGTCCATGGAAATAAAACAAAGGAGGAAAAAATGGGTCATGCCCAAGTTGGCAGTCAGTACCTATTAGGTTACGGTAGAGTCAATGCTTAGATCCCAACTGTTGGCAGGATAAGTTAATGATTTGAATATGGTGACCAAATGTAATATTTCCAGATTCACAGATAATGCACAATTAGATGGAAATGTGTGATGTGAGTATGATAGAGATTTCAAGGGAATTTGGACAGATTGTATGAGTGAACAAGACCACAGCAGCTGGAATAAACTGTGGATTAATGTGAGGCTATCCATTTTGGTAGGAGGAACAGAAGTGCACAGTATTTCTTTAATGGTAAAAGAATAGGAAGTGTTGAAGTTCAAAACGACCTGAATGTACTTGTTCATAAGTCAACCGAAGGTAAACATGCAGAATTGGCAAGAAATTAGAAAGGCAAGTAATATGCAAATAAATTTCAAGTATAAGAGCAAAAATGTCTTATGGCTGTATAGAGCCTTGGAGAGATCATGTCAGATATACTGTGTGTAGTTTTGGTCCCCTTCCTTCACGAGGGTGTACTTTCCATTGAGAGTGTGTGGTGGAGGTTCACCAAATTAATTCCTGGGATGACAGGACTCTCCTATAAAGAGAGATTAAGGAGTCTGGGTCTGTATTTCAAAGTTCAGAAGAATTAAAGGTAAAGATAATCTCATTGAAATTTACTAAATTCTTAAACGGATGGAGAGGATCCGGTGTGGAAAGCATGTTAACCTGGCCTGGAAGCAGGGGACATAATTACAGGGTAAGGGGCAAACCATTTAGGACTGAGATGAAAAGGAATTTCTTCACTCAACGGGGAGAAAGGGTAGTGCATCTTTGGAATTCTCTACGTATGAGGGTTTTTAGGAACTCAATCATTGAGAAATTTCAAGCTAGATATTAATACATTTCTAGATACTGATGATATTGAGAGATAACCCAGTCAGGTAGTGCTGAGCAGATGATCAGCCATGATTAAGAACAAGGAAGCATATTTAAGAGGCTAAATAGCCTTCCTAGGCTTTTATTTTCCTTGTTTATGTTGCACCAAGTGGTTCTGAAGGATTTGCCGTCAAAGGAGAGGAAAGAGATTCCTCTCCGATTTTCAGTAGTTTGTTTGAATTTATTCCAGTCGACAGTGAGATTGCTGAATGGTTTTCGGACATGTGTTTCCATTTCTACTAATGGACAATGAAGGCATCTTTGTATTCTTATGAGTGTGCCTTGTTCCTACATGGGCTGAAAATTCAATGAGCTACTTGACTAGATCCATGTGCAAGTGAATGTAAGAATAGGAGGATAGGGCAGATAAATACATAGATAAAACATTGGTGCAGGGGACAGGGATTCAGAAACCTGGATCTTTTCTGGGGGAGGGGTGACCTGTTCAAGGTGGACTGGTTGCACCTGAACTAGAGGGGGCCCAATATCCTGACGGCAGATTTGCTACTGCTGCAAGGGAGGGTTTAAACTAGATTGGCAGAGGGGTGGGATCCTTAACACCAGAGAGGCAAGTGCAAGAATGGAAGGAGATACAGAAACGAGAAATAGTAAGATGGATAGGTCAGGCTGGAACAGGACAGGGGGCAAGAATGCCTGTTGGATTAAATTGCATCTACTTCAACGCAAGAGGCTGACAGGTTAGGCCAATTAACTTAGGGTGTGCATGGGTTGTGGGACTGGGATATTGTAGCCATTAGAAAAACATGGCTAAGGGACGGACAGGATCGGCAGCTCAATGTGCCAGGATATAATGTGCGTTAGGTGAGACAGAGGTGAAGAATAGAAGGGAGGGGGAGTTGTATTTTTTGATTAAGGGGAGTATCACAGTAGTAGTCCAGAGATGAAATAACTGACGGATCATCCAGTGTGTTGTGTGGGTGGAGCTAAGAAACAACAAGTGGGTGGTGACATTGTTGAGGTTGTACTATAGGCCCCCAAATAGTCAATGGGAATTAGAGGAATAAATATGCAGGCAGATTGCGGAGACTTGCAGGAGAAATAGGGTTGTCACAGTGGGACTTCTAATTATCCTAACATAGATTAGGACTGCCGTCATGTTAACGGCTTAGATGGGGAGGAGGGTGGAATTTGTTAAGTGTGTTCAGGTAAGTTTCCTCATCCAGTATACAGAGGGTCTGACTGGGGAAGGGGCAAAACTTGGCCTACTCTTTGGAAATTGGGCAGGACAGGGAACTAAGGTGTCACTGGGAGAGCACTTTGGGAACAGTGACCATAGTTCTATTAATGTTTTAGAGTAGATTTGTAGCTCAGATTGTGGATGTTGCGGTTGGTTGGCTTGCTGAGCTGGTTCATTGTTTTTCTGTAGATGTTTCATTACCCTGCTGGGTAACATCATCACTGCAGTATCCCATGAAGCACCGTTATGTTTTCCCCCCCTGTTATTTAAACTCTGGAATCCGTTTGGCTGGATTACCTCATTGCTGGTTTTTCTTTGCAGTGGAGTGTATATGGGATTGAGCTTTGTGTTTGTTGATGGCTTTCTTCATGGAGTACCAGGCTTCTAGGAATTCCCGTGCTTGTCTCTGCTTTGCTTGTCTTAAGATCTTGGTGTTATCCCAGTCGAATTGGTGTTTCTCCTTTTCCATGTGGATAGAGATGAGTGAATATTGGTCATGTCTTTTTGTAGCCAATTGATGTTCATGTACCCTTGTTGTTAATTTCCTGTTTGTCCGATATAGTGTTTGTCACAGTCCCTGCAAGGAATCTTGTGTATGACATTGGTCCTATCTATAGTGGGTAGTGGGTCTTTGATTTGGGTGAGCAGTTGTCGTAGGGTTGGTGTGGGTTTGTGTGCTACTCTGATGCCGAGTGGTCGTAGGTGTCTTGTGGTCAGTTCAGATATGTTCCTGATGTAAGGTAGCGTGATGACTGTGCCTGGGCGTGTAGTATCTTCCTGGTGTCTTTCATGTAATAGTCATCATCTGACCCAGTTTTTTGGGTATCCATTGTCTTTGAATACCTGGAGGATGTACTTTTCTCGGTGTAGCTCTGTGCTTGTCTGAATGTGTTGTTATCTGCTTAACTAACGTTCTCATGCCACGTCATTTGTGTGTGTTAGCGTGGTTGCTGTTGAAATTCAGTACTTGGTCAGTGTGTGTGGCATTCCTGTGCACCTTTGTTAGGAACTCTGCATTTGTCCTGCACCCTACCATGATGTCCAGAAATGGGAGCTGTTTGTTCTTCTCCTCTTCTCTGGTAAATCTGATTCCAGGGAAGGTGTTGTTTATTAGTTCGTGTGTCTCCTCCAGTTTGTTTTAATGATGACAAAGGTGTTGTTCACATAGCATATCCATAGTTTTGGTTGGATTAGTGGAACAGCCGTATTTCAAGTCTCTGCATCACCGCTTTGGCTGTTAGTCCGGAGATAGATAATCCCGAGGGCGTCCCATTGATCTGTTGGTATATTTGGCTGTTAAAGGTGAAGTGGGTGGTGACTCATTGATCCAGTAGCTTCAGCACGTTGTCGGTAGAGATGCTGTCACTGGGGTCTTGTTCCATTTTAGTAGTGCTGTCATTGAGTTTTGAGAAGATTTGTAGCTCAGGTTGAGTTTCTGGATGTGAGTTTGCTCGCTGAGCTGGAAGGTTAGTTTTCAGACGTTTCGTCACCATTCTAGGTAACATCATCAGTGAGCCTCCGGTGAAGCGCTCACTGATGTTACCTAGAATGGTGACGAAACGTCTGAAAACTAACTTTCCAGCTCAGCGAGCAAACTCACATCCAGTGCTGTCACCGTTTCCCTTGCTAGTGCTATGTCTATTGATGTGAATAGGGCAGTAACATCAAATGATACCACGGTCTCGATGGCTACCCACGAACAACTCTACTTCCTAGATGGATGCCTCAGGCAGCTTGAAATACAAACCCCTCATCAACAACCCACAAACTCGCAAAACAGCAGAACAAAATGGCTGCAGGATGGTAAAGTAACGGAAGTACCCCTTTAGACCCAAAGTCTCCCTACCAGGCACACCATTACATAGATTACCAAGGGATTACAAAGGAGACTAAAAGCACGTCGTCAACAAGTCACTCCACTCCATCCACTCAGCCCAAGAGTTCCTCAATTCCATCAAGGACAATAGACTAGATGACGACAAGACCATAGTATCGTTTGACGTTACTGCCCTAATCGTATCGATAGACATACCACTAGCAAGGGAAACAATGACAGCACTACTAAAACAAGAACAAGACCCCAGCGGCACCATCTCCACAGACAACATGCTGAAGCCAATGGACCTATGCGTCACCACCCTCTTCGCCTTTAACAGCCAAATATACGAACAGATCAACGGGACACCCACAGGATCACCTATCTCTGGATTAACAGCCGAAGCGGTGATGAAAGAGACTTGAAAGTACGGCCCTTTCACTAATTCAACCAAAAATATGGATATGCTACATGGACAACACCTTTGTCAACATTAAATGGACCAAACTGGTGGAGACACATGAACTAATAAACAACACACTCATTGGAATCAGATTCACCAGAGGAGAAAAGAAGAACCAACTGCTCCCATTCCTGAATACCATGGTAGAGTGCAGGGCAAATGTGGAATTCCTAACAAAGGTACACAGGAAATTGACACACACACTGACCAAATACTGAATTTCAACAGCAACCACCCTAACACACAGACACAAACAAAGTTGCGTGAGAACATTATTTAAACGGGCATCAACACATTCAGGAAGCACAGAGCTACACCGAGAAGAGGAGTATATCCTCTAGGTATTCAAAGACAATGGATGTTTGAAAAGCTGGGTCAGAAGATGCCTATTACACAAACAACACCAGGAAGATACTACATGCCCTGACACAGTCATCACACTACCTTCCATCAGGAACACATCCGAACTTACCCGAAGACACCTATGACCACTGGGCATCAGAGTAGCAAACCCACATCAACCCTACAACTGCTCAACCAAACCAAAGACCCACGAGGGACAGGACCAATATCATATACAAGATTCTCTGCAGAGAGTGTGACAAACACTATATCGGACAAACATGAAGGAAATTAGCAACAAGGGGTACACAAACATCAATTGGCTACAAAAAGACATGACCAATGCTCACTCATCTCTATCCACATGGATAAGGAGAACCACCAATTCGACCAGGGCAATGCCAAGATCCTGGGACAAAAGAAACTGCAAAAGAAAACCAGAAGTGAGGTAATCCAGCTAAACAGACTCCACAGTTTAAATAACAGGTGGGAAAACACAACAGCCCTTCATCAGAGGCTGCACTGACAATGTTACCCAGCAGGGTAATGAAACATATGCGGAAAAACAACAAACCAGTTCGTCGAGCCAACCAACCACAATAGTTCAATTACTTTTAAAACTGTCATAGAGAAGAACAAAATTGGTTCACAGGTGCAAGTTCTAAACTGGGGCAAGATGAATTTTGAAGGAATTATACAGGAGATTGCAGGGGTTGATTGGAGTAGTTTGTTTGCAGGCAAATGGACCTCTGGCAAGTGGGAGGCCTTTAAAGTTCAAGGGCTGTACATTCCTGTGAGGGTGAACGGCAAGATCGGCAGGAGAAGGGAAGCCTGGATGACGAGATATTCAGGCTTTGACCAGAAAAAAGGAGGCATGGCTCAGGAACAGGCAACTGGCATCAAGGAAATCCCTGGAGGTATAGAAGAGATACAGTAGTTTACTGAAGAAAGAAATCAGGAGGGGAAAAGGGGGCACAAGATAACTTTGGCTGAGAAGATTAGGGTGAATCCAAAGAGATTTTATAAATATATTAAAGGAAAAAAAATAACTAGAGACAGCATAGGATGCCTCAAGGATCAAAGTATACATCTCTATGTGGAACCGCAGGAGACGGGCGAGGTCCTCAATGAATATTTCTCCTCTGTGTTTACCATTGAGAAAGACATGAAGACTTGGGAAAGTTAGTGGAAATATCTCGAGGACAGTCCATATCACAGTAAAGGAGGTGTTGTAAGTATTAGAACGTATGAAGTTAGACAAATCTCCTGGTCCTGGTCAGATATATCCAAAAACCCTGCAAGAGGCTAGAGAAGAATTTGCAGGGGCCCTAGCTGATATACTTTAATCATTGTTAGCCAAGGATGAGGTACTGGAAGACTGGACTCGAATGTTGTGCCCTTAGTCAAGGGCTGCAGAGAAAAACCTGGGAATTATAGTTGAGCTTAACATATATGGTAGGTAAGTTAATTGAGAGGATTTTGAGGGATAAGATGTACATTTACTTCGAAAGATACGGTTTGACTGGGAGCAGTCGGCATGTGATGTCTCTCTGAAATACATATTCATCACAACTATACTGGCAGTATGAACCTTCCCTATCACAGTACTGAAAATCCCATATCAAGGTATCACCAGGATTTGTTAGCTTTGTGACGTGCATGAGTTATCTGATCAGCTTGTAAAACTTTGCACCATTTCTTAAAGGAAATGAAAAAAGTATACTTGAAGATGCGCTAAGAAGAAGGAAGTCACAAATAGCATCCAAGGTGGCTGTGATCGAGGTGCACTGTTCCTTATTTTTCTTTGACTGACTGACAATGCCATTTCCTCTCCTCCACTATCCATCTGAAGTGGAATAATCTTGACAACTGGCCCCATTCTTACTATCCAGTTGCAGACAAACAGTTTCCTGGAACAGCTTCTCTTCCTATTTTCATGCTATGACTTCTGTAGTTCCTTAGAAATCTATCCTTGGTGCACACTTATTTTCATTTATATGTTGTTTTTGATGATAAAATCTGAAAACCAGCAAAGTTCACAAGAAGCTGGCAACATTTGTTAATACATGCATTGTTTATGATTTGTCATGCTCTTTCTGCAACATCAATGATGTACTGAAATCTCCTCAGTGGCATCAGTCACCCCTAATTCTATAATCATGTACAGCTCCAAAACCATGTAAGGTATCAAATGCTAAAGGTGCGGGGTCTACATGAGGGTGTCTTAATCTGGGTGGAGACAGTGACCGAGTGTATTTGGAAACTTGATTCAAAATGCAATTTCAGTGCACAGGGGAAAAGAGGTGCTTTAAAACAAAGGTTCACAGCAATAATTAAAATGTGCTGAGTGAAATGTGAAGGGCTTTCTTGTTGCTTTTTTCAGCGTCCAGCATTTGATTCCCAATCTTGTGCAGCATAACATAGAACACAGATAAGAGTGGCATAGGAACAGGCCCTTCACCCAACCATGTTTGCGCCTACCATGATGTGATTAGTTTAGAATAACATTTGTCCGCAAATGGTCCATATCCCTCCATTCCCTGTCTTTTCATGTCTCTATCTAAATGCCTCTTAAACATGGTTATTATATCTGTTTCTACTACCTCATCTGGCAGCACATTCCAGGCACCTACCATCTTGTAAAAAATAAATTGCCTTGCACATCTCCTTTAAACTTACCCCCCTCACCTTAAACTTATGCCTCCTAGTTTTTGATATTTCCACCTAAGAAGATTCCAACTATTCACCCGATCTATGCCTCTCATAATTTTATATACTTCTATCAGGTTGCCCCTCAGCCTCCAACATTCTAGCAAAAACAATCCAAATTTGTCTAAGTTCTCCTTCCAATATGGGCAGCATCCTGGTAAACCTCATGTGCACCCTAGCCAGAGTCTCTGCATCATTCCTATATTGTGGCAACCAGAACAACACACAATATAATTCCACAGCATCTGCAGTTCCCATTATCTCTGATCACAAGTTTAACCTCACTGCGAAGCCTCTTCCAGTGATGCCTAACCTGAAAAAGTTACCCTCCTCCCTCCAGACCAACCTCAGGGGATCTCGCACCTATCTTCTCCTCTATCCATCTTCGGTCCACCTCCCCCTCTCTCCCTGTTCATTTCAGAACCCTCTCCCCATCCCCCTTCTCTGATGAAGGGTCTCAGCCCAAAATTTCAGCTTTTGTGCTCCTAAGATGCTGCTTGGCCTGCTGTGTTCATCCAGCTCCACACTTTGTTTTCTCAGATTCTCCAGCTTCTGCAATTCCCGTTATCACTGCACACAATATTCCAAATGTGGCCTATCTAAAATCTTATGCAGCTTGACTTGCCAACTTTTATACTCAATGCCCCGATTGATGAAGGCAAGCCACTGTATGCATTCATTACCATCTTATCGACTTGTGTTGTCTTTTTCAGAGAGCTTTGGATTTGCACCCTAAGATCCCTCTGTATATCAATGCTCCTAAGTGTCCTACATTTACTGTATACTTCCCTCTTGCATTTGATCTCCCAAAATGCATCAATTTACACTTGCCTGGATTGAACTCTGCCACTTCTCTGCCCAGTTTTCCAACTGATCTATATCCTGCTATATTGTTTGACAACCTTCCTCACTATCCACAACTCTACCAATTTTTTGTGTTGTCTGTAAAATTACTAATCAGACTGCCTGCATGTTTATCTAAGTCATTCATATATATTAATAAGAGGAGGTCCCAGCACTGACCTTTGTGGAACACTACTAGTCACCGACCTCTATTCAGAAAAAAAAAACACCTCTACAACTACCCACTCTCTTCTATTACCAAGCAAATTTCGTAGGCGACTTACCAAGTCACCACAGATATCATGTGACTTAATCTTCTGGACCAGCATACCATGAGGAACCTTGCCAAATACCTCAGTAGAGTCCAAACAAACAACATTCAATGCCCTAGCCTCATCAATTATCTTTGTCACTACCTCAAAAAATTCAGAGGTTTGTGAGACAAGACCTCCACTTTTGACTACCCCTATTAAGTCCATTCTTCTCTAAATGTAAGCTTACCCTGCTTTTAAGCATAACTCCAACAGTGATTGCATCTTTCTTATTTGAGTTCTGCACATATGACCTCACTAGATGAGCGCTCAAGATGTCCTCATTTAGTAAAGCTGCTGACATTCTCCACAATCAGAAATGTAATTCCACACCTTGTTCACATCCCTGTCCATCACACCTGAAACATCTAAACCCTGGAACACTGAGCAGCCAATCCTGCAAGGCTCCCAACCAAATTTTTGTACTGGCTACAACATCATAGTTCCATGTATTAACCCAGGCTCTAAGTTCATCTGCATTACCTGTTATACTCGTTGCATTAAAATAAATACACCGCTGTGGGCAGCACGGGGGCACAGTGGTTAGTACTGCTGCCTCCCAGCACCAGGGACCCGGGTTCGATTCCAGCCTTGGGCAACCGTCTGTGTGGAGTTTGCACATTCTCCCTGTGTCTGTGTGGGTTTCCTCTGGGTGCTCTGGTTTCCTCCCACAGTCCAAAGATGTGCAGGTTAGGTAGGTTGGCCATGTTAAATTTCCCATAGTATTCAGGGAGGTGTAGATTAGGTGGGTTATAGTGAGATGGGTCTGGGTGGGATGCTCTGAGGTTTGGTGTGGGCTTGTTGGACCAAAGGGCCTGTTTCCACACTGTAGGGATTCTATGATATTCATTAACTAGGCCCTGTCTGTTCTTCTTACTTGACATAACTTCTAACCTCCCCTTCAAGGCTCCATATGCTGATCCACTGCTCTGGTTCCCAGCTCGCATTCATGCCCTTTCGAGTGGCACTCTCAAACCTCCCTGCATGGATACTGGTGCACCTCCAGTTTAAGTACAACCTGTCTTTGTGTGGGTCCCTCTTGTCCTGGAAGAGGCTTCAATGATCCAGTTGTCTGAAGCCATCCCTCTCTCACCAACTGTATAGTCATGCATTCAAACTGTAGTATCTTCTTACTTCTGGCCTCACTAGCATGTGGCACAAAGAGTAATTCCATGATTACAATCCTAGAGGTCCTGCCTTGCAACTTTCCGTCTAACTCCCTAAATTACCTTTAGAGGACCTCATCTTTCCTGTTGCCTATGTCATTAGTACCAATATGGACCATGAATTCTGGCTACTCATACAACTCTTCCAGAACATCCTTTGCCTACTCAGAGACATCCTTGAACCTGGCTGCAGGGAGGCATCACACCATGCTGAAGTCTCACTCGTGGCTGCAGGAACACCTGTTCGTGCCCCTGAGAGGAACTCCATGTGATTAGTGACATTTGACTGCTCCATGATCTCCTACATCTCACAGGAGGAGCAAACCACTCCACTAACTGACATTACTATCCCCCTTGTAACTATTGGATTCACAAAGGAAACACCTTTCCTTTCTGTACCTTAATGCTGCTTGACCTCCTTAGCAAAGCCCAACGCTCACCAAAACCCACACTTCTCCCAGAATCCTCTTCAGTCACTTCTTACTATCACCCTCTGTTGGATCCTCTTCCTCTGATTAATCACCCTCTGTTGGAATCCTCTTTCTCTTATTAAGCACCTGCTCCTCTTCAAACCCCATTTCAGTTGTAGTGAGTGAACTGATTTGTCCCAGAATCCTCCTCAGTCACTTCTCACAACCACCTCTGATTGAGCAGGTAGATTAATATCAGGTATTGTTAAAAGCTGACGATTTTCTTGGTATTGTAAGCATTGTTAAGCTTACTGGCAGTGATAAAATCCATAGGCAGGGTGTAGGCTGCAATGTTATAAATTATCTACATAGCAATTATTAGTTAATTTATCCATGTTAGAGATGGTAGGTCAAATGATGTACTGCAGTTGTGGAATGTGGGAACTTCTGGGTGCCAATGTGATCCAAGACAAACACATCTACAGGAAGCACTGACAGCTGCAGGAACTTTGGCTCCGAGTTATTGAGTTGGAAACTGAAACTGCAGACACCAAGGCTTATCATAGAAAGGCAAAGTTACCTGGACACTTCAGTACAAGAAGCATTCACACCATTTCTGATAGGGTCTTCTGATTTGGTTAATGCTTAGGGACAAGATTGTGTAACTGCAATTGTTTGTTTTGGGCTTGTTTTGATTGGAGTTTAGAAGAGGAGTGATTTGATTGAGGTTTATGAGATCCTGAATGAGCTTGACAAGGCAGACATCGAAAGCCTGTTCCATCTTGTGGGTGAGTCTAAAACTAGAGATAGTGTTTTAAATTAGGGGGTGCTTTTTTAGGATAGAGATGGGGGTAATATTTTTTTCTTGATTTTAGAACTGTCTGCCTCAGAAAGCAGTGCAGGAAAGGTCATTGAATATTTTTTGGACAGAGCCTTTCACTGAAGTGATGGTACAATTAACTATGTCTCAGAAGAATTATACCACCGAAGCAGTGGGAAAACTGCCACAAAAGGTTGAGTTCCATCACATTTTCCAAATTCTTGTGACTGCCCATTCCTTATTAGAAAATTATTTGAAATAACTTTTTTAGTTTTGGTATTGCTTTTAGAACTGAATTGTTTTAAGAACTGGATATACTATTGAGCCAAAAGCAAAAATGACCAACATCCATCTGCAGCCTTGCACATGTATGCTAGAATCAGGATGCATGGTGTGATTTCTCGTTCACTGTCTCTCTTTGTGAGTTATAAATCATGTTGCGGCGCTAGTACGAAAAATATACACAATCCTAAGACCAAAGAAAACATTTAATTTAATCATCTTACAGTTATTTTAATTAACATGTTCAGACATGTTTTGGAACACCTTCATGTCAGGTGAGGTTCAAACCTTCTGACCCAGAGATAGGAACACCATCACTGTGCCCCATGAGCCCTCTGAATAATTCATAGCATAAGCTATTTCACTGTCTTCGGTAAAAGTTAAAAATCAATTTACTAAGTCATCAGTGTTTAATTAACAGATCTACGGATTCACTTAAAATTAAATAAAGAAGGATAATAACATTAATAAGTTACCTAATTTTAAATCAATTAAAATCAGGGACAAAATCTATTTGGTTAAAGTTGTTAAACAATGGAGGTATGGTTACAGGATTACCAGTTAGTGAGAATGATTTAGTAGAAAAAATTTGCAGGGAAATTACAATGGTTCAAAATTACAGCACGCTGATAATGGGAGACTTTAAATTATGAACTGGAATAGTAATAGTTGAAGGAATATTGAGGGAATGAGTTTCTGGTATTCTCATGAAAATTTCTTTGATAATATTTCCAATCCAACGAGGATGCAGGATCTGATTCTGATTGACTAAGATAGACTAAGTGAATCAATTTCAATGTGAGAATATTTAAAGAACGGTGGTTGTACAATTAAAAGGTTTAAAGTAGCCAGGAGAGGACAAAGGGCAACTGAAAGTAAACGTACGCAGTTGGAGAAGAACCACTTTTAGTAGAGAATGGATTTGTTCCAGATAAAGTGGAACCAAATATTGACAGACAGAACTGAAATAGAACAAAGTCATGTTGGTTTATCTACATTTGAGCTAAGTTCCTGCGAAGTTGTAAGGATAAGTCCAGCATCTGTAGACCTGTCAGTTTAAACTATGTATTGGGAAAGCTTTTTGAAATGATTAAAGCAGAATAAACCTCTGGTTAGGCCCTGGGTAGACAAACAGGAGGCCAGAAGAACACAGCAGACCAGGCAGCATCTGGAGAAAAGGAGCAGTCAACATTTTCGGTATTACCCTTCTTCAGACGGGTAATACCCAAAACGTTGACAACTCCTTTCCTCCAGATGCTGCCTGGTCTGTTATGTTCTTCCAGCCTCCTGTTTGTCTACCCTGGATAACAGCATCTGCAGTTTTTTGTGTCTCTGACTGGTTGGGCCCTAATTGGAGTACTGTGTTCAGTCTGGTCAGCATATTTAGGAGAGCTATATAGATCCTTGAGAGGGTGCACAGAGAATGCTTCTACAGGGTTGGGAGATTTTAGTGACAAGATTTGGTTAGAAATGTTGGGGTTGTTTTTTTTATGT
The DNA here is from genome assembly GCF_030684315.1 of Stegostoma tigrinum. Classification (NCBI taxonomy): domain Eukaryota; kingdom Metazoa; phylum Chordata; class Chondrichthyes; order Orectolobiformes; family Stegostomatidae; genus Stegostoma; species Stegostoma tigrinum. The sequence goes on along the minus strand of NC_081359.1, from coordinate 50,754,813 downwards.
TGGAGCAAAGATTGAGGGAAGATATGGCTGAGGTGGACAAGATAATAAAATGTGAGGCTGGATGAACACAGCAGGCCAAGCAGCATCTCAGGAGCACAAAAGCTGACGTTTTGGGCCTAGACCCTTCATCAGAGAGGGGGATGGGGAGAGGGAACTGGAATAAATAGGGAGAGAGGGGGAGGCAGACCGAAGATGGAGAGTAAAGAAGATAGGTGGAGAGAGTATAGGTGGGGAGGTAGGGAGGGGATAGGTCAGTCCAGGGAAGACGGACAGGTCAAGGAGGTGAGATGAGGTTAGTAGGTAGATGGGGGTGCGGCTTGGGGTGGGAGGAAGGGATGGGTGAGAGGAAAACCGGTTAGGGAGGCAGAGACAGGTTGGACTGGTTTTGGGATGCAGTGGGGGGGGGGGGGGGGGGGAGAAGAGCTGGGCTGGTTGTGTGGTGCAGTGGGGGGAGGGGACGAACTGGGCTGGTTTAGGAATGCAGTAGGGGAAGGGGAGATTTTGAAACTGGTGAAGTCCACATTGATACCATTAGGCTGCAGGGTTCCCAGGCGGAATATGAGTTGCTGTTCCTGCAACCTTCGGGTGGCATCATTGTGGCAGTGCAGGAGGCCCATGATGGACATGTCATCTAGAGAATGGGAGGGGGAGTGGAAATGGTTTGCGACTGGGAGGTGCAGTTGTTTGTTGCGAACTGAGCGGACGTGTTCTGCAAAGCGGTCTCCAAGCCTCCGCTTGGTTTCCCCAATGTAGAGGAAGCCACACCGGGCACAGTGGATGCAGTATACCACATTGGCAGATGTGCAGGTGAACCTCTGCTTAATGTGGAATGTCATCTTGGGGCCTGGGATAGAGGTGAGGGAGGAGGTGTGGGGGCAAGTGTAGCATTTCCTGCGGTTGCAGGGGAAGATGCCGGGTGTGGTGGGGTTGGAGGGCAGTGTGGAGCGAACAAGGGAGTCACGGAGAGAGTGGTCTCTCCGGTAAGCAGACAGGGGTGGGGATGGTAAAATGTATTGGGTGGTGGGGTCGGATTGTAAATGGCGAAAGTGTCGGAGGATGATGCGTTGTATCCGGAGGTTGGTAGGTTAGTGTGTGAGAACGAGGGGGATCCTCTTAGGGCGGTTGTGGCGGGGGCGGGGTGTGAGGGATGTGTTGCGGGAAATACGGGAGACGCGGTCAAGGGCGTTCTCGATCACTGTGGGGGGGAAAGTTGCGGTCCTTGAAGAACTTGGACATCTGGGATCTGCGGGAGTGGAATGTCTTATCGTGGGAGCAGATGCGGCGGAGGCGGAGGAATTGAGAATAGGGAATGGAATTTTTGCAGGAGGGTGGGTGGGAGGAGGTGTATTCTAGGTAGCTGTGGGAGTCGGTGGGCTTGAAATGGACACCAGTTACAAGCTGGTTGCCTGAGATGGAGACTGAGAGGTCCAGGAAGGTGAGGGATGTGCTGGAGATGGCCCAGGTGAATTGAAGGTTGGGGTGTAAGGTGTTGGTGAAGTGGATGAACTGTTCGAGCTCCTCTGGGGAGCAAGAGGCGGCGCCGAAACAGTCATCAATGTACCGGAGGAAGAGGTGGGGTTTGGGGCCTGTGTAGGTGCGGAAGAGGGACTGTTCCACGTAACCTACAAAGAGGCAGGCATAGCTGGGGCCCATGCGGGTGCCCATGGCCACCCTCTTAGTCTGTAGGAAGTGGGAGGAGTCAAAAGAGAAGTTGTTGAGTGTGAGGACGAGTTCAGCTAGGCGGATGAGAGTGTCGGTGGAGGGGGACTGGTCGGGCCTGCGGGACAGGAAGAAGCGGAGGGCCTTGAGGCCATCTCCATGCGGAATGCAGGTGTACAGGGACTGGACGTCCATGGTGAATATGAGGTGTTGGGGGCCAGGGAATTGGAAGTCCTGGAGGAGGTGGAGGGCGTGGGTGGTGTCACGGATGTAGGTGGGGAGTGTTGGAGATGAGGTCGAGGGAGGGTAGGAGGCCTGGGGGTGGTGTCATTAACCGCCTCAACCTCTCCACCCCTCTCACCCACTCCAACCTCTCACCCGCAGAACGGGCAGCCCTCCGCTCCAACCCCAACCTCACCATCAAACCCGCAGACAAGGGTGGCGCAGTGGTAGTATGGCGCACTGACCTCTACATCGCCGAGGCCAGACGCCAACTCTCCGACACCACCTCCTACCGCCCCCTCGATCATGACCCCACACCCGAGCACCAAACCATCATCTCCAACACCATTCACGACCTCATCACCTCAGGGGACCTCCCACCCACAGCCTCCAACCTCATTGTTCCCCAACCCCGCACGACCCGTTTCTATCTCCTTCCCAAAATCCACAAACCTGCCTGCCCTGGTCAACCCATCGTCTCAGCCTGCTCCTGCCCCACCGAACTCATCTCCACCTATCTGGACTCCATTTTCTCCCCTTTGGTCCAGGAACTCCCCACCTACGTCCGTGACACCACCCACGCCCTCCACCTCCTCCAGGACTTCCAATTCCCTGGCCCCCAACACCTCATATTCACCATGGACGTCCAGTCCCTGTACACCTGCATTCCGCATGGAGATGGCCTCAAGGCCCTCCGCTTCTTCCTGTCCCGCAGGCCCGACCAGTCCCCCTCCACCGACACTCTCATCAGTCTAGCTGAACTTGTCCTCACCCTCAACAACTTCTCTTTTGACTCCTCCCACTTCCTACAGACTAAGAGGGTGGCCATGGGCACCCGCATGGGCCCCAGCTATGCCTGCCTCTTTGTAGGTAACGTGGAACAGTCCCTCTTCCGCACCTACACAGGCCCCAAACCCCACCTCTTCCTCCGGTACATTGATGACTGTATCGGCGCCGCCTCTTGCTCCCCAGAGGAGCTCGAACAGTTCATCCACTTCACCAACACCTTCCACCCCAACCTTCAATTCACCTGGGCCATCTCCAGCACATCCCTCACCTTCTTGGACCTCTCAGTCTCCATCTCAGGCAACGAGCTTGTAACTGGTGTCCATTTCAAGCCCGCCGACTCCCACAGCTACCTAGAATACACCTCCTCCCACCCACCCTCCTGCAAAAATTCCATTCCCTATTCTCAATTCCTCCGCCTCCGCCGCATCTGCTCCCACGATAAGACATTCCACTCCCACAGATCCCAGATGTCCAAGTTCTTCAAGGACCGCAACTTTCCCCCCCACAGTGATCGAGAACGCCCTTGACCGCGTCTCCCGTATTTCCCGCAACACATCCCTCACACCCCGCCCCCGCCACAACCGCCCTAAGAGGATCCCCCTCGTTCTCACACACTAACCTACCAACCTCCGGATACAACGCATCATCCTCCGACACTTTCGCCATTTACAATCCGACCCCACCACCCAAGACATTTTTCCATCCCCATCCCTGTCTGCTTACCGGAGAGACCACTCTCTCCGTGACTCCCTTGTTCGCTCCACACTGCCTCCAACCCCACCACACCCGGCACCTTCCCCTGCAACTGCAGGAAATGCTACACTTGCCCCCACACCTCCTCCCTCACCCCTATCCCAGGCCCCAAGATGACATTCCACATTAAGCAGAGGTTCACCTGCACATCTGCCAATGTGGTATACTGCATCCACTATGCCTGGTGGGGCTTCCTCTACATTGGGGAAACCAAGCGGAGGCTTGGAGACCGCTTTGCAGAACACCTCCGCTCAGTTCGCAACAAACAACTGCACCTCTCAGTCGCAAACCATTTCCACTCCCCCTCCCATTCTCTAAATGACATGTCCATCATGGGCCTCCTGCACTGCCACAATGATGCCACCCGAAGGTTGCAGGAACAGCAACTCATATTCCGCCTGGGAACCCTGCAGCCTAATGGTATCAATGTGGACTTCACCAGTTTCAAAATCTCCCCTTCCCCTACTGCATTGCTAAACCAGCGCAGTTCGTCCCCTCCCCCCACTGCACCAGACAACCAGCCCAGCTCTCCCCCCCCTCCTCCCCACCCACCCACTGCATTCCAACACCAGTCCAACCTGTCTCTGCCTCCCTAACCGGTTCTTCCTATCACCCATCCCTTCCTCCCACCCCAAGCCGCACCCCCATCTACCTACTAACCTCATCCCACCTCCTTGACCTGTCCGTCTTCCCTGGACTGACCTATCCCCTCCCTACCTCCCCACCTATCTTCTTTACTCTCCATGTTCGGTCCGCCTCCCCCTCTCTCCCTATTTATTCCAGTTCCCTCTCCCCATCCCCCTCTCTGATGAAGGGTCTAGGCCCGAAACATCAGCTTTTGTGCTCCTGAGATGCTGCTTGGCCTGCTGTGTTCATCCAGCCTCACGTTTTATTATCTTGGAATTCTCCAGCATCTGCAGTTCCCATTATCACTGAGGTGGAAAAGGTGGATAGTCTCAAATAAGATGGACAGGAAAATTTGTTTCTCTTTGATGGTAGGAGGACAATGAGATAGAGGTTTAAAATTTTGGAAAAAAGATGCAGGAGCATTTTTTATGTAAGGAGTTGGAATGATTCAGCACTTGCTGCCATAAAACTTTGTAGAAAACAAACAATTGGGAATTGGGTTGGGCACTTGAGGGAAATAGGCTTGCAACAGCACAGGGATCAAGACCAAATGATCTCCTTGTATGTCAAAGATAGTTAATGATTCTACAGATCTAATAGTAACAGCAAATCACTTTTGAAAAGATACCACGTATTAGCTTCTCAATAATGTTGAAATCTATCGAATAAAAAGTACAGTGTCAACATGAACACAAACTTAGCAATGTGACGTGGAGTAGTGAATAGACTCAGATGTACAGCATGCAAATAGACCCTTCAGTCCAACTTGATTATGATGATCAGACATCCTAAATTTATTGAGTTCTATTTGCCAGTTTTTAACCCATATCCCTCCAAACCCTTTCTATTCATATACTCATCCAGCCACCTTTTAAATGTAGTAATTGAACAAATCTCTACTACTTCATCTGGCAGCTCATTCCATACACGCACCACCCTCTGCGTGAAAATGTTGCCCCTTAGGTCCTTTTAAAATCTTTCCCTTCTCACCTTAAACCTATGCCCCCTAGTTTTGGACTCCCCAACCCAGGAAAAAGACTTTGTCTATTTACCCTATCCACGCTGTTCATGAGTTTATAAACCTCTTTAAGGTCATCCCTCAGCCTCCGACGCTCTGGGGAAAATAGCCCCAGTCTGTTCAGCTTCTCTCCATACTTCAAACCCTCCAGACCCTGGCAACATCCTTGAAAGGGTTCAGAAAAGATTTACACGTTTCACAACATCCTTCCTACAGCAGGGAGATCAGAATTACACACGATATTCTAAAAGTAGCCTCACCAGTGTCCCGTCCAGCCTCAACAAAATCCTCCCAAGTCCTATACTCAATGCACTGACCAACAAAGGCAAGCATACTAAATGCCTTCTTCATTATCCTATCTACCTGCAACTCCACTTTCAATGAACTATGAACCCACATTCCAAGATCTCTTTGTTTAATAACACTCCCAAGAACCATAAGACTGTAAGACATAAGAGTGGAAGTAAGGCCATTCGGCCCCTCGAGTCCACTCCTCCATGTAATCATGGCTGATGGGCATTTCCCACTTCCCTGCACTCTCCCCATAGCCCTTGATTCCTTATGAGATCAAGAATTTATCAATCCCTGCCTTGAAGACACTTAACATCCCGGCCTCCACTGCGCTCCGTGGCAATGAATTCAAGAGGCTCACTACTGTTTGGCTGAAGAAACGTCTCTTCATTTCCGTTCTAAATTCTAAGGCTGTGCCCACAAGTCCTAGTCTCCCCGCCTAACGGAAACAACTTCCCAGTGTCCACCCTTTCTAAGCCATACATTATCTTGTAATACCTTACCATTAAGTGTATAAGTCCAATGGTGGTGGGTATTTTTCAAATTGGAGAAAGATACGTCGGAGGGTTTCAGCAGGGATCAGTAATAGGACCAAAGCTTTTCTTTATAGTTATTGTCTTGGGTGCAAAGGGCCTTTTCAAAATTTGCAATGGCACAAATCTTGGGTGATTGTGAACTGTGAAAAAGTAGACAGGATTCGCTGGCAGCATGTAGACGACTGGTCTATGGACTACTGACTAATGATTGCTGACGAAAGCATTCTGTCTGCCAACAACTATGTGACAGGCTCCCAATTTGAGACTGTAAATATTTTGGCAGGAACTATTAGACCTCTGGAGGAGAAAAAGCTGTTTTGCTCAGCAGTAAAACGTACCTCAAGCCTGAAAGCCAGTTTCTTTTTTCGCTCAAAGGCTACTTCAAGCTCTGGCTCTTAACCAATAAGCCAGAGACTTTATAAGGTGAACCATCCTCCTTGTACTTTTCACAAACAACTGAACATATCTAGAGAAAGAAAATCAAGGAACAGCATGTTCTGACGAGACAAAAAGGACTAGCTTAGCAGACCCTGTATACAGGGACCACTGAACTGCCTTCACAGTCTTTCCGTCTGCCCATAACAGCCATTTTCTTTACAGGTAGAGTTTTAACTAGTAGTTATATGCTGACAGTTCATAATTGTTTACATATAGCGAGAGTCTATTTATCTGGAGTAAACAATCATTATTGTTAAGTACCTTATCCATGTTTCCTGTCAACATCGGTCAAAAAGACAAGTAAATTGGTGAATTCTGCATATTTTTGTAAATATCTTCATCTTTTGTAACAACTCCCAGAAAAACACATCAGATTTCTCAGTAATGTTGAAGCCTGTGGCAAAAAAAACGTGCAGTGGCAACATGAACATAGTTTGCAAAGTGACACAAAACAGCGAGTTGCGGTGAATATTTTTCTAAGTGGAAGAAGCTATGTAGTTACAAAAATTAAAGATATCTAAAATAGTTATCTGCAGAATTCCCCAATTTCTCCATCTTTTAGACTCAGGTTGACAGAATAGTGAGGCTTGATTTCCAACACTCTACCCCAGTGAGCTGTAATAGTGACCCTATTGTGGTGCTTGAAAATGTCCCTGATTCGAGACCTGTATAAATGGGTTTTGGCAGGGGAGGTGCAATGGGAGACTTATGTGGAGAAGGTGAGAAGCCACTAGAGGATTTATTACAGAGAAGTTATGTGTTTTGGTGTGAAGATTGAGGAATTGCAATTTTTAAATTATTTCACAGGATGTAAACATCCAGGGCTAGGCCAGCACATATTGCCCACCTTAAATGAGCCCTTGAGAGGATAATGGTGAGCTGCCTTGTTCAACCATTGTGTAAAATAAAGGGTACATTTCTAAAGGAGTACTGAAATAAATAAAAAGCAAGAAAATATGATGAACCTTCATAAAGCACAAGTTAAATTTTGACAGATGTATTGTGCCCAATTCTGAGCTCTTCAGGAAGAAGGTTAAGGATTTAAAGTGAAAGATTATTTTGAGAACGGTTCCAGAATGGGCTTTTCAGTTACACTGATAAATTACAGAAGCTAAATAAAGCAAATTATGAGATTCCATTGAATCTTTAATTTTGTCTTTAATTTCATGTGGACAGAGTGGTTATAGGAAGAAACTGTTTCCATTGGCCCAAAGGGTCAAGCAGCCGAAGACACTGATTATTGAACTTTATAAAATGAACTATGCAAAGAAAAGGCATTTCGTGCACAGAGTGTTTAGGACCTGGCACCTCGTGAGAACATACCATGGAACAGTCATTCACAGACTTCTAAACAGAATTAGGTATGCATCTGAAGAAAAAAAAAGTAAATGCAAAATTGAATGTGACTATCTGAATTGTTCTTCAACTGATCTGAAGTGAACACAACTGAGAAATTTAACACATATAAGATTGTAACTCTGGCCATTTTCACTCTTAATCACTCTTTGCCACCAAACCCAGTTACCCTGGACCATTCCCCCCATCTGCACCACTGCCTCAAAAAGCAAAGTGGCAGAGGTGGCATCAGATACAGAGTTTGTAAGCAAAAGATCAAAGAATCATATATATATATCACTCACACACACACACACATACTCTCAGGCTCTTTCTCATACACATACACATATATATCCAACATATAAATCTATGGGGTGAATTTGCATTTGCAGATTTGTAAGTAAGGATACATTCTATTTTGTTCAAAAAGCACACAATTTGTAGAAAGTCAATGTGGCATTTTATAAATTCCTGTTTTGGAAATAAAACCAATCTGAGTGCAAGTTAAAACACAGCCAGACTCTACACAAGGCCTAACACCTAAAATGCAGCGTCTGAATTGAGATGTCACCTCTGGTACACTATTAAAACGTTTAATTATCTCAGGGCAGGTGACTTGAAAGAAACGCTGGGATTTGCATATTAATCAAACAAAATCTACCATCTCTTTTCTAACTGATTAAAGATTTAACAGCCATCTTAGGTTTGTTCAATCCATTTAATCTTTTACTTATAAATTCTGTGTCTGATACCACCTCTCACTGAAAAAGGAGCAAACATCCGAAAGCTTATGTTTTCAAATAAACCTGTTGGGCTATAACCTGGTGTTGTGTGATTTTTGACCGAAAACAGAAATGGTTGTAAATATTCAACTATCCTTTCAACATCTAGGACTCAACTGTTAATTCAGGGTTGTGGCTACAGAACCATCAAATTCATAACTGGCCCGATGACTCCTTAAGGACAAGACAAGTCTATACCGCAGGCTGAACCGACGGGGTCAGCTCTGTAAAGGCATTGCGCGGGTGCACGGCTGACAATTCCTACTATCTCTGTATAATCCAGCCTGCTCGCACCGTTAGGCTCGAGACATAGGTGACCAATCCTCTCGGGACAGTGCGCAGGTGCGGGATTGGGGAGTTAACGGTCGCAGGGCATTGCGCAGGTGCGGGGGGTGGGGTAGGTAGCTGCCTACTTCAGGATAGTGCGCAGGTGCGAGGGATGTTTTAGTTCCTTCAGCGGTTACTCACTGCTTAAGTGCCTGGTTTGGTGGTAACGGCAGCTAGCGGTTACTCACTGCTTAAGTGCCTGGTTTGGTGGTAACGGCAGCTGGGAGGGTTCGAGGTCGTTTGTCCGTTGGCTCCGTCATGTTGTTTTGTGCTGCATCCCTGTGACTTTACTTGTCCATCGCACTGGGTGGGGAAGCGGGCGGACACCAGGATGGGTTGTCGATGTCAAGCTGGGCAGTAGAAGCCTGCTGTGTGTGTGTTCACTGTTAGCGGTGGGGAGGATGAGCCGCCTATGCTCCCCGAACCGGCCCTGCACTCTGCTCCTGCTGGCTTTCCTCCAGTTGGCTTTCGTCCTGTTCCTCTACCGCCGGAGCCTCTCCGGCTTCTTCACCAGCTCCTTGTACGAAGAGGATCGCGGCGGTCACTGGGATTACTCCAAAACTCACGATGTTTACACCAACCTCAGCTTGGTGACCCCAAGCCCAGACAGGCAAACTTTAAGCAGGTGTCTGGACGAGTCGCCGCTGCTTGGTAAGAATGAACTTTGTCTTTTTTGTGCAGGACCGTGAGACAACAGCTTTCCCAGTTTGTGTCTCACGAAATGAAAACCATCTGTTCATCCGCTTTTTAAGCCATTAACACTTTGGCTGTAATTTGGAACAGTCGTCGCCCAGTCAGTCCCGGGGAGCCCTCCCTCTCTGACGGGGCAGCCCTATGATTGCGAGGTGCCCAGCAAGACCTCGAGTGGGACAGGGGTCAGGAAAGTTATGTCACCGGATGATTTGATTCGGTATAATTTGTAGTTCGGTAAAAGTTGAGTAGTCATAATTTGAGTGCCAAAGTTTCCAAGAAGGGACTTTTTTTTTAAAAAGGGAATTCGGGCAGTAAAAGCAAATTGGATTAACTTGAATCTTAGTCTGCTTTCTCTATCATTAGATGCTGTCCGACTTGCCGAGTTTCCCCACAATTTGGTTTTTTTTAATCCTGGTTCAGTATTGCGAATGTAGTATAGTCGGAGGTGCAGTCGTTCAAGTAAAGTATTAGAACACGTCCTCTTGGTTTGGTGTAAGAAGTTTCAGGGCGCGATTTAAACTAAGTTCTGTTTGTGCCCAAGATCATTGCTTCATTTTAGTAATGATCTCCCTAAGGACAAATCCTCGAGGCATTTCCCATGCTTCAATCTTCCACTTTCCTCTTGCTTGTTGGTGTCTCCATTTTCAATGGGCAAAATGACTAGCAAAAGGAAATGAGATAATGGGAACTGCAGATGCTGAAGAATCCAAGATAACAAAGCTGGATGAACACAGCAGGCCAAGCAGCATCTCAGGAGCACAAAAGTTGGTGTTATCTTTTTTGCTCCCGAGATGCTGCTTGGCCTGCTGTGTTCATCCAGCTTCACACTTTGTTATCTTTGTTAGGAAAAATAAATGAGTTGATTTTGCGTTGCTGCCTTCGTGTGTGCTCAAAGGGAGCTACTCTTCTAGGAAAGGTAGCTGCACCTTTGAGCAGCTGTTGTCTCTTCATATCTAGCTTTTGTGCTATCACCAGTGAAATTTTGCTGATATTTGCCAATGGCTGGTAAACTTAATCATCCAGGATAAAAACTGAAAGAACTGTGGATGCTGTAACAGGAGCAAAAACAAAGTTGCTGGAGAAGATCAGGTCTGGCAGCATCTGTGAAGAAAAAAAGTTAATGTTTTGGGACCAGTGACCCTTCCTCAGAACTTAAGTTGATCATCAGGATCCTTACTGAGGAAACTCTGATTCCACTGATAAAAAAGATAACGGGAACTGCAGATGCTGGAGATAACAAAGTGTGGAGCTGAATGAACACAGCAGGCCAAGCAGCCACTTAGGAGCACAAAAGCTGACATTTCGGGCCGAGACCCTCCATCATAAAAGGGAGATGGGGAGAGGATTCTGAAAATTAAATAGGGAGAGAGGGGGAGGCGGACCGAAGATGTATAGAGGAGAAGATAGGTGGAGAGGAGAGTATGGGCGGGGAGGTAGGGAGGGGATAGGTCAGTTCGGGGAGGACGGACAGGTCAAGGGGACAGGATCAGGTTGGTAGGTAGGAAATGGAGGTGCGGCTTAAGGTGCGAGGAGGGGATAGGCGAGACGAAGAACAGTTTAGGGAGGCGGGGATGAGCTGGGCTGGTTTTGGGATGCAGTGGGGGGAGGGGAGATTTTGAAGCTGTTGTAATCCACGTTGATATCATTGGGCTGCAGCGTTCCCAAGTGGAATATGAGCTGCTCTTCCTGCAACCTATGGGTGGCATCATTATGGCACTGCAGGAGACCCAGGATGGACATGTCGTCTAAGGAATGGGAGGGGGTGTTGAAATGGATCGCGACTGGGAGGTGCAGTTGTTTATTGCGAACCGAGCGTAGGTGTTCTGTGAAGCAGTCCCCAAGTCTCCGCTTGGTTTCCCCACTGTAGAGGAAGCCACCCCGGGTACAGCGGCTGCAGTATACCAGATTGGTGGATGTACAGGTGAACATCTGCTTGATGTGGAAAGTCATCTTGGGACCTGGGATGGGGGTGAGGGAAAGGTGTGGGGGCAAGTGTAGCACTTCCTGCGGATGCAGGGGAAGGTGCCAGGTGTGGTGGGGTTGGAGGGGAGTGTGGCGTGGACAAGGGAGTCGTGGAGAGAGTGGTCTTTCCGGAAGACAGACAAGGGTGGGTTTGGGAAAGTGTCTTTAGTGGTGGGGTCGGATTGTAGATGGTGGAAGTGTCGGAGGATGATGCGTTGTATCTGGAGGTTGGTAGGGTGGTATGTGAAGACTAGGGGGATTCTCTTTTGGCAGTTATTGGTGTGAGTGTGAACTTCCCACTTGGGAACCCTGCAGCCCAATGGTATCAATGTGGATTTCACCAGCTTCAAGGTCTCCCCTCCCCCCACTGCCTCCCAAAACCAGCCCAGCTCATCCCCGCCTCCCTAAACTGTTCTTCCTCTCACCTATGCCCTCCTCCCACCTCAGGCCGCACCTCCATTTCCTACCTACCAACCTGATCCCGTCCCCTTGACCTCTCCGTCCTCCCCAGACTGACATATCCCCTCCCTACCTCCCCACCCATATTCTCCTCTCCACCTATCTTCTCCTCTATCTATCATCGGTCCGCCTTCCCCCTCTCCCTATTTATTTTCAGAACCTTCTCCCCATCCCCCTTTTCTGATGAAGGGTCTCGGCCCGAGACGTCAGCTTTTGTGCCCCGAAGATGCTACTTGGCCTGCTGTGTCCCTCCAGCTTCACACTTTGTTATCTATTATTCCACTGAGGTCTCTAATGATCTTATAATATTTATTTACTCTTGTTTGATGTCAATAAGTCAGACTATCTGACTTATGTTGCTGTGGGAAACTATAAAGTGCAGACTGGTGTTTCGGTACTTTGTTTTTTCTCTAGGGAAATTGCAATCTTTTCAGTTTTTGAATAGGATGTAACTGTTGTCAAGGGCCAGCATTTATTGCCTATTCCTAATTGCATGAGGACAGTGAGGAGTAAACCTCAAACAAAAACAGAAATTGCTTAAAAAGCACAGCAGTTCTGGCAGCACAACAATTCCAAAGTTCTGAAGACGGGTCATCATACCGGAATGTTAGCTCTGCTTTCCCTCCAGTTGCTGCCAGAATTGCTGTACTTTTCTAGCAATTTCTGTTCTTGCTTCTGATTTGCAGCATCTGCAGGTTAGGGATTTTTAACGGTTATTTTTTGAGTCAGCTATGTTGCTCTGAGTCTGAAGTAACTTGTAGGTCTGACCAGATAAGAATTGTAAAATTCCTTCCAAAGAACACCAGTGAACCTGATTTTCAACAATCAACAGTGATTAAGTTGTCACCATTAGGCTGGCCTTTAAATCCAGATTTTATTGAATTCAGATTTTGATTTTCATGGTATTGAAACCCATGTCTCCAGAATATTAATCCGAAGTTCTAAACTGCCAGTCAGTGACATTACCACCATGTCTCTGCCTCCCTCCTCAAAATACTTAATGTCCCAAATGATTAAGAGATAGTGCAACTTTCACAAACTTAATTATGTATATGTAAATTCATTGTACTTTATTAGACACTACAGGAGTATGTCAATTTAGTTTGGGGGAGCCCTACTCCTCTGAGTAACAGTGCCATCAATAAGTAATATCTCATGAAAATGTTATGGCTTTCTAACATATGAATGGAAAGCAGCAATTTATTTTTACCCAAGTTTGGTTTGCATGTATATTTGCTCAGAGAAATATAGCCTTGTGTTGTGTTTATCTCACTTCTTGAGTAGTTATAGCGAATTGCTTGAAATACTAATCTTTATAATGTGATTCAGTTTTGACCTCAGTAATGTTCAAAACTCATGTGAACATTGCAGTTGTAAAATGAACAGTTTGAATAGACTGTTTGAATGGCCAAACCTGCTAGATCTGAGATGAGGCAGCTGAGAAAGTAGGATTTTGGAAACAGTATGTAATGTATTTTCAAGTTTTGCTGAAACCTGTTAGTCCAGGTCAACCTGTAATGGACTATTGTAGCATATGATGCATGCTTTTCATCTATACACACTCAATCAGAACTTGCATTGTTATAAATTTAATGAATCTTCAATCATTATAATGCTCTGCTTAAAAAATCCTTAACTTGACATCTGTATTTTGAGATGGTTTTTTGTAATCCCTACCTCCAACAATTATTTCTCTCTTTGGGCTCTATCTCCATCTGTCATTTACTCCTGAACCGCCATTACCACCGACTCAAACCCTGTCTTATGCATTAAAACATTTTTTTCCCAGCTACCATCAGCTGTGAAGAAGGGTCATTGGACCTGAAACGTTGACTGTTTTCTCAGCATAGATGCTGCCAGATCTGAGCTTTTGCAGTGATATGTGTTTTTGTTTCTGATTTCCAGCATCAGCAGTTCTCTTAGTTCAGTATCCCTTCTCCTAACAAGTAACAGTTTTTACAAAGTTGTGGATCAAATCTATCAGGTTTTATAAATATCCTGCATGAATATTAATGTCTTAGTTGAGGATAACATGACATTTCATACAATTAAATCTGTGTGGCAATATTCATAAAAGGGGCCTTCAGTGCACATCTGCAACATGTACTCTGCTGCTTCAATCAATTTACATGCCATCTTTTTAATATCTTTATGTTGTCAATCCCTTCATGCTTTGGAGTCCTGAAAACCATAAGATCATAATATGTAAGAGCAGAATTAGTCCATTTGGCCCTTTGAGTCTGCAGCACCATTCAGTCATGGCTGATGTTTTTCAACCCCATTCTTTTGACATAACCTTTTGATGCTCTTAGTAATCAAGAACCTATCCATCTACATCTTACATATATGGCATGGTGGCTCAGTGGTTAACACTATTATTGTCTCAGCACTAGAGACCTGGGTTCAATTCCAACCTCTGGCGACTGCAAACTCCACACAGACATTCTCCCTGTGTCTGCATGGGTTTCCTCCCACAGTGCAAAAATGTGCAGGTTAACTCAATTGGCCATGCTAAATTGCCCATTGTGTCCGGGGATGTGTAGGTTAGATGGATTAGCTATAGGAGGTGCAGGCTTGCAGGGATAGGGTAGAGGGATGAGTCTGGGTGGAATGCTGTGCGGAAAGTTGGTGTGTATTGGTTGGGCCAAACTGCCCGTTTCCACACTCTACAGATTCTGTAGAATCAATGACTTGGTCTCCTGTTGCAGTGCATTCCACAGATTTACCATTGTTTGGCTGAAGAAATTCCCCTCATCAGTTGTAAAGGATCATTCCCTGAGGCTGTGCCCTCTGGTCCTAGTCTCTGCTACTAGGAGAGAAACATTTTCTGTGTCAGCTCTATCCAGGCCTCCATATTCTGTAAGTTTCAAGGAGACTCCCCTCATCCTTCTGAGCTCCAGGTACAGACCCAGAGTCCTCAACTGCTCTTTGTGATGAACATTTCATCCCTGGGATCGTTCTTGTGACCCTCCTCTGTCCCCCTTCCAAGACCAGCAAAACCTTCCTTGGACCTGGAGCTCAAAACTGCTCTCAACATTCCAAATGAGGTATGACCCAGAGCCTAATACAGCCTCAGCAGCACATCCATGTACTTGCATTCATTTTGAGACAACTTGCATACATGTGCGGTCCTAATTGCCAACTTTAATCTGCACATTAACCTTAAGAAAATCCTGAAATAGGACTCCTAATTTGCTTTGTGCTTCAGATTTACGAAGACTTTCCCCATTTAGAAAATAGTCTACGCCTCTTCTACCAAAGAATACAATGAGGTTATCTACTATCTGACACTTCTTTGCCCTCCTCTTCACCATATGCAAGACCTTTTGTAGCCTGCCTACCTCCTCAATATGACCTGTCCTTTAACTTATCTTTGTCATCTGCAAACTTAGCAACAATACCCTCAGCTCCTTTGTTCAGATTGTTAATGTATAATGTGAATAGTTGCGGTCCAAAAAGTGAACCCTGTGAAACTCTACTTCTGACGGTCATCCAATTCTCAGTCCATGCCAGTACCTTATGCCTAACCCCATGAGCTCTTATCAAGCAGACTTCTATGTGACACTTTGACAAAGGCTTTCTTGAAGTCCAAACAGATCGCATCTATTTAACAGGGGAATCGAGGCAACTGCAATTTGATAATCAGTGGTAGGGAAATTATTGAAGAAGATTCTTAGGGATAGGATTTACTCGCACTTGTAAAGTTATGGACTTAGAAGTGATAGTATAATTGAGTGGAGGACAGAGTGTTTCGCAAACTTGATTCATGAGAGCAGGGCAATAGATCTCTGTATGGATTTCAGCAAGGCCTTTGATAAAGTCCCGCATGGCAGGCTGATACAAGAGGTGAAGTCACATGGGATCTGTAGTGAGCTGTTAGGACAAATGCAGATTTGGTTTAGTCATAGAAGACAGAAGTTAGCAGTAAAAGGATGTTTTCTGACTGGAGATTTTTAACCGGTGGTTCTCTGCAGGTATCAGGGCTGGGACCCCTATTATTTGTAATGTATATAAATGATTTGAAGGGGGAATGTAGGTGGTAAAACCCTGAGTAGAATAATCTAGGCATATAGGTCCACAGTTCTGAAATTGATGACACATCTTGGTAAGATGGTCAAGAAGACATGGCATGCTTGCCTTCATTGGTCAGGGTGCGGTGTGAAAATGCCAAGTCATTGTTACAGTTGTTTAACTTTTAGTTCCGTCACACTTGGAATATCTTGTGCAGTTCTGGTTGCCACACTCTCAGAAGGTTGTAGAAGCTTTGGGTTTACCAGGATGTTAGCTGCAAGGAGAAATTGGACAGACCTGATTTGGTTTCATTTGAATGTTGAAGAATGAGGGGGCAACCTGAAAAAAGTTTACAAACTTGTAATGGACATGGATAAAATAAAGATTCAATGTTTTTGTGCTTTTTCTTATTTTAAAAGATAAGAGGGTAAGGTTAGATAATGTACATCGTTTGGATAGATAAGTCCCGTGGTCCAGATGGGATATAACCAAGGTTTCTAGGGGATGCGAGGGAAGAGATTGCTGCCCCTTTGGCAATGATCTTTGCATCCTCACTCTCCAGTGGAGTAATACCAAAAGATTAGAAGGTGGCAAATGTCATTCCCTTGTTCAAGAAAGGGAATAGGGATACTCCTGGAAATTATAGATTGGTCAGTCTTTCTTCTGTGGTGGGCAAGTTATTGGAGAGGATTCTGAGAAATAGTATTTATGCTTAATTAGAAAGGCATAGTTTGATTAGAAATAACATGGCTTTGTGAGGGGCAAGTCCTGCTTCACAAGCCTTGTAGAATTCTTCAGGATCTGATAAAACACATTGAAGTTAGAGCAGTGGATGTTGTGTATATGGATTTTAGCAAGGCATTTGATAAGGTTCCACATTGTAAGCTGATTCAGAAAGTAAGGAGACATGGGATTCAGGGAAATTTGGCTGTTCAGTAGAAGACACAGGATGGTAACAGATGAAAAGTATTTAGCCTGGAGCTCTCTGACCAGTGGTGATCCGCAGGGATCTGTCCTGTGATTTCTGCTCTGTGATCTTCATAAATGACTTGGATGAGGAAGTAGAAGGGTGGATAAGTAAGTTTGCTGATGTCAGGAAGGTTGGTGGAGTTGTGGACAGCGCAGAGGGCTGTTTTAGGTTGCGCCGGGACATTGACAGGATGCAGAGCTGGGCAAAGAACTGGCAGATGGAATTAACCCAGAAAAGTATGAAGTGATTCATTTTGGAAGGTTGAATTTGAATGCAGAATACAAGGTTAGTGGCAGGATTCTTGGCAGTGTAGAGGAACAGAGGGATCTTGGGGCCCACGTCCATAGAAGCCCCAAAGTTGCTACCCAATTTGATCGGGTTGTAAAGAAGGTGTATGCTGTGTTGACTTTCATTGGCAAGGGGTTTGAGTTAAAGAGCCTCGAGGTTATGCTGCAGCTCTATAAAACCCTGGTTAGACCACACGTGGAATATGGTATTCAGTTCTGATCACCTCATTATAGGAAGGATGTGGAAGCTTTAGAGAGGGTGCAAAGGAGATTTATCAGGATGCTGCCTGGATTGGAGGACAGATCTTTGAGGAAAGGTTGTGAGAGCTAGGGCTTTTTTTTTATTAGAGCGAAGAATGATGACAGGTGACTTGACAGAGGTATACAAGATGATGAGCGGCATAGGGTGGATAGCCACAGTCTTTCCCAGGGCAGAAATGACTATTCCAGGGGGCATAATTTTAAGGTGATTGGACGAAGGCATGGGGAAATGTCAGAGTTTGTCTGTGCACACAGGGAGTGGTGGGCGTGTGGAATGCGCTGCCGGCAGTAGTAGTGGAGTCAGATACTTTAGAGACGTTGAAGCGTCTCTTGGATAGGCACATGGAGGATAGTAAAATGTTGAGTATGCAAAGTAGTTTGATCTTAGTAGGATAATAGGTTGGCACAACACCATGGGCTGAAGGGCCTGTACTGTTCTATGTTCTATCTGCTGGCTGTCCTTTCTGTAACCTGCTCATTACCACCTCAGAATTCTACCAGATTTCAGACTTGACCTCCCTTTGAAGCTGTGCTAACTCAGCCCTATTTTACCATGCCTTTCCAAGTCCCCTGCAATCTCATCATTATAATTGACTGTCATATCTTATCAACGAACAAGATCAAGTAAACCAGCCTATAATTTCCCATCTTCTGCCCCCTTTCCTATTTAGATGTTGCATTAGCCATTTTTACTCCTCCTTTTCCACCCCTCCCTGACTTCATTGATTCCTGAAAGATCATCACCAAAGTCTCTACAATCTTCTCAGCTATTTCCTCCAAACTTGAGTGCAGACCAGGTGATTCATCCACCTCCAGACTTTTCAGCTTCTCTAGCAACACCTTCTTCATGATGGTCACAACACTTTCTCTGTCACCTGCCTCTCTTGAAGTCCTGGTACGCTACTGGTTCTTCCACTGTGAAGATTGCAGAGTACCTGTACAGTTCCTGTCAACTTTTTTCCCCATTGCTACTACTCTACCCTCATTTTCCAGCAGTCCAATTCTTGTATTTGGTTCTCTTACATTATTATATGTGTAAAACAACTCTTGCCTCCCTTTTATTGCTTTTTTTTTAGTTGATCACTGCTAGTTTTTAAAGACTTTCCATTCCTCTAGTTTCCCACTAATCTTCACCATATTGTGCCTTATGCAATTACATTGTTCCTAACTTCCCTTGTTAGCCATGGTTGCCTTGTTCTCCCTTTAGTATCTTTTTTTCCCCTTTGGGAAGAGCTTTTATGTCTCCCAAATTACCCCCAGAAACTCCAGGCATTGCTGCTCCACTGTCTTCCCTGCTAGGCTTCCCTTCAAATCAACTTTGGCTGACTCCCCCCTTGTGTCTTTGTAGTTACCTTTTACTTGTTATAATACTATTAGATCTGATTCAAACTTCTCCCCCTCAAACTGAAGGGTGAATCCAACTATATTATGGCCACTGGTCCCTAGGGGCTCCTTCACCTCATCAAGTCTGCCACACATTAAATTCAACATTTGCCTGTTGTCTCATGGGCCCTACCACAAGCTGCTGCAAAAACCGTCTTGTAGACGTTCCACAAATTCCCTGTCTTGGGATACACTACCAACCTGTTTTTTTCCCGGAATATCTACATATTTAAATCCCCTGTGACTATTGTAATAGTGCATTTCTTGCATGCCTTTTCTATCTTCTACTTTCATTTTCTTCCCTACATCCTGACTGCTGCTAGGAGGCCTGTGCAAAAACTCCCATCACAATCTTTTTCCCTTTTAGTTCCTAAATGTTTTCCGACCCTGTATTGCTTCTTGCTATTGATTCTATTTTAATTTGAGTAACTGGGCAACTCTGCCCATCTGCCTGTCAATTCAATATGATGCCTATCCTTGTATGTTTAGTTCGTGGCCGTGATCTCCGTACACCCACAACTCTGATGCCCAAAGCATTGTATCCATCAATTTCAGTCTCCTCTACACTTAATTTGTCTTGCTTTGTATGCTGCACACTCTTCAGTTCAACATCCTCAGTCCTGTGACGGCTGCCTTTTGATATAGCTGTCTTCTTATCTGCTGTGCCTGAAGTTAGAATTCTGACCCTTTCCATACTGTGTCCTATTACTTGTTCTTGAATCTTTAATGTATCCTGAGCATGCTCTTTGGTCAAGTAGTTTAAAGTCCTTGTGACCTGATTTACTACGAATTGTCATCAGTCAGTCTGCCTTATTCCAAATTAAGATGCAAAGCCTTTAAGTATGTTCTTTTAACGAGTTTTCTTATACTTGTTTGATTCCTTAGAATATTCTTAAGGTTTACCCCTTCCTTTTATTTTCTGGTAACAATCCACCCCACCATTAACTAGCAATCATCCTCCTCCTTTTACGTTTGATTTTATAATTTTCCAAGCAACTGAGCCCACTTGCCACTTTATTTTAAAGCCCTATCTATAGACCTATTTGTGATTTGCCAGGACTCTAGTCCCAGTATGATTCAGGTAGAATCTGTCCCATCAAAACAGTTCCGTCCTTCCCCAGTACTGGTGCCAATGCCTCATGAATTCGAAACCATTTCTCCCACACCAATCTTTGAACCACATGTTTCTGTTTAATGTTGTTGTCCATGTGCCAATTAGCTTGTAGCTCAGGTAGTAATCTGGTTTTTCCTTTTTTGGTTTTGCTTTTTAAACTAGACCCTACCTGCTCATACTCCCTCAACAGAACCTCTCCTTTTTCTATCTATGTCATTGATACCTGCTCCAGAACAACTGGATCTTTCTCTTCCACTCAGTTCTTCTGCAGACTAGGTGAGAAATCATGAACCTGGGCATCAGGCAGACAGCATGTGCTTTGGGACTGTCAATTCTGGCCAGAGAGAACAGTATTTGTACCCTTGCAAATACACTTACATTGCTCTTTTCTACCCACTTCCTGAATGACTGTAACATCATAATGCAGGGAGACAATTTGCTTATCCTCCCCACAGCCCCCCACTTCCACCCCAATCCATGCAGGGAGTAAGAATCTCAAATCTGTCTGATAAACTCAAGGGATGAGGCTCCTTCAGCACTACCAGCCTTGCTCATGGTCACACAACCGTGTCCCTGACCACAAACTGAATTCAAGGTAGTTAATTTAAAGGGTATGACTGCAGTATGAAACACAGCATCCGGGTAATTTCTTCTGTCACTCCGCCCCACCCCAATCATGTTGTGGTGTTTGAAGCTCAGACTCTAGCTCATCAACTCTGAGCCAGAGTTCATGCAATCCACTTTTGTTCCAGATGTGCTTTCTATGAATCACAGTTGGGTCTGCCAGCTACCACACCATGCAAGTACAACACATTACCTGGTCCTGCATTTCTTTCACATTTGCTTATTTAAAAAAAAAATCAAGTTAACATCCTTCCCATCTTCTAGTTTATAATCTATAAATATTTCTCCTATTAGCTGTCAATCTGGAGTTAATCCAATATAGTCATATTAGTAGCTGTTACCAACCAATGAACATGGTTGTCCTCAGTCACTCTTTTGTGTTGGGTCCCTACTTCTTGGCTTCAATTTATCCTGGTTTTAATTAAAAAAAAACACGAGCTGAAAAAGCAAGCAAAAAGCACCTCTGTCCCTCTGCACAAAATTCCCATGCTGCATCCTAGTCTCTGAACTATACAATTGAATGGAATGTGTTTCACTGCAGACTTGATCTCTCCTTCCTGAGTGTGCAAATCTTGCTCTTGAAGATCTTAATCATTAACCCAACTTTTGTCCCCCTTTTTCTATTCTGGCCTGTATACTACTTATTGTGAAATGACTTTAGATGTCCCTAATGCCAGGAGCACAAATTACTTTGAAACTAGACTGAACTCACTTTTCACATGCATTTCTGAAGTTAACCTTCATCTGCAATACATTCTGTTACTAAGTTGATTCTGAAATAAATGTACTGGTTTCATTTACTTTAGTCAGTGTTTTAGTTAAAATTGAACAATCAGATTAGTATCCTCCTTTCAGTATTGAAAGTATGTGACCCTTGATTCGTTCACCATTGAAAGTCAAAACTTTCTCCTTCTCCTCCTGATTCACTTCTGTATTGAAGGTTTTTTCTGTACTTGAATTGCATTGATCAGAATTATTTAATAGCTCTCACAGTTAATAGATGGTACACCAGGTTTAGAATATTGGATGCATTGATGCACTGTTATTGCAAAATTATTTTAATGGCATAATTTTTTTTTCCCCACAGTCATTACAAATTACTCATTTAACCCCTGACCACTTGCTTTTCCAAACTATGCAAAATATTTTGGAATGCAAGAATGTTTCCTCCAGTTTCATGATTTATATTTGTGGAGTGAATTTGAAATTGTTAGCACTGGTGATTCACTTGTTCAACCTTTCCTTAATCAATGGAAAGGAAAATATTATGGAATATATGGCATATGGAAGATTTTACAACTGATTTGTAACCCTTTTTTTGAAGTTTATATTTCACCTTCTTGACTGAAATTGCTACATTAGTTGCTTGTGCACAATACCAATGATTTGATCCAAGAAAAATCAGTCTTGACTGCAAAATGTTCTCTAATTATTCCATTGTTTCAAATTCCTATAAATGAAGAAATTTGCTTTCAACAGATCATAACATGTCCAATGTTTAAGAGTCTAGTATGAGTTTCCTTTATGAAAGGCTGTCAAGACTGAAGTCTGTCCTGAGATTTAGGAAAAGGGGAAAAATCTGAAATCCTACATGTACAGTCTGTTCTACATGACAAAATTTATAGTTGTTTCCACTTTCTAGGATAATTTAATTTTTCCTTTGCATAAGACGTTTCCTCTCAAAAATGAAGCTTTGTAGGAGGTGTGATAATCTTTTAAATTATTCAATAAATGTTGTCGAGTGGTGAAAAACAGCATGACAGGGTAATTGCTGAACAATGAGCCAATTTACCTTTTATGAAGTATTTATTTAATATTCAAAGGTTTTGCAGTAGAATTATTTAATATTGCTCGAATGTCCCAAAATGCTTCATGGGCACTTGAAGTACTTTTTGAGCTATAGAAGTTGTTATTGTTAGACTGATAAAAATAAATGTGTTGCATTTCTACAGAGCAACCAACCTCTATTTTAATTAGAATGTATCTTTCCATCCCTGTAAAGAAGTATTTATTCTCTGGTTTTTGAATCAGTTTTGATATATGTTCATGGTTGCTATAATGATTCAGAGTTTGGTATAGAACATAGAACATAGAAAAATACAGCACAGTACTACAGGCCCTTCGGCCCACGATGTTGTGCCGTGGAATAATCCTAATCCAAAAACAAAATAACCTAACCTACATTCCCCTCAATTCACTGCTGTCCATGTGCATGTCCAGCAATTGCTTAAATGTCACTAATGACTCCGCTTCCATGACTACCACTGGTAAACTATTCCATGCGCGCTCAACTCTCTGGGTGAAGAACCTCCCTCTGACGTCTCCTCTATACCTTCCTCCTAACACCTTAAAACTATGACCCCTTGTGGCAGTCAATCCTGCCCTGGGGAAAAGTCTCTGGCTATCGACTCTATCCATGCCTCTCATTACCTTGTACTATGGTACTTTCATGATACTGGGACAGAAGTGTTTTTCTGTTGGCAAACTGTTCATTGCAGTCTTTTTTTTTGTTTAAAAGAGATCAATATATTACAAGGTTTTGTTTACGTAGAATTATAGTACTCCTCTGCTCCAGTTTCCTTTGTGAAAATAGCACTTGCAGACAGAAAATAGCTGTCCTAAAAATCAATTTGCAGTTTATGCCTAAAAGCATTGTCCTGAAATTTTCATACACTGTTGTTTTGAATGAAAGGAGACTAGATGATCAACTATGCAGTAATTGAAGATGTTTCATATCTGTTACTTTAAGCATGTGCATTAGACTGATCTGCTGTCAACATTTACAGTTGGACCACTGACTATCAGCTTTCAGAAAATTCCAGTTATGAGCAAAATTGCAAGAAAAAATCCCTATGTTCAAGCTGGTGGACGGTACTCTCCCCCACACTGCAAAGCTCAATATAAAACAGCTATCCTTGTTCCTCATCGCAACAGGGAGCCACATCTGCGTCATCTTCTCTATTACCTTCATCCATTCTTGCAGCGCCAACAGCTTCAGTATGCAATATATGTCATCCACCAGGTAATGAACTCCAAACATATTTGCGAACATAGTTGATTTGGTCTTAAACTTCTTTTCTTAAATCTATTATTTTATTATTAGTTAGCTTTTAAAATCTTAGTTGAAATTTATAGAGTGTGATCCTTACATTTTTACTTTAGACTTGGAAGTAGCGATCTAGTTCAGGGGTACGTTCATTTTTTGGAACAAATGCTGGATGCATCAGAATTTCATCCATACTTTTAAATCTTTTAATATATTTTAACTGTTTTGAAGCTGATTTGTGATTTTATTGCTTTAGAAGAAAATCTAAGTGGATTATGAATTTCTAGCAGTCTAGTGCCACAGGGTTTAATGCCACAAATTGGCTATGACTATGTGTAATGTCCATTTTTTAAAATATCGGTTTTAGCCCCTGTAGGTATTATTGCATTATATAATAGCCAGCATATGATTTGCTTGTACAGTTGGCTTGATCTTCTCTTTTGTTCTATTCCATTCATTTTGTTTTTTAAGATTGTTCTTTAAGATTCTTCATCTCAGTTAATTTGAGTAGCAGAAACTTAAAAATTGGCTGGGAAATTCCTGGAGACTGGCATACCAGTACTGCTTAGTTTGTTTTACTAGTGGAAGTAGGTAACTATAATTGATGCAAGTTAGATCTATTCACACTCCATAATTTCCTAGGATGTTTGCATCAATTCACTAGTATTGGCTCTAAAACAGAAAAGTTGACTGCTATGGCCAGAATTGAGCCATAGTCGTCACTATTCATTTGAATTCATACTACTATGTTTGGTTAACTCCAGTTAAATGGAGGTTGTAGGGGTAATTGAATCCGCTTTTCAAAAAAATACACTAGGCTATCTTGTGACACTTGTTTATCCCTACCCCTAGACTGGAAGGTTTGGGCTCAAGTCACACCTGTTCCAGATGTCAGAGTCAGACAGCACGGGAACAGATCCTTCAGTTCAACTTGTCCGTGCCGACCAGATGTTCTAAATTAATCCTAATCCCATTTACTACCATTTGCTGCATATACCCTTCCACCCTTGCTATTCATATACTCATCCAGATGCCTTTTAAATATTGTCTGGCAACTTATCTCATGCACGCGCCGCCCTCTGTCTGAAAAAGTCGCCCCTTGGGTCCCTTTTAAATCTTTTTTCCCCCCTCTCACCTTAAACCTGTTCCTGCTAGCTTTGGACTCCTACCATAGGGTAAAAATCTTGAGTATTCATCCTATTCATGTCCCTTTGTGATTTTATAAACCTCTATAAGGCCATTCCTCAACCTCTGATGCTCAGGGAAAAGCCCCAGCTTATTCAGCCTCTCCCTATAATTGAAACCCTCTAACCCTGGCAACATCGTTGTAAATCTTTTCTGAATCCTTTCACGTTTAACAACATCTTTCCTGTCGTCGGGAGATCATAATTGAATGCAGTATTCCAAAAACATGTCCTGTACAGCCTCAACCTGACCTCCTAACTCCTATGCTGAATACACTGACCAATAAAGGCAAGTGTACCGAGCACGACCTTCACTACCCTGTCTGTCTGTGACTCCACTCTTAAGGAACTGTGAGCCTATGCCCCAAGGTCACTTTGTTCAACAACACTCCACGGAACTTTACCATTAATGTGTAAATCCTGCCCTGATTTTCCCCTACCAAAATGCAGCAGCACACATTTATCTGAATTAAACTCCAGGTGCCCCTCAGCTGATCTGCCCATACGAACAAGGTCCTGTTGTACTCTGAGGTGTCCTTCTTTGTTGTCTACTACTTCATCAATTTTGTTGGTATGTGCAAACTGACTAACCACACTTTTGATTCGCATCAAAATAATGTATATAAATGACAAAGAACTGTGGACCCAGCACAGATCCTTGCAGCACACAGCGGGTTGGAGGCCTCCAGTTTGAAAAGCAACCTTCTGCCAACACCCTCTGTCTATTTTTGAGCCAATTTTGTATCCAACTTGGCAGTTCCTGCTGTATTTCGTGTAATCTAACCTTGCTAACAAAGTCTACCAGGTGGATCCTTGTCAGACATCTTGCTGACATCCATTCAGACAACTTCCACTGCTCTGCCTTCATCAATCTTCTTAGTCAGTACTTCAGAAAACTTAATCAAGTTAATGAGCAAGATATCCCACATGGAAAGCCATGCTGACTATCCCTGTTCAGTTTTTGCCTTTCTACATGCATGTAAATCCCGTCCCTCAGGATCCGCTCCAACAACTTGCCCATCACCGATGCCCTGCTCACTGATCTACAGTTGGCTGCTTTTCCTCATCACCTTTCCTAAATAATGACACCATCTTAGTCCAGCCCAGTCTTTTGGCTCCTCCCCTGTGGCTATACATACAATATCTCAGCAAGAGGCCTGCCATCACTTCTGTAGCTTTCCACAAAGTTCTGAGGTACACCTGATCAGGTCCTGGGGATTTATCCACCTTTGTGCATTTTAAGATGTCCAGCACTATCACTTGTATAATATGGACACTTTTTTCAAAATATTACTGTTTACTCAAGTTCTCTAGCTTCCTTATCCACAGTAAACATTGCAAAATACTAGTTTAGTTCCCCCCCCCCCCCACTTTCTTTGCAGTTCCTCACATAGGCAGCTTTGCTGATCTTAAGGAGTGCTATTCTTTCCCTAGTTAACGTTATGCCCTTAATTTATTTGAAGAATCCCTTTGATTCTCTTTAACCCTGTCTGCCAAAGGTATGTCATGTCCACTTCTTGCCATCCTGATTTTTATTTTGTCATGAATGTACTCCTGCCTTTATACTCGTAGAGGGATTCACTAAATCTCTGCTGTCTGAACCTCAATTTCTCCAGTTAGCCAGCATTCCCTTCACACTACTAAGAACACCCTGTCTCTGGACTCTCGTTAGCTCATTTTTGAAGGCCTCCCACTCTCTAGCCATCCCTTTATGTGCAAATATCTGCTCCTAATCAACTTTTGAAAGTTCTTACCTAACACTGTTAAAGTTGGCCTTCTCCTCCTTTTTTGTAACTGTTTTAAAACAAACAGAATTATGATCGCTGACCCCCAAAGTGCTTCCGCTCCCCCGCCCTGGCATTTCAGTCACTTAGCCTGCCTTATTTCCCAACAGAAAATCAAGTTTTTTGCTTCTTTTTTGGACTTTTCTTGTAGATGTTTAATTGGCCATATGGGGGCGGGGGACGTGATTACTCGTGATTTTTTTAAAATTTAAAAGTCACGATGATTTGGTCTTGGCAAAGTTGTTCAGTTGTGCATGACAGCATTTCTGGGTATAAAAAAAATGTAAGACACTTAAGTGCTGATGGGAATAAAGTGCTTTATTTCCCCATCCAACTCCGTTTTGATTTAGCTACTTCCTGCTACACCCAACTCTTTCTCCCCTTCCCCCCCCCCCACCACCACTACTTTTGATTGGTCCTTATTGCCACCGACTTTGCATGTAAATTTCTAACTAGCTATACAAGTGATTACTTGTGGTGGTTGATGGTTTAAAACAAGTCAGTGATTTGGTGTTGGGAAAGAGATTTGGTTGTGTGAGGACACTTCCAGATTAAACAAAACACTAAAGCAGGGCTCTTGTGGTACTGCCATAACCTCTGGACCAGGAGGTCTGGGTTCAAGTTCCACCTGCCTTAGAAAAGTGCTGCAACATTTGTGAACGGATTGCAAGGTATCTAAGACACTTAAGGAGATTTTAAAAAATTAAGCAAAATATTTAAACTACTTTGGGTTTTGAATATGTTCGTAAAATGTAAGAGAATTTGAACATATCATTGAAAATACAACGGGGAGAAATTTAGCTTTTTTTAAAAGCTAAAAACGGCCAGTATGCTTATCTGAAATATGGCCTCAGCCTTATGGGTTTGGTTTTTAGCACATGCCTTCCTCGCTGTTTATTGATCCAGTGGATAGTTAACTAAGTATGCTGTCCTCAATCTACTTTTCAATGTTTTACTATTTTGGTTTTTAGCTGTGTGATTTAGGTTTAAATCAGTAACTTTTATTTTAATTTAGGTAGTGAAGAAATGTTTGCCTTTCAACCTTTCTATTTAGTGTTTCACAAGTGATCTCAAAGATATAAGGCTTGCTTAGATTTCAGAAATTGAACATTTCTTCTGATAGGACACGGAACATTTGAAGGTTGCACTAGAGACGGTCATAAATGTTAATTGAATAGAAATATAGAATCTTAAAGACAATTTAACCCCTTGAACTTGTTCCAAGATCTCGTTTACTTTGCCTTTGCCCCACATTCCTTAATATGCGTCGGTTGCAAACACCTAACAATATTGGATTTATAGTTAGCATGCGGTCTGGCACATTTGGAAAAGAACGTTCCAAGTGGGGCTGTTGGTGTAGTGTGAGGCTCCCTACCTCTGGACCGAAAGGCCTGGGTTCAAGTCCCACTTACTGTAGAAGTATGTCATTGCAAGTCTAAACAGGTTGGTTAAAAATATACTCTTTTTGTATGCTGAAGTGTTTCCTAGTTTCATTGGGAAGTATAATTTTGATTCTTTTAGGCTATGTCAGCCGGTTCTGGGGTACCCAACCTGCAAAAATACAGGCTGGTATAAACTGGCATTTGTGTCTTGCATTGGAGGTTATCTTTCAAGGCTCTGGAACAGTTTCTGCAGATTCAGAGGGGCTAATTAAAAAGGTGATAGAGAGAAAACTGAGTTATTGACCTGTCAGCCTGACAATGCTAGACTCTTATTATAAAAAATATTATAGCAAAATACGTAGAAAATGGGAGTGAAAAGAATCAGTATGATTTACAAAAAGAGAATCGTGCTCGACAAATCTGTGGAATGTTTTGAGAATGTAACTAATAGAGTTGACAAGGAGGAGCCAGTGTTGTGCTGTTTACTTGGCCTTCCAGAAGGCTTTCAATTACGGTGCCTCATAAGAGAACAGCATGCAAAATTGAAGTGTAAGGGATTTGAGTTTGTCTAATGAGATGGATAGAGAATATGTTAATCAATAGGAGCAGTAGGAATGACAAACAATAGCAGGGTACCCAGGGATCAGTGCTTGAACCCTAGCTTTTCACAATATCTGTTAATGATTTTGATGAATGAACTAATTGTAATACCTTCAGATTTATACATGAAACAAAGCTGGGTGGGACAGTGAAGCTATGTGGAGAATGCAGTAAGTGGACAAATGTATGGCAGATGTCTATCTTAATGGTGATTGGGAAAAGGGAAGGTGCAGCCAGCAAAGATTGCACATGGTACATTAGCCTTCATAGCAAAAGAATTTGAGTGCAGGAGCAGGGATGGCTTGCCATATTTGTACAGGGAATACAGCTATTTTTTTTGTCTTGCATCATAATTTAACTCTTTGATTCTGCCACCTTGTAATCAGACTCATTTAACGTTGCTGACAGCACCTTTTCAGGGTGTGTTGCCTTTTGAATCTTGATCTTTTCAGTTTTTAAATGTTTAACGGATTCATCTTACTATTTGCACAATTTGTACGGCAAACTTTGCAGACTCCATTTAGGAAAAATGGAAATATCTTGAGTGCAATTTGAAGTGCTGACTGTTAGATCTTGAATTCTAATTCTTTGTGATGCAGTACTGTAGAAATTCGTTTCTAAACGATGTTGTCTAATGGAGGGCTGGAATAAATGTTTAGCTTCTATTTTGACTCTGCCAAAGCTGAAAGTTAGTCATAAACTGTACAAGAATAGATATATTCCTTAAACCGAGCTTTAAAAGTAGCAAGCATAATGAAGTTTACATGGTAATTTGTGATAGCCTGTAAAGCCTACTTTTGGCATTGAGTTTTAGTTTTAGTTTCCCTCAAGTGGTCAGATTGGCATCAATGGACACGTTATCATTGACAGTCTTCATTCATGTAATGATTATTTGTACTATGCTGATCAATTCTTGAGCATAGCCTGTAGCACAGGAGCCCTAGTATGGCCTGAAAGTGACTGCTTCATACCTGCAGAAGACCATAGTAGGCTGAGGAATGGCATGATTTGCTGACCTCTGATTTCTGAGCTTTCTTGGCCAACTGAGCTTTGTTTCTGTTTGCTTAACTGATGCTTCTAAACATCTCTCCAAACAGTGAGCCTACAAAGATAACAGCTTTTGCTGACTTACTCCCTATTAAAGTCCACCATCTTGCAAGTGGCCTAATCGTGGATGTATGTGCCCAGAAAAAAGCTCTAACCTGCTGGTGAGTTTGCCATACTGAAGATCTTTGAGTATACAGCAGTCACCTTTATGGTGTTCACCCATCCGATTGTGTGAATTTAGCTGAGACAATGCAGATATAGTTGGATTAGTAAGTAAGTGTATGTTGGTGGAATTTGCAGCATGATGTCTGAACTGGTGACTTTGCCCTGTTAAGGGATGCAGAGGATATGTTTGAGACTATGACTATGACAATGACAGTGACAGTGAAGGGTGGCATGGTAGCTTAGTGGTTAGCACTGAAGCCTCATAGCGTCAGGGACCCAGGTTCGATTCCAGCCTCGGGGATTGTCTGTGCAGAGTTTGCACATTCTCCCCATGTCTGCGTGGGTTTCTTCCCAGGTGCTCAGGTTTCCTCCCACAGTCCAAAGATGTACAGGCTAGGTGGATGGACCATGCTAAATTGCCCGTAGTGTTCAGGGGTGTGTGGGTTATTGGGGGATGGGTCTGGGTGGGATACTGCAGGGGGCAGTGTGGACTGGTTGGGCCGAGGGGACTGTTTCTGAACTGTAGGGAATCTAATCTAATCACACAATCAGTGGTGTCACGTAAATGGCAAGAATTGATATTATACCTCAGGAAATCTCCAATTACCTCATAAACTGCAGTTTACGATGGGCTGAATGGCCTTACTTCCACTCCTATGTCTTGTGGTCTTATACAAGGAATCAAGGGCTACAGGGAGAGAGTGCAGGGAAGTAGAGTTGAAATGCCCATCAGCCATGATTAAATGGTGGAGTGGACTCAATGGGCCAAATGGCCTTACTTCCACTCCTATGTCTTATGATCTTAAACTGAAACTATTCGTCTGCATAGCCTATTGGTGTATAGTTCTCACCACTGTAGAGCAGTGTACTGAGGATTCAGACCATATCAATTTATGTATTTTACTAGATTGCAGCATACAATACTTTTAGCAAGTATTTCATTGATTGAAAAGGTTTTATTTGAGATATCAAGTGGTTGTAAAAAGCGCAACATAAATGCAAACTTTTCTATTACAGAATTCAGTTAACATACATTAGAAATATGACACTCATTTTAAGTAGTGTCCAATATAAGTGTCAGATGCATTTATTTTAATAGTTAATGTCTATATTCCAGTTGACTTGCTGGTGCCTTTTTTCCCCTTGGCAATTTCACTACAATGTGTTAATAGGAATCCGAAGTTAATGTATGGTGTTAATGTATGAATTGGGTTTCCAGCTGACATGGTGAATAGAAGATACTGTTTCTTTTAATATTCCAAATGACCTATTGTGGAAGCTTGGATAGTAAGTAGTACATTTACTGTTTCCTCCTGAGTGCAATTTGGTATGCAGAGAAAAGCTTGCATCAGACTTTGAAACTAGATGTAAACAATTTAAATTAACAAGGTTTGGTGGGATATGGGCCAGGAGCAGGCAGTTGGGACTAGTCTAGTTTGG
Organism: Stegostoma tigrinum; assembly: GCF_030684315.1. Lineage (NCBI taxonomy): Eukaryota > Metazoa > Chordata > Chondrichthyes > Orectolobiformes > Stegostomatidae > Stegostoma > Stegostoma tigrinum. The sequence goes on along the minus strand of NC_081359.1, from coordinate 50,723,621 downwards.
GATTAAGTTTAGCATGGACTGGTTAGACCAAAGGGTCTATTTCCATGTTGTATGACTGTCTGACTCTGACAGCAGCAGCTTGTGGCTGGACTGCAGTATGTGAGAATTCAATTGTCCAGAGTGCTTGCCTGATCTCTCATTTCTCTGATGGAGTCATTTAGCTAGAGTGTGCATTGAAGACTCTGACGTAAAATAGGAGGACCAGCCATACCTGGACAGTTTGGTTCAGACCTCTGACATATCTTGGAACAAGAGCAACTCTGGAAGTAGTTGATATGACTTGTGGTATTTAGGATAAGGGGATACTAGGCAAAGTGGAAACTGAAAAAGTGCAGAAACTAATCAAATCCACTTGATGAGTTGTACTTGGTGTTGGTGTCAGTAAGGTTGATAGCAGTCAGAAGGAAAGTCAAAATACTGACTGTCGCTTCTAGGACCAGGTTGTTGCTCACTGGGAAGAGGCAAAGAAATAATGCAGTTGTTTCCTAAATTCAGTAGTTAGGAGAACAAAATTAAGCATAATTGAGTATCTGAACTAGTTTGCTTATCTGATGCCACAATGTGGATTACCTTCAACAAATTTGAAAATATTTTGGGTGTGATGCCAGTACGTCAGCCATATGTCCCAACAACTGGTGGACTGTGTCAAATAACATATATCCCTTTGTCTTCGTGTGGCAGTTTACTGACCTTGCTTAAGCAGTTCATGCTTGCAAACATAAATGATGTTCAGCATGAATTGTAATTCTCCTATTGGAAAACATTTGCTAAATTATACTGTGCTAAGAATTTACATTGGAAATGGGCTCATTTGAAGAACATTCACTGAAAATGTAACATTAATTCTGTTTCTCTGTACAGTTGCTGCCAGACCTCCTGAGCTTGTGCACTTTGTTTTTATCTTGAAGGAAATATATGTGGAGTCAGAAATAATATTTTAAGCTCTGAAAAGAGGTAATATTTTCGTGAAAAGGGAAAGTTCACTATTGCATTGTTAGAATTCTTTGTGGAGAAAAGCACCAGAATGTCTTGTATTCCAAGGAAATTTAATGTAAGCAAAGTAATAGTGATAGAAACATTAATGCCACTAAAGAGCAGCAAATCTCCAAGGCCAGGTGCTTTCTCTTGTCGAGCCGTGAAAGTTATAGCTATGATCATTCCAGATATCCTATTGAGAACTTTCCAGAGTGTGCTCAATTCAGGAACTGCCCCTGTAAATAGAAAAACTATGGATGTCACTCTCCTGTTTGAGAGATGATAAAGAGAAATTGAGAAATTACAGACCATTTAGCTTATTGTCTGTGATTGAGGAAACAGCAAACATTTATGATTGAAGGTCGTGACTGAAGCCCTTGAATTTTTAAATCATTCATTATCTAATGTCACTGGATAAGTAGCATACTTATCTTGAAGTTGATGGTGAACCATCGCCTTTGAAGCACTGCAGTCCATGGCTGCACGTGGTGTAGCCAGAGCAAGGATTTTTGAATTTTGAACTACTGAGTGAAGTTACAATGATAGAAAAGTATAATAAGAAGATCCAAGTCGAGATGGTATGTGCCTTGGAGTAGAACTTGCCGGTGGTGGTGATCATGTATTTGCTGTCTTTTCATTGAAGTTTGAAGTAACAAGTTTGAAAAATAGTGCAAATGAATCTTGGTGAGGAGCTGCAGCACATTTTGTAGGTGGTATACGTGCTAATGCAATTATGCATTGATGGATTAAGGGAATGTTTAAAAAGGTTGATGTAGATCAAATGGCTGCTTTATCCTAGATAGAATCGAGCATGCTTGTCTGTTATTGGTGATGTATTTATCCAATCAAATGGAGCATATTTCATCATGTTCAAATTTTTCCCTGGTGTATAATGTACAGGCGTTGTGGATTCAGGAACTGAGTCACTTGCCACTGAACGTTAAGGCTCTGGCCTGCTCTTGTAGCTACAGTATTTGTGTTCAGATGTATTATGATAACCCACCAGCATAGATGGGGCTTGAACTCGAGCTTTCTGGCTTAAGAGTAGAGACATTACCACTGTGCCACAAAAATTCACCACAGAATTTTTTTAGCAGATGTGATGTGAACTTGGACCTACTGATTCAGAGGTAGGGACACTACCACTGCACATTCAAAAGCCCACCACAGTGTTTATATGTTGGTCCATTTCTGCTTGTAGTCGGTGCTAGCTCCAAGTTAGTTGCTGGTAGGGGATATCACAGTGGTAACAAGTTTGAATGTCAATGGGACATATTTGGATTCTCTTGTTGGAAATGGTTATTGGCTACTATTTGCGCAGCATGAATATTACCTGCAGTTTATCAACAAAGCTTGAGTATTATACTTGTCTTGTGTGAGTGGACTGCTTCATTATCTTGGGAGATGTGTATGCTTATGTATACTGTAGCCATCAGTAAACAACTTCACTGTGGTGGACAAAAGGCCATTGAAACAATTGAAGATGGTTGTGCCTACTGCACTATTGTAAAGAAATCCTGCAACAATGATGAGACTGAGAAGATGTGCACCCAACAGGAGCACCCATCTTCCTTTTTGTGCTTAGTATGACTCCAACCAGTTTGCCTTTTATGGGACCTTTTGAATTCAGTTTTATTTTTACCCCATGTTTGCACCAAAGTTGAATGACATCTGGACTTGTTGCCTTAAAAGAATCCAAATTAAGAATTGGTGAATGGATTCTTGGTGAGTTAATACCATTTACTACCACAATCTCAAATGCATTTGTCCTGTTTTGCCAATTGAGAATAGACTGGGGCAACAATCAACTGGACTGAATTTGTTTTGCTTTTTGTAGATAGGGCACACTTGGGCAGCTTTTCACTTTCTTCGATAAGTGCTAATGTTTTGTAGCAGTTTGCTAGGAATTTAATAAGTTCTGGAGTATAAGTGTTCAATACCACAATTGGGTTGTTGCAGAACCCATCGCCTATGCAAAGTTTCTGTTAAGATATGGAGTAAATTGAGTTGTGTGAAGACTAACACTTTTTTTTGGCTGGGGATTTCAGGAGGAGGCATTAATGAATCACCTCATCAGCTGTAGTTTTTCATGAAAATAGTTGCAGATTTTTTTCATGTGTTGATCTCTGGGCTGTGTTTCCCCTAGCACTGTGGATGAGTTTGTTTGAGGAGTTCCCTCCTTTGCTAAGCCAATTAATTGGCCACGAGCATTCATAACTGAGTCTGGTAGCACTGCAAACCTTTGGTCTCATCCGTTACTTGCCATATTACTAAATTCTAGATTGACTTATGCTAGCGAGTTTTGAGAAGATTTGTAGCTCAGGTTGAGGTTCTGGATGTAAGTTTGCTCGCTGAGCTGGAAGGTTTGTTTTCAGATGTTTCGTCACTATTCTAGGTAACATCATCAGTGAGCCTCCAGTGAAATGCTGGTGTTATGTCCTGCTTTCTATTTGTGTGTTTAGGTTTCCTTGGACCTCTTGGCACCATGGTAGCCCACAAACCCACCAACACACTAAAACAGCAGCTAATGAACTTAAAAGACCCTATACAGACAACAAGCAAAACAAACATCATTTACAAAATATCTTGCAAGAACTGTATCAAACAATACATTGGACAAACAGGCAGAAAGCTAGCCACCAGGATACATGAACATCAACTAGCCACAAAAAGACACAACCTACTATCGCTAGTATCCTTACATACAGATGAGGAAGGACACCACTTTGGGACGACACATGCATCCTAGGACAAGCCAAACAGAGACACTCACGAGAATTCCTAGAAGCATGGCATTCCAACTGGAACTCCATCAACAAACACATTGATTTGGAGCCCATCTACCACCCTCTGAGAAAAAGAACAGGAAATGACATCAACACGGGAAATGACATCACCAACCCAAGGAAACCTAAACAGATAAATAGAAAGCGGGACATAACACCAGCGCTTCGTCGGCTCACTGATGTCACCTAGAATGGTGACGAACCTTCCAGCTCAGCGAGCAAACTGACTTATATGCTTTTGCAATTTGGTATGTATAGTCACAATCATACAGTATAGAAGGGGCCCTTCAGCCCAATATGTCTGAGCCAACAAAAACTGCCAAGTCTACACTAAATTCACTTTACAGCATTTGATCACATCCTTGAATGTTCTACCATTCCAAGAGTTCACTTAAGAATTACTTGAAGGTTGAAGTTTCCCACCCCAACTACGCTCCCAGGCAGTGTATTCTATATACTCTCCACCCTTAGGCTGAAGAAAAAAAAATTTTTTAATCCTGTCAGAACATCCTGCCTTAAATCTTTAAAAATTAAACTTCCATGTTATTGACCCTTCAATTACAGGCACACCTGGCCACCCTTTCCATGCATCTCATTTGATACATCTGTGTCAGGTCCCCTGTCAGCCTTCTCTGCTGTAAAGAAAACAACTTGAGATTATCCAGCCTCTCTTAGCTAAACATCTCCATCCCAGAAACATGCCAGTGAGTTTTTTTTCTGCACCCCATCCAGTGCAATGACCAGAACTGTATTCCAGTTGTGGTCTAACCAAAATCTAGTACAGCTCCAACTTAACTTCCCTGCTAATCCTCGCCTTGACTGATAATGCCACATTTCCTTATTGCCTCCTTAGCTAGTCTTTAACCCATCCTGCCACCTTCAAGAATTTGTGGGCAATCACCCCAAGATCCCTCTGTACCTCCGAGCTCCTTAGTGTCATGCCATTCATTGAGTGCTCCTTTGTCTTGTTACATTCTCCAAAGTGCATCAGGGTTAAATCCCATCTGACTAATCCACCTGTATCTTACTGTGATCCAAGACCTTCCTCATTGTTAACAACTTGGCCAATTTTCTTTTCATTCCACAGGCTTACATCAACTGCTCTGGCAAACATTTTCTTCTCTAGCATTCAAATATACCAACATCACAAAGAGTAAGGGCCCAGTGTTGATCCCTGTAGTTCAACCACAGTAGAGCCTCCAGTCTCTCAAACAACCTTCTTCTACCACTCGCTATGCTAAAACATGTGGTGCTGTGGTTGTTAGCACTAAAATGCCCTCCATGCCATCTCAAACACCTGTCAGGCATAATACCCTAGAATGAGTCCTGTGCTGTAATTTTGCAGGATGGCATTTCATGCTGCTCTCCTGCTGTGCTCTCCTGTACTCCTCAATGAACCAAGGTTGATTCCTGGCTCGATAATAAGTGATGGATATGTCAGGTATGAGTTACAGTTTAGAGTTGAATGAGCTTCTGGTAATGGCCGTGGATATCCATAACTGCTAGACTTGTTTTTACTTTTGGCTAATCCAAGAGCAGAATAGATTTGTAAAGGATGGTGCAGACCTAATGAATGCAACTGAATTTTTTGAGACGACTGAGGTAGTGAAGTTGGAGTATTTGTGAATGCTATTTGTGTGGATTTTCAAAAGGCATTTGATAAAATATTGCAAGGACTGTTGGTTCAAGGCTTGAAGTGCAAGGAATTCAAAGAAAACTGTTGATTTGGTTATAAAATAGGCTCAGCAGAAGACCGTACGGAAAATGGAGCCATTCTAATCGAACAGCTATGACTAATGGTTGTCCTGTAATGATGTGTTGGACCTTCAAACTTTCGTTGTTTGTTAGCAGCTTAGATAGGACAGAAAGTCATTGCCACGTTGTCAGATGTCACAAATATCAGACAAGATGGAAACAAAATTACAAAATGTGTTGGTAGATTAAGTGAATGCCAAAGTTTTGGCAAATGTCTTTCATTGTAGGCAAATGACGTTTTTTTGCATTGGACCTTTTAAAAGGATAGAACAGGATTACTTTTTAATTGGTGGAAAAACTAAAAATATTGGAAATTCAAAGAGTCTTTGGTCATTAAAATAACATGAAGAGATAAAGAAGAAAATCAAAAAGGTCAAAGTGATGGTGAACTTTATGGCTTGAACTATAACGCCAGAAGTTTCACATGCCACGGTGACCATCAGAACCTCCCAAGTACTATGGACACTTCGAAGTTTGAATTCCAATTTTTTTTTTAAGAGCACAGCTACAGACAAATGACAGCTGGTGTAAAATTCAGTGCTTATGGCAAAGTGCTATATGAAACCCATCCAATGTTGCACATTTACTGCCAGAGAAGATTCAAACGGAGGCGTGACCAGATGAGCTAGTGAGGGGCTGACTATCAACCAATGCACACACCCCCACCCCGGCACCAAAAAAAACCCTGCTGACGTTTTGCGTCTCGCCTCTTCTAAGCATATGCCAAAAAAGGGTTAATTGACTGTGATAGTAGGAACTGCAGATGCTGGAGAATCTGAAATAACAAGGTGTAGAGCTAGATGGACACAGGCCAAGCAGCATCAGAAGTGCAGGAAAGCTGACGTTTGGGCCTAGACCCTTCTTCAGAAATGAAGGATCTAGGCCCAAAATGTCAGCTTCCCTGCACCTCTGATGCTGCTTGGCCTGCTGTGTTCATCCAGCTCTACACCTTGTCATTCATAATTGACTATGACCCTGGACTAGGTGTACTCGCAGGAGAAGGTACTCATGGGTACCAGCTTGAGTAAGAGTGCTAGTGTGCTACAAGTCAATGGACTGCCACCAATAAACCCTGTTTTACAGGTTAAAAATATTTGAGTGCAAGAACCAGCTAACAATCCAGTCAAAATGAAATTGTACACTCTCTGCAGCCAATCAGTTACAGTCAAAAGGAAACAGCAGAAGGGTTTTGACAAACCTGGGAAAGCCATGAATCATGAAATTGATTGTTATCAACAACCCACTGTCTACTTTTCTTAAACCATCCAATTAGTAATCCGTATCTTTCACCATTTTATGGCTTTACTATTACTTCCTAATGCATATGTTTTGCATTATTAATTGTTTCTATGTTCAGTAACAAATTGTTATGACTCTAGAAAGCTCCAGTAAATTGGCTCCTTTTCAAAGTTAAACAAATTTGGTCTGGAGAAGGATAGGATCTCAAGGGTAGGGTCCTCCTTAAACTAACCTTGTTGTGTGACAATACTTCATCTTTGAGATGTGTGCTATCCTGTTTCTTGCTGGGGATTTCGCCCAGTGGTTTCAAGATGTTTCCTCCCAGCAGGCAGTTTGTAAATAGCTTTGGGTTTCTTCCCGAGTGTGTGTTCAGTGTAAGACACAGTATCAGGAGTGTGTGGGTCCAGGCTCTCAGATGCTAAGGATTTTTTTTACTTTCAGTTGTTTGTTTTTATTAGTCAGCCACTGGAATGGATGACTAGAGTTCCCTCAGCTGTTAGATTGAAGACTTAGAGAATTTTCCACCAAGAAATCAAGGGGCAGATTGTTTCTTTCTACTGGACTGCAGAGAGACAAGATGTAAAAATAATAACTGTTTTGTTGCATTGCATTTTGTCAAAGGTGTGTGTTAATGGGATGCTGCCTATATTGAAACAGTTGATGATTCGCAATTAAATAATACATTCGCTGTTAAGTTTGTTGATAGAGTAAAGAAAAATCTGATTTTTTTTTGTTTTAATTGCATTGTAGGAATTATGTCTTTTGGTTAAAGCTTTGTGGTAAACTAATCAAATCCTATCTGGAATACAATGCCTTATTCTTGCTTTAAAATTGAATAAAAGGCTATCCCCATAAAATATTTTGGGGGATGCTGGTCTGGTCTCTAACAGTTGCATCCTACCAAAAGGGTAGGTGAATAAAGAAGGGGAGCCAATCATCCTACTTCACTCAGATTTTTGAGGTATCCAGCTGGAGCCATGTTACCTTGGTGTATCTCAGTCGGAGTTTGAGTGTTTCAGATATACAACGTCCTGGTTAGACCAAATCAAAGGTATAGAAGGCAATTCTGACCATCCTACTTTGAGATGGACATGTGATTTTTGAAATGTAAATTGACCAAAATCTTCTCCAGAAGAAAACACTGAAATAAACTGGGATTATATTCCTTGAGTTTTAGATTAAATGTTTTAATGAAGTATACCAGCTATTAAAGGAAACAGAAGGGGAGCATGGGGAGCAACTGTTTTCTTGTTGCGGAGTCCAAGACGAGGGAATAGAAACCAAATATTAATGGTGGCTTGGAATTCTTCTAGCGAATAATAGCTGATGTCAGATGAAATTGTAAAAATAGATGGATTTTTGATATGATGCAAGGGCAGCTAATGTGGCTGGATGACAGATCGGTCTGTACCTACTCCGAATTACAAACCAGTTTGCACAGCAACATGTTATGCACTTGTTGCTACGTTCTGGCATACTCCTTCCCAGAGTAGGTAGTGCAGATTGACCAGAATGGTACCAGAGTTGAAAGGACTAAACATAACTTTTATCATGTCATGTTTTTTATTGCCCCTATGCTTACTGACTTATGTAGACTCCAAGTCGAGCAATGTCCTGATTTTAAATTGCTTACCTTTTTATTTTCAAGTTGCTCTATGGTCTTGTCTGTCTTCACCTCTTTGTAATCTTGTTCAGCTCCATGATAACAGATTGCAGCATTAAGTTATAAATGCTCCATTTTTAGCAGTTATCCCTTTGTTTTCTTAGGCCCCATATTCTGGAATTCTTTCGGTCAACCCCTTTAACTTTGTATCTTGTGTTCCACTATTAAATCAATTTTTAAAAAATTAACTGTTTGAAACTTTTGATAATCTGACCTAATAATTCATCATGTGCCTTCGTATCATGGTTTGTTTTACAATGCTTCTGTGAAGTGCCTCGACACTTCATTGACACTATACAAATGTAAGTTGGAGACTTGGTAAGAAGAAGTCATGTTAAGGCTATAACCTTGGTTCACATCCAGCCACCAGAGATCCATTACTGTTAGATACCTCACTGATTTCCTTTTTGTCATTTATTTTTATTCTTTTATCAATTTTGATTGTGACCTGAAAATGACTGGAGGACTTTGGGGCAGCTTGTGTTAAGAGGTAGGGAGGGGGGGGGAAAAACAAGTGAGCATTGTGTGTAAACAAGATAACATTAATGAGGCCAAAATCTGGGAACTGGTTCCAACAAGTGGAAGAGACCCTATATTGAAGAACATAGCAGTTGTGGAATGTTAATTGAGGCCTTGGGAAGAATCAGTCGTTCTATCGGAGCAGAATCAAAATTGAAGCCTTTATAACCTGTTTTATGAGAAATGGTTCTTGGTTGCTGTAGAGTCAACATGAAAAGTTGAAAACCCCCTGTCTAATCTGCTACGTCAGCGTCTGGAAGTTCAGAGTAGAAAGCACATTTAGAAGTATTGCTACCTTTACCTGGGTGAACTTGAGAAGGTGATCCTGGTCAATATTTCCAAAAAGCAAGAGTCCACGTTTCATACCTGTGAAACAACACATCCTGAAAGCTATTTAAGTAATCTGACCAGTTTTATTTTCTTTTATTTACTCCTTTAATTGTTTGTATCTGACTTTTCTTTGGGGCAAAAAAGAATGTTTCTGGTTAAAAGTATTGACGCTAATCAGCTTTTGCGTTGTATAATTTTCTCTCTTCTACAGTTAGTGTATTTAATAAATTGTTCAGTATTTTGTTTGACTGACATACAAAACCAATGACTGTCTGTACATTAATTGCAAAGTCTCAGATTGGTTCATCAGAGCGTAGAATCCCTACAGTGTGGAAACAGGCCCTTCGGTCCAACAAGTCCACACTGACCCTCGGAGCATCCCACCCAAACCCACCCCCCTATAATCCACCTAATCTACACATCCCTGAGTACCATGGACAACTTGGCATAGCCACTCCACCTAGCCAGCGCATCTTTGGACTGTGGTAGGAAACTGGAACACCCAGAGGAAACCCACACAGAGATGAGGAGAATGTGCAAACTCCACGCAGACAGTTGCCTGAGCTTGGAATTGAACCCAGGTCCCTGGCATTATAAAGCATCAGTGCTAACCACTGAGCCATGATGCTGCTCTGGTTATTCAAAAGTCTGGTAGGAACCAGTGACTAGGTACCTCTGGTTTAATTTTGTTGTGTTATGAATATAGACTGATTTTGTTTTTGCTGTCTGCCTCACTGTCCTAATGCTATCTTGTAAGGCTCTTTCAACCTGTTGTGCTTGTGTCAGTTCTTATAATCTACGTGCAGACTGGCAAATCTTATCTTATTTTTAAAATAAAATAAGGTTTTATTTCTTTGTGCATGGCTTCCCAATTAATTTGTATGCGGCAATATTTAGTTGTTTGAACTCCATGATAGCAATGGCTAGCTTAGATCTCTGACAGAGTAAAGTACCTGATTTTTTTTTTCGAAATGTAGCCTTTTTGAGGCCCACCTCCTGCAGCAGTGGAAATGTTAAGCCTAATCTGCATGTAAAGAAGACGTGAAATCTGCTCATGCTCTCTGTTCCACAGCCTCCACTTTCACACTTTCTACCTCTGTACTCTTACTGGTCTGCCTGCTCTCCAAAGTGTACTTTCATGGCTACCCCAGCTGGTATGAGAATTGAACCCAGGCTGTTGGTGTTACTATGCCATCCAGCTAATTGAGATAACCAACTCCCAGTGGTCAATAGAGTTCCCTTATCAAACCTCTTAAGTTTTGAACACCAATGGCCTTTCCTGGAGATTGCTGCAAGAGAAAAACAATCTCTCCTTCTGTGATTTCTCCACAACTGAAGTTGTTCACCCTTCGCCTTGGGTAAACCAACCCTGTAACTCAGTGCTCTGACACGGGAGGTGACTGGGAGGACTGTGCAGCAAGTCAGCAGCATTGTATCAGACTAGGAAGTTGGACCGGTGTGATAAGGCCAGCAGCAGCGGACATAAAAGCCAGGGATGGAGAACTGCTTCAACCTATTTCTACCTGTCTCAGTCAAACTGTGATGTCACAGGAAAGAAGGTAGGTGATTGATGGGTATTTCCTTCATGTCTCTTCTGTCTAAGAGATTAAAATCAGAATACATTATTGAGCTAAGTGCAGTTAGGAAATTAAGCTTTTAAAATATTTAGCCTCCATATCAATTAATTACAAATAGAAAAGAGGTGGCTGAGCAGGTGATATGTTGAAGTTATAGTATCTGGGAGTTGGTGGACATTGCAATCATATCTGCAGCAAACAGGAAGTTACTGACACATTGTGTTACTGGACAGTCACACATGGATGAATTGCATAAAGTTTGGTTCTTGGTCACAGAAAAGACGGTGATAATGCGAGTGAGGCAGGTAACATAATCAATTTTTCAATAACAGAAGAAGGCTTGATCCCAAGAATTCAAGACTGGAGAGATTTACATTTACTTTGAACTTTAAGAAACCCTAAGCTCTGACATCTTTTCAGTCTGCTCCACAATTGCTTTCAACCCTGATAAAAGCAACAGAATTCGTGTTTTGCCTTGTATTTCACATGCTGCATTAAATCTTTTGATTTTTGTGATAATGATCCATTTTCAAACTGAACACAAAGTTGCATTTTTACTTTTGAATCAACAATGCGAGGGTATAATCAGTAGCTTACTTATTTTAAATTCACATTGTCAATCAGCAAAGTGCTGCTTTCAATCTTTGTAAAGGTGGTCATAATGACAGATTGTCACCATAAAGTGATATGATGTCATTTTTAGTAACTGGGAAATATATGAATTTTGATTTAATGAAATTTGCATTTCAGTTAACTTGCTGCATTTTACCCAATCAAAGACGGAATTGAGTTCTGTCTATTCTAAATTGTGTATACCAGTATTTTTATAGTTCTTTCTGTGAATCAAACTACTTCAAAATTTTTGATATTATAAATTTAAGCATAATATCAAATTACTCCTCTATCAGACTGGAAATCGAACCTTTAACAGAGCAAAGTTACTTAATGTTGGAGTGAGAGAAGCATTAAAGGATGAAGACTGGGACTGTCTGTTTCTACATGATGTTGATCTTATTCCGGAGAATGATCATAATCTGTACATCTGCAATGAGGAATACCCCAAGCATGTGTCCAGTGCTATGAATAAATTTGAGTACAGGTACTGAAAAATTGCAAGATTAGCTATGGTAATGGTTTTGTTTGCATGTTCTGTTGTATTTAACATTGCCTTCTTAAATTGAATGTTACTTTTATGTTTTCTATTTTCAATATTGTGCCAATGACTTTAAAGATTTACCAAGTTAAGTTTTTATACTTTGTTAAATACTCATTTGCTAGATTATATTGACATCATTCATTAATAATTATAATTATTGACAAATTACATCATAGTATCTGTACAGTGTGAAAACAGGCCCTTTGGCTTAACAAATCCACACCAAAGAGCATCCCACCCAGACCCATCCCTCGCCACATCCAACCTTGTCCCTGAACACTCTGGGCAATTTGGCATGACCAATCTACCTAGACTCCATCTGTAGGAGGAAATCAGAGCATCTGGTGGAAATGCACGCAGACACAGATACAGGAAACAATATGCAAACTCATAGACGGTTGCCAGAGGATGGAATAGATCCTGGGCCGCTGGCACAGAGATGCAGCAATGCCAACCACGGAGCTATCATGCTGCCCAGGAAGAATGATTTTACCTTCTTTGGGTAATTAGTAAATGGTGTGAGTATTGATAGCTCACCACTACCTCCTGCAGGGCAACAAGCATTTATTGGCAATAAATGCTGGCTTAGCCAGCGGTGCCTACATCCAACGAACAAAACTTTCTTCAAATCCCTAGTTTGCCTTTAGGTCTCCTACTAAAATTTGAAAGTCACACTCAGAGATCCAGTTACTTGAGTACAAATACTCGGCATCCTTTTACTCTCTCTCTTTCTTTAATTTCATTATTGTCAAATAATCAGCGCAATAGCCTGTAGACAGATTCTTTTACTAATATTGTTGCAAATGCATAACAAGCCTTGAAAGACAAGCATTGAAAAACATGCATAATTCTCTAACACAACTGCATTGATAGCTTCCGCTCACTGTACAATACGATAAATTAGCTTATTGAAGAACAATTGGTGAAATAAAAAGTGAGCTTTGCAAATATAAACTTCCTAGGAAATCATGTAGATGTATTTAGGCTCCTTACCTCATTAGGTGCTAGTAATAAATGTAAGAAGTGATGCTGAGGATCAAGAGGTGCTCTCAAATCTATAAAATCATATGCTATATCAACTTCAACTTCAAAAGATGCATTCTCATTTGGAAGTTGCAACTGGATCTGATTTTTTTTCAAATCATCTTAAGCACACTGATTATTCTCAGCACCAAAATGCCTGCCAGTGCATACATAGTCAAGGCCAGTGAGGTCAACTGGCCATGACAAGCTTCAGAATGCACCTGCACTGCTGACTCCCTCCTGGGGTTGAGGAGGCTGGTGTTGACAAAGCAGGGTTCTTCTACCAAGCTGTCTGCAGAATTTTATCACCAATGGTTGCTGTTCCTTTACCATGCTTGTCACACTACTGCCACTTCACCGTTCCCTCTCCAGCTGCCATGACATCGGAGTAGACTTCCCAGAGCCAGGAAGCCATAATGACATAATCCTATTTGTACTGCTCTTATAAAAACTAACTTGCTCTTCACCAGGAGGAGGTTGTTATCCTTGCTTGTTAACTTATCTCTACATCAGCCATAACCCCCTCCTCCATTTCCTTCCACCCCCCCCCCCCCCCCCCAACCCTGAATAATTGACGGGCCTGTAGTTAGTAGAAATATCCTTGCACACTTGATTCCTTAGCCACAGCTCATCCTCTTGGACCTCCCCACATCCAGGAAGATCTGGAGCGCTGGTATGTCCTTTTAGTATCTTTACTGATCTTACCAAAGAGTACCTTTCAGTATCTTGCAGCAACCTGCAATGCAAACTACCTGGACTATATAAATCAACCTATATCTATTAAAATTAGTGCATGTAACAAAAATGTGTTGCTGTGGCCCATCATGGCTGTGTATGATGTTCCAAGGCCCTTGCAAAATGGCCAAGAAATGAATTTAAAGTTTACTGTACAATTGCTCATTCAATCCACAAGCTGTTTTCTCTTCGTGTGACTACTGATATGGTGAGTCTGATGTCAATCTTGGATAAATTGAATGAGATTGAGACAATTTCTGTGCATTTGGAGAGACCGGGACTGATTAGGGATAGTCAGCATGGCATTGTGTATGGGGAATTGTGTCTCAACTTGATTGTGTTTTTGAAGTGTGACTGAGAAGGTAGACGGCAGAGCGATAGACATTATCTACATGGCATTTAGTAAAGCCATCAACTGGATAATAGGATTAGATCATGAGATCCAGGGAGAGCTACCCAATTGGATACAAAATTGGCTTGACGGTAGGAGACGGAGGGTAGGGGGTGAGGTGGAAGGCTTTTTTGGACTGGAGGCCTGTGACAAACTTTGTTCCAAATGCTGAATCTACTGTCGTTCCTCACTTATATAAAATTATTCAGGTGAGAATTTAGGAAGCATTGTAAGTTAGCTTGAGAATGACCCCAAAATTGGTGGTATAGTGGATAGTGAAGAATGTTAGAGATAACAAGTTGTACAACTGGATGAACACAGCAGGCCGAGCAGGAAGGCTGACTTTTCAGGCCAGGACGCACCTTCAGAACATTTCTGAAGAAGGGTCTAGACGTGAAACGTCAGCCTTCCTGCTCCTCTGATGGTGCTTGGCCCGCTGTGTTCATCCAGCTGTACACTTTGTTATCTCAGATTCTCGAGCATCTGCAGTTCCTACTTTTCAGTGAAGAAAGTTAACTAAGATTACAAAAAGGTCTTGATCAATTGGTCTAATGGGCCAAGGAGTGGAAAATGAGTTTAATTTGCATAAAAGCAAGGTGTTGCTCTTTGGTAAGATCAGCAAAGGCAGAACTTAAATAGTTAAAGGGCCTTGGTGAGTGTAAGGCAGAGAAATCTTGTGGTTCAGGTACTCAGTTCTTTGAAATTTTTTATGTCATAGGTAGACAGGTTGGTAAAAGAGGTGTCTGGCAAACTAACCTTCATTGCTCAGACCATTTGAGTATAGGAGTTGAGTCGTCATGTTGTGGCTGTACTGGATGTAGGTGAGGCCACTTTTGGAGTACTGTGAATTATTCTGGTCACCCTTCAATAGAAAGGATATTGAATTGGAAAGGGTGTGAAAGCTATTTAAAAGGATGTTTAGTGGCACTAGAGGACTTAAGTTATAAGGAGAGATTGGATAGAATGTACTTTTTTCACTGGACCACAAGTTGAGAGGTGACATTTAGAGGTTTGTAAAATCATGAGCATAGGTAAGGTGAATAGCAAAGGTTTTTCTCCTAATTAGGAGAGCTTAAAACTAGAGGACATAATTATAAAGTGAGAAGAAAAAGATTTTCCTCAGAGGGTGAGTTTGTATGTGGAATGGACTGCTGGAAGAAGTAATAGATGCAGGTACAGTTACAACATTTAAAAGACATTTGGACAGATATGTGATTAGGAAAAGTTTAGAGGGATATGGGCCAAATGCAGGCAAATGGGACTAGTTTAGTATGTGAAACTTGGTTGGCATAAATATGTTGGACCAAAGGGTCTGTATACGTGCTGTATGACTTTGTTCGGTTCTGAATGGGACATGGGAGGGGTGGGGAAAGTGAGAGTAAATGCTCAATGGGCAGACACTATCCCAACCTCCAGAACACTGGCTTGAGCTAGACATACATTCGTCCTTCTTCTTCTTTAAATGTCTATATGTGGAAAGAATTAGGAGAGGGCAAAGATTTGGATGCAAGACAACCCACTTCTCACTCCACTTGGGTACAAATTTAAGTAAGACCAGCTTAGAATGTGGATGTCCAAAGACATGAAGCAAGGTGCACTAAATCTTTCCTAACACTTTCTCACTGGCTTCCCCAAAGAAAACTTAGAATCCTACACAAGATGTTTGGATAATTATGCTGTAGCCAATTGTGTGTCGAGTTAGTGATTCCTATTGTCACTTACTGAATCTGTATCAACTCCCCACTTCCATTTTCAATTGGTATTAAGTGTGTAATGCATCTCTTTAAATGGCTACTGACGTCAACAGTAACACATTGAGCAGTTGTAACATTATGGTGTAATTGCAAATTAATTCAATGTGAAATTACTAAATCACTCTTCAGTTTTTAGATATACAGTGTATTTATGAACAGATTGTTCCATTTTGATCAATTTGGGATATTCAAAGCTTTCTCTGTATTACTGAAACAATAAACACAATTTTCAAAAAAACACATTTCTGCTGACGCTGAAAATCAAACAAAAACACAAGTGGCTGGAGAAACTCTGGAGTGGCAGCATCTGTAGAGAGAAATTGGAGTCAATATTATGGGTCTAGTGACCCTTATTCCTAATTTTCAACTTAGCTGGTGTTTAAATCGTACCCAAGTTGATGCAGTTTTTAACTTTTTTTTTAAATTCTAGATTACCATACAAGATGTATTTTGGTGGTGTTTCGGCCTTGACCCCTGATCAGTACTTGAGGATTAATGGCTTCCCAAACACATACTGGGGTTGGGGTGGAGAAGATGATGACATCTCAGCTCGGTAGGACTTGTTCGTTATGCTCATTCGTAATTGTTAAACTCATGAACTTTTTGTGAAGTCTGAATTTCAATTGTTGTAACTATTAGAATGTGAATTTGGATTTAGGATGAATGAAGTAGTTATACAAAACCCCAGATCTATCTATAGACTGATGCACAAGCAGCGTAACTACTTATTGCTTGATTTTATGGACCAGATTATGTTGCCCTTTCTGCCCTAATATCTTTTTCCTTTGGAAATGTCTGGCATATGGGTTTTCAACAGAGCTGTTATTGGCATTGCTGTATCTTTGGTAGTTAAATCCTCAATCTGAAGATCAATATCTTCATATCAACAACTGAGATGTGTGGAATTTAATGGGAACAGTGAATTAAACTTGATGCTAGTGACGTTTTTCATTTCCTGGACAACTGTGAAAAGCAAAATCATGGTCCACCTGGTCTAAAGACTTAAAATAATCAATAGTTATGTAGATGAGACCTTGAGAGCTTGTATTAATGATTTTTATTTTTTTTCAAATTTTATTTAGGATTTATTTAGCAGGAATGAAGATAATTCGAACTCCCCTCTCCCTTGGACATTACAAAATGATATCTCACAGCTTGGATGTGGGTAACGAGAAAAATGAGAAAAGGTACTTGCAGAGTGATGTTAATTTATGAGCCAATAATAACGCTTGGGTTAAAGAAAGCAAACTGGAGATTTAGATCATCAATGACTAGTGTTTAAGATATTAAGTGAGGTAAAATTTTATTTTTTTTTGACAAATGAAGTCAGTCAGTATTTATTAAATTTTCTGACTATTTCGGTGGACGCTTGATGGATGGGACAAGTACTTGATGAATGAGTATGAACATAGAAACATAAAGTACAGGGAAGGAGTAGGCCATTCAGCCCTTTGAGCCTGCTCCACTATTCGTGGCTGGTCATCCAAAGTGGTTTTCTGTTCTGCCTTCCTCCCCGTAGAAATACAGAATATAGGTGCAGGAGTAACTAGCGTTGAGATAGGTGAAGGGGGATGGTGAAGAGAAGCAAGAACAAGTATAAGTATTTTAAAAGTTAGTTAATGTTGTTAGAGATCTTTACACTGGGCATTATGCTATAGTGCATTTTGCACTGAGTTAGACGTAATAATTTGCTCTAGTCATATGAGCAGAGAGGCAAAGAAAATTATGCTCCCATTTATCTTATCTTTCCTTTCACATTGACGCTCAACTGTCTTTACAGTTTTCAACCCTCTTGTCTCTCTTATTTAAAGCTTCTTGGGAAGCATTTTAGGGAAACCTATTAAAGAGGAGTGTTCAGCAGTACAAGCACCTTGTTTCCAGAGCTTTCTTACCACATTTGGGAGAGGCCAGAGTCTGCTCCAAATCTAGTATTCACTTGGGCCCAGTTGTCACATTAATTACAGCTCAGATCAGAAAGAGGGCAATGACACTCTAACTTTCCCCAACTGAAGACGACGATTTTATACCTTTTGCCTTCAATAATTACTTGCAATATTGCATGTAATTGTTAGCCATGTCCCCCAAACTATACATCCAATTCAGTGAAAACATAATCAATGATGGATAACACTATGGAGAGCCCTCAGTCCTCCAAAAATCTCATCATATTTACCAGATACCTCCATCTGTCTTTGGGGAATCTTACAATGCACCTGACAGTTTCTCATGTTAATTGCCAATAACCTAAATACTTGCTCATCACTGAAGACTCTTGCAAATTCTTTACTAGCTTTAATACAGAAGATTAGGATTGATATTAATTTCTACCAATTGATGTATAGTCTTAAATCAATTTTAACATAAAGTGACTACAATTCTGTGACACAGCTGACAGATTGGGAACAAACCCTCTCGCAGCCTGAGAGATCAAACAAACAGTCCGTCTGATTTGCAGTTGCAGTTATAATCCCCTTGATTCTCGTTGAGTTTTAAACCAAAGTTTAATTCTTGAATGAATCTTTTGCTGTTTCTGTTCTAAACACTTTTCATTCCTTTTGTTTTAATGGAAAGCATCTATTCAAATTCCACTGAGGTGAAATTCAGTCACTTTTAAAACTTTACTAAGTCATTAAGCAAGCTTGTTTAGGTTCCAGAAATAACTAGGAAGACATAACCACATCATCACTGTGTATTTTGTAATCTGCCTCAGTCACTCCTTTATCTCTTCATAACCTCTTACTCTGTGAGGCTGTCTGTTTACATCATTTGTTGCTCCATCTTATCCTCCATGAGGCGGCCGCTTTTTATTTTCTCTCATTGGCTGCTCATAAATATTCAACTAAATCTCTGTGTGAAGGCTTGTGGGTTGCATCTCACTACTAATATGGGCATGTGTAATATGCCATGATAGTTACCCAAAGATCCAGATTATTGTGGGATCATACTTTTCCTTCAACCTTTTTCTAAATTAATACTTAGAATGGTAGCTAAACTAGGCCTTTCAAAAATGCCCCTTACTAAAATGTTTGTGTTATAGAAATACTTGTTGACAGAAACTCCAGTAAATTCACTCCAGTAAACGTTTCTTCTCACCAAGATCATTTTATGACTCCCATGGGACCTTTTTGTTACCCTATCCAGTAACTCTGTGGAGGCCAGAAGTCTGGCTGTGCGCATTTGTTATATGTAGCTGCCAACCACTTTTTGGCCATTTTATATCAGCTAAAGAGGCCCAGGTGGCCATCTTGTCAACTTCTGTCATGGGCTGCTACGACAGAAAGCAAATAGACTTTTTAGGTCTCTGGCTGGATTTAGTGGGTACTTCTGTTGGCCTTTCAAAATAAAGGAGCAAGTCAGTTTTAGAATCTTAAAATGCAGCTGTTTTCAAAAACTAAACTAGATCTGTTGCACATTAGAAAAGGAGCTAGGATTGAGTTTTAAAGGGATTATGCACCAACCAACTAGCTTCCTGGTTAATAAAAGACCTGCTTGTATGTTCTGTTATTAACTTTGGGGTTAATGACACAGCATCATTAAGAGGTATCGTTAACAGAAATCTGGATAGAGTTTGCATTTCCCTTTAACCATTTGTAAGTACAGAGTGACCAGTGCAAAGGCAAATGCCTAATTTAAAGACTTATTTTAGAGGGAACATTTTGTTTTTGTCTCCAATTAATGTATACCATTCAGTAAGTCTAGAATGTAATTGCTTACAGATTTGACATGGTAGTAAAAGTAGCCCGGTCATGGCGACTTGATGGGATGAATTCCGTAGACTACAACTTGCTTCATAAGGAAGAGCTTCCTTTGTACACCAACATCACTGTGGACTTTGGAAACAGTGCAAAAGAACAGCCAAACGTCAATTAACAAATGCTTGTCCCTTAAAAGTCACTAATACAATTCAAGATGTCTAAGGGAAAATGGTAGTGCTTATTGGGTATAAATAAAATCCAGAGAAATCTACCGATTAAGAAACCCATCAAAATTCAATGATATGATGCACTTGCTGCTGTCTTCTCATGTTCAACAGATTTTCCCAAATTATGACTTTAAGAAATTTTGGCCTTCAGTGCTTTCGGACAATGTGGGTGAAGAACCTCCTGTTTCATTTCACTTAGTATTTTGTAAATATTAATGCCTATTCATGAAACTTGAAATGTTTGATTGTGGTATTTGGAATGAGGCCTTTCAAATAGGTTATTTGTGTTGGGAAAAAAATGGCAAATATTGGCAATGTGCATGGTCAACTTGACAATTAAATAGTGCCTGTGTTGCATTTAGTAAATCAAAATGAAGAACTAAAGGCAGTTAATAAATCCTAATAAATCCATGCAGAAAATTCAAGCTGTTAATGGTCCTGTTTATTTTTCTAATTACATATATTAAGAGAATTGTATCAGGACTACATTTCAGCTCATTTTATTGCAATCTAATGAAAACACTTTTTCACTAGTATTATATTTTTATCGCACTAATAATACAAGGCATACTTGTTCAGTTTACCAGATTTGCTGAAACATGTATTCTTAACAGCATATATAATATAATTGTACTATGGAGGCATTTATTGCTAGTTAACTTGTTACAAATTTGTTCTATGGATGTTTCATTCTATCTTTTCTGAAAAGATGCCTGGGACTGCATTGGTAGCTCTGACACAGTTACTTGCATATGTCATTATCAATTTAATATTAAATATATCTATCTATGCTTCTGTATCAGTTTGAGCATGTGTTTTGTAGTTTCTACGATTTGCTTTTTTAAGAGCTTTCAAATCGAACTTTATGCATCAAATAACAGTTTTGTGCTTGAATATTGCTAGTTACTACTTTGATTTTCGTGTTGAGCTCGTCAAGGAGTTAATACTTGTAGACTCAGGTCAGTGTTGCCTACCCAAGATTCTGTGCTTTGTTTCCCATCCTCATGTCTTATTTTCTGTTGTTGTTTTCATTATTTGCATGTTTCTTGTCAATAACTGAGTTGCTGTCTACTTGGCCTCTTAAAGGATGGACCAATATAATTCAATGACAGTAGTTTTTCTGATCTCTGCTCTGCTGTCTGCTTGTGAAGCCTGAATTTCAACTAGCAAAATCGTTGAGCTCATGTTCTGTAATGAGCTGATCACAAACCGAAATACACTTTTGTTCATACCTTATTATGCACAGACTAATTACATAATACCTGACTCTGGTATTTCAGTCAGTTTTGCCTTCTTAAAGCACTTATTCTTCCGCAGAGAATAAGTGTCTTAAAGCCACTATCTGTGTATAAACTTCCCAAGACTTCCAGGTGCTGTGGAAGTAGCAAACAATTGAAATGATTGACTGACTACTTAAAATCACAGGCATTTCACACCCACAAAGGGCCTAAAGCCCTTTCTGTTAATTGAGATTTGAAACGTACAATGACATAGCACAAGGAAGCCGTTCAGCCCACTGTATAGGTGTACCATCTGGAAGAATGAATGATTCGTTTAACTTCACTGATCTTTCCCCAAAACCTTGCAAGTTCCTTCCTTTAAGTATTAAATCTAATTCGCTTTTGCATCTGATTTCAGCAATGCATTTTATTTCTTGCTTACTGAAGGTAAATCTCATTTCCCTGTCTTAAGCCTGTCTTATCTGGTCATTGACTTCCATTTCTCTTCATTCATTTGATTTAAAAGCTTTAATTTTGCATATCTTATAAATTTCCCCTCAATTTTCTATGCTGTATGCAAAAGAATTCCATTGTTTGTAGTGTCCCTTCAGATAATCAACTTCAATGGTATTGTTAAGCTCCGCACTCTTGCAAGGTCTTGATGTTCTTTCCAAAGTGTGGTCATTTGTCTTTTTGATAATACTTCACCTGAGCACACAATACATGCTCACTAAATGTAAGGAATACCCAGAGATCTAATATTTTTTGAGCTTGGGTGATGGTGAATATAGTCACTAGATACAAATTTCATCACCCATCTCATTTCCTACCTTTGGTAAGTGTTTGATGCATTGATTAGTCAACAACTCCATTACCAAACAGTTTCTATAAATTGGGCTGTAACATGGTTGGACATTATACTGCAGCTATAAATAGGAGCAGGAGTTGACCATTTGGCCTTTTGCAAGATTTGATTCATACAGTAAGTTTTTGGCTGATGTAATTGTTAGCCTTAATTTCACCCTTCTGGCTGTCCCCACAACTCCCGACCCCAAAAAATCTATCTCAGCTTTTGAATTTATTTGAAGACCTAGCTTCCACAAATCTGTGAAGCAAATCAGTGGTGGAATGCTTTTCAAACTATAGGTCCAAAGTCACTTGATCTTCCCAAGCATGTCATGCTTACTGTGTGCCATGTTTCAAATAAAATGAACGTACTGGAAAATCAAATTTGAAATTGAGATTTTGGACTTTTTTTTTCAGGTGCTAACTGGCCTGTGCATTTTTTTTGTATGTATATACAAAAGGGAAACTACACCTTTTCTAGATTAACAGTTTTCATTTTGGTTTAACAATTTTAGATTTTCCTGTGGAAACTTGGAAATCTTTAGATAAAGGTAGTCATGTCTTTGTTTAAAGCTGGAGTTGCTTAGCAAATGCTGCCCACACTTGCACATTTTATGACCGGTACATAATTTTCAAGTAGCTGAAAATTATTCAATTTTAATGCTAAAATTTGATATTCTTTAGATTGTGCAATACATAACTTTATCTCACTTACCCTCTGTTAGATCACTTTAGGAGACATCACTTTTGAAAAGACATATTAATGTCAACAAGTCTCATACTGTTACATTTTACAAACTGGGGAAGTGCTGTAAAATTCAGATGTTGATTTCATTGTGATAAGAGCAGTAGTCCATTTTATTAGATGCATGTTATGAAAACCACCTCCTATCAATCCGAACACTTACCTCATGCCATTGTAAACTATGCTTATACCATGAATACTGCTGTTCAGCAGTTTCAGAATTTGCAATTCCTATCCTTCTGATTATCATTACTTGGTATTCTCCTTCTAAATGTGTTTTTTGTGTGTATATGAGAGCAAGTTGAGTTGTTTCCAAATTCTTATCATATTGAATGCAAGTTTGATCAATAGTTTCTCAATTTTCTGCAATGTATGTAAGAATTATCTGTACATAATTTTTGGTATTTTCCTGATTCAGTAAAGACATGTACACAGTTTTGTGAAATCGCTTATTGAACTAGTTATTTATTGAAATGTAAAGAAGGGGAGTAATGAAATTATGGCAACAATTAATGTCTACAGTACTTGAGTAAATGCTGTATGCAAAGCTGTAAATACAACCTGTTTTCATGTTTTATTTTACTAACTTGATACATTTAATGCAATATAAGTGTTGGTTTTAAACAATCTTAATTGTAGATGCACGGAATGGACAGTGTTAATGACTAATAACTGCTAGCTCTCACAACAAAGTCTGCTTATATTTAACCTTCAGCAACCCAGACATGTTTTTTTTATGTTCGTGCTGAAGTACAGGTTCCTGAATACTTGAAGTAAATGTGCTTCTGATGTTTGGAAACCTTTTATTTTGAACTTTGTTACCTTGCCTTTTACATTGTGGAATTTTTTTTAGCAGGTTTTTCAAAAAAAAAGTTGAACTTGACAATCTAAGACTATTCCACATGTTTCTCTTGCAACTGTTGTGGTTTCTACTTCCTACCAAACCCGTTACTCATCCGTAAGTGCATTCAGCTGCTGTGTATGTTTCTGGGCTCTTACATATAAAAATAAAATTTTCAAAGCATTTTGCAACTCTTGGTTGTTCCGATTGTACTTTGAATCAGAATGAAACATGCAGTGATCAAGTTTGCATATTAGTGACGTGAATGGCTGGAATCCCACAGGGGGAGCAACTGTACATCATTTTATACAATATCTAATACTATACAACATCTGACTATTTTGCAACTTGGTGATATGAGCACCCCATCTGTATTCACTTTTTCATTTCTTGACTTCCTGTATCATTTCCCAGGCTAAATATGTTTGCAGTACATTCCCAGGAGTAAAAATCAACACGAGCTGCAACCTCTGGTGTCCCTTGTTCATATCACTGAAGAAGCTCTTGTAGTGGCTAACAACACTGTATACCCTCAAATTATCTAAGCAACACTGCTTTGAAGTAGAACAAGCTAAGTGATGTCTCTTAGCTGTCACTGCACCTCTGGAGCTTTCCAAACAGAGAAAATAAAATCATTTTGACTTGATCTGACATTTGAACAATCTCCCATCTCACTTTGAACATTAGCTGAGTTTCAGAATTAACAGTATGGTGATAATACTACTAGGTCATTCCCTTCCCAGAGCATACAGCATTACTGTTGAATTCTCCATCCTTACTGTGCCCTCTGCTTGTTTTTAAATTGTTCCATCATCTTGACTTTTTAATTTAGATTTCTAAATTCCAACTCCTCCACCATTCTGACCCTCTGTTACTTATATGTTTTAATGTAGACAGTTCACCAGGACATTAATGAGGTCTAATTTAAGTGGAACCCATCTCAATAGAACAACTCTCTAAACCAAACATTTAATTATATAATTTACTTCAATCAATGCCAATTAGCATGTGGCTCAGGTAATAATGCAGAGATGATTGCTTTTGAGGTTTTTAATCTGGAGATACTTCCTAATCACCTATTCAGAGATGTACTGACATATCTGGAGCGGATGGGATAATGACCACGGAAAGGCAACGGCCTAACTGGTATTATTACTAGGCTATTAACCTAGAGACACTGGTAATGTGCTGGAGACCTAGCTTTGAGTCCTGCCATCACAAATAGTGGAATTTGAATTCATCAAAATTCTGGAGTTGAGTTTTATGAAGTGTTTTTGATTGTCAAGGGGTGGGGAGGGGGAGAAAACATCTGGTTCACTAACGTCCTTTAAGGGACCAGATTGGCTGGGCTTACGTTTGTTGCCCATGATATCCACTTGATGTAAATGAATAAATGTGTAGAATTTAAAACAAGCCAATTTGCCAGAAGGGACAAAAACTGATCATATTTTGGAATTTTTTAATAGTGTTAATGGAAATGAAATTTACCCTTCACGTTACAACAGTGGTTAATCAGAACCAAAGAACATCCCACTAGGAGAAACAGGAAATGATAGGCCAACTTTGAAGCTACAATCAAGAGTACATATATTCAAAGTCATAGAACTTTAAGGAAAGTAGAACTTTGCATCTTATCTGAGCTGACTCTTTGAAAGATCTGTATAATTTAGTCCAAATTAGCAATCTAAGTGCATGTGCCATTATGGTTTGAACACCACCCCTTGCCTGACCATAGCATTAGGAAAGATAAAATGGCACCCCGCTCGTCCCATTTTTTTTTGTTTGGAAATGGAAAATTATGGAGGGATATCCTATCCCAAAGTGTAGGATAAAGGTGACTATAATTGGTGTTTTATCAAATGGATGGAAAGTTGTCAACAGTGCTATTAAGTGATGTCAACTCAATTGTTCAGAGATGCTCAGTTTGAGTTCTGACTTTTTGGTTAAGAAGCAAAATTAAAGATGAATAAAAGGTTCCAAATCCTCATCACCAGTGAGGGGGATGGAGAATGTGGCTGAGTTAGGGACTTCAGTTTAACTAACTCTAACCTTGCTTCCTGTCTTATGAGGCACACACTTGCAAAATTCACATGAAAGTGACTTTCACCCTAGGATTTCCAACCTTGGCCAGATTTTGAGATTTTAGTGGTGCAGCTATGGGAAAGGGTGAATATTAGGTGTGTATCTAGTTCAATCCTGTTCAGCCTCCTCAACATTCTATCACTCACTCAGCAGCTCACTTTGATATTCCTATTCAGCATCCCTCCCTGCTCCCGCCCCCCCAACAGCTAGCCTCTGTGGTTCCTTTCTCCTGCCAATGTCCCATCCCCATCTCTGCCTGCATGACTGTCGTTTCTATCCTTCCCAACTCAGTATCATTCTGAAAGCCTCCGTATTTTGAACATGTAGACTGTGGTCGGTAAGCCACTTGGTGGGCAAGCCTGTTGTATCTAATAGTACAGTGGGACAACCTTTGCAAATATCCTGTGATTTAAGAAAGTAACCTTTTATAGCAAAAATAATTTTAGATTTTTAAATATTCAATCATCTGTTGGTCTTAACAAACATACGTGAAACTACTCTTGTGTTATTTGCCAGACTCCAACTTTTCTAATGTTCTTTTAGCCAGGCTTCCATTCACATTGTCAACAAACGAGAGCTTATTTACAATTCTGCATGCATTCTAAGTGCTGAAAACTCCATTCATCCACCCCAGACCTGCTCAGTAACTTATATTAGCTCATAATCCACCACCAATTTGCTGTTAAAGTTCTCATCCTCTTTTTGAAATCCAGTCTCGGCCTCACCTTTTCCTTTCTGAATGTGGCAATGCCCATTGTGAGTTCCCTAACCAGCAGCTTGTGTTGCCTGGGCTCAACAGTGTACGTGTATTCACTGAATTTTGATAATGTGACCACTGCCTAATTAAGATCAGTGTATATGTTGCTTCTTTGGACTTTTTGGTGTTGGAGTTGTCAGCGCAAGTATAATCTTCAGCAGTCGTTGTTCAAACATCAGTCTGGGAATGAAGAGCAGTAATTCTGCTGCGAAATGGAGTCAAGAGAGCAATAGGCCATGCCTACTCTGCATGACACACTCAAGACTTGAACTGTGTACCGGTATGATGATTGTATTTTGGCACATGTGACAATAAAGTCAGTGAAAAGCTTTGTACAGGCAGATCACAACAAGCATAGCATGTACAAATCAAAAGGACTTAAGAGGCTTACAGCCCCTTCAACAGTCTGATAATGGCTGGAAAGAAGGTGTTACTGAACTTGCCTGTCTACGTGTTCAGGCATAGAAAGCATTGACTGTGTCAGGAAGAGTTGTGTCATTGTCCGCTATCTTACATTGTTTCATTTTGTATCCCGTATTGTCATTTAAACCTTGGCGGGAGTCTGCTTGGTAGGTCTGGGCCTCTAACTTGGTCTGGTACTGCTTCGTCCCTATAAGCTCAACACTTTCTTTCAGGACCTTCTGAAGAATAAATGGAAGAACAAAATGCGAGAAGTAATCGTTGAAGCTGCTCTGCCAAGCATCCACATCATGTGGAGACAATCATAGCTGAGATGGGCTAGCGTTGACGTTGGAATATCTGACAATAAATTCACCAAGGTGAACCTTCTATGGGGAACTTGAGTCTAGGCCATGTGCACGTATTGTTTAAAGGTAACAGGCAAGGACATTCTGAAGACTTCACTTGCCTGTTTAGATATCAACCTTGACGAAACTTGACCAGGATTTTCTTTCATTTGTTCGCACGAGGGCATAAAATCTTTGGCGGCCTGTCTTAATGAAACAGACTAAGGCACCTAACTGGAACTCGACCAACAGTCGAAATGATACATTTTCAACGTCAAGAACGCAAAATAATAGCAACGTGAGCTCTACCAGTGCGAATGACTAGATAAAATCAGCAAGTGTCGAGAATATTGAATTACAGCAGACTAAATTAAATTATATATTGCAAACGGTCGGATGTCTATAGTGCAAAGTTATGGAACAAATAAACAGTAAACAGTAGTTAGCGTTTATTATCAGGAATGCAGTGTGTTAATACTGAGCTCAAAACTTGCATTGGTTAGATTCAGCCCATCAGCGAAGTGGATCAAATTATTAACGTCGGCAAAATACCCTGTGTCCCATTTGCCCTAACTGCGGGGAAGAAATTTCCCCCTACGCGCTCTCTGACTTTCCCAGCTTGGGCAGTGAATTGTTTCCAGCTCATAGCTGTTGTTCGAAGTTCAGTTCCGGCTTTTCCATCTAATGGGAGGGCCCACCACAAACTAGAAATGGCATCGGGTGTGAATTGGTGCAAGTGGACGCGAATAGTACTGACATTCACCGCAGTATTTTTATTTGGGTTTCTAATTGGTGAGTATTGTGTTCCCAAACAGCGTCTTCACGGGAGCTTCCCGGGGAAAGCGAAAGTGAGTTGAAGGAGTGAAAAATAGAGTTGAATTTACTTATAGTTTAACTCGACTGAGTTAAACATATGAAACATTTCTTATCTGTAAGGCAAATGATTTTTTGCGTACGGTACGCTGCTGTTCTTAATCAAAATGGGGTACCATTTACAGGCTCATTTACTCAAGTCTGGCTGAACAAAAAATTCGGTAAAATGGTTTTGAAATCTACAATTTGCTCTTAAAGGGTGGGTTGGAAGGCCCTGCGTGGACAACTTTCCGATGAAACCTCAAGCTATTGGGAGCAAGTTGCTGAATGAAATGCAAGCTGAAAATATCAGAGTATATCTGCGGTAAGAGACATTATACGGTGTGCTGCTTCAGTTGACTTTTTCAGCTTCCAGTCATTGTGTTGGTGCGAACACCCAGATTCCGCTATCGGTAAAATAGTGACGAGATAATAAATGAATCCCATATTGCCAGCAATTTCCTATGTTTAGATAGGCAAATAAATTTCAGATTATCTGCTCAGTGTCACACTGTGTGCAAATTGGCTGCAGTTATACGTGTGCCAAAAAAACTGTGCACCATTGTTCTGAACACCACAAAACTCCCCTTCAGGTGTAAGATACTTTGGGTCACCCCAGAGGTTGTGAAAATCACAATATTACAAAACATAAAGTATCAACTTGCAGTATGTTTTCCATGAAATTTCATATAGGAAGGCACGATCAGGTATTGACTGTTAGAAATAAGAAAGAGCAGAAATAACGTTAATAGTTTTATGGCTGATCTTCAGCATCAAAGCCATTTTCCTACTGGCTGCCTAAATGCCTTGATTTCCTGAGAGTTACAAATTAATAACTAAGAAGATACAACACTCTATGGCAGATAATTTCAATGATTGGTAATATTTCAATAAATGATCATTTCTCCTGTTTGGGATACAGGATAAAGAAAACAATCTCTCCAGTCAATCCTTCAGAATTTTGTATGTTTCGATAAGGTTAACCCAATTCTCCTAAATTCCAATTTACTCAGCCTAATGCCACGGAGACCACTCGAAGGTAAACACATACCTTTATTAAACATTGAGATCAAAACTGTGGACAATATTCCTAATCTGGTTTTATTAAAACCTATACAATGGGAGCAAAAATTTTATTCAAATATAAAAAACAAGAAGATTGCCCAGGAGGGGAACTTCACCAACACCTTCCACCCGGGCCATCTCCAACACATCCCTCACCTTCCTGGACCTCTCAGTCTCCATCTCAGGTAACCAGCTAGAAACTGATGTTCATTTCAAGCCCACCGACTCCCACAGCCACCTAGAATACACCTCCTCCCACCCACCCTCCTGCAAAAATTCCATCCCCTATTCCCAATTCCTCCGCCTCTGCCACATCTGCTCCCAGGATGAGGTATTCCACTCCAGCACATCCCAGATGTCCAAGTTTTTCAAGGACCGCAACTTTCCCCCCGCAGTGGTCGAGAACGCCCTTGACCTCGTCTCCTGCATTTCCCGCAACACATCCCTCACACCCCGCCCCAGCCACAACCGCCGCAAGAGGATCCCCCTCGTTCTCACACCACCCCACCAACCTCCGGATACAACGCATCATCCTCCAACACTTCCGCCATCTACAATCCGACCCCACCACCCAAGACATTTTTCCCTCCCCACCCTTGTCTGCCTTCCGGAGAGACCACTCTCTCTGTGACTCCCTTGTTCACTCCACACTGCCCTCCAACCCCACCACACCCGGCACCTACCCCTGCAACCACAGAAAGTGCTACACTTGCCCCCACACCTCCTCCCTCACCCCCATCCCAGGCCCCAAGATGACTTTCCATATTAAGCAGAGGTTCACCTGCACATCTGCCAGTGTGGTATACTGTATCCACTGTACCCGGTGTGGCTCCCTCTACATTGGCGAAACCAAACGAAGGCTTGGGGACCGCTTTGCAGAACACCTCCGCTCGGTTCGCAATAAACAACTGCACCTCCCAGTCGCAAACCATTTTAACTCCCCCTCCCATTCTTTCGATGACATGCCCATCATGGGCCTCCTGCACTGCCACAATGATGCCACCCGAAGGTTGCAGGAACAGCAACTCATATTCCGCCTGGGAACCCTGCAGCCTAATGGTATCAATGTGGACTTCACCAGCTTCAAAATCTTCCCTTCCCCCACCGCATCCCAAAACCAGCCCAGTTCGTCCCCTCCCCCCACTGCATCACACAACCAGCCCAGCTCTTCCCCTCCACCCACTGCATCCCAAAACCAGCCCAGCCTGTCTCTGCCTCCCTAACCTGTTCTTCCTCTCACCCATCCCTTCCTCCCACCTCAAGCCGCACCTCCATCTCCTACCTACTAACCTCATCCCACCTCCTTGACATGTCCGTCTTCCCTGGACTGACCTATCCCCTCCCTACCTCCCTACCTATACTCTCCTCTCCACCTATCATCTTTTCTCTCCATCTTTTGGTCTGCCTCCCCCTCTCTCCCTATTTATTCCAGAACCCTCACCCCATCCCCCTCTCTGATGAAGGGTCTAGGCCCGAAACGTCAGCTTTTGTGCTCCTGAGATGCTGCTTGGCCGGCTGTGTTCATCCAGCTTCACACTTTATTATCTAAGATTGCCCAGGAAATGCTTGGCCCACTCAAGGACAAAGGAGGGACTCTATGTGGGGAGCCAGAGAGGTATTTGAGGTCCTAAACAGATGTTTATGTTGGTGTTCACGAAAGAGAGAGAAAGAATTGGTGGAGGATGATCTCAGGGAGGGTAGTGATGAGTTTCTAAGCCAAGTTGCTATTAAAAAGGGAGTGGTGTTCTGCATCTTAAATAGATTAAGGTAGATAAGTCCTGGGTCCTGATGGGATCTATGCCATAATATTGAGGGAGGCAAGAGAACAAATTGCTGGGGCATTGAGAGACATCTTTATATCCTCTTTGGCCATAGATGAGGTCCCAAAGGATTGGAGAATAGCTCATATTGTTTAAGAAGGGTAGCAGAATAATCCAGGAATTTACAGGCCTGTAAGCTTCAAGTCAGTGGTAGGGAAATTACTGTAAAAGAATCTCGGGGGACAAGATCTATATGCTCTTTCAAGCAAATGGACTTATTAATGATAGACTGCTTGGTTCTGTACAGGGGAGGACATGCCTCACTAACTTAATCAACCTTTTTGAGGAAGTGAAGAAGATGGTTGATTAGGGGGAAGTTGTTGCTGTTGTCTACATAGACTTCACTAAAGCCTTTGACAAGGTCCCTCATGGCAAACTGTTACAGAAGGTGAAGCCACATGGTGTCAGGGGTGAGCTGGCAAGTTGGATACAGAAGTGGCTTAGTCTTGGGAGACAGAGGATAGCGGTGGTAGGTTGCTTTTCAGAATTAAGTGTTGTAACTAGTGGTGTTCCACAGGGATCAGAGCTGGGATACCCCTGCTGTTCGTCTTCTACATAAACAATTTGAAGGTAAGTATAGTTGGTCTAATTAGTATATTTTTGGTTGATACAAAGATCGGTAGAGTTGCAGATATTAAGGAGGATTGGCAGAGAATGCGGCAGGATATAGATCAGTTGGAGGCATGGGCAGAAAAATGGCAGGTGGCACTTAATCTGGTCAAATGTGAGGTGATGCATTTTGGGAGATCAAGTACAGGTGGAAGTTAAGCAGTGAATGGCTGTGCAGGGCCACAGATCACTGGAGATGGCAGCGCAGGAATATAAGGTAGTAAAAAAGCCTGTAGCATGCTTGCGTTAAAAATAGAACATAGAACAGTACAGCACAGAACAGGCCCTTCGGCCCTCGATGTTGAGCCGTCCTGTGAACTAATCTACGCCCATCCCCCTACACTGTCCCACCATCATCCACATGCTTATCCAAGGACTGTTGAAATGCCCCTAATGTGGCTGAGTTAACTACATTGGCAGGCAGGGCGTTCCACGCCCTTACCACTCTCTGAGTAAAGAACCTGCCTCTGACATCTGTCTTAAATCTATCACCCCTCAATTTGTAGCTATGCCCCCTAGTAAAAGTTGACATTATCAACCTCGGAAGAAGACTCTCACTGCTCACCCTATCTAATCCTCTAATCATCTTCTATGTCTCAATGCCTTCATTGGAAGGGGAATAGAGTACAAGGATAGAAAGGTTATGCTGCGGCTTTATAGAACTCTAGTTAGGCCACACTTGGAATATTGCATACATTTCTGGTCACCGCACTACCAGAAGGATGTGGATGCTTGGAGAGGGTACAGAAAATGTTTACCAGGATTTGCCTGCTATAGAGGATTTTAGCTACAAAGAAAGGTTGGCTAGACTGAGTTTGTTTTCACTGGAATGCAGAAGATTGAGGAACGACCTGATAGTTTATCAGATTGTGAATGGCATGGTTAAAGTAGAAATTGTGAGGCTTATTCCCTGGGTGGAGGAGTCAATTACTACGGGACACACATTCAAGGTGTGGAGGGGGGGAGGAGTTTAAAAGAGATGTGTAAGGCAGGTTTTTCATGCAAACGGTGCTGAATGCCTGAAACATGCTATGAGAGGAGGTGGCAGAGACAAACACAATAGCAACATTCAGTGAACATCTGGAAGAATACGTGAATAGAAAGGGAATAGAGGGATACAGATCCTGTAAGTAAAGACAGTTTTAGTATGGAAGGGCAAAATGTATTGGGGCAGGTTTGGAGGGCTGAAGGTCTTCTTCCTGTGCTGTATTGTTCATTGTTCTTGTATTCCAGTCACCTTGCAATACCTGCCATTTAACTTCCTAATTGCTTTCTGTACCTGAATGCTAAAGTTCAGCATTCCTCAAATGAGCATACTTAAGTCCCTCTAAACATCAACACTTACAAACTTCATACCTTTCTAAAACAGATTCTGTTTTTCTATTTTTACACCAAAATGAATACACCACCTTGTTGCCCAGAGACTTAACTTGTCTATATCTCTTTAAAGCTTCTTTGTGGCCTTCTCATGACTTGTTTTCCCATCCATTATGTTTTATCAAGGGATTGTTTACCTCAGTGGCTGAATGTCTGGTTTGTGATGCAGTTACGCCAACTTGACATGTTCAGTTCTTGCATGTTGTGGTTATCATGAAAGTCTCACCTTTTAAAACTTGCCACTCAACTTAAGAATGACAGTCTTCTGCTTAAATTCACCACCAGTCATCTCTGTCTCGTGAGAGGCAGCCTCATAGTCCTGTAGCACAATAGCGACTCTACCTTATATCTTAATCTAACTCATTAACATGGATTGCCACGAGCTGAGGCCCTAGCACTGTTTTTGCAGCACTGCAATAATGACAGTTTGCCATTTACTTCTGACTTGTAAACCTGTCTCCTATCTACATTCAAGTATCACCCCATCTCCATCCCTTATCTTGTGTGTAATCTTTTGTAGTATGCTACCCCAGTTGTGGTCACAACAGGGCCCTGTTATAATTCAGTAAGACACCCCTACTTATGAGTTCAAATCCTCTTACAATGAAGGCCAATATAGTATTTGTCTTCTACTTTCAATGACTGGCATACAAGGACATATAGATCCCTTTGTACATCCGCATTTCTCAATATGTCAATTTAAATAATTCTTTTCCTTTCTATTTTTCACATCAATGTGTATAACTTCACATTTCTCCACGTTGTATTGCATCTGCAATTAATTTGTCCATTCAACTTATTTAAATCATCTTCAGGCATCCTTGTAACCTTCTCACAACTCAAAATTCTGCCCAATTTTGAGTCCTCAGCAAACTTTGAAAATGTTGCACTTGGTTCTGTCATCCAGAACATTTGTACATTTTGAGAATAGCTGGGGTCCAAGCACTGATCCTTATGGTATCTCACTAGTCATACATATCACTTGGAAAAAGCCTCATTTATTCCACTCTCTGTTTCCCATCTATCAACCAATATATTATCCCCATCCCATGTGTTTTAACTTTGCCCACTAATTTTTTTAAGAAACCTTAACAAAAGCCTTCTGAAAAATCCAAATGCACTGCATCCACTGGCTTTCCCTTACTTATTCTACTAATTACAACCTCAAGAGGAATTCCTGTTGATATGTTAAGAATAATTTGCCTTTCATAAACCTATGCTGGCTTTTGCCCATTTCTGTTAATGATTTCCAAATACTCTGTTTATGAAAGACTCACCTTTCCATCTCTCTTCCATTTTAGTTTCAAGCCACCATTACCTCCCCTCCCCCAGCCAGTGATGGCTGTCATTCTGCCCACATGTAACCCAACCTGCTTGCACTGTTCCTTCCTTCTGCAGAAGAAGTCCTAATGTCCCAAGAATCTGAATCTAGTATATCCTGCTTCCACTCTTATAACATGTGATATTGGTGGCAGCCCTAACTCTCATACTGAGATTATTACTCCTGAGGTCCTACTTCTTAATTTTTACTTAAATTTTATTTTTCCCTCCTATGTCTTTGATACAGATACGTACCAAAGCCACTAAATGTATACCCTAGCCTTTCAAAATACCCTGCAGCTGCTCCAAAATGTCGTTGAACCTGGCACCAGAGAGCCACATACCATCAGGAAGTATCTTTTATGGCAGCAGCAATGTCAGTCTGATACCCTTGTTATTGAATCCTCTATCACCACAGCCCTACCATTCTTTTTCCTCTTCTCCTGTGTACCAGAGCCACCCATGGTACCAAAGACGTGCCTCCACTGTAATCTCTGAGAAGTCTCCCCTCCCGACAGTATCCAAAACAGTATATCTGTTAGTGCAGGATTGGCCATAGGGGTCTCCTGCTCCACCTGCTTTTTATTTCTCTGCCTGGTAGACACATGTTCTCTTTTTGCCTCTTCAACCTTTATCTGTTGTGTGACCATCTGACTGAACATGCTGTTTATGATAATCTGAGCATTGTGGAAGCTGCACAGTGATTCCACCCACTGATCTATTTCTATAATGTAGTTTGCCAGTAACTGCAGCTGGGCACACTTCTTACATGGTCGCTAGGGATATTGCAAGTGTCCATGACCTGGCATATAGTGCAAGAGGAGGAGGTGCAAGGCCTGCTGCCATGACGCCCTTTTTAATTGGGCTTGTGCCTACTCCTATAAAGAATACAAATTATGCTGTAGGCAAATTTCAGTTTATGTATCCCCTGTAACTTTCCTCTGCTGATATTAATTACAACAATTTCCACATTCTTATTAGACCCCTAATTAGCCTAATTATCAAGTCCCCAGAACATTAGCTGAGTTTCTGGATTACTGATATGATGATAATACTACAAGGCCATTCCTTTCCCACAGTATGCAGCAATACTGTTGAATTCTCCATCTCTTCCTGTCCCCTCTGCTTGTTTTTAAATTGTTCCATCATCTTAACCTTTTAGTCTGGATTTCTAAATTCCAGTTCCTCCACCATGTTGGCCCTCTGTTACTTATATGTTCTAATGTAGACAGTTCACCAGGACATTAATGAGGTCTAATTTAAGTGGAACCCATCTCAATAGAACAATTCTCTAAACCAAACATTTAATTGTATAATTTGCTTCAATCAATGCCAATTAGCATGTGGCTCAGGTAATAATGCAGAGATAATTACTTTTGAGGTTTTAAATCTGGAGATACTTCCTAATCACCTATTCAGAGATGTACTGACCTATCTCTGGAGCAGATGGGACTTATCACTAGGCTATTAACCTAGAGGCACTGGTAATGTGCTGGAGACCTGGCTTTGAGCCCTACCATCACAAATAGTGGAACTTGAATTCAACAAAATTCTGGAGTTAAGAGTCTTATGAAGTGTTTTTGATTGTCAGGGAAAAAAAATCTGGTTCACTAATGTCCTTTAGGGGACAAAACTACTGTCCTTAATTGGTCTGGCCCACATGTGACTCCAAACCCACAGCAGTGTGGTTGACTGTTGACTGTCCCTGGGTGATTAGGGCTGGGCCACAAATACAGGCCTCAGCAAACAATACAAGTCCAGTCAATGACATTCACACCCTGTAAATGAATAAAAAGTTGTAGAATTTAAAAAAAGCCAATTTGCCAGAAAGGGACAAAAGCTGGTCATATTTTGCAATTTTTAAGTGTTAATGGAAATGTAATATGCAGATTCCAATTTTAGTACGTAATATCTGAAAATTTATTAGGGTGCTGACCTTCCCTTCTACATAATTTCACAAAATTCAGGTCTAGAAATCTCACCATTCACAGTGGGAGACACTTTCATTTCCTATCTGCATGTCTCAGTGTGAAATCTGGTGAGTGACAATGTCGCTGGCATTCTGAAATGGTAATCTTCAATCACTTGACAGTAATGCAACTGTATTTTACATTCAATGCTAGAACTGTGTTACCTCACCCATTCATCTACCTACCTTTTCAAACTATTGCCTTATCTCCACCTTTTTGCCCTTCCAGTCCTTGACTATGTGGTCACCTCTGAAATCCAGGCTCATCTTTCCTGTAAATCCATTTGGAATCTCTGCACAGTTCTGATGAAAGTTCATTAGTTGAAGCAATGGCCCATTGGTCAGAAGTGATGCTGGGTAATTGGAATTCACTTCAAAGATAATTGTGAGCCTCACGATTGTCTCACGTGCAATTATTGCCAAAGCAGAACTGGCTTCTACATTGTCCAGTTATTTCTTGAATCTCCCAGGAGTTTGTCTTTGTCCACTTTCTAATCCACATCTATTTGGATTTCTCATGGTAACATCTTCTGGAGACACGGGAAAATAATTCAGTAATGACCCTGATGCCACCCAGTTTTAAATCTCCATGCCTATCTTGACACCTCCACTTCTTTTGACTTGCCTAACTTCTTGTCTGATATTCAGTTGTACAAGATCTGTAATTTCCTTCACTTATACATTGAGAAGGCAGAAGCCATTGGGAAGAGCTCTCCTTTTCCTGGTATGGTGTTTGAAATGCAGGAAAGTAAGATAAGTTCAAATTTTTGATGTCAAGAAAAATATTTCCAATTTCTTCTCTCAAACCATTAGCAGCAACTTCAGAATCTCATCACTGACAGCTCATACATTATTTCCATGCATTTGCATCTCTGTAAAGACCCAACGCTCCTTATTTTTATGCTTACTTCCATTTCCCCACTCCTTCAGTGAGAAACTGGATAGTGCAAAATCCCACCATGTAACTCACAGCAGGTACCTGGTAGTAGTAGCTCACTGAATTGTTCTCCAGACTACCATGCCACTGCTGTTTCAGAACAAAATTCTTGTATACTCCATGGTCACCATTTTCCTCAATCCTTCATCCACCTATTGTCAGTGTCAGCAGATCACCATCACATCTTCATGCCTGCTGTCACCATTTCAGCGATTCAACACTTTACTTTGGAGCCCAGGGACCTCTCGTTATTTATCCTTCTGCTACATTAATTTGTAGGAAGGGAGACACACTCATCTCCTCCCTCTGCACAGGTTACACCTATAGCTTTTAGCTATCTTTGTTTGGGAATATGCGGAGGCTGCCAGCCGCTATCTGTTCCATATTGCTTTCCGAGAGCACACTCACTGATTTAAGAGCTGCTGCTCTTTGTTTACCTTGCACTAATTTTTTGGCACATGGGTTCTTTAATCCTCAGCAATGGAGAGCTAGCTTCCATGCCTTTCATTCTTTTGATCACGGACAGATCGACTGGCAACTTATAACAGTGGGAGTACTGGTAGGAGCTGAATTTATCAGTCATGCAGGGGCTGCACATGTCACTGTACAGCATTGTGCTATGTCAGCAGCCGAGTGGAAACATGTTGCAGTCCTTGTGTGACAAACTCATTGCATATTCATCAAGCAAATGGCTGTGTCTGAAAGTCAAAGAGGAGCAGTCTTTCATGTGTTTGTGTGTAAAGGTGAGTTTATGAGTAGATTTGAGTTTTAATTTGTACAGTAATATGCCAACAGTTCATACCTTTAGCTATTTATTAGGAATTAACATGGTTTTTGGTGAGTACAGAAACTTCGTCCATGCTTTCTGACAACCTGGAACTAGAAAACAGGTAGAGTAGAGAATTTTACATGCTACTTAAAATCTTTAACTTTAGTGACACTTTTGAGAATGGTGGATCTTGATCTTCAGTGTGCTACCCCAGTGAGTTGTGAAAATATGTTGTATCCAAGTTTATGGAGGTGAGGCTTAATGCATTAGCATGGCTAGAGAATTGGTTAATGGACAGGATGCAAGCAGTATGGATAGATGGAACTTGTATTAAACTGTTAGGCTGTGATTAGTAGAGTGTTACAAGAGTCTGTGTGAAGGCCTCAGTATTTGAGATCTGATTATGCCTTGATGAAGAAACTGAGTGTTGTCTATTTTAGTTTACTAATGATGCAAAGCTAGATGGGAATGTAAGGAAGGCACAAAGAGGCTGCAAAGAGCTATAGAGACTTAGTGAGTGGGTGACAATGTGGCAATTGGAATATAATGAAAAGATGCATGAGTGTGTACATTTTGGTAGTAAGAATAGAAAAGCAGAATGCATTTTAGAAGGCATGAAACCTGTAAATGTTGATGTTTAGAAGGACTTGGGTATACTTGTGCAAAGCTTGTAGAAAACATACAGTTATAGTAAGCAATTATGAAGACAAATAATATCTTGATCTTCCTTGCAAGTGTTTTGAAATACAAGGAAAAAAAATTGTAAACGACCGAAACCTGACAGCATCAACTAGGCGTTGATCAACAGCAAACCTAGCACTGTTAACCCTGCAATGTCCTCTATATAAACATCTGGAGGCTTTTAACAAGTCTTGAAAAACTGTTCCACAGGCTCATCAAGCCATAGTGTGGTGTTATCTGATACCTGAATATGATTAGGTCTCAGGCACCATCATCACCATCTGTACTGATGTGACTGAACATAGCTGCTGGAGGAGGCAGTTGGGAAGGAGTTGCCCGGGAGTCATCAGCGTTGACATCACACCCCATGAAATCTTACAGCATTAGGTCAAACATAGGCAGTACCTTCCTACTCTGTACTCATGCTAGCTGATGAATCACTACTCTTCCACATTGAACACGACCTGGAGGAATCATTGGGAGTGATAAGGGTATCCTGACTGGAGTACTTTCATGTCTATTACCAGCAGTGACTCAGTGGCATGCTATTGATCAAGCTGGCCTAGTCCAAAAGGATATACCTGCTAGACTGTTTGGTTCCATCACCAGTTCTTACAGACAATGAGAGGGAGAAATCTAACTCACATTGTCCTTAACAATTAACCTATCACAAGTGTGTCTCCACATCAAAAAATGCAATCTATCACATTGTGTAGCATTGCCATTGACATAAATGAATAGACTTCAAACATACCTGGTAACACAGAACTAGGTATCCATAAAGTGCAGTGGGTCAGCAACAGCAGCAGAATTGTATTCAATCATTTTCCGTAACCTTATGGCCTAGCATATACCACAACGGCAAAAAATCAATTCCGGTTCAATAAAGAGTTGTGAATGCGTACCAGAAGTAGCACCTGACAAGGGTGCCCTACACATCAGGGCAAAAGACAAGCTGAACCATTTACAACCTTCTTCAGCCAGAGTGCCAGCTTTTGATCTGTTTCAGCTTTCTGCTGAGGTCGCCAGTGTACAGTTATCAATCTTCAACTGATTGAATTCACTCCGTATGATGTCAAAAATTGGCTGAAGACACTGAGCCCTATGAAGATTATGGACCGCGACAACATTCTGACAATAGCCAAGCTGTTCCAGTGCAGCTATAACATTAACATCTCCTTAACAATGTGGAAAATTGCCCTGATATCTCCTGGTCACAAAACACATAACAAATTCGACCCAGCCAATAACTATCTTACCTATTCATTCTCAGTTATCGGTGAAGTGATGGAAGAGGTCATTTGCAGTGCTATAAAGTGCACTTAAAAGTGAATAATCTACTTACAGACTGTCCATTTGGTTTCTGCCAGGGCCACTCAACTTCTGAACTCATTACAGCTTTGGTTCAAATATGGACAAAATACCTGAACTCTAGCAAAGGCAATGACTGCCCTTGACATCAAGGCTGCAATTGACCAAGTGTGGCATAAAGGAGCATTAGCAAATATGGAGTGAATGTGAATGAGGAGAAAAAGTCTCCAATCGGTTGGAGTTGTACCGAGCACAAAGAAAGATGGTATGGTTGTTGGAGTCAATCATCTCAGGTCCAGCATATCACTGTATAGCTTCTGAAGGTACTGTTCTAGGCTCAACCATGTTCAGTGCTTCATCAATTATCCTGCTTCCATCATAAAATGGAGATATAGGCTGCAATGTGCAGTGCCATTCATGACTTTTAAGTACTGAAGTAGTCCATGTGCATATACAGCAAGACTGAGATGACAACATCCAGATTTGGTTTGATAAGTAACAAGTAATATTTGAACCATGCAAATGTCATTCAGTGACATCTCCAACAGGAGAAAATCTAACAATAGCTTCTTTTGCAAGTCTTTACTTGGAGCTTTACTTTAATTACTTTTCCTATATCAATGAAAGGTTTGATTGCCATGGTACAACAAAGGTTCACTAGATTTTGAGAGACTCGACCTACAATGCGAGTCTGAGTAAACTGGGGCTATACTCTCTGGATTTGAGAAGACTTGAATCTCATTAAAACATATGTGATGCTGAAGGGGCTTAACAGTGTGGACATGGAGATGATGTTGCTTCTAACTGGGAAGCACAGAACACAGGGAAACAATCAGTGAGGATTGGGATGAGATAAGGAGAACTTTCTTCACTTATAGGATTCTGAATACTTCAAATTCATGTGATACATTGTTCAATTATATTTAGGATAGAAATGAACACGTTTATGGTCACTCAGGGATTAAGTGATCTAGAGAGAGCAGGAAAGTTGGTTTGTGACAGAAAATTAGCCATGAGATAAAACGGTGTGAAGCTGGATGAACACAGGCTAAGCAGTATATGAGGAGCAGGAAAGCTGTCGTTTCAGGTTGAGACCCTTCCTCAGAAGTTGGGGAGGGGAAGGGGATTCTGAAATAAATAGGGAGAGATGGGGGCGGGCGCAGATAGATGATTGATAAAGGAGAAGATAGGTCAAAGAGGCAGGGTTAGAGCCAGTGAGGGTGAATGTAGTTGGGGAGTTAGGGAGGGGATAGGTCAGTCCAGGGAGGACGGCCAGGTCAAGGAGACAGGATGAGGGTAGGGGGAAGGAGATGGGGGTGGGGCTTGAGGTGGGTGGAATGGTTAGGGAGGTGGGGACTAGCTGGGCTAGATTAGAGATGCGAAGGGGGAGGGAAGATTTTGAAACTTGTGAAGTCCATATGGATATCCTTCGGCTGCAGGGTTTCCAAGTGAAATATGAGATGCTGTTCCTGCACCTTTCAGGTGGCGTCATTGTGACAGTGCAGGAGGTCCAGGATGGACATGTCATCTGAGGAGTTGGTGGGGGGAGTTGAAATGGTTTGCGACTGGAAGTTGTAGTTGTTTGTTGCGAACTGAGCATAGGTGTTCCACAAAGCGATCCCCAAGCCTCTGCTTTGTTCCCCCGATGTAGAGTAGGCCACAACGGGAAGAGCAGATACAGATTACCACATTAGGGGATGTGCAGGTGAACATCTGTTTGATGTGGAAGGGTTTCATAGAGCCTGGGATGGGGGCAAGGGGGGAGGTATAGGAGCAAGTATAGCACTTGCTTTGGTTGCAGGGAAAAGTGCTGTGGGTGGTGAGTTTGGAGGGGAGTGTGGAGTGGACAAGGGAGTCCTGGAGAGAGTGGTCTTTCCGGAAGGCAGATAAGGGTGGGAGGGAAAAATGTCTTTGGTAGTGGGGTCAGATTGCAGATGGCGGAAATGTCAGAGGATGATGCATTGGATTTGGAGGTTGGTGGAGTGATACGTGAGAACAAGGGGGATTCCTTTTTGTTTGTTATTGCGGGTAGGGAGTGTGAGGGATGAGTTGTGAGAAATGTGGGAGACACAATGGAGGGCATTTTCGATCACTGTGGAGGGGAGGTTGAGGCCCTTGGGGGAAGAAAGAGGACATCTGGGATGTTCAGGAGTGGAATGCTTCATCTTGGGAGGAGATGCGGCGAAGGAATAGGGGATGGCCTTTTTGCAGGAAGGTGGGTGAGAGGAGCAGTATTCTTGGTAGAAAGGCTCACGCCACTCCATTCGCTTCACACAAGAATTCCTGAACACCATCAAAGACACCAAGATAGAAGAGGATGAAATAATGGTCTCCTTTGATATAACAGCCCTGTTCACATCCACCAACATCAACCTGGTCAAAGAAACATTGACTACACTATTAGAAGAACCAAAGACACATACACCAGACACCACCAACCTCATCAGCAAGGACTACATCATCAAGCTAGTGGACCTATGCCTTACCACCCACTTCACTTTCAATAACAAAACCTACAGACAAACCAACGGTACACCCATGGGATCTCCGATATCAGAGTTCTTAGCAGAAACTCGAACAAACAGCTCTGCCAATCATCCAACCCAAACTTTGGGTCCGCTACGTGGATGACACCTTTGTCATCACTAAACAAAATAAATTAGAGGAAACCTTCAAGACCATCAATAATCCCCTTACTGGCATAACATTCACAAAAGAGGAGGAAAACAACAACAAACTGCCATTCCTAGATGTCACAGTAGAGCGAACAGTCAATGGGGAACTTCAAACCAGCGTCTAAAGGAAAACAACACATACGGACCAAATACCGAACTACAGGAGCAAGCATCCCAACACCCACAAACGAAGCTGCATTAGAACATTATT
Source organism: Stegostoma tigrinum (assembly GCF_030684315.1). Classification (NCBI taxonomy): domain Eukaryota; kingdom Metazoa; phylum Chordata; class Chondrichthyes; order Orectolobiformes; family Stegostomatidae; genus Stegostoma; species Stegostoma tigrinum. Next base: position 50,680,963 of record NC_081359.1, on the reverse strand, counting down.
CCAACAAGCCACCACACACTGCAGCACAGAGGAACTACGAAGGGCAGAAGAAAATCACCTATACAGCGTATTCAGAAAGAACGGGTACCCAATGAACACAGTCCGCCGATTTCTCAGCAACAAACCCAAACAAACAGACAATATGGGCTCAGAAACCATAACCACTCTCCCCTACATCAAAGACATTTCCGAAATGACTGCCAGATTACTCGGACCTCTTGGCATCAGGGTAGCCCACAAACCCACCAACACACTAAAACAGCAGCTAATGAACTTAAAAGACCCTATACAGACTACAAGCAAAACAAACGTCATCTACAAAATACCTTGCAAGAACTGTAATAAACACTACATTGGACAAACAGGCAGAAAGCTAGCCACCAGGATACATGAACATCAACTAGCCACAAAAAGACATGACCCACTATCACTAGGATCCTTACATCCAGATGAGGAAGGACACCACTTTGATTGAGACAACACATCCACCCTAGGACAAGCCAAACAGAGACACGCACGAGAATTCCTAGAAGTATGGCATTCCAACCGGAACTCCATCAACAAACACATTGATTTGGAGCCAATCTACCATCCTCTGAGAAAAAAACAGGAAATGACATTACCAACACAGGAAATGACATCACCAACCCAAGGAAACCGAAACAGATAAATAGAAAGCGGGACATAACATCAGCGCTTCATCGGAGGCTCACTGATGATGTTACCTAGAATGGTGACGAAACGTCTGAAAACTAACCTTCCAGCTCAGCAAGCAAACTCACATCCAGAACCTCAACCTGAGCTACAAATCTTCTCAAAACTCGCTAACACCTGTGGATGAACTGTTCGAACTCCTCGTGGTAGCACGAGGAGGCGCTGAAACAGTCATCAATGTAACGGAGGAAGAGATGGGGGATAGGGCCAGTTTAGCTTTGGAAGAAGGATTTTTCCACGTATCCTACAAAGAGGCAGGCATAGCTTGGGCCCATGCGGGTACCCATGGCCACCTCCTTTGTATCCGCTGTTCCCACTGTGGCCTCCTCTACATCAGGGAAACCAGGCAGAGGCTTGGAGACCACTTTGTGGAACACCTCCGCTCGGTTCATGACAAACGACTGCACCACCCACAAACGACACCACCCACGGCCTCCACCTCCTCCAGAACTTCCAATTCCCCAGTCCCCAACACCTCATTTTTACTATGGATGTCCAGTCCCTGTACACTTGCATTCCCCATGCAGATGGCCTAAGGGCCCTCCGCTTCTTCCTGTCCCGCAGACCCACCAGTCTCCCTCCACTGACACCCTCATCCACTTAGTCGAACATGTTCTCACCGTCAGCATGTCTATCCTGGGCCTCCTCCAGTGCCACAATGATGCCACCCAAAGGCTGCAGGAACAGCATCTCATATTTCGCTCGGGAACCCTGCAGCCCAATGGTCTCAATGTGGACGTCACAAGCTTCAAAATCTCCCCACCCCCATCCTCATCCCAAGACCAGCCCAGCTTGTCCCTGCCTCCTTGACCTGTCCGTCTTTTCTCTGACCTATCTGCTCCTCACACCTCACTGACCAACCCCCACGCCCACCTCCTACTACCAGCCTCATCCCTGTCTCCTTGAGCTGTACAACCTCCCTCCACTGCCCAACCCCAATCCCAACTCCCTGCGTACAATCACCTTTACTGGCTCCATCTCCGCCTCCTTGACATGTCTTCAACTATTGCTTGTTGGTTTCACAATGTTTGTGATGAGTTACTTGTTTTTCTAAACAGCCAGCCACCATTTCAAGCACTGGCTTTTAAGACAGCTCTTTCTTATTAGTCCACAACCGTTAAAACTCAAAAATAAAAAGACATGACCCTTACAATAACTTCATATACATTGTTTTCTGTACCCTGTGCTGGGAAGTTTTAATTATTTACAGGGCAGTAGGAATAAACGACAGGATCATGAGATTTTCCTGAGAGCTACTTGATGATTTTTGGGGGGTACGTTTTCCTTCTCACTAACTCAATTGTATATATTACCAATTTCTTCTTTATTTGTGTTGACCAATGGGATATTTGTACTTGCAATGAAGCAGAAGTAGAATTCATCAATATCCTCAGTTGTCAACCTCCATTAAAGCTAAAGCCACCAAATTACAAGGAAAGTATTAATATTGTAGATGCCACGGTAATTAACCTTCCTCAAGATAACAGACATAAGTTGGCAGTAAATGCTGTTTTCTCAAAATAACAAATACACACCACCACAGATAAAGATTCCATCCTGCATACTCATAAAGCTAATTTGTTTTAATCATATATGCACAAAACTAGAACATGTAAACAAGGTTAAAATTTGAAGATTCCAGACATAAATTTAACAATTATAAATGTAACAGTCTCAATTACAGTGGTATCACTACCTTTTTACCCCATTTAGTAGATCCTGATCACTGTTGTTTGAATCAAAATATTCCATTGTTGTTTTCAAGGAATTCATTTCTCAGTAAGTTTCTCTAGCTCCCAGTTAACTGAGTATTTATTTGTTGTCATATTTAAAACTGTTCTCCCTGCTTTGCACGCACTTTTCCTCAACTATTTCAGCTACCTTCTGTATCTCCCTTGCCAAGTGTTTCTTTGCGGCACGGTGGCTCAGTGGTTAACACTGCAGCCTCACAGTGTCATCACAAGCATTGTGAAACCAACAAGCAATAGTTGAAGACATGTCAAGGAGGCGGAGATGGAGCCAGTAAAGGTGATTGTACGCAGGGAGTTGGGATTGGGTTTGGGCAGTGGAGGGAAGTTGTACAGCTCAAGGAGACACTGGTTCGATTCCAGCCTCGGGCAACTGTCTGTGTGGAGTTTGCACGTTCTCCCCGTGTCTGTGTGGATTTCCTCTGGGTGCTCCGGTTTCCTCCGACAGTCCAAAGATGTGCAGGCTAGGTGGATCGGCCATGCTAAATTGCCCGTAGTGTTCAGGGGTGTGCGGGTTGTAGGGGGATGGGTCTGGGTGGAATGGTCCAAGGGGCGGTGTGGACTTGTTGGGCCAAAGGTCCTGTTTACACTGTGAGGAATCTAATCTAATCTTGCCCTCTGCCACCCTGGACACTTCCTTCACCTCCATCACCAACCCCACAACCTCACCTACTCCCCCACTGCTCCACAGCAGACAGCACTCTACCTAAACTTGGCGCATTCTACTCTTAGGCCAGACTCCACCTACAGTGCCACCTCAATCTAGACGTGGTCCATTACAATCTTTGTGACCCAGTTTCTGAAGCCAAACGTCTCTCTTGCTGGTCGTCCAAAAATTGGTTCACTAGCAAGTGACAGCCTATCGGTTGAAAGTGAAGATGAGAATTGGTCTGTGATTGGAAGAACACGAGAGATACAGAACCTGTGATTGGTGGACCAGTACCTATCCCACGGTTAGTTTCAGAAATTAGGTAAGGCAGATAGTTGAGCTGAGAGTGGATGAGAATCTGGGATGTAGTGATCACAGTACAGTAAGTTTTAAAATTCAAGCCAAAAGTGGAAAAGTAACTGGTAGAGTTAGAACACCAAATTGGATTAGGGCAGGTATTTGAAGATAAAGTGTGATGCAAGTGAGGCTGCAGGGGCAATGGGCATGGTATTCGCTGACAGTAATATTGTTTTACAAGATTAAGTGAAACAGAAAATAATATATTCCATCAGAAAAGGAAGCTTGTTATTTTAAGGTTATAAGGATAAGTAGAGTTTACAACACTTGGGATTATGAACAGGCAACATTTAATTATGTGGCGCATTCAACATAGTGAAGAAAAAATGAAAATAGATAATATTTGACAAAAAAATCATGTCAGGAGATATTAAGACTGGTGACCTAAAACTCAGAGAAAGAGGCTCAGCTAATTAGATGATATTTTTAAAAGGTGGAATTCTGCAACTTTATTATGAAGCATAGAATATTAAGACCAAGAGATACTGATGGGTCTATGTAAAACCTGAATTGAACTATTACTTTGGGCTCCACTCTAAGAAGGATATTGCAACATTAGGGAGAGAGCAACACAGATTCACAAGTATGTTCTTGTTCTGATTAAAGGCCACTGAACTTGAAACATTGACACAGCTTTCTCTCTACAGATATTGCCAGACCTGTTGAGTTTTTGCAGTGATTTCTGTTTTTGCTTCAGATCTTCAGCATCTGTAGTTCTTAAACGAAGCACATACGTTGTCTCGTATCGGGAAAGGTTTGGAAAGCTCAGAGCTGGTTTTTGTAGAAAAGATCGCTGCATAATTGCATAACAAGAGTTTAGAAAGATAACAAATAGAACAGATTAGATTAAAGAGTACTTTCCAGTGGCTGAAGGACTTAGAATGAGAAGCAAGTACACAAATACAAGATTAAGTGTCTTGCATTTTGAACAAAGAATAAGAGGTCACATTAATCAATAAACGCAATGAGAGGTCATATAGATGTAACTTGAACTTGAAAATATTATTTTGAAAATGTATATTTTCAATTATTTCTTTACAATAAACTTGTGGCCCTAGTAATATATTTAAAACAAAAATAAACTGACTGACCATGGCTGGAAAGCTGCTAATATATATTTTAAAAATTGCAAAGTGCACTAGTGTGGTTTAAAGGGAAGAAGTTAAAATTAGACATGAACCAGATGTAAAAATAGTCACTAATTCTTGAGAAATAATGCTGGAGAAATTATGTTAGCAGTGATATTACAGTGCCTGTTTTCTGCCTGGAACTATTTCAATTATAATGCCTCAAAGGAAATTAAGGCACTATTACGGGAAGTTTAAAGCATATATAGTGCAGAAAGAAATTTAATCATGGACTTGTGCCTTCTGTATTGCACTGATGCAGCATACTGCTGTCGAGTTTGGACTTGAATGGTGTCATTGTGTTGGGCAGTTCCTCAAGATTGAGAATGACTTTCTTCTGCTTTAGGATGTCTAGCCAAATACTGGCAACAGGTGTTTGCTGAAGTGGGTCAGTAGAATGCTCAGTTTCTTGAATGTTTCTTCTGAACACTGCACTTGGCCTCTGTACGGGCCTGTACGGAATACTCAAAATGGTTCCCATCTTTGTGGGTATTTTCCCTCAAGTTTGGGCAATTTTGAATTGTTTTTTCAAGGAGGCTATGAGAATGAACTTGCAGCATTTCCTCTGTCTTCCTAGTAACTGTGTACCTTAACAGAGTAGAGAGCCTGTTTGGAAGTGTTGTCGGAGCCATTTGGATAATTTGATCAGTTAAATGTAGCTAAGTAATTAACCAGATTTTGTGGATGTAGGCCTGAGAGAGGACATTGATATTGGATCACATATCCTGTTGGTATATTGGCAGCATTTTGTGGATGCATGGGTGATATTTCATGCGAAGCTTGTGATTTAAAGAATCTTTTGAATATTGTCCAATTTTCCACCCATATAGTAGTACTTGTAGACCAGCAACTTGGTGTTGGGTTTGAGGTCTTTATGTTCAAATGCTCTGTTCCTCACATGGCCACATGCACTGGCATATTAGAGGCAGTGTGACCTTTGTTGTTGATACCTGCCCTTGCTGACAGGAAGCTTCCAAGGAATGTGAATTGAACCACTTTGTCCAGTAGCTCACCATGAATCACCAGGTGAGCTCAATGTTATGTGGTGGGAGCAGGCTGCGAGAGCATCTTTGTCTTCAGGATGTTTATACTGAGGGCCATTCTGTCATATCCTTCCGTGAATGCATTGACAGTAATTTGCATCTTGACCTCCAAGTGTGTGCGCATGTGTGCGGACATGATGTCTGCATGCTGTAGCTCAGTAGTGGAGGTTATGTGATCTCGGTTCTGGCCTGATGGTGGTTGAACAGTTTCCCACGCATCCTGTAAAGAAGTTCCATACTTCTTGGAAACATCATGGAAATGGATTAGAGAGTTTGTAGTAAGGAAGATGGAATGAGTGTTGGTTCAGTGACACAACTGGATTTGATCCCAGTTTGCACAATTTTGTTTTGTGGTGGACACGTTAATAAGGATAATGACTTGATGCCATTGTACAACAGGTGGAGGATGGCAATGAGTTTCTGCAGATGGCCACATCAAAGGAGCATACGCCATAGGTCATCATAATTGAGAGGCAACGGTCTTTGTGAGGTTAAAGAAAGACTTCTGTGGAGGTTGATGCTGTTCTCTACACTCTTCTTGAATTCACATTGGTGTGAAGTTCATGCCCACTCTACCTCTTGATAGGTGGAATCTGCATAGTGACTCTGAAAGAACTCTTCAGCGACCGTGAATAATTTTTGCAGTGACATTCCCTATGCTGGACAGTGTTCACAATTACCGCATTGTTTATCCCTACCATACTGTTCTCCATCCTGATGAGGGAATTGAGTTTGTGCATACAAGTCAAATGTGCTTCTCAGCCGTATTTTAGTATTTGCATACACCCGTGACTTGTTGGTTCTGAACTGTTGGACAATGTTTTCAACTTCATGTTGGGCTGGCATTGTGCTGAAATAGTGAAAAGTAAAATGCTGTGGGATGTGGTGGTAGAACACTTGCATTGAGGACTGATTATGAATGAGAGTATGTAATGTGAGAATTTATCCAGAGAAGCCTGCTGTACTTGGGCTGTGGCAGAGATTGCAACACTCTTTCTCACATGACTGACAAATGATTTCTCCTGCTCTTCCTGTCTGCTTTTTGTGTCTATGTTCAACCTACTTGACTCTACAAGGAATGGATCTTCGTTGACGATGAAGCCCTGGGGTGGGCCTCAAACCCAGAGATCCTAGCTCAGAGGTAAGATTGATACCCACTGTGCCAGAAGGCTAGATGAATGGCTCCTAATTTCTATTTGTTTATCCTCTTGTCTTGTAATGTATAAATCCCAAGAAGATGGTGCATCACAATTGCTTTTGAAAAATAAGAATTAAATAAATGCAAATTAGCTTCTTTGACTTAATATGTTAAAATGGAACAGTTTTCAATCTTTGTGATGTGTGTTAGCGAAAATTCAATGAGTTACTTCTGTTACTTTTTTAATGCTACGGACTTGTTTGTTAATGGAATAAAGAAATGTATTATGAGGAGAGAGCAGGAAAGTGAACTTGGTGATTATTGATGGGATGGGGAGGAGGTGGCCGGGTGTGGGGCACAAAGTAATAGGGTATTATCTTTTTTGGGTGGAGAGATGAGTGATCCCAGTGGGCATAAAGAACTCTAGAGGAGGTATCAACCCTCATTTCCTTCTGTCTTTTTGCCTTCCCCAGCTGCACATATTATAGTGAGAGAGGTTGAATAAAGACCTAGATAGGTATTGAGAGGTCAGTACGAAAGTGGTGGGAGAGCCATCCATTTTATGTTATGTGCTACTTCTACCTTCAAATAGGCTAGTGGGGTTGTAAAATACACTGTATAGTCTTTGTCTGTTAGGTTTATAACTATATAGCATGAAAGAGCTCATATGTTCTGCAAAGGGTAAAGCTATTTGCGAGAATATTTGGAGAATGTAGTGAGCAGAGCAGATTTTGGAAAGTAATTAAAGATGACTGGATTGTTCTTCTGTGGGCAATAGGCACAGTTCTGAATCCTATGAGAGCTGCGTCCCAATTGAAGAGAAAAACGTTGCGTTGGGAATTTTATGGGATTCTCAATCTAATTAAGGATGGCATATAGGCTTTCAAAGCTTCAGTACAAATAAGAGGCCCATTAGCATGAAAGGAGCAGCAGACTATAAACTAAGGGTAGGTGGGGGTATTTTAATAGTGAATTGCTCTAACTCCAATTTTTCAACTCTACAAAGTGGTGTGTGACTGCTTAAAGATTGTATTGGATTGAAGGAGGAGACTTATAAAGTTCCTACAAAAGAATAGGGAACTTGATGACTGGGAGCATTTTAGAACGCCACAAAGGTGAACCAAAGAAATTGATTAAAGAATGGGAAGACTAAATATGAAAGTAAACTAATGACAGACATAAATGTGGACTGTAGAAGCTTTTATATATATGTAAAGGGAAAAGGCTAGTAAAGATAAATGTGGGCCAAATAGAGGCAAAGGTGGGAGAATTTAATAATGAGAAATAAGGAAAATGCAGAAAACCTAGACAAAAATTTGGTCTATGTTCACAGAGAAAGATATAAGAGAGAAATACCAGAGAAGCAAGGAGCTAGCAAAAATGAGGAATTGCAAGAAATTAGTATTAATAAAACATAGTATTACTAGAGAAAATAATGGGACCCAAAACTGGTAATTGTCTGGACCCGATCTACTACATTCCAGAGTATTAAGTGGGTCCCTGTGGATATAATTGATACACATGTGAACCATTGCCAACATTTTATAGGTTGCTGGAATGGTTACTGCAGATTAATGTTAGAAAATATTATGGCGCTATTTAAGAAAGGAAGAAAAGAAAAACAGGGAACCATAAATTTGTTAGCCTGAAATTAGTATTAGGGAAAATACTAAGGGAAAATTTACCATGAGACCAGTGAGAACTGGAGACATAGGGTTGGGCCAATTCAATATGTGTGGGATGTTTTTGAGCTCATAATTAGCAGAATAGATATGGTGACAGTAATGTGTATGGTACTTTTATATTTTCTGAAAGCTTTTGCTCAGGTTATGACAGGTTAGTAAACAAAATTAGAGTACATGGGTTGGGGGTTGATAGACTGGTCTGGATTGAGAATTGGCTGATGGACAGAAAACAGATAAGAAATTGGTTTTCGGGCCCTGGCTATTCACAATTCACATCAATGACTTGGATGTGAGGCCAAATGTAATATTTACAAGTTTGTAGATGATACAAAGTGAGGTGGCTTTGTGAATTGTGAGAAGGATGTAAAGATACTTCAAGCAGACTTGAACAGGTTAAATAAATGGTTAAGAGCATGGCAGATGTTACATAATGTACAAAAAATTTTACTACTTTGGTAGAAAAAAATACTGTGGAAAATTTCTTCAATGATGAAAAGAGATTGTTAAGTATTGATACCCAAAGAGACTTAGGTGTTTTTAGTCACTGAAAACTAACATGCTGGTACAGCAAGCAATTTACCTTTATTGCAAAGATAACACTGTGTGGAGCTGGAGGGCTGTGTTACCTCTGACTCCAGCATCTGTAGTTCTTGCCAGCCTTTCTCACAAGCCATTTTGAGTACAAAACTAAAGACATTGTGCCACAATTGTATAGAGTTTTGGTGAAATTGGAGTGTTGTGTCCAGTTTTGGTCTCCTTATTAAATGAACGATTTACATGCCATAAAGGAAATGCAACCAAAGTTCAGCAGTCTAATTTCTGTTTTGCAGGATTGCCCTATGAAGCAAGATAGAGGAGACTGGACCTGCATTCTGTGCAGTTTAGAAGAATAGGAGGTGATCTTATTGAAACTTGCAACTTTCCTACTGTGCTTGAAAGGGTAGATGTAGGAAAGATTTTTCATCTAGCTGGGAGTGTTGGTTTGGGGGGGACGGTGCACAATCGCAAAATATGGAAGACCATTTAGGAAACAAGGAGGAATTTCTGTCAGTGGTTAGTGAATCTTTGGAATTCTCTCACCAAGCTGTGTAGAGTCTATTGTTTAATATGCTCAAAACAGAGATGAGTAGATTTCTAGGTATTAAAGATATCAAGACACGTGAGGGAAGTAACATTGAAGTAGAAGATCTTCCATGACACAGTTGAATGGCGAAACAGGCTTGAGGAGCCAAATGCTCTATTATTGTTTCTATTATCTGCACCCAGGAAGACAAGGAGGGCCTGTAGGCTTCCAGGACTGCCTGCCCCCGGTAGTTGTCGACTTCCATGCCCGAAGTTGTCCTCTGCCGATGTAGGAGCCTGGAGACCTTCTCAAAATGGAACGAGGCTCTTAATGTATCTGATAGGTTCCCTGCCACAGCAGGTAAGCCTGTTGGCTTCAACCTCCCCTCCATAAAAGTGGGATTGAGTAAGTGAACTATAACTCTGGCTAATACATAGCTTTATTAACTTCTGAAACTCTAGTTCGTGAATCAATAAATTCTTAGGAACCAGAATTTAATGGAAAGCCTGTGAAACACTGTTGTACCCATAGAATGAACGAACCCAGGTTGCAAGGAACGAAAAACAAAAAGATTTTTATGATAACGATCTAAGCCAGAGAATACTGTGACGATAACTGTGATGGCATTCCACGTGATTAAAATGTAGAAAATTAAGTGGAGTCAATGAGCTGAGCATTGGTAATCAAATGTAAAATGCTAGGTTAACATTAATTTTTTTGGAATTTGAACTGCAAAGTATAATTTTCTATATTCCCAGAGGGCCATGAGTTGTGCTTTCATTAGAGATGAGTTGGTGGTAAGTTACGATGGCACGGCGGCTCAATGATCAGCAATGATGCCTCACAAATCAATGGCACAGTTTCAGAAGATCTGACATCTTCCGCTTGGTTTGACAATCAATAGAAACCTGTAGTGAAATTAATCATAAAAGGACGAGAAATTAACTTTTCACAAATGGGTTAACATCTGGACCAACCTTGGAAAGCTGCAACTTAGCATATTTTGTGGACACTTCCAAATATGATTAATTTGCTCTGTGTACTGTTACATGTTTTGTGGCCCAGCCAATTTCTTTGTGCATCTTTCTTTTTCAAAACACAAAAAAATGCAGATACTGAAGTTTCCTTAAATGTAATTTCTGGTTAAAAAATTCCATGATTTTTTGCATCATTTGCACTAGTATCAGAAGAATTGTGGTGAAGAAAATCAACATAATTGAGCAGAATCTCCTGTGCTGTACATTACAATGATCAGTTTTTTTTTCTGGAAAATTTGTGAATAAATACAAATATTTCTGTACTTTATAGTTCATGTATGAAAACTGATCAAAACTAAAGCATCACTTTTAATTGATTTATTGTGACTACAAGATGTGATGTCCTACCTCTCTTCTGCTAATAGATAAGCACTCTATACCCTGTCAAGTGTGATTGTCTGTCTAATTTGACATACTCACACCAAACAAATGCAAGTTGATTCTTCTTTCAGTTGTTCTAATTATTCCATAATGAACTTAAATGTAATAATCACTGCACAAAGTGTGACACTGCTAGGGCAGAGCTAATTTGCTCCCTTGTTTAATGCATTGTCAGGCCATGAATGGCAGTGGACTAAAACAATACAGGTTGAGCCATTCAACAAGGTTAATGTGCTCAGTTCAGATGTTATGGAGCCAGACTTTAATGAAATGATGATCAGAGATAATGGGAACTGCAAATGCTGGATAATCTAAGATAACGAAGTGTGAAGCTGGATGAACACAGCAGGCCAAGCAAATGCTGCTTGGCCTGCTGTGTTCATCCAGCTTATCACTTTGTTATCTTTAATGAAATGATAAGTCAGTTTATGTTTCTTTTTGAAAATACTAAATTATTTCCTATGTTAAGTTTTTCAATGTTACCCTACAGATCAATCAGCTTTCAAGTACCCATGAGCATTAATTTTGTTTCATTCAGGAATTGGACACGATTTCCTCATTTAGCTGGAACTGAAAAAAATCTCCAGTTAGCCCAACAGATTCAAACACAGTGGAAGAACTGGGGACTGGATTCAGTTGAATTAGTTCACTATGATGTCCTGTTGTCTTACCCAAACAAAAGCAATCCTAATTACATCTCTATTATTGATGAGAATGGAAATTCGGTAAGTGAAAGATCTTGCATTTAATTTAGATCCTTGCATATTTTTGTTAATCAAGTTTTATGTATTTAAACATCTCCCATTTTAAGGAAATACATAAGATATGTTGGTTTCCATAATTTCTTTTTCCTGGAACAGGTCATTAGCCTGGAGCTTGAGCAACACCCACATGGTGCAATGTTAGGGTCCCTGTCTCTGAGACAGGGGGCCTGAGTTAGGCTTCCACCTGTCCTGAGGTGCGTCATATCATCTCGGAATGGATTGATTAAAAATATCTGCCCTGAAGATCTCCTTAAATTATGTCCTGGAAGTAAGATGCTTGCCCTCCAACAATTACAACCATCTTCATTTATGATAGGCATGCCCCCAAATTTTGGGGTTCTTGTGGTGTAGTGTTAGTGTCTCTACCTTTGAGCCAGAAGACCTGGATTCAGGTCCCATCTGCTCCAGAGGTGTTTCGTATCACATCTGAAAATGTCTCGGCTGTACTTTATGGTTCATGTATGAAAACTGATCAAAACTAAAGCTGACCTGGAGTCTCTCCCATTCTTGCTGCCTGCAATGGGCATGTTGGAAGAATTTGGAAATTGATAGTTGACCTTTTATGATATGTTATTAATGTACCTACCATGACTATCAAATCCTGGAGCAGTACTTGAATCCTGGACCATTTGGCTCAAAGGAAGGGACACTTCCTAATGTGTCACAAGACCTCCCTATTAATTTAAAGTAATACCCATTAATAGTTCGTATTTTGTAATAAAATTCAGTTGTCCTCATGTCCTCCATGCTGATGCCTGAGTTCTACATGCAGATTATATTTCTGACTTCCAATAAGTCATCTACTCCAAAACCTGTCTTTTGACCAGCTCAGTAAGCTTGTAAACCCCTTTTCATCAACTTCAAAATCTTTGCAACCATCTATAAGCTTTTTGATATCCTTGTTCCCTCTGGTTTCAGTAACTTTGGTTGTTGAAAGAAGTGCTGCTTCATCTAACTAGTTTTGGTCAAAGGGATGGATCTTCAAACTTACCCACAATCTATTTTACAAGTAAATTATCGTCAATTCATCCATATCCTTTATTAAATGTTTTCTTACCGGTTTCGAAGTTTGTGCAAGCCTAATTTTAATTGTCCAATCATATTTAAAGTAGCTGTAAGTCAATGTTTGTGAATCTCTGTTGTCAGTGCTATATTGTTTATAGCATGCCACTACACAGTATATGGCCGTGCTTAGAGCGTGTCAGAAAGAAAGCTGTCAACACAGGATTAATAGATTATGCCACTTAATAAATCTCACTTCCACTGGTATACTTTCTCGTGTTCATGATAATGTCATGTAAAAGTGTAAACAAAAGGCTTTTTTAACATTCAAACCGGATGTAATTATAAATGTAAGAAGGAGGAGAATAGAGGGAAAAGAATATAATTAAGACCATCATGTTTGAGAACATAGAATATAGAACAGTTCAGCACAGTACAGGCCCTTCGGCCCACAATGTTGTGCCAAACTTTTATCCTAATCCTGAGGTCTATCTAACCTCCACCCCTACCTTGTACTAGCATCCATATGCCTATCCAATAGCTGCTTAAATGCCCCTAATGAGGCCAACTCCACTACCCTCTCCAGCAATGCATTCCACATTCTGACCACTCTCTGGGTAAAGAACCTACCTCTGACGTCTCCCCTGTATCTACCTTCACTCACTTTAAAACTACGCCCCCTCGTAATAGCTACCTCCACTTTAGGAAAAAATCTTTGGCTGTCCACTCTATCTAGACCGCTGATCATTTTGTACACCTCTATCAAGTCACCTCTCATTCTTCATTGTTCTAAAGAGAAAAGCCCGAGATCTCTCACCTTTTCCTCGTTAAGACCTTCCCTCCGTTCCAGCCAACATCCTGGTAAATCTCCTTTCCACCTCTTCCAACGCTTCCACATCTTTCCTGTAATGAGGTGACCAGAACTGGACACGATGCTCCAGATGTGGCCAAACCAGGCTTTTGTATAGCTGGAGCGTAACTTCACGTCTCTTGAATTCAACCCCTCTAAATGAAAGCTAACATACCATATGCCTTCCTAACAACTCTATCCGCCTGGGTGACAGCTTTCAGGGGACTATAAACGTGAACCCCAAAATCCCTCTGCTCCTCCACACTGTCAAGAATCTTTCCATGAACCCTGTATTCTGCTTTCAAGTTTGTCCTTCCAAAATGAATCACCTCACACTTTTTTAGGGTTGAAGTCCACCTGACTCTTCTCAGTCCAGCTCTGCATCCTATCAATGCCCGTTTGTAACCTAGAACAGCCCTCCGCACTGTCCACAACTCAACCCACCCTCATGTTGTCTGTGAACTTACTAATCCACCCTTCCATTCCTTCATCCAAATCATTTACAAAAATCACAAGTAGAAGAGGATCCAGAACAGATACTTGTGGTACACCACACCTACTTTAGTGTCAAAAACAGGGAGGCAGATTATCTGAATGGTGATAATTTGGGAAAGGAGAACGTGCAACGAAACCCGTTTTCCTTGTCCAGCAGTCACTGAAAGTAAGCATGCAGGTACTGCAAACTGTGAAGACGGCAAGTTATATATTGGCCTTCATAGAGATGGGATTTAATTTCAGGAATGTTTTACTGCAATTGTACAGGGCCTTAGTGAGATCATGCCGAGAATATTCTGTGTAGTTTTGGTCTTCTTAACTTGAGGAATGATTTCTGGCTACAGAGGCAGTGCAACAAAAGATTGATTTTTGTGCTGGCAGGAGTCAATTATAGCTAAGCCACCTAATCTACACATCCCTGCACGCTATGGGCAATTTAGCACAACCACTCCAACTAACCTGCAGATCTTTGGATAGTGGGAGGAAACCAGAGGACGTGGAGGAAATCCATGCAAACCTGGGGATAACATGCAAACTCCACACAGACAGTAGGTCCAAGAAGACTATATATTATGCTTTGCTTAAAAACAAAGTCAAGGTTTTATGATATTACTTGTTCTGAAGATGAATGAGCTGATTTGTTAGTAAAGACAAGTCTAATGCTATATGAATATTGCACATTAATCCTGTTTCCCCAGTATTGCATATAAGTTCCTTTAAATAAAATGTACAGAGGGAAATGCTGTTCAGTTAATAGCTTACAAGAGAACTTGAGGATTGTATTAGAATACAGGAAGAGGTTCATAACATGACTAAAAAGAGGAATAATCTTGAAGGTTGCTGGGTTTTAAAATTCAGCAAAGAATGACTAACAAATTGAAAAGGGCAATAAAGAATACAACATTGTTTACAAATGTACAGAAGATTTTACAGAGATTAAGAAAATTAAATAAGAGTCCCTGCAAGTGGAGACAAAAAATTACAATGGAGAATAAAACCATGATTGATGACATTGAACAAATACTGTGTATCTGTCTGCTTGGAATTCCCAAAACATTCTAAAGCAGAGAGAATGAAGAACTTTGAGTTCAATATCACAACGAAAAACATCTGAAGAAGTTATTACGACACAAAGATGATAAATCTCCTGATAATCCACATTTTGGAGTAGGTGGGAAATGAGATAGTGATGCATTGAATTATATATTTCACAATTCACTAGTTTTCAAATAGTTCTTTTTAAATTGGACAAAAATCGATGAATATTCAAGAAAGAATAAAGAATTTGTATTTTCATTCAAGCTTTTATATCCTCAGAATATCACAAATCATCTTACAACCAGTTAATTACTTTTGATACATCATGCAGGTACATAAGGCAACTAATTTGCAAATAGCAAGACCTCACAAAGAGCAATGTAAGAAATATCAATTTATGAAAGCATGGAAAATAGGACCAGGAGTAAGCCATTCAGCCCTTTGAGTTTGCTGTACCAATGATTAGATCACGGCTAATCATCCAACTGATAGTCTGTTCTGACTTCTCCCCTATATCCTTTTACCCCTTTAGCCCCAAGTGCTATATCCAACTCCTCCTTGAAATCATACAACGTTTTGGCCTCACCTGCTTTCTGTGGTAGCAAATTCTGCAAGCTCTTCACTTTCTGGGTGAAAAAAATTCTTCTCATCTCCGTCCTAAACGGTTTACTCTGTACCTTACACTGTGACCCTTGGATCTGGACTCCTCCATCATTGGAAACATACTTCTGCATCTGCCCTGTCTTAATCTGTTCTGATGGTTATTGCACAATTAAAAGCTGTTGTGGACTTTTACAGCAAAGAAGGTGTCTATTCAAATTGTTCTATTTTCACCATCTTTCCCTAGAAGGAGTTTACCTAGTGTTGCTCCCTTGCCTCGCATATTTTTCATTTTTTTGAAAATAATTCAATTCCCTTTTGAATGCCTCATTTGGAGGAAAAATGTGCTCAGACAATGCAGTCCGCATCCTGAACACTTGCTATTTAAGAATGTTTTTCTCTCATTTGACATTGTTTCTTTTGAAAATTATCTTGAATCTGTGCCCTCTTGTCTCATTCCTTGCACGAATGAGAACACTTTTTCCTTATATGCTCTCTCCAGACCCCACTTAATTTAATGCACCTTCTTCTCAACATTCTCTTTTTCAATTTATCTACATAAATGAAATTCCTATTTTCTAGGACTATTGTTGTGAATCTGATGTATGTTCTCTCGCATTCACCTTTATATCTTGCAGTAATGTAGCTCTCCATCAGTATACCCATCTTTGACCTAAAACTTGAGCTCACAATTTTTAATTCAGAATTGAGAATTTCAATTCTCAGTTGTGAAGGGGCCACAAACAGGTCAGGGAGGATGGACCTGTACTATTTAGATAAATGCAGTGCTGTGTACTTTGCTATAGAAAGGTCTAGACATTGGTACCTTCTAATTTTTTGTCAAACGGAAATGACCGTGTGTGTGAGGTGGAAAGTGGTAGAGTGGGGTGATTGTGCACAAATCACTGATCCAATTTGAAGTGAAAAAGTCAAGAAGGCAAAGATGAATTTTATATTCATCGATAAATTAATTTCACAGAAAAATAGTAACATACTTTACTAGTCCTTCAATAATAAAGAGCACAGATAGGATGGAATTATCCACTAAGGAAGCCCACAGGTAATGATGGATATAGTTGAAACAGTATTTTGCTTTGCTACTAACCAGGGAGCTAGAACAGATAGAAATGAAATTGAATGATGAAAAAGATGTGTACTAAAAATTGAACAGATAAAGACAATGGTGAGAGTAAGCAGGAAAACGTGAGAGCAAGAGAGGGCGAAAGCAAGACTGAGAAAGAGAAAGACTGCAAGTGGGTAAGTATGAGAGAGAAAGAAAGACACCAAGTGAGAAAGAAACAAACAGAGAGAGCAAACAGAAATGAAGCAAGAAAATGAGAAAGAAAGCAAACGATCAATAAAAACAGAGAGAAGAAATAGAAAGACGGAGGAAAAACAAGTGAGAGAAAGAAAGGGAGAGAGAGGAGAAAGATAGAGAAGATGCTGACCTTATCAGTCACCATATGAAATGCAGATAGGAGTTCATACTCCAATGGAAGAGACAACGTTCATGGCACTTAAACAAAGCTGGAAGATTTTCCTTCCTTGTCTAGAAGGAGTAATCTCCAATTTGACCCTTTTAACAAAATTCATGTCTGGGCTTAGGGTTGCCTGGCTGAGAAAATAAAAGAATGAAACTGATCCCTTTGGAACTATGAATTACTTTGGATTGGTTCTTTGAGAATGAAGTGCCAACTTTAGGGACAATGTATAATAATAACAATGGAGGTAGATTTTTGGTAGTTTTGCCTTGCAAAATACTATTTAGCTAATGTGGCTTACAGTTTATTTCTTATCGGAAAAGTATTAAAACATGAAATCTTGTTGTGTAATCATACAGTTAGTTGCTGAAAGATAAAATTTAATTTAAAAGTTATTGATCTTGCCATGAACCTAGCTGGCATTATTACCAACTACCTCGAATCTAGTTTAATTGATTTCTTGTTTGGGTTTAACATTGTCGTTTTTCATTGATCCCAAGCAAGTCATGCTGCAGATTTAAGTTTAACAATAAAACAGAAGGTTATTATACAAAAGAAATGAAGATAAAGTAGAAGTAGCTGGCACAGTTCATCCACTTCACTAAAACTTCCACCACAAACTTAAGTTCACCTGAACCATCTCTGATATCTCTCTCTCTTTCCATCTCTGGCAGCCATCTGGAAACTGATATCCATTTCAAGCCCACCAACTCCCACTGCTACCTAGAATATACTTCCTGTCTCCCACCTTCCTGCAAAAAGGCCATTCCCTATTCCCAATTCCTTCACCTCCCCCACATCTGCTCCTGAGATGAGGCATTCCACTCCTGGACATCCCAGATGTCCTCATTTTTCAAGGACTGCAACTTCCCCTCCACAGTGGTCAAAAACACCCTTGACCGTGTCACTCACATTTCCCACAACTCATCCCTCACACCCTCTCCCCGCAATAACAACGTTCAGTTCACAACAAACAACCGCACCTCCCAGTTGCAAACCATTTCAACTGCCCCTCCCACTCTTTGGATGACATGTCCGTCCTGAGCCTCCTGCAGAGCCACAATGATGCCATCTGAAGATTGTGGGAACAGCATCTCACATTTCGCATGGGAACCCTGCAATCCAATATATCAACGTGGGCTTCACAAGCTTCAAAATCTCCCCTCCTCCGACCGCATCCCAAAACCAGCCCAGCTTGTTCCCACCTCCCTAACCTGTCCCCCCACTTATTCACTCCTCCCACCTCAAGCCCCACCACCATCTTCTACGTACTAGCCTCATCCTGCCTCTTTGACCTGTCTGTCCTCCCTGGACTGAACTATACCCTCCCTAACTCCCCACCTACGCTCACCTTCACTGGCTCCAACCCTGCCTCTTTGACCTATCTGTCTCCTTTCCACCTGTCTTCTCCTTTATCAATCTTCTATCTGCCTCCCACTCTTTCTCTCTTTATGTCAGAATCCCCTTCCCCTCCCTCATTTCTGAAGAAGGGAATAGACCCAAAATATCAGCTTTCCTGCTCCTCTGATGCTGCTTGGCCTGCTGTGTTCATCCAGCTCTAGACCTTGTTATCTCAAGATAAAGTAGTATACAGGTTAGTTTTGTCACTTTTTTTTAGTTGAAAAAATATACTTTATTCATAGAATGTACAAAAAATAAAACATTTATACACCTACCCGTCATGCAAGCCGCTCCGGGTTACCTAGGGGGTACATATACCAGCTAAAGGAAAAAACAAAACAAAAAAAAGAAAAAGAAAAGCAAAGAAAATACCCCGGCAGTCGTCTCCCCGCACAGTCCCTGTTGGCCCCCTGACCAGTTGGGGAAGGTGCCAGCTGGGCCCAGTTACCAGATAGGGCCCTTGTTACTATTCTGGAAGAGGGGTTTCATATGGTGGTCTTTCCCCACCGCGCCTTGGCGGTAGCTGCCCCAAGCTTTAGCGCGTCCCTCAGCATGTAGTCCTGGACCTTGGAGTGCGCTAGTCTGCAATACTCGGTCGGGGTCAGTTCTTTCAGCTGGCAGACCAGCAAGTTGCGGGCAGACCAAAGAGCATCTTTCACCGCATTGATGGTCCTCCAGGCGCAGTTGATGTTGGTCTCGGTGTGCGTCCCGGGAAACAGCCCGTAGAGCACGGAGTCCTGTGTCACAGATCTGCTCGTGACGAACCTCGAAAAATACCACTGCATCCCCCTCCAGACCTCCTGCGCATAGGCATACTCCAGAAGGAGGTGATAGACAGTCTCATCCTCCCCGCAGCCGCCTCGAGGGCAGCGTGCGGTGGCGCAGAGATTCCGGGCATGCCTAAAGGATCTCACTGGCAGAGCCCCTCTCACCGCCAGCCAAGCAATGTCCTTGTGCTTGTTTGAAAGTTCTGGCGATGAGGCATTCTGCCAAACGACTTTGGCAGTCTGCGTGGGGAACCACACGACGGGATGCACCCTCTCCTTTTCCTGAAGGGTCTCGAGAATACTACGTGCTGACCACTGCCTGTCGGCCTTGTGGTCAAAGGTGTTTCCTTTCAAAAATTTCTCCACAAAGGACAGGTGGTACGGGACGGTCCAACTACCCAGAGCGTTCTGCGGCAATGAGGCCAGGCCCAGCCTTCGCAACACGGGGGACAGGTAGAACCTCAGTAAGTAGTGACACTTGGTGTTTGCGTACTGAGGATCTACACACAGATTGATGCAGCCGCACACAAAGATAGCCATCAGGGCGAGGGTGGCGTTCAGTACGTCCTTTCCCCCATTTTCTAGGTCTTTGTATGTGGTGTCCCTGCGGACCCGGTCCATCCTCGACCCCCAAATGAAGTGGAAGATGGCCCGGGTGACCGCAGCGGCACAGGTCCAGGGAATAGGCCTGGCCTGCGCCACATACAACAGTACCAAAAGCCCCTCGCACCTGACAACCAGGTTCTTACCCGCGATGGAGAGGGACCGGAGCGTCCACCTGGCCAGCTTCTGCTTCAGTTTGGTGATACGCTCCTCCCAAGTCTTAGTGCATGCCCCAGCTCCACCGAACCAAACACCCGGCACCTTCAGGTAGTCTGTCCTGACGGTGAAGGGGATGAAGGAGCGGTCGTCCCAGTTCCCGAAGAACATGACCTCGCTCTTACCCCTATTGACTTTGGCACCCGAGGCCAGTTCAAACTGGCTGCAGATGTCCAACAGTCTACTCACCGACCGACGATCGGTGCAGAAGACGGAGACATCGTCCATGTACAGCGAGGTCTTGACCTGAAGGCCTCCGCTGCCTGGGATAGTCACGCTCTTCAGGCTCACGTCCTTCCTGATGGATGCGGTGAAGGGCTCCACACAGCACACGAACAAGGCAGGAGAGAGCGGGCAGCCCTGCTTGACTCCAGATCTAACAGGAAAACTGTCTGATTTCCACCCGTTGATCGAGACTGCGCTAACGATGTTGGCGTAGAGCAGCCGGATCCAATTGCGGATGCCCTCCCCGAACCCCAATTTGGAAAGGACGTCCCTAATGTAAGCATGAGACACCCTGTCGAAGGCCTTCTCCTGGTCCAGGCAGATGAGGCAGGTGTCCACTCACCTGTCCTGCACGTAGGCGATCGTATCCCTGATGAGCGCAAGACTCTCAGCGATCTTCCTGCCCGGCACAGCACAGGTTTGGTCAGGGTGAATCACCGACTCCAGGACAGACCTGACCCGGTTGGCTATGACCTTGACCAGGATTTTGTAGTCCACGTTCAGTAGTGAAACAGGATGTCAATTCTTAATTTCTTCCCTCTCCCCCTTCCTCTTGTTAATGAGGGTGATGATGCCCTTCCTCATGGACTTGCACATTTCCCCTGCCCGAAGTGCACTATTGTACACCTCCAGCAGGTCCTGGCCGACCAGGTCCCACAGAGTGGAATACAGCTCGACCACTAAGCCATTGCTCCCGGGAAGTCTTATTCCTCTCTAAGGACTTGAGGGCTCTGGTCAGCTCATCCAGGGATATCGGCCCGTTCAGCCACTCCCTTGTGCCGTCATCTAAGACCTCCGTGATAGACGACAGGAACGACTCGCAGGCCGTGCTGTCCGTGGGCTTGGCGTCGTACAGTCTGGCATAGAAGGATCTGCTGATCCTCAAAATGTCAGGCCGAGACGACGTCACCGAGCCGTCGTCCTCCTTCAGCCGGCTAAGCACAGAGCTCTCTTTGTGCACCTTCTGAAGGAAGAAACGTGAGCACGTCTCATCCTGCTCCACGGAGCGGACCATGGACCAGAAGATTATCCTGGAGGCCTCCGCAGCGAAGAGTGAGGCTTGCTGGAGGTCCTCCGTGACATCGACCTCCATTGACTGCAGAAGGAGCAGGTTCTGCATCCTTTTCTGGAATCGCGACAGCTTTCCCCGCCTCTCGCGTTCCGAACACCCTTGAGGACAAAGAACCTCTTGATGTTCTCCTTCACCGTCTCTCACCAGTCGCCTGGAGACTCAAAGAGGGGTTTCACGGTTCTCCAACTGACGTATTCCCTCTTAAGCTCTTCGACGTTCTCTGGGGTCAACAGAGTCGTGTTGAGCTTCCACGTCCCCGTGCCGGCCTGCTGGTCGTCCTGTAAGTGACAGTTGGCCAGCAGGAGGCAGTGGTCAGTGAAGAACACTGGCTCGATGCAGGTGGACCTGACAGAGAATGCCGGTGACACAAACAGGAAGTCTGTCCTTGAGCAGATAGACCCGTCTGGCCGTGACCAGGTGTATCTCCGCTGCACTCCATCTGCAGGGGTGCTGAAGACGTCAAGCAGCTTGGCGTCCTTCACCATGCCCATCAGGAATCTGGATGTGATGTCCAGTTGACTCTCCCAACCCGCTGTCCCCATGCCGGATCTTCCATCTGCATCGATGATGCAGTTGAAGTCTCCGCCTAGGATGACCGGCCTGGACATAGCCAGCAGGGGTGGAAGCTGCTGCAGGATAGCCAACCGCTCACTCCGTACCGCTGGGGCGTACACATTGATCAGCCTCAGGGGAGTGTTCCTGGAGGTGACGTCAGCCACTAGGAGGCACCCCCCCCCCCACCACCTCCTGAACTTGAGAGATGGTGAAGTTGCACCCCCGCAGCAGAATAGCCAGGCCCGAGGAGCGACAGTTGTTACCCCCCGACGAGATTGAAGGCCCACAGGTCCAGGCGCCCGACCATTTCCCGTACCTGCTGAGGTCTGGTATCCTGCACTCCTGCAGAAACAGGAGGTTTGCCTTGACGGTGGTCAGGTAGGCCAACGTGGACACACATCTTGCGATGGACTTGACGCTGCGCACTTAATGCTCCCAACTCGTACCCCCGTTGTGGGCAGTGACCGCAGTACCCTCCCAGAGTCCAAGGTTCAGCCCCTCCATCTGTCCCTTCATGCCCATTGCCCGACCGAACTGCTGGACGCTCTCCGGCCTCAGAAAACCATCCGTGCTGCCTTCCGGGTGGCATCCCCCCATCGGGGGTACGGAGGCAGGAGAGTCCGGCTCTGGGTCAGGTTGGGAGCACGTTGTTTCCTGCTTCCCGTCTGCAGGTTCCAGGGAGCCCTCCAGGGCCCCAGCGGCACGTGGCTGGGTGTCGGAGGGAACCTGGAAGCGGGGTGCTGCTTTCCTTCGCAGTGGAAATCTTCAGCTTCTGCTTTGGGCGGGCCTCCTCCGAATTCCCCTCGTCAGAGGAGCTCTTGTAGCCCCCTGTAGCTGCCTCTTCCCGCCTGATGGTGGCGGAGCTGGGGCCCTCCGGCGTGCCTTCCTCCTCACCTTCCGGACTGTCGTCCACTCCCCTGGGTCACCTGTCACCGCCTCCATCGACTCCGGGTTGTCGGGGGGGAGCGGAGCCTGCAGGGGCGCTTTGCTGGCCTCGGGTCCATCCTGCGGGGCTGGGCCATCCTGCACGACCTGGCCCTCCTGCACATTAGTGGGGTCCTTGCAGGGGCCTGGTGCCTTCCTCTCCTCCGGGGGTGGCTTGCCCCGCATTGCCCCTGCCGGCGATCTGGGCATAAGTGCTCCCCTGCCGCGGGTATGCCCTGTAGAGGTGGCCCGCTTCCCCGCAAAGGTTGCAGCTTTCTTCCTTTGGGCAATCCTTTGCAAGGTGCCCCTCCTCCCTGCAGTTCCTGCAGATGGTGGCTTTGCAGTGGCCGCCACGTGACCTGACCTACCACAGGCATGGCAGACTTTGGGTTGCCCTGCGTAGGTCAGGTAGCCCTTGCTCCCGCCGATCGCGAAGCTGGACGGTGGGTGTATGATGTTCCCGTCCGCGCCCGTCCTCAGCGTCACCCTGACCTGCCTCTTACTTGTCCAGATCCCGAAGGTGTCCATTATGTTGGTTAGGTCCCCTTCCACCTTCACGTACCTTCCAAGGAAGGTCAGGACATCAGCTGCTGGCACATGCGGGTTGTACATGTGTACAGTGACCATACGGCTCCTCTGCACAGGCATCACGAACAGCGGGACGGCAGTCAGTACAGAGAGGAGGCCCTCACCTCCTTTTTCCTTGAAAACCTCCAGGAAGCGCTCGCATAGCTTGGCGCTCCTGAAGGTTATATCATAGAGACCTCCTCCAGGGAAATCCTGCAGGCAGTAAATGTCCGCAGCAGCGAACCCACAACAGTCCGATAGGATGCTCTTCACGAAGAAGGTGCGGCCCACAGGTGCACCTTCATCCACCTTCTTCACGAAAACGCAGATGGTGTTCCGGACCCCCTGACCCGGGGCACGAGCACTTGCCGCAGCCATCGTTGCAGGTTGGTTGCTCCCCTGAACCAGCGTTAGGCCGAAGCCAGCATTAAGATCACCCGGTTGCAAGGGTGCACAGCCAATCTGACGTCTTCCTTCCACCTCCAACACAGTCATGCTCTCCTCTTCTCCATCCACAAAAGAGTGGGTCTTTATTTTGTTCCGGATGTAAGCTGGTTCACTGAGCTGGAAGGTTCGTTCCCAGACCATCCGTCACCATTCTAGGTAACATCATCAGTGAGCCTCCGATGAAGCGCTGGTGTTATGTCCCGCTTTCTATTTAACTGTTTAGGTTTCCTTGGGTTGGTGATGTCATTTCCATTTTTTCTCAGAGGATGGTAGATGGGCTCCAAATCAATGTGTTTGTTGATGGAGTTCCGGTTGGAATGCCATGCTTCTAGGAATTCTCGTGCGTGTCTCTGTTTGGCTTGTCCTAGGATGGATGTGTTGTCCCAATCAAAGTGGTATCCTTCCTCATCTGTATGTAAGGATCCTAGTGATAGTGAATCATGTCTTTTTGTGGCTAGTTGATGTTCATGTATCCCAGTGGCTAGCTTTCTGCCTGTTTGTCCACTGTAGTGTTTGTCACAGTTCTTGCAAGGTATTTTGTAAATGACGTTTGTTTTGCTTGTAGTCTGTATAGGGTCTTTTAAGTTCATTAGCTGCTGTTTTAGTGTGTTGGTGGATTTGTGGGCTACCATGATGCCAAGAGGTCTGAGTAATCTGGCAGTCATTTCGGAAATGTCTTTGATGTAGGGGAGAGTGGTTATGGTTTCTGAGCCCGTTTTGTCTGTTTGTTTGGGTTTGTTGCTGAGAAATCGGCAGACTGTGTTCATTGGGTACCCGTTCTTTTTGAATACGCTGTATGGGTGATTTTCTTCTGCCCTTCATAGTTCCTCTGTGCTGCATTGTGTGGTGGTTCATTGAAATAATGTTCTAATGCAGCTTTGTTTGTGGGCGTTGGGATGGTTGCTCCTGTAAGTTCAGTATTTGGCCCGTATGTGTTGTTTTCTTGTAGACGCTGGTTTGAAGTTCCCCATTGACTGTTCGCTCTACTGTGACATCTAGGAATGGCAGTTTGTTGTTGTTTTCCTCCTCTTTTGTGAATGTTATGCCAGTAAGGGGATTATTGATGGTCTTGAAGGTTTCCTGTAATTTGTTTTGTTTAGTGATGACAAAGGTGTCATCCACGATGCGGACCCAAAGTTTGGGTTGGATGATTGGCAGAGCTGTTTGTTCAGGTCTCTGCATTACTGCCTCTGCTGAGAACCCTGATATCGGAGATCCCATGGGTGTACCGTTGGTTTGTCTGTAGGTTTTGTTATTGAAAGTGAAGTGGGTGGTAAGGCATAGGTCCACTAGCTTGATGATGTTGTCCTTGCTGATGAGGTTGGTGTTGTCTAGTGTATGTGTCTTTGGTTCTTCTAATAGTGTAGTCAGTGTTTCTTTGGCCAGGTTGATGTTGATGGATGTGAACAGGGCTGTTACATCAAAAGAGACCATTATTTCATCCTCTTCTATCTTGGTGTCTTTGGTGTTCAGGAATTCTTGCGTGGAGTGAATGGAGTGGCGTGAGCCTTCTACTAGGTGTTTTAGTCTTTGGTGTAGTTCCTTGGCTAATCTGTACATTGGTGTTCCAGGTAGCGAGACTATGGGTCTGAGGGGGCTCCTGGTTTGTGAATTTTTGGTAGTCCGTAGAAGCGTGATGTGTTGGATCCATCTGGTTTCATTTTTTGGAAGCCTGTCTTGTTAAATTCTCCAGATTTTTGAAGTTTTTTGAGTAAGTCTGTGATTCGGTTCTCTAGTTGTGGGGTTGGGTCTATCACCACCTGTTGGTGATGAAACTTCTGAAAACTAACCTTGCAGCTCAGCGAGCAAACTCACATCCAGAACCTCAATCTGAGCTACAAATCTTCTCAAAACTCGCAAGTAGTATACGCCTAACTATTTACCCACTTGCGGTCTTTCTCTTTCTCAGTCTTGCTCATTTACTCTCTTCATCTGCATGCTCTCGTCCTCCTTTGCTGTCACGTTTTCCTGCTTACTCTCACTGTTTTCCTTACCTCTTCAATTTTTAGTACACATTTGTTTCATCATTCACTTTCGTTTCTACCTGTTCTAGCTCCCTGGTTAGTAGCAATGCAAAATACTGTTTCTACTATATCCATCATTACCCGTGGGCTTCCTTCGTGGATATTTCCATCATATCTGTGCTGTTTATTATTGAAGGACTGGTAAAATATTTTACTATTTTTCTGTGAAATTAATTTATTGATGAATATAAAACTCATCTTTTCCTTCTTGATTTTTTCACTTATACGTCTTTAACATTCATTATTATAATTAACATCCTTTATTATCTTTAACTACATCCACATGGAGTCTATTTTTGTCTTGCTAATAGTTGCAGTAGCCTAACCCAAATTCTTTTTTGACTGCCATTGATTATCTTGTGTAAGTATTCCACTTCCCTGTCTTCTTCTCTCCATTTTTGCTAAATGCATTATACCCTAAAATGTTTAATTTGTAGCCTAAAAATTTTTTTGTAGCTATTGTTCAGTAATCCTTTCTATGTTTGGTGCCTCATAATAGTAACTCCCCTGATTTATTACGGAAACAATGAACTTTGCAGTGCAAATATTTTAGTAGCCATTAGGTTGTACAAAACTTGAGTATTGGTAACAAAAGACAAACTTTTCTGTTTTCACCATCAGCACATTTCACAAGAATACAAATTCAATTGAAAATTTAACACAGCCCAGCTGTTAACTGTTTATTGGCTTTAATGGTTGTTTACTCAATGACAATGACTCTAGCAATCAGTTTCTGCTTGCCAACTAAACTGCAGTATTTCCTCATGCAGTATAAATTTTGGGTTTCCCTTGAATTCATATTCTTACGAAATGTCTTGATGAGACCAAGCTGAAAAACTTTGATAAAATATGTATTTTCTCAGCAATGCAGATTTTAATTCATTTTTAGTACAATTTCCTCATGTCATATGTTTAACTAGCTTATTATACTTCTGATGTGAACTCTAGAGTTTTTCTCCCCTTGCCTTTAATGTTACCCCTTAATTTGTTCCTTTTCTCCTGATCTGTTGCAACCCCCTCCATGTCAGTTTGCATGTGTTCAAAGATTTTTACTCTCAAGGTTCTCTTTTCAATTTTGAACTTAATTCCTGATATTCTTTCAGCAAGGCCTACACTCTGTTTCTACAGAATGTTCCTCATTCATTCTATCATGACAGCTAGAGTCATCAATCCCTTTTCAGGTTCCTCTCCAGCTGTCGTGAGGCATCCATTATCATGGCATCAGGTTGACAACAACCGTTCAGGATTCTTGGCTTGGCTGCAGAGAAAGTTAGTTATCCCTTATTATAGAGGCCCTAGTTACTAAAATCTTATATTCACCTCCTGATCCCCATCTTTCTGAGTCATGGTCTTGCCTTGATCTGATTGGTGACTGTCCTTCTTGCAGTCTTTCTCTTTGTGCACTACATCCACATGAACATCAATCCTGTCCTACAGGTGTTTCCAGCTCTTCAGCCTCAATCTTTCATTATTCCATGTTACCTAGCTCCCAGTCAGTTAGACCCTCCTTTTCATGAAAATGTAGCATTATTGAGGTATGTCTTCATTCTGGAAAAATTATCCAGAAATCATTCCCTCCTTTGTCAGCATCTCTCCAACTCTCATTCCAGCTTAGTGACTGAGCCAGAGAGATTTGATAGAAGACCATGAACCTTAGGAACAGAAGTAATCCATTTGATCCATCAATTCTGCCCCACCATTCAATGAGATTATAACTGATCTCACAGAATCCCTACAGTGTGTAAACGTGCCCTTCGGCCAAACAAGTCCACACTGACCGTCAGAGCATGCAATCCAGACCCATCCCCTAGCCTAGGCATCCCTGAACACTGGGCAATTTAACATGGTCAATCCTCCTAGCCTGCACAACTTTGGACTGTGGGAGGAAACTGGATCACCTGGAGGAAACCCACACAGACATGGGACGAATATGCAAACTTCACACAGATAGTCACCCAAAGGTGGAATAGAACCCAGACCCCCGGCACTGTGAGGCAGCAGTGCTAACCACTGAGCCACCGTGTCTCTAGGGGTATCTCTACCTTAACTATGCAACTCTTTACTCTGACGCAATGTATGCTTCTAGACTATTTTACAAAGAGAAGCAACCTCGCATCCTTGTCAAACCTTCTAAGAAGCTTGTTTGTTTCAATACAGTTGCTCTTCATCTTGTAAATTCCAGTGAGGACAAGCCCAACCTTCCCACCCTCTCCTCATAAGAAAAGCCATCCATACTCAGTGAACCTTCTCTGGATTTCCATCAATGCCAGTATATCTTGCTCTCTGAAAAAGTGCAACAGACAGGAAGAAAACTGGCTTTGAGAATACATGAACAACAACTAACAACAAAAAGACACGACCAATACTCACTCGTCTTCATACACAGACAAAGAGGACCACCAGTTTGACTGGGACAACATCAGGATCCTAGGACAAGCCAAGCAGAGAATTCCTGGAGACCTGGTTCTCCACCAAGAAAGTCGTAAATAAACACATTAAAATTAGACCCTAATTCACACCACTGCAAAGAAAAAACGGAATTGAGGTAATCAACTCCAACAGACCCCAGAGTTTAAACAGCTTGCGGTAAAATACAACAATGCTTCATCAAAATCTCCATTGATGATGTTACCTAGCAGGTTAATGAAACGTCAGCAAACTAAATAGCTTGGTGAGCAAACCAACCACAGCATCCACAACCGAGCTGCAAATCTACTCGAATATTAAAGGGTCAATTTGGACTTAATGGGCTGACCGTAGGGATTCTGTGAAATAGAAATGTTACCACGGATCATTCACATGCTAATGAGCAATTCCAGAAGATCACGAGTCAGCCTTAAAATAAATATTTTCTTGTTTGTAACTCCGACTAAAGTTATTTACGCTGAAACCTGTAGTGTTTTGATTCCACAGTACGCATAGACTTTTTAAAATGATATCCCTGCCCCGGTGTCAGCCTGTTTGACAGGATTGAGTCATGGTCTAGTGGGAAGCACCTAGAAACAGGCTACATCCATACATAAGGTATTTTCAGCTGTTAATGCTCAACAGGATCTTAAAGAATCATGATTTGAAATCTTTAGATTGCAGAGGGTGGGGGGAATAAGTAGCTTAGTAACCTGTGAGGAAGCATTTCTTTCCTCATCTCTTAATAGTAAAGGAAGGTTTGAGCTTCAGAGTTTAACAAAACCCAAAAACTCCAGGCTTAAGTCTGTGAGGAATTTGAATGTAATGCTGCAAACTCCCTTTACAACATTTAAATGAATAGCCTACTTGCTGGGAACAGGTTGGCTTCCTGTACTGTGTCCTGCTCTATTCAATCTGGATATTTTTGATGGAGGTAGGTTCAGTCAGATTTGAGATTTTAGCATATTTAGAATCTCCATCTGGAGATTGTGTAAATCATTGCCACAGAAGACTGGTGTTTCTTTAGCTGTGAAATAGGCAACAGCCGGACAGAAAACTGAAAAGATGCTACAAAACCACAATTTTAATTTTGTATAATATCAAAGAGTAATAGAAGCTCATTAATAATTAAATACACAAAAATAACAAAATGTTGAATTTATATTCAGATCTTCAACACATCTTTTTTTGAACCGCTACCTCCTGGATATGAAAATATAGAAGACCATGTCGCTCCTTTTAGTGCCTATTCTCCAGCTGGCATTCTAGTGGTAAGCTCCTCTTTCTGTGAAAGTACTGGGAAAATAATTCATTTGCACAGCATCAGTCCAGCTATCACATATAAAATACTACTGAAGAGCACTGTTGTGAGCTGCTCCCAGAAAAATCTCAGTAAGAGTTTGAGACGTTGCTTATGTGAATGAATTTGTGTCTAATGATTTAAACATTGCTGAGTTTACAAATCTTAGAAACATTCCATAATTTCATTGCTACTATACTTTCCAAAGATTGGCCACTTGACTCAGCTAGAATTGGTAGTAAAAGATAGAAATATGTTCTAACGACAATACCTTAGTGTACAGGAAACAAATTATCTCCTCAAATGAAATGTTATTGCAGCTGATTGAATATAGTGAGAATCCTATGGGGAAAAATGCTTGAAATCTAGTTTAATGAGTCAACTTCTTATACTTAAATTTAAGCAAGTTTAATGTTGCATGCATGTTTATTTTAGAAAGTTGTTGGACCTTTCAACACAGAATAAATAAGCCACGCACCAAAGTTCCTTCAAATCTACAACTCAAACGAATTGAATTAGCTTTATTTTCACATTTTCTCAAATGAGTACAGTGTATATGAGTTCATAAGTTGCCGCTTACATTGCCATCCTAGGTAAAAGGAACCTGGGTAAAATCCTAAATTGCAGAATTGAGAAACCAAGAAAAAAAGTTACATTACAGCTAACAGAGTATGACCATAGGTCAGAAAAGCCAAGGAGCAAAGTTAAAAAGACAAACATCACAGTGTCTCTCCAAAGGCTCTCCACAGCAGACCAATGCAGGGGGCTTCTGCCACGTAGAAGGATAACAGAATTAGATGCATAGGAACACTGGCATCTGCAAGTTGCCCCCAAAGTTACACACCATCCTGACTTGAAATATATTACTATTCTGTCAAACTCTAGAACTCCCTATTTTACCATGTTGTAGATGCAACCACACCATTTAATCAAGAAGGCTGCTGATTACTGCTCTCAAGGGCCAGTAGAACTGAGCAATAAATGCCAGCCTTACTCGTGATTTTAATATCCTAATGATGACTAAATTTAAAAAACAAGATTCAAGCGCTGTGTTGATTTGCTTCCAACTTTGTCATTGTGATATAGGTTTGAAGGTAACGTTGAACATTGATGCTAATATCTCTGAAAACTGTTAATTACGTCCAACCTATCTTCAGTACTGTCTTTAGTCAGGGAGAGTAGCCAATTTTGTTTTAGGTGATGGAGTAGTTGGCTTAGATCAAGGATAGTGTCATCAATTTAGGAATTTTAAAGATAGCAGACCAGGTGATAGGTGAGTCATATTGAGGAGGCAGAATAATCTGGTTGTATCAGGGGCAGATCTTTGGTTGGATCTTAACTAGGGTCAGGAAATAGGTGGTTTGGTTCATATTGAGGATGAATTCACTTTGGGTCAGAGGCTAGTCAGGATGGTTTGGGATATGGTGAATTGTGAGGGGGTACATGTAGGATCAAGGGGTTTAGAATTAGATTCATGGGGTGGTTGAGTTTTTCGAGGCTATGTGTGGAATGTAGTGAGTTGACTTCTGCCGTCACAGCAGTGATTAAACTCTGTAACGTTTCTATGGTAATGTATACTGTGGTAATCCTTATCTGGGTATGCAACATGCATCTACCTCAAATTTCGAGCTCTAAATCAGGGTAAGACATTCATGTAATGTTTGCATTAGGAAACATAAGCCCATCGGAGGCTTAGACTTCCCAGGTAATTACAATGCATGTCTGTGTGCCAGGACTTCTGCATGGTCCTGACATGCCTCGTACATTTCAGTCGACATCCACCATTCTGAATCACAATGGACGCAAGCTATAACTTTGTGCCAGCAACCAATCTCATTTGC
Source organism: Stegostoma tigrinum (assembly GCF_030684315.1). NCBI lineage: Eukaryota > Metazoa > Chordata > Chondrichthyes > Orectolobiformes > Stegostomatidae > Stegostoma > Stegostoma tigrinum. The sequence goes on along the minus strand of NC_081359.1, from coordinate 50,649,443 downwards.
AAGTTGTGGCTGTGAGGAACTGAGAATAATTTGAAACATTTCTGCCCCGTGGACTGTGAAAAATGCTGGGGTAAGGTGCACCACAATTTCTAAGCAGCATATGATATTTTTCATGTGAAGGGCTATTGATCAAGGTCAAGATGATGGGAATCCAGAATGAACATATCCTGGGAATAAAAAAGAAAGTTAGGGTTAAGTTTGCAACTAAATTAGTATGAGGAGTTGAATATTATTTAAATGGAGAATGACTTCAGAAAGTTATAGAAAAGAAGGATCTGGGCATCCTCGGGCATATATCATAAAAGTTAGCATACATATTTTTCTCTTATTCATTCATGGGATGTGAGCATTTCATTTATTGTCCAGAGGGAAATTGAGTCAACCAGATTAGTCTGTCTGGAGTCCGAGATAGGCCAGACCAGATAGGGATGCCAGATTTCCTTCCATGAAAGACTTTAGTGAACTAGATTAATATTTTTGACAATTGTCAGTGGTTTCATGGTGATTACTAGATGCTTAATTCAGTTGTTTGAAAAGATTGAATCCAAATGCCATCATCTGCCATGGTATGATTTGAACCTCGGCTTCTGGATTAATGAAGCAGTGATAATATTGCTAGGTCATCGATTCTCCTTCAGCAAATAATAGTGCAGGCAAATTGAATATTAACCTTTATTTCAAAGGGAATGGAGTTAAAAAAAGGAAGTTTTACTCCAGCTATACAATGCAATAGTCAGACAGCAGCTGGAATGTCTTACTTGTGAGTGAATGAATGTGTGTGTCTCTGTTTAGGGTCTTTAAGGAATGGAGCTGAAGTTGCACAGTAGTATTGAATAATCCATTTTTGCTTGCTAATTGTTAAAGAATACATTTGTTTACAATAAGTAGAGCTATTTTCTTGATTACCAACACCACAGATCCCTTTCCTGCCTGCAGCTGAGGACATGGTTGGTCTCCAACAATTTTCCGAGTGCCAGTGACCTGGAGCATTTCTTCCTTGCCTAGTTGTGGACCGTCACAGTGAGGTGCACACCGGATTGTAGTCCCACACTTTTTAAGCCTAAAGTTCCCATTGAGATGTATTTGCCCAAGCTAGTTGGTGGTGTAGCAGGCAGCCTTACTAATGCTTCACCTGAGGCCTTGGTATTCCTGTCTTCAGACATTGAGGTTGCTTCTGTGGGATGCTGTTGTTCCGTTGTGATAATTGTGGATGCATATGGTGACAACTTTAAGACAAAAGTGAGACAAGGTGTCATAGCTCATGGTTAGATGTGGTATATGATGAATGACACTGACAGTGGAATTATTGTGAGAACCACAGTGGGATGCAGAATAAAACATACTCATTTGGCACGACATGTTTCCTTTGGTATCCCCTCAAGAATAACCCTGGTCTTCTTCTTTAAGGGCCAGGATTTTCTCTTTGTAGCAGATGATGAGCCTAATGTCAAGCACCTGCCCACCCATCGGGCTTTCTCTACCTTGTTACGAGAGAAAGGGAGGAATTGAGTGAGATAAAAGTTGGTGGCATAGCTGCCTGTATCCTTTTTACATGGTGGAGTTCTTACACGCGTTGCCTTAGGAGCCTTAATGAACTTTTGCGGTCTGTCTTTTAGATGGTATACACCGTGCTGCTACTGAGTGCCAGTGGTGAACAAAGTGAATGTTTTGTAGATGTGGTGCCAATCAAGCATGCTGCTTTATTCTAGATGGTGGCAATCATCTTGAGTGTTGTTGGAGCTGCACTCATCCAGGCAAGTGGAGAATTTGCCTTGTAAATAGTGAACAGGTTTTGGAGAGTCAAAATGATTTACTCACTGTAGTATTGCTATCTCGTCAGCTGTAACACCCAGGATCTGTTCAGTGAGGAGGCTAGTGGTATTGAAAGTGAGGGCAGACAGAACCATGTCATAGTTCTTCTCTGGAGATCCTCCCTCTCTCTTCCAGTGCGGCTCCCTATAGCCTGGAACAGCCAAAGAAATAGAAGTAAAATTAAGAATGGGTAGGTGCAAAAGAATATCACTTGACCTTGATTCACCCTTTATACATTGAGGCAAAGTAATGTACTTTTTTACTTTTATACTTTCCTCAGGTTAAGTATGCCTTTATTTATAAGTGCACATTGGATTGGAATATGCAGTGGATGAATTATAGCAGACCCTTCTAGTTCTGATTGTTTCAGGAAACAGGAGAATTCATGTTCTAGTGACTATCACAACGATTGTCACAAACAGTAAAGGATTAATTGTGCTGCACACATTTAGAGAAATACATTTCTCGATATTGACAGATAAGTGTTACCAGCTAGATGACGGGACAACAGCAAATTTCTGACATGTCATCTATTATTCATGGTATAAAAAAGTTAATACTTTCAACAGCTTTGGAGAAGTATTAATGTTGTATCTATATTTGTATGAATGTTTAGATGATTGATAAGTGGAATTTTCTGTTACAAGAGCATCAATTCCAAAGAAACAGAGCTGTATTATTAGATATTTTGGCTTCTATTTCTCACTGGTAGCTGAAACATCTCTGAAAAACAACAAGATGTTTGTTCTGCACGGGTGAGGTGAAAAATTAACCCACCCCTAGAGGTTTATGTTGTCCCCTAGTATTATTTTCAAAGCCAGGAAGCTATTACAGGTGGAAATGGGGATCAAGATTATTTTAGAAGGATCAAATGTCTTTGATGCTGGGAACAGCAGTGCTTCATTTATTGTACAGCTGTGTCCTTTCAGATTATCTAAAGCTATCACTTGGTCACAGCATTTGTAGGCTCATGATATGTCATCTGCCCATGCGTACAAAGATGGACCTTATTCACCTGAATGCTGGGTAGAGTTGTGCTGCAAGGCTGATGGTTACCTCTGTGACCCTTAGGCTGCTTAACAGCATATACTAAATAACACAATATAGCCTCTTTTCTGTGAAATTCTTAGTGATGAAGGTGAACTGGAGGAGAGATGCCATTGTTCCATACAGCCAAGAGGTCCTGCGCAGATCACTTCAGTGCGGAAAGTAGACCACTTTTCCTTTTTCAGGATGCCCTAGAGCTGTTCAGCAACATCCCTGATCTAGGCACGAAGAAGGCAAAGCTCCATTCTGGTGTCACACCCACAGCTGCAGAAATGCCAAACTGTTCTTTTAATTAATGAATCCCCAATCACTATTGCTCCTGTTTTCTTCTTCCTCCCCTCTTGTACATTCAGGCCATTTGTGGTGCCACAAGCCTAGCTCTGACAGCACTCCCATGAGGAGCCAGTGCCCTCATAAACTTCCAAAATGGAAAATCAATTTGTGTTCAGGACCCAGGGTCTCTTCCTGTCTGATTTTCTTTGACTACCTGGTGGTCGTCCATTCCCTTCTTTCCTCCAGTCCTTTGAACTGCAGTGTGATCACTTTTCTGAAAATGTTATTCATTGGTAATATGGGAAAGTACTGGGGTGGACAGGAAGGAGTGAAGCTAGCCTCCACCCCATTGAGGACTCAACGCCTGTATCCCCAGTATGGAATGTGGCTTAAAGAGAATTTAAAACATTGGGAGGGATTTTTAAAAGATCTGTCTAAATGGCTGTGAAATGGTAGAAACATTCATAATGCCTTCCTGACTCCAGTGTCAGGAGATAATCTTGGAGGTCTCCAGCATAGAAAAAGGCTATTTGGCCTATTGAGCCTGCCCCAGTCAAAAACAACCACCTAACTATTCTAATCCCATTTTCAGTACTTGGCCCATAGCTTTGTATGCCTTTACATCATAAGCATGCATCTAAATATTTATTAAATGTTATGAGGATCACTGCCTCTACCACCCTTACAGGCAGAGAGCTCCAGATTTCTACTGCCCTCTAGGTGAAAACATCTTCTTCACGTTCCCTGTAAACAGTCTTAATCCTAATTTAAATATATGTCCCTTGCATTTGATCCCTCTACCACGGGAAGAGTTTCTTCAAGTTTACCCTGTCTTTGCTCCTCATAATTTTATATATCTCAGTCGTGTTCCCTGACAGTTTCCTGAGCTCTCTGCAATCTCTCGGATATTTTAGGTATGATTTGATTGTTTTTTATTTGATTTTTTTGTGTTCAGTACAGGCAGATAATACCATGAAAATGCATTAGTGTAATAGAACAGAGCTAAGAACTCAATATTGTGAGAGAAGCTGCATAAGCAGGGAGATCAACTTTAAATTTAAAATTTGTGAGATCCATGGTTTGGGTTGATATTCTGTCAGGCACTGAAAGTAAGTGCAGGTAGGAAGCTTTCTGTGTTGATGGGCTGGAAATGTGTTGAAGGTGGGGAGATGGAGTGGGAGGAAGACATGATTATGATAAACCTCAAGGTATCAGTTGAAAAGAAAAGGATGATTGGAAGTCTTTTGGAGAGAATTTGTTTCTGGAGCTGCCTCTGCAGAGCACCAGTCTTCATAGCCCAGCCTTCATTTTCACTACCTTTGTAGGCCAACCTGAAAATCACATCGGGCGGAATTTTTTCAATATCAATTTCAGATTCTACCTCCTGCCATGATACGATTCAAATATAGGTCCCCAGGGACCTAGGTCTCTGGATTAATAGTCCTGGTGGTAATACTACTGGGCCATTACCTCCCCCAGACCAGACACCTAAAATTCTACAGCTAGTCATTTGTTTTACAAGCTAAAAAGGCAGGCAACAGCTGAAAATCAACTTAGTGTCTCTAGATCAATGGCACTTTAGAAAATAAAGCTTTCTTGCTTTTTTTTGTTCAGGAACGAACCTGACCATAATGTACTTTTGGCTTTAATGAAAGCTTTCAGCTGTCCAAATGTAATGTGTCAAAAGAAAAAGAAATATTTTGGAGTATTGGCAGATACTTATTGTGCAATTTGGTTTTAGTTGTTACAGACCCACCTGCTGCCATGAGATGCATGCAGATGTGACATGCACGTTAACACATTCTGTAAGGGTTCTTATTGAAATCCTTATTGTACAGTCCTTTGTGCATCTCTGCGGAAATTGATTTTATTTTACTAACATGTTCTTTCCTCTGGTAGTATGAAAGTCTCCTTTAATTGATTTTCTTTTGCCTGTGGTTATTGATTTTAATGAGCATGATATGAGATCAGTTACACTGTCCTGCTTTATCATCTCAAAAAATTGGAATATCCTTGGCCTCCAGCCTTCACAAAGGTGGCTTTAATTGTCACAAATGATGGTGAAATATAGTTGTGATAAATTTTAAGTAAACTGCATCTCTAATATGATTTCTTGGTGCTATTTTTCATTGAATACTGTATGTAATGTATAAAGCTGCTGCAGCCAATTTGTATCAGTGATAATGGGAACTGCAGACGCTGGAGAATCCAAGACAATAAAATGTGAGGCTGGATGAACACAGCAGGCCCAGCAGCATCTTAGGAGCACAAAAGCTGACGTTTCGGGCCTAGACCCTTTATCAGAGAGGGGGATGGGGTGAGGGTTCTGGAATAAATAGGGAGAGAGGGGGAGGCGGACCGAAGATGGAGAGTAAAGAAGATAGGTGGAGGGGAGAGTATAGGTGGGGAGGTAGGGAGGGGATGGGTCAGCCCAGGGAAGAAGGACAGGTCAAGGAGGTGGGATGAGGTTAGTAGGTAGGAGATGGAGGTGCGGCTTGGGGTGGGAAGAAGGGATGGGTGAGAGGAAGAACAGGTTAGGGAGGCAGAGACAGGTTGGACTGGTTTTGGGATGCAGTGGGGGGAGGGGACGAGCTGGGCTGGTTGTGTGGTGCAGTGGTGGGAGGGGACGAACTGGGCTGGTTTTGGGATGCGGTGGGGGAAGGGGAGATTTTGAAGCTGGTGAAGTCCACATTGATACCATTGGGCTGCAGGGTTCCCAAGCGGAATATGAGTTGCTGTTCCTGCAACCTTCGGGTGGCATCATTGTGGCAGTGCAGGAGGCCCATGATGGACATGTCATCTAGAGAATTGGGGGGGGGGGAGTGGAAATGGTTTGCGACTGGGAGATGCAGTTGTTTATTGCGAACCGAACGGAGGTGTTCTGCAAAGCGGTCCCCAAGCCTCCGCAATCCGACCCCACGACCCAAGACATTTTTCCATCCCCACCCCTGTCTGCTTTCCGGAGAGACCACTCTCTCCGTGACTCCCTTGTTTGCTCCACACTGCCCTCGAACCCCACCACACCCAGCACCTTCCCCTGCAACCGCAGGAAATGCTACACTTGCCCCCACACCTCCTCCCTCACTCCTATCCCAGACCCCAAGATGACTTTCCGCATTAAGCAGAGGTTCACCTGCACATCTGCCAATGTGGTATACTGCATCCACTATACCCGGTGTGGCTTCCTCTACATTGGGGAAACCAAGCGGAGGCTTGGGGACCGCTTTGCAGAACACCTCCGCTCGGTTCGCAATAAACAACTGCACCTCCCAGTCGCAAACCATTTCCACTCCCCCCCCCCCACCCCATTCTTTAGATGACATGTCCATCATGGGCCTCCTGCAGTGCCACAATGATGCCACCCGAAGGTTGCAGGAACAGCAACTCATATTCCGCTTGGGAACCCTGCAGCCTAATGGTATCAATGTGGACTTCACCAGCTTCAAAATCTCCCCTTCCCCCACCGCATCCCAAAACCAGCCCAGTTCATCCCCTCTCCCCACTGCACCACACAACCAGCCCAGCTCTTCCCCTCCCCCCACTGCATCCCAAAACCAGTCCAACCTGTCTCTGCTTCCTTAACCTGTTCTTCCTCTCACCCATCCCTTCCTCCCACCCCAAGCCGCACCTCCATCTCCTACCTACTAACCTCATCCCACCTCCTTGACCTGTCCGTCTTCCCTGGACTGACCTATCCCCTCTTTACCTCCCCACCTATACTCTCCGCTCCACCTATCTTCTTTTCTCTCCATCTTCGGTCCGCCTCCCCCTCTCTCCCTATTTATTCTAGAACCCTCATCCCATCCCCCTCTCTGATGAAGGGTCTAGGCCCGAAATGTCAGCTTTTGTGCTCCTGAGATGCTGCTGGGCCTGCTGTGTTCATCCAGCCTCACATTTTATTGTCTTGCAACCAATTTGTTCTTGGTTATTTTAAATTTAGATCATTTCTTGTAATTTTTTAATGTAGAAATTACTTCAGATTCAAAGACAGTTAACCCTCCATTATGTTGTCTTTGAACATTTATTGTTGAAAGGATATTTACATGATTTGTTTAGATGTGTCGTCATATTTCTGTGCAGGGAGATTTAGTCTACGTTAACTATGCTCGAACTGAGGACTTCTTCCACTTGGAAAGAACATTGGGTATCAACTGCACTGGAAAAATTGTGGTTGCTAGATATGGGAAAATCTTCCGAGGAAACAAGGTATAAATTTATTGTTTACAATTTTTTTGCAATTAACAAATTTATTGTTAGCTAATACAGGTTTTTATAATATGGTGGCATCCTATTTGAAGTTCAGATGTGATTCTGCCATAACTAATGCCCCTTTGGTTTTCACAATGTTTTTGATCAGGCTGAGTTGACAGTGCAACAATTCCAAAACCCTTATCCAGTACTGAATGAGTATTTGGATATTTAAAACACTTCTGCCTGAGCGTGAGGGTAATATTTTAGATTAATTCCCTGTTTGTTTTAATGTTTTAAACTGTTTCTGACCTTGCACAGATAAACCAAAGATTTTTCAAGCATAACTTAGATTTTCAGCTTGATATACATTCTTCCTGTTCACTAGGTTAAAAATGCAATGAAAGCAGGTGCTAAGGGAGTCATCTTTTTCTCAGACCCTGCTGATTACTGTGCACCAGGGGTAAAACCTTATCCGGATGGCTGGAATCTTCCTGGAAATGGTGTCCAGCGTGGAAATATATTAAATCTGAATGGAGCTGGAGATCCTCTCACCCCAGGCTTTCCGGCTAATGGTACGTACTGTAGCAAGCAACTGTATTCTTGAGCAAGATCAGAAGAACTGCTACACGTAACTGTTTCAGGAAGTGTAATTTGCTTGTTGCCTGAAGAAATGTCATGAGCAAAGTAAAAGGTGGTTATATATAGTGGAAGATGAAAATATGAGCAGGGTCATGCCTCTGATTATCACCAATTGTCACCAATATTTTTCTGGAAGAACCTTAACAAGTTGTACTTCAATCAACTCATCTTCACTCTAAACTTTGGCTTGAATATGTTGACAACACTTTTATCAAATGGCAGCAGGATATGAGAGAACTTCATAGTTTTCCTGCAACACTGTTACAATCACCATGCAAATTCATTTTACCATGGAAATAGAACAACAATTTTCTATGCCATTTCCTGATGTTTTCATAACCAAGTTTCACAGTAGCCCAACAATACAATTTTCCAATATCCCTCCGCTGTCCTCATTCAAAATAGCAATGACAAACAATATTAAAACAAGAACTTTACCACATTAAGTCTACATTTTCTCAGTGAATTATTTAAATAATTTGTGCCTGTTTTCACTGAGGAAGATAGAAGAAATCTTCCAGAACTGGATATTTAAGTGACTGGAAAGAATTGAATTGAAGGAAATTTGTATTAGTAAGAACATTGCATTGAAGAAATTAAAAGACTGAAAGTTGATAAGTCCCTGGAACCTGACAGTTTACACCTGTTTGTTGAAGGAGATGGCTAGTGAAGCAGTCAATGTACTGGTGATCATCTTTCAAAATTGCATAGATTCTGAAATGATTCCTTCAGATTGGCTCCAGCTGAATCATGCTGGGACCAGAGTCCTGGTGAGTCGCATAAGTAAGGCTGTAGATAGGGTTTTAACCTATATGGGGACGTGGGATCGTGGTCGGTTGCATGAAAAATTATGGAAAAAGTTAGAGCGAGGGAGGGTTCAGCAGAGATTATTAAAGTTTCCACATGACTAACAGGGGAGAGAAGTTGGATATGGTCAGTAATCTAACTTCAGGCACAACAGATAGGGGGGCAAGTATAGGTGATAATGGGAACTGCAGATGCTGGAGAATCCAAGATAACAAAGTGTGGAGCTGGATGAACACAGCAGGCCAAGCAGCATCTCAGGAGCACAAAAGCTGACATTTCGGGCCTAGACCTCATCAGAGAGGGGACAAGTATAGTTAGGAGGCAGTCAAAGCAAAGCAGAGTGTTTACACTGTACGAAAAAAGGTTAAAATGAGATGGCAGTGGTGATAGAATTTGGCGGGTATGACGTTGTTGGTGTCACAGAGACATGGCTGGAAAGGTATCAGGGCTGGGAACTGAATATCAAAGGATAAACATCCTATCGAAAGGACAAGCAGATGGGGTAAGAGGATGGAGTTGTCTTGTTAATAAGGAATGAAATCAAATCAACAGTAAGAAGTTATGTAGAATTTGAAAGGTGCAGAATCTGTGTAGTTGGGGAGTTGAGGAAATGCGAAGGAAAAAAGATCCTGGTGGGAGTTATCTACAAGTCTTCTCGCAGTAACCAGGATGTGAGGGAGAAAATAAATCAGGAGTTAGGAAAGGTTTGTAAGAAAGGCATTATTACAATAATCGTGAGACTTTAATATGAAAGTGGACTGGGAAAAACAGTTTGGTAGCAGATCTCATGCAAAGGAATTTGTGCAATGTCTTTGTGATGGCTTTTTGGAACAATTTGAAGTCGAGCCCTGAAGGGAACAGGCAATTCGGATTTTGGAAATGTGTAATGAGGTAGACTTAATTAGTGAGCTTAAGGTGAAGGAATATTTAGGGGGCAGTGACCATAATATGATAGAATTCATTCTGCAGTTTGAGAGGGAGAAGCTGGAATCAGATGGAAAGATATTTCATTTGATAGTTCATTTGAAGGGAGGCCTAGCAGGGATGACAGTACAGCAGGAATGATGGGAGTATCTGGTGGTATTTCAGCAGGCACAGTAGAAATTTACCCCAAAGAAGAAGAAACATGCTAAGGGGAAGATGAGGAAACAATGGCTGACAAGGAAAGCCATGGACAGATTAAAAGCAAAAGAAGAACCTCCTGCACTGCCACAATGATGCCACCCGAAGGTTGCAGGAACAGCAACTCGTATTCCGCCTGGGAACCCTGCAGCCTAATGGTATCAATGTGGACTTCAACAGTTTCAAAATCTCCCCTTCCCCTACTGCATCCCTAAACCAGCTCAGTTCGTCCCCTCCCCCCACTGCACCACACAACCAGCCCAGCTCTTCCCCCCCACGCACTGCAGCCCAAAACCAGTCCAACCTGTCTCTGCCTCCCTAACCGGTTCTTCCTCTCACCCAACCCTTCCTCCCACCCCAAGCCACACCCCCATCTACCTACTAACCTCATCCCACCTCCTTGACCTGTCCGTCTTCCCTGGACTGACTTATCCCCTCCCTACCTATACTCTCTCCACCTATCTTCTTTACTCTCCATCTTCGGTCCGCCTCCCCCCCTCTCCCTATTTATTCCAGTTCCGTCTCCCCATCCCCCTCTCTGATGAAGGGTCTAGGCCCGAAACGTCAGCTTTTGTGCTCCTGAGATGCTGCTTGGCCTGTTGTGTTCATCCAGCCTCACATTTTATTATATTAGTAGAAGCTTACTGTGTGGTGAAGGTGAATGGGAAGCCAGCGATTCAAAAAGCTTTTTAAAATTCAGCAGAGGACAACAAAAGAAACAACAAGGGAGAAGAAAATGAATTATGAGACTAAGGTAGCTAGTCATATAAAAGAAGATTGCAAGAGTTTAAGATATCAAAAAGAGTGGATATTGGACTACGGAAAATGAGGCTGAAGAAGCAATAATAGGGAGCCAAGAAATTTCAGAGGAATTGCATAGGTACAGTGCATCAGTCTTTGCAGTGGTAGACATTAGCAGCGTACCAGAACTTCAAAAGAGTCAGGGTAGTGATGAATGTGGTAAACATCACTAAGAAGAAGGTGTTGGGGAAGCTGAAAGGTCTGAAAGTGGTTATATCATTTGGACCAGATTTCTGAAGGAGATAGCTAAGGAAGTTGTGTAGCCATTGGCAATGATCTTTCAAGAATCACTGTCATTTGGGAGGATCCCAGGAGACTGAAAAGTAGCAAATATAATACCCCTGTTTAAGAAGGGAAAGAGGCAGAAGACAGGAAATTATAGGCCAGGTAGCCTGAACTCAGTTATTGGTAATGTTTGAGAGTCCATTATAAAGGATGAAATTGGAAATACACATTTTGTTAAGAGGAGGCCATGTCTGAAAAATCTGTTAGAATCCTTTATGGAGGTAACGGATGAGTTAGACAAGGGAGAATCAGTGGGCATGATCTGTTTAGATTTCTGGAAGACCTTTGACAATGTGCTGCACAAAAGGCAACTAATTAAGACTTGACGTTCAAGGCAAGATAATGGCATAATGGAAAATTGGCTGACTGGCAAGGACAGAAAGTAGGGATAAAGGAGTCTTTCTCAGGATGGCAGCTGAAGGTCCGCAGGGATCCGTGTTGACCACAGCTATTCATTTTATACGTTTACGATCTGGATGAAGGAACGGAGGACATTGTTGCTAAGTTTGCAGATGACACAAAGATAGTTGGAGGGGCAGGAATTGTTGAGAAAGTGGGAAGGCTACAGAAGGACTTGAACAGGCTAAGGTGGTGGTAGATGAAATACAATGTGAGGTTGTGCACTTTAGTAGGAAGAACTGAAATGTAGATTCTTTTTTAAATGGAGAAAGCTTTTGTAAACCTGAATCACAAAGGGACTTGGGAGTCCTAGTTCAGGAGTTTTTAAAGTTAACATGCAATACTAGAATATAGGAGCAGAAATGTGTTGCCAAGGCTATATAAACCTCTGGTCAAACCTCATTTGGAATATTGTGAGACGTTTTGCGCCCTGTATCTAAGGAAGGATGTGTTGGCATTGGAGGGAGTGTAGAGGAGGTTTACAGAAATGATCCCGGAGTGAATGGCTTGACATTTGAGGAGCAATTCAGGATTCTGGACCTGTACTCGATGGACTTCAGAAGGATGAAAGGGGTTCTGGTTGAAATTAACAGAATACTGAGAGACCTGGATAGAATAGACGTGGAGAAGATGTTTCCACATGTAGGAGAGACTAGGATCTGAGAGCCTAACCTCAGACAGAAGAGATGACCCTTTGTAACAGAGATGAGGAGGGATTTCCTCAGCCAGAGCGACCATTGACAATCACCGTTTGTATTCAAAACAACGAGAGATAGGCTTGAGCGATACGAGGAGAAGGCAGGAGAATCGGTTGAGAAACATATCAGCCATGATTGAAAGGTGGAGACAGCTTGATGGGCTGAATGGCCTAATTTCTGCTCTTACAGTTTAAGATGTTGTGGGAGCTAATAAATATTACGTTACTATTTAAGAAAGGAACAAGGAAGAAAAGAAGGAACTACAGACCTGTCATTTGTTTATCTGTCAAAAGGAAAATGCTAAAATCTATCAGAAAGTACATGAGAAATGGAGACTTGGATAAAAACGATCTGTCTGGACATAGTAAACTGAAAGTTATAAATGGATAATAGTGTATGAACTTGTTGTAATTTTTAAGGATGTATCTAACAAAACTGATACAGAGAGTTGATTGACATAGCAAATTCTTTTTAATCAACCTGTTCAGATGTGTTGTGACTACCTCTGGAGCAATGGCATTGAACCCAGGCTTTCTGGCTCAGAGGAATGGACACTACCACTGTACCACAATAACCCTGTTTGGTTGCCTTAGTATTCTTGGATTTTATGAGGCTTTTAATAAGTTCCCCACAGTTGTTGGTCTGCAAAACTACTGTAGATAGAATAGGAGATAATGTCCTGCCATGGGTTAAGGATTGACTAAGAGACAGAAAACAGAATGTAAGAATAAATGGGTAATTCTACTGTTGGCACTCGGTGACTACTGAGGTATGGAAAAGAGCTGTGATGGACCACGCCTGCATATATCAATAATTTGATGTAGGAACCAAATTTAATATTTCCAAATTTATAGATAATATAAATTGAAGCAAGATTGTGTGCTGTGAGGTATCAGGAGGATTTGAACAGGCTTAGTGAATGGACAGGAACATGGCAAATGGACTACAGTGTAGAAAAACATGAGGTTATCCACTTTTAGGTAGGAAGAACAGATGTGGAGAGTATTTAATAAATGGTGAGAGGTTACAAAGTGTGTGTATACAAAGGGACTTATCATGTCCTGTCATGAAATCACTAAAGGCTAACGTGCAGGAGCAGCAAGCAATAGGAAGGAATATCAACCTTTATTGCGAGAGGATGTGATTCTTGTTTCAATTATATAGGTCTTGATTAAGCCACAAACGTGGTGTTGTGTGCAGTTTTGGTCTCATCAGTCAAGAAAGATATTATCACCATAGAGTACTTGCAATGATGGTTCATCAGACTTGTCACAGGACAACAGAACTGTCTTCTGAAAAACATTCGAGCAAACTGGGTCTGTATTATCTGGAGTTTTGAAGAATGAGAGGTGATTTAATTGAAACTGACAAAACATGTAAAAGGTTAGGCAGGGTAAATGCAGATAGGCTATTTCTCCTGGATGGGGTTTCTAAAACCAGGGGGCATGTTTTAAAAATGTTAGACTTACTGGTGCTATCAAGGAGCTGATTTATTTATCAGAGATAGTAGGAACTGCCGATGCTGGAGAATCTGAGATAACAAGGTGTAGAGCTGGATGAACACAGCAGGCCCAGCAGCATCAGAGGAGCAGGAAGGCTGAATGGCCATTTTTGAAGAAGGGTCTCGGCCCGAAACGTCAGCCTTCCTGCTCCTCTGACATTGCTTGGCCTGCTGTGTTCTTGTTATCTCATTTATTTATCAGTGTGTGTTTAACTTCGTCATTTGGGAGCTAGATTAATAAAATAAATACCTTATTGAAATACCTATAGACTCCTTGTTCTTATCAGAAAGTGAAAAATAGGCCCCCAGTGTTTAAACTTTCTTTATTCAAATTCTGACTTCATTAAGTAAATACTTTGAACTCCAGGATTACTTAGATTATATATATTCCAGAATTATTACCTGTTTCTATTCAGGTTTTTCCTGTTTATCGGATGCAACTTTTCATTTTAGGAATCAAAACATTAATTTAAATTATGCAACGAGTTAATTATGAGAGTATAACTGTTGTTGGTGGTGGATTGGGGGTTGGTGGGAGAGATCTACCTTTGTTATTTCTAATGTCTGCTCATACTGACTCTATGTTCTTCTAAATCATGATTCTTTCTCACTAATGACCTTTTGTCTTTGTTAAAAATCAAGGCTAACCCTCCCTTTTCAAAATGTTCCATATCCTGAAATGTTTACCTCCCAACTTGATCATATTGTAACCACAATATCTATGTAATAACGATTATATCTAAACTATGTATTTCTATTTCTGCTACCGTTTTATCAATGTTTTGCTGATGCTCTATGCATTCACATAATGTCTTTAATTTTTTTTTACTACTATTCCATGCGTGAACCTTACTGCCTATTTTATGAGAACTATTGAAATCACTGTTGCTTCCTATTGTACTCTTCTTCATCAACATTGTTAAAGGCTCTATTTGCCTTGACGTTTACTGTATGGATTTCCAAATCTCTCTTTACCTGAACACTTCTAATCCAATTTAAAACAGTAGTAGCACCATTTTGCACAAGTTATTGTGTCCTCCTTGTGAGGAAAATACTTCAGTTTCTCAAGCATTTGATATGGGCCACTACTACCATTATTGTTATGGATCTATTTATTTACCACAGGTAAATTGGTAAGCTCATGGTCAATAATAAAAACAGATGAACCAAGAGACCTGGGTTCAAGCTCCAGAGGCATTGAATAACATCTCCTGTAGAAGGTTCATTAGAAAAATAGATTAAATTAGAAAGAACAGTGAATGCTGGAGAAACCCAAAAGGTCTGCATCATCTGTGGAGAGAAAATCCAATATGGCTGTTCTTTTAGATTTCCAGCATCTGCTGTAGTCAAATAGGTTTCTCCATGTGTTCTGTGTGTCACTCCCAGCCATGGACCAGCATGGCATCTGTGCCCTTGGGCTCTGGCTACCTTAGTAGTGCACCTGGGCTCTTGTTGATGGACATTGAAGTTTGCCAGCTAGAGTGTGCCAGGGACCTTTATCACTATCATTGCTTCTATCAAGTAGTGTTCAATGTGAAGATTTACAGATTTGTTAATTGAGGGAGGGTCCGAGTTGGTAATCAGTGAAGGTTTCATTGCCCATGTTTGATCTAATGTTATGAAATTTCTTTGAGTGTAAAGTTAATGTTGAGGACTCCCAAGGTCCAGCTCTGTTCAGTTGATGAAATGAAGCACACTCAGGAAAGTGACAGAGAAATCTAGAATATTGGCTGTTAGGAATGAGTGTGACAATGTCTGGCTGTTACTTAAATGGTTTGTTGGATAGATTTCCAGTTTTCTAGATGGTTCCGAGATGTTAGTGAGGAATATGTTGCAGGATTGATTAGTCAAGATGTATGTTGTTGTTTCCCATTCAATGCCTGATAATTTCAGAGACCTCCGCTCAGTTCGCAACCGCTTTGCAGAACACCTCTGCTCAGTTCGCAACAAACAACTGCACCTCCCAGTCGCAAACCATTTCCACCCCCCCTCCCATTCTCTAGATGACATGTCCATCATGGGCCTCCTGCACTGCCACAGTGATGCCACCCGAAGGTTGCAGGAACAGCAACTCATATTCCGCCTGGGAACCCTGCAGCCTAATGGTATCAATGTGGACTTCACCAGTTTCAAAATCTCCCCTTCCCCCACTGCATCCCTAAACTAGCCCAGTTCGTCCCCTCCCCCCACTGCACCACACAACCAGCCCAGCTCTTCCCCCCCACCCACTGCATCCCAATACCAGTCCAACCTGTCTCTGCCTCCCTAACCAGTTCTTCCTCTCACCCATCCCTTCCTCCCACCCCAAGCCACACCCCCATCTACCTACTAACCTCATCCCACCTCCTTGACCTGTCCGTCTTCCCTGGACTGACCTATCCCCTCCCTACCTCCCCACCTATACTCTCTCCACCTATCTTCTTTACTCTCCATCTTCGGTCCGCCTCCCCCTCTCTCCCTATTTATTCCAGTTCCCTCTCCCCATCCCCCTCTCTGATGAAGGGTCCAGGCCCGAAACGTCAGCTTTTGTGCTCCTGAGATGCAGCTTGGCCTGCTGTGTTCATCCAGCCTCACATTTTATTATCAATGCCTGATAATTTGCCAGGTTTTATTCTTCACGTTTTATAACATTTTTGAGAAAAGGCAATAAATTGTTAATGAAGACGGTTAAGAACCAGAGGGAGATCTGGAGTTGTATGTACACAGATTTTTGAAAGGGCATGCCAACTTGTTGAAAACAGTCCAAACAAAAACATTTCCATAGCCCTATTGATAGCGGCATGGAGTGTAAAAGCAAAGAGTTATGCTAATTCTTCTGTAGATTACTTGATAGCCCTTAGTTTGAGTATTATGTCCAATTCTGGGTTTCATACTTTTGGAAAGCTGTCAAAGTTTTGGAGAGACTGTAGGGAAGATGTCTTGGAATGCTACCTGTGATAATGGGTTACAGTTAATTGGTTAGATTTGAGAAACTGGAGATGGTCCCTTTGGACCAAGGAAAGGTAAGGTGAGATTTCTTAAAGATTTTCAAAATCATATTTGTTTTGGAAGAGTAGTTAGAAAGAAATTGTTTGGGAACTAGAGGACTTTGGTATAATTTGTCAAAAAGCCAGAAGAGACTTTTTTTAATGTGGTGTCCTGTAACCTGTTGGAATGCATTGTCTGAAAAGGTGGTGCAAGTGAACTTTCAAAGGAAATAGGGATATTTATGATGTACGTGTTAGTAAATCTAATTACTATATGGGAACATTGAACTTGTGTTGCATGTAATACATAGTAAAATAGCCAAAAGATTATTCTGAATATGCTAAGACTAAAAAAAAATGAAAATCTGTGATTTTTTTTAGGTTTTTGATAAAGATTTATCCAGACAAAGCATTTTAAAAATATCTGTCTTGAAAAATTTCAACAAACTTGCATTCTTGTAGATGCCTATTCAGCAGGGTAATTGCACGAACATTAACAAGATTTTTAAGATAATAATGTAGACAATCTGAATCAGCATTATAAGAAATAGTCCAGTAATAGAGTACAATAATTATATTATTTACACCAATTTATATTATTTCACATGAATACATCATACCAGTGTCTAAGAATATTTGCTATATACAACTTACTCAAAGTTAGCCCAATATGGACTGGATTTTTATCAAAGAAAATGCTTTTATAATATACCTCATTTTCCATTCTTATTTTCAGAATATGCTTTCAGATTGGATGATGGTATTGGCCTTCCAAACATTCCAGTTCATCCAATCAGTTATAACGATGCAGAGGTAATACTACGGTAAGTTGTCTCTAAATGCATTGTAATTTTGTTTGAACCAGACTCAAATTCATTTGAATTCATGCTGTTTTGGTTATTATCCTGTCCTGTTCAACTACTGGACCCCTACGGTAATCATGGCACTGCTACACATGTATTCTATTTGGAACTTGCTTGCCTGTATCTTCTTATGATACTTCTTACGATATGTCTTCACAGATACTCCCAGACCCCGTGAGTTTTGCCAGTAATTTTTATTTTGGATTTCCACCATCTGTGGTTCTTTATTTTATTTTCACAGAAATTTCATAGAATCCCTAGTGTGGAAACAGGCCCTTCAATCCAACAATTCCATACAGACCCTCCAAGAATCCGGCCCAGATCCAGTCTCCAAATCCACCTAATCTACACACCCCTGGGTACTATGGGCAATTAAGCATGACCAATCCACCTAGCCTGCTCGTCTTTGGACTGTGGGAGGAAACTAGAGCACCTGGAGGAAACCCACGCCAACACGGGAAGATTGTGCAAACTCCACACAGACAGTTGTCCGAGAGTGAAATCCAACCCAGGCCCCTGGTGCTGGTGAGGCAGGAGTACTAACCACTGAGCCACTGTGCCACCCTATTTTAAAATAGAAACATTTTTATTTACAGAAGAAGACTTGCTCAGTTTCTTTGTGCTTTACTTCACTATGTCTCAAGTACTTGTAGATGTTATTGATCAAATACTGCATCAAAATCCGTGGATTCAAAAGGACTGCCAACTTGAGGAATATTTTAAAGCCATAGAATTACTCCTTTGTTCTGTAGTTTTTCTTGCTGTATTCAATATTAAAATTTCATAAGATTTTTGATTTGCAGATGCAAGGGTATTTTGAAAGCTGCAAGATTCTGTCACCGGTCCAAAGCAGTGAACAATCCACAGTGATTGGCAGCAGAAACCACGGCCACATTTTACCCATTATAGCCAACCTGTTCTGTTGACATCAAATTAAGGATGGTGGTTAACACCTTCCCTATTGTCCAGATGCTGCCAGCCCACTCTGAATGCTCATAACTCAGCAGCCTCATCAGTGGCATTGTTAATACTAGCCAAGCCTGGGGGTTTGGAGACAGATTATGGATTTCCTAGGGCAGGTGGTGTTGATGTTACAATGTCATCTGGTGGTGGTGAGGGTGTTCTTACATGAGCTAAAGATTCCCTTTTCAGAAAGGTGCACCAAACTGGGCCTGCTGGAAAGCTGCCAATCTTTACTAGCAGCCTCTTTGTACAAAATTGTCAATTGGTCTCTGGGTGGGAGGGTCATCTGCCATTTTCCCTGACCACTAACAAAATGGGATGGTGACAGGAAGGTGTTCACCACCCCTACCCCTCCTTTCCACAACACTTTGTCAGTCTTACCACCTCTAAGCTCATAAAATTCTGGCTTTAACATTTTCTTACAAAATATAAATTTGAAGAGTATTGTTATATATGAACCTGCACTGGCTTACTGAATGTAAGTTGGGAACTAAATTTCTCTACACAATGACTCCACAATTGAAATGTTTTAGGTCATCTTGAGGTCACGAAAGGGTCAAAATCCTGGCAATCCTTCCCTGCAACATTCTGGATATTCCTTTAACAAATAAACCACATCAGTTCAAGAAAGCAACTCGCCATCATCTTCTCAGGGGCTCTTATGCAATAAATGCTGGCCCAACAGCAATGTTCATTACACCTAATGGAATAAAAATAGTACATCTTAGTACCAGTTGTGGTAGCTGATGGAGGTCTGCCTACTTGTCTTGCCCCTTATTTGATGTGGAATGGTGCCCTTAACGTATAAAATCACTTACCTAAAACTACTAACAGATGCCCTCGGTGTTTTTTGTGGACTATGACTATTTACCAGATACACACAGATTGTGCTACAGGACTGGGGTATTGCAAATATTACAGCTTTTTCTTTCAGAAAAGAGGAAAGAAGGGAAAGCCTGTAGTTGAAGGCTGGACAGTTTAAGAAGTGGAACATGCTGAAAGGTCTGAATGGCCTACTCCTGCTTTGATTTTCTATATTAACAATGATCATAGTAGAGCTTTTAGAAATAATAATCTTTGAGAAAATTAAAAGCTGCTTGGACAAATATTGGCCAATAAAGGAGAGCCAACATCTGGTGGCAATCAGATTTGACAAACTTGATTGAGGTTTTTGATTATGTAATGGAGAGGAAGGATGAAGTAATGCAGTTATTTTTGTGTATTTGGACTTTCAGAAGGCTCAAAAGGATAAAGTGTCACACTTAAAATTTGTTGGCAGAATTAAAGCCCATAGAGTTAAAGTGGTCAGTAACAGCATTGACACTAAATGAATATCTGCAATTTGAAATCACATGCATCAGCAGAGAAACCTGGAGGTACTTATGCAGAAATCTTTGAAAGTGGCAGAGCAGGTAAACAAAACGGTTCAAAATGGTGTGGATTCTGATATTGACAATGATAAAGCCTCAAGTGTAAAATCCAGGAAGTTATGTTAAACCTACAAAAAGTAGTAGCTTAGCCCCAGCTGATATATTGTGTGATGTTAAGTGCATCACTCTTTTTCAAAGAATACAAAAGCTGTGGAAAGGATGCAGAAGCATTCTACTGGAATGGCTATAGGCAAAAAGGAGTATAGTTACATGGATAGCCTGGAGAAGTTGGTGTTGTCCTACTTGGAGTAGAAACGTCTAGGGGGAGTTTGACAGACATATTGAAATAAAGGAGGATTTAGATAAATTAAGTGACAATTTTAAAGGATCGACAATAACAAGAGACAATAAGAACTGTCGATACTGGAGTCAGAGATAATACAGTGTGGAGCAGGAGGAACACAGCAGGCCCGGAAGCTCCTCTGACGCTGCCTGGCCTGCTGTGTTCCTCCAGCTCCACACTCTGTTAACAATAAAAAGACTGAAGTTTAAAATGAATAGCAAAGTAACCAAATATGGCATAATAAACATTTTTTGCATGATGGTATGTTAAGTTTGATGGATGCATATTCATTGTAGCCTTCAAAAGGGAACAGGATAAACACTTGAAAGGGAACGACTGTTATGGGTATGGAAAAATAGACGGACAATTGACTTAAATGAACTACCTTCTGAAGAGCCAGAATAGACTCAATGGACCAAATGGCCACTTCTGTGTCACACTGTTCTGTGATTCCATATGGTGTTGCTGGATTTGCTACAGGCTATAGAATCATTCAATTTAAGACTGAGATGATGAGGAATTTCTTCTCTCGAAGGGATGTGACTCTTTGGAACTCCTTGCCACAGAGAGCGATGGGGGCAGAGTCCCTGTGTTTTAAAGCTGAGATAGATTTTTTTGTCAGTCGGGGAAATCAAGGGTTAGTGGGAAAGGGCAGGAAAGTGGATGTATCAGCCATGATCCTATTCAGTGGCAGAACAGGCTTGGGGGCTGAACTACCTCCTCCTGTTCCTGTTTCCTACTGTCTTGCAGTCTTATAGTTGCAAATAGAAGTTGACTCTTATTTTCTTTTAATGCTTATGCTCAACAGTGACATGAGAGGAATTTCAGCTCCGGCTGAATGGAAAGGGCAAATGAATGTTTCATATAACATTGGACCTGGTTTCAAGGACAGTTATTCCTCCTGGTAAGTATGTGCTTCTGAAGCAAAAGAGCAAACTGCAGTGTTCCTGAATATTTTGCATTATTGATAACATAATATCTTACCCTTTCTAATGTAGTCTGTTGTGATATTTATATTTATATTTGTGCACACAACATTGAGGACACCAAATCTCAGACTAGTATACATCCTAATAATACTGATATTCTCAATATGAAAATATTTAAAACACAACCCAAAGTTAATTTGTGTTCTTGAATTGTAAGTGTAAATATGTAGTACAATTGGTTTCTATATTCTACTAGAAATGGTGACTGATAGTCAGGATTCTAAACCAGTACTGAACCAGCAAATAAAAGGTCAAGGTAAAGAAAAAGTTGCCATAGTCTCAGAGGACCACTCTCTCATAGAGAGAGGGATGACTGGTGACGAATTTAATCTGAAATCACCACACCTCACGCAAGTGGCAAGGTTGAGAAGGCAGGACGTTCATGGTGACTCCAACCGGTGTAAGATTTGAAGTCATGCTGTTGGTGTCATTCTGCATAGCAAACCACCCCCTTAGCCAAGTGAACCAACTTACCCCTGATAGCACTAAGAATGTAATTTTGATGTAAGTTGCAAACGATGAGGTAATATGTAAAGTGATGTGACAACACCAAACAAAAATACTAGTAACTGCTGAGATTTGTTTCTTTAAATCCATAGCTGTTGGAGGCTCCAAATTATAAATTTATTCTTCTCTTTTGCCCTTTCCTTAATCTGCCATCTGCCCATTCTTGGTATAGCTCTTTCTGCTTAGTCACCACTGCTTCTGTCTTTCTCCTCACTCACCCACTCTTTGTCTTTACTCATCCTCCTTTCTAACCTTATGCTCTTCTCTCAAATATTGGTAGTTCTTTGAAACACACTTCATTAGATTAATGCAGAATATGGATGTCAGTTTAATTAGCAGTGAAAATATCACAGTTTTTGACTGTGCAGAGTTCACAATGCATGGATTTTATAAAAAGAAACTTCTGAGATTAGTGCTAATCAAACCTCAAGATTTAAATAACCTATCAATGTTTGCCTTCAGATAGATCAACATTTGGTAATTCAGTGTAAATCCATCAATCTGAAGCTACCTAACCTTGGGGTGGTGAACTCATTTTACCTAGGTATCATCATACCAAGAGATAATCAACTAATTTAACCAAAATCACTTTTCTGTGATTTCATACTGAAACCAATGAAGTCACAGTCAAAGCATCTGTAACATCTACGGCTTCTGATCCAACTTCATAATGTTAATCCTGGAATCATCCAGAAGTTTAACCAAAGTTTCCAGTTCTCCTTCATCTGCATGCTACACTTTAGAAACATTATTCTCACTTAGTAACTCCATTCAATCCTTTGTTTTATGTCATATATATACCACAAATATCTCCAGTAAAATATTGAGTGGCCCTGAAAAATTGTAATGTACATTACATAGAGGCAGCAATTTCTGACAGTCTAGAAAATTGTGCAGGTATGTCCTATACACAAAAAACAAGACAAATCCAACTTAGCCAGTTAGCATTCCACCAGCCTTCTCTCAATCATCAGGAATGTGATGGACGGGATCAACAACAGTGCTATCAAACAGTACATGCTTAGCAATAACCTGCTCACTGATGCTCAGTTCTCCATGGCCAGTCACCTGCTGATGTCAATACAGCCTTCAACCAGAGACCCAAATGCTGATTTCCAGAGGTAAAATGAGAGGGACTGCACTTGACGTCAAAGCTGCACTTGAGTGAGCATGGCATCAAGTAACCTTAACAAAACTGGAGTCAATGGGACATAGGAGAACAACTCTTTGCTAGTTAAAGTCATACTAGAGCAAATAAAATTGGTTATGGTTGTTGGCCCATCACTTCACCTTTAAGTCACTTCTGCAGAAGTTTCTCAGGGTAGTATCCTAGGCCCAAACATCTCTAACTGCTTCATCAATGACCTTCCCTCTATCATTAGATCTGAAGTATGGATATTTGCTAATGACTGCATGTTCAGTAGCATTCATGAGGATACTGAAACAGCCCATGTCCAAATGCAGCAAGACCTGGACAGTATCCAGGTTTGGGCTAACCAATGGCAAATAGCATTCATGCCACCAAAATGACAGGCAATGACTACCTCCAGCAAGAGACAATCGAGCCTCACCCCTCAATATTCAATGGCATTATCATCATTGAACATCCTGAGGATTATCCTTGACCAGGAACTGAACTGGACTATTCATATAAATACAGAGGCCTCAAGAGTAGGTCAGAGAGTAGGAATCGTGCAGTGAGTAACTCACTGAAAGTCGCCATTCACAAGGATAATGCCGCAATTGCCAGGATGAGTGCAGCTCCAACAGTGCTGAAGAAACTTGACACAGCTGTCTTGATTGACATCACATCTACAAACATTCAGTCCCTTCACACTGATTTGTAGTAGCAGTGGTGTGTGTAATCTATAAGATGCACAACAAAAATCCACCAAGGCTCATTAGACAGCTTCTCACAAACTCAATCACTGCCAAATAGACAACGAGATCGGTGGATAGATAGGAAGATCATCACCTTCGCATTCACTTTACTGATCTTGCCATTCTTCAGCATCACTGAGTCAAAATCCTGCAATCCCTGCTTAAGGAGCACTCTAGGTGGATCTACACCAAATTGACTGTATGGTTCAAAAAGGCCTTTTCAAGGGCAACTGAAGCAATAGTTGCTGGCCCAGCCAATAACATGTACTTCTAAGAGCTAAGCTACCTGTGTTATGCAGTTTTTGTAGTTATGCAGGCTACAGCTTTTCCTTCAGCTGTGGTATTTTCTCCGTTAGAACAGAGAGTTTTGCACCAATATCAAGCTTAAAATCAACTGTTTGCCCGTTGGCATTCACAAGTGCCATTAAATTTGATTCAGTAGAATCTCTGATTTCTGATGGAATGATTCTGTTATCCTTTCCAATGTCGATTGCACAACTCTATGAGTTCTTTGCATGTGTAAACCCTGTCACATTTTACTGCTCTGAAACTGCATCCTACTTCTACGCACATTCTCAATGTACTCTGTAGTTTTACGGGTGTAAAACCTTGACTGGACTGCGTTCAGTGCCATGATATTGTTCTTTAGATAAGGAGATCAAAACTGTTCACAGCCTTCTAAGTCTGGTCTAACAAGTGCCTTGAATAGCATTAACAAGTCTTTTTCATTTTTTAATGTCCATTCCCTGTGAAATAAAGGCTAAATTTCCATTTACCTTCCCTAATCCCTGCTGAATTTGGAGGCTAGCACTTTTGTGAGCTAGCATGACTATACCAAATCCATCTGTGCCACAGCTTTCGTTATTTAAATAATATTGAGTTCCTCTGGTCTACCTGCCAAACTGCATAACCTGACATTTCCCCTCTTTATCTTCCATTTGTCACATTTTGGCCCAGTTGTTTAACCTACACAGACTCTTTGTGTCTTCCTCACCACTTGCTGTTTCACCTATTTTTGTGTCATCTTTGAACTTGGCTATAGTGCATTCACTTTCCTTATCACAGTCCATTAACATGTAGAAACATTGAAATTAGGAGCCGGAGTAGGCTGTTCAGCCCTTCAAGCCTGGTCCGCTGTACAACATGATCATGACTGATTATCCAATTCAGCTGTTCTTACTTTTACCCTATACCCATTGATCCCTTTAGCCCTAAGCACTATAACTGATGGCAACAAAGCATTCAATATTTTAGTCTCAACTGCTTTCTGTGGCAAAGAATTTTACTGGCTCACCGCTGTCCAGTTGGAGATTCCAGTCCTAAATAGCCAACCTCATATCCTTAGAATGTGACCCATGTTCTGAACTCCCCAGTCATTGGGAACATCCTTCTTATGTTTACCCTGTCTATTCCTATTAGAATTTTATAACTTCAAAAAGATTCCCATCCCTCACCTTCTGCCATTCTTCTAAATGCTAATAAGTGTAGTCCTAGCCAATCCAGTCTGTTTTCATAATATTAGTCTTGCCATCCCAGGAATCAATCTTTTAATCCTTGCACTCTCTTGACGGCTAGAACATTCATCCTCAGTGAGGAGACCAAAACTACATGCAGTACTTAAAATGTGGCCTCACAGCACCCTGTACAATTTCAACGGGACACTCCTAATCCAGTTCTCAAATTGTTTCACTATAAAACTCACTTACCCTTCTTCATTGCCTGCTGCACCTGCACGCTTACTTTTAGCAACTGGCGTACAAAGCCATCCAGGTCTTGTTGGACTTCCCTTTTCCTAATCTATCAACATTCAGTAGATAACTTCTCATTTATTCACATTATACTTCATCTATCATGCATTTGCCTGCTCACTCAACTTGACCAAATCACACAAAAGCATTTCTGCAACCTCCTCACAATTTACCCTCCCACCCAGTTGTGTTTCTTCTGAAAATTTGAAGATACCATATTTAGTCCCCTCATCTTGGTCATTTATAAATGTGATTCCTGTGGTACCCCACTAGTCTCTGGATGTCACTCAGAAAATGAACTGTTTATTCATATTCTTTGTTTCCTGCCTGCCTAATACACTGCTCCCAATCCCATGCACTTTAATTTTAATTCCTTGCGTGGAGTCTTAAAAAAAACCTTCTGGAATTCCAAGTAAACTACATCCACTGGCTAAGATAACAAAGTGTGGAGCTGGATGAACACAACAGGCCAAGCAGCACCTGCCTAACATGTTCTTCCTCTCACCTATCCCCTCCTCCCACCTCAAGCCGCACCTCCATTTCCTACCTGCTAACCTCATCCAGCCCCCTTGACCTGTCCGTCCTCCCCGGACTGACCTATCCCATGGCTACCTCCACCCCACCCCCATACACTCCTCTCCACCTATATTCTCCTCTATCCATTTTCAGTCCGTCTTCCCCTCTCTCCCTATTTATTTCAGAATCCTCTCCCCATCCCCCTTTTCTGATGAAGGGTCAAGGCCCGAAACATCAGCTTTTGTGCTCCTAAAATGTTGCTTGACCTGCTGTGTTCATCCAGCTCTACACTTTGTTATCTCCAATTGTTCATTTCTGTTTGGCACCAAATTAAAATGGAAAGGTGGTCTGACCATGACTCACAAGGGGAATTAGGAAGAGTACAGATTGAAGAAAGGGACATATGTGTTAACCAAACAAGACCACAGACCTGAGGAATAGGAGCTGTTTGAATTTCAGCAAAGGAGAGTAATTTGATTGATTATGTTCGGGAAAATAGAATGAGAGTGAATTTGTGGAGAACGTAAAAACTGCTCGTAAAAGCTTCTATAGGTATCTGAAGAAAAAAAAGGATTAATGAAGACGAATGGTCTTCCTTTACAGTCAGATTATAATGGGGAACAAAGAGATGGCAGACCAGTCAAACACACATATTTGGCTTTGTCTTCACAAAAAGGTGACACAAATAACGTCCCAAAAATATCAGGGAACACAAAGCCTAGGAAGAGGGAGGAACTCAATGAAATCAGTATTAGTAGAGAAACGGTGTTGGGGAAATCAACGGATTTAAAATCCAATAAATTCCCAGCATCCAATAATCTACATCCCAGAGTGCCTAAGGAAATGGCCCTAGAAATAATAGAGGATTCTACAGATTCTGGAATGTAACCTTGCTATTTGAAAACGGAGGCAGAGAGAAATTATAGGCTAGTCAGCCTCACATCAGTAGTAAAGAAACTGCTGATGTGCTTTATAAAATGTTTAATAATAGGGCACTTGGAAAACAGTGACTGGAACATGTATTTCCAGAAGGGAAATCATACTTAACACATCTATATGAATGCTTTGAGGGTAGAGCTATTAAAGTTGAAAAGGGAGAGCCAGTAGATGTATCAGTGATAATGGGAACTGCAGATGCTGGAGAATCCAAGATAACAAAGTGTGGAGCTAGATGAACACAGCAGGCCAAGCAGCATCTCAGTAGCACAAAAGCTGACGTTTCGGGCCTAGACCCTTCATCAGAGAGATCGTCAGCTTTTGTACTCCTGAGATGCTGCTTGGCCTGCTGTGTTCATCTAGCTCCACACTTTGTTATCTTGGATTCTCCAGCACCTGCAGTTCCCATTATCACTGATACATCCACTGGCTCTCCCTTTTCAACTTTAATAGCTCTACCCTCAAAGCATTCATATAGATGTGTTAAGTATGATTTCCCTTCTGGAAATACATGTTCCAGTCACTGTTTTCCAAGTGCTCTATTATTAAACATTTTATAAAGCACATCAGTTTCTTTACTACTGATGTGAGGCTGACCAGCCTATAATTTCTCTCTGCCTCCGTTTTCAAATAGCAAGGTTACATTCCAGAATCTGTAGAATCCTCTATTATTTCTAGGGCCATTTCCTTAGGCACTCTGGGATGTAGATTATTGGATGCTGGGAATTTATTGGATTTTAAATCCGTTGATTTCCCCAACATCGTTTCTCTACTAATGCTGATTTCATTGAGTTCCTCCCTCTTCCTAGACTTTGTGTTCCCTGATATTTTTGGGACGTTATTTGTGTCACCTTTTTGTGAAGACAGAGCCAAATATGTGTGTTTGACTGGTCTGCCATCTCTTTGTTCCCCATTATAATCTGACTGTAAAGGAAGACCATTCGTCTTCATTAATCCTTTTTTTTCTTCAGATACCTATAGAAGCTTTTACGAGCAGTTTTTACGTTCTCCACAAATTCACTCTCATTCTATTTTCCCGAACATAATCAATCAAATTACTCTCCTTTGCTGAAATTCAAACAGCTCCTATTCCTCAGGTCTGTGGTCTTGTTTGGTTAACACATATGTCCCTTTCTTCAGTCTGTACTCTTCCTAATTCCCCTTGTGAGTCATGATCAGACCACCTTTCCATTTTAATTTGGTGCCAAACAGAAATGAACAATTGGAGATAACAAAGTGAAGAGCTGGATGAACACAGCAGGTCAAGCAACATTTTAGGAGCACAAAAGCTGATGTTTCGGGCCTTGACCCTTCATCAGAAAAGGGGGATGGGGAGAGGATTCTGAAATAAATAGGGAGAGAGGGGAAGGCGGACCGAAAATGGATAGAGGAGAATATAGGTGGAGAGGAGTGATTGGGGGTGGGGTGGAGGTAGGGAGAGGATAGGTCAGTCCGGGGAGGACGGACAGGTGAAGGGGGCTGGATGAGGTTAGCAGGTAGGAAATGGAGGTGCGGCTTGAGGTGGGAGGAGGGGATAGGGGAGAGGAAGAACAGGTTAGGCAGGCAGGGATGAGCTGCGCTGGTTTTGGGTTGCAGCGGAGTGAGGGGAGATTTTGAAGCTGGTGAGATCCACGTTGATACCATTGGGCTGCAGGGTTCCCAAGCAGAATATGAGTCGCTGTTCCTGCAACCTACGGATGGCATCATTATGGCACTGCAGGAGGCCCAGGATGGACATGTCGTCTAAGGAATGGGAGGGGGAGTTGAAATGGTTTGCGACTGGTAGGAGCGGTTGTTTATTGCGAACTGTGCATAGGTGTTCTATCTCGGATTCTCCAGCATGTGCAGTTCCCATTATCTCTGATAGAAATGAGCAATTGTTGAGTTTCTCCAATGCAAATGTTTGCAATTCCTATCCATCATCATTCCTCTTAGGTAATATTCCCCAATGGTATATTGTAAATAATTGTGGGCCCAGCACAGATTCCAGTGGTAATCCACTTGTTAAAGGTTGCCATCCTGAAAATGCCCTCCTATCCAAATTCTCTGTCTCCCATAGTTGGCCAACCCTCTATCTGTGTTAGTATGCTATGGTCAACACAACAGGCCTTTTCTTGTTAAGTAGCCTTATGTGCAGTATATTATTGAGTGCCTTTTGGAAATCTAAATATATTACAAAAATTGGTTTACTTTTATTTGACTTCCTTCATACCTCCTCAATGAAATTGAATAAATTTGTCAGGCATAATTTACTCTTCATGAAGCCATGCTGACACCTCTTGATTATATTGTGTATTTCGAAATGCCCCGCAATTACATCCTTTATAATAAACACATTTTCCAAACAACAATTATTCAACAAAGTGGCATATATTTGCCTGCTTTTGTTTCCTTCCCCATTTTTTAATAGGGACTTACTTTGGCAGTTTTCCAATCCTCTGGGAGTTTTCCAGAATTTAAGGATTCTTTGAATATTACTATCAGTGCATGTACTGTCTCTGTAACTGCATTTTTTTCATATGTGTCCCTTCAGGTTTGGAGGATTTATTGACTTTTAGCTTCATTAGGTGCCCTCATACATTATTACTGAACAAGTGCTGCTTGATAGCACTGTTGATGACCCCTTCCATCATTTTTCTGATAATCAAGGTTGGGGAGTAATTGTCTCGGTTGAATTTTTCTTGCTTTTTGTGTACAACATAGCTGGTGTCAAGGCTGGACCAATTGAAAGCAAGGTATAATTTTCCATGCACAAAGTGGAATTGCCAAGATGATACCCACACAGTGTGAGGCTATTAGAACCGCTAGGAAGATTTCTAGCATTTTCTAGGCATGAATCAGGAAAGTGGACAAAGCGTATCAACAGAAGAAGAGGAAGATTTACCATCATTATAAGGAACTCCACATGCATGCAGAGATCACTGGCTTTGAGCATCAAGTGATGTTTTTGCTTCCCAACATCACAGCCAGGCAGCAGTTAAAGGATCACAGGTGTTTAGGAAAATAAAAATTGTCTACTGATGGCAAGTGATATATCATGTTATTGGGATTGTTGACAAGAAGCAGGAATACAACTCCACTTTTCTCATGGCTGTAAAGACTTCATCTTTCTATTTTATTGTTTGATTGTTGACTGAACTGATTAAAGGGCTGTTTTACAAAAAATCACTGAAACAGAATTTGCTGCACTTTTATAAGGCAAGCTTCTGAAACCTATTGTGTGTCATCTTTTCCACTGTTGCTTTGCAAAAGGAGATGGCACAGCTCTGGGATACATGTTCAAACTGAGATTTGGCTAGCAAACAAAAGCTGATTTAGCTGATTGGACAGTTGTAACCAGTTGTGGATGCCAAAGGCCTGATGACAACCATCTGAAGTGATTGAAGGAGCAGCGCTCTGAACAATTGTGATTCAAATCAGCCTGTTGAATTATAACCTGGTGTTGTGTGACTTCTGACTTGTTCATCCCAATCCAACACCAGCACCTCCACATCATGTCTTGGGAACATGTTACAATCATATGAAAGAGATTAGAACTGCATACTTAGAAACACTCAGGTTATTAGGAAAAGTAAGCGTAGTTTTGTCATACAGAAATCATGCTTATTCAGCTTATTAGAGTTATCTGAAGTAGTAATGTGTTATGTGGGTAAAGGGGAACCTTGTGGCACATTATATTTGGATTTCTGGAGGGCATTGGTAAGGTGCCTTGACAAATGTGATTGTGGAAATAAAAGCCCATGGTATGTGGGGTGTGGACCATGGATAGAAGGTTATCCAGCTGGCAGAAAATGGAGAATATGCATAAATGGACCTGATTACCAGGATACGATCAATAGAGTTTCACAGGGTTCTGTACTGGGCCCTCCATGTTTTATCATTTACATTAATAACTTAGATGAAGAGATGAAAATATGGTGGCTATTGTGAAGAAGACACCAGGAAGTTGCAAATGAATATAAATTGGGCAGAAATATGGCAGGTGGAGTATAATATGGGAGAATATGAAATTGTTCACTTCAGCAAGAAGAATGAAAAAGCAGACTGTTACTTAAACAGAAGCCAATTGCAGAATTCCAAGGCAAGAGTTGTTTGTTGCATGAGTCTCAAAGGTAATAATGCAAGTACAGCTACAATCCTTTGTTATGAGATGAATTGAACTCGACAAGTCAGTATGTTATACTTCAGTTATACAGTGTGTTGGTGAGACTACATCTCACACATAAGTGAGTATATTTAAGTAAGGATATAAAGGCATTGGAGATGGTTCAGAGGGGTTTGCTATATTGATACTTGGGATGATACCTGAATCTCTCTCATGAGGATAGGTTGGATAGGCTATCTTGTTTCCACTAGAGTATACAAGGTGTGACATGATAGAAGTGTCTAAGATCCTGAAAGGTATTGACAAGAAAAACATGGAATGACTGGCTCCTTTTCTGGGTGCGTCCAGAACTAGGGAACGGGTTTAAAATTTGATGTGGTCTTTCCAGACACAGATTAGAGATTTTTATTCCTCTCAGAGGGCTTTGCAACTTTTAAACCCTTCACCTCAGAAGTCAGTGGAAGCAGACCCTAGAGTCATAGACTTATGCAACACAGAAACAGACCCTTCAGTGCAACTCCTCTGCATTGACCAGATATCCTAAACTGACCAAGTGTCACTTGCTAGCATTTGGCCCATATCCATCTAAAACCTTCCTATTTATGTGTACATCCAGATGTCTTTAACATGTTACAATTGTACCAGCCTCCACCACTTCCTCTGGCACCTCATTCCATACATGTAATACCCTATACATGAAAAAGTTGCTCGTAGGTCTGTTTTAAATCATTCCCCTCCTATTTTAAATCTTGTGCCCTCTAGTTTTGGACTCCTTCACTCTGGGGAAAAGGCTTTGACAATTCACTTTATCCATGCCCCTCATGATTTTATAAACCTCTATAAGGCCACCCCTTAGCGCCTAGTACTCCAGGGGAAAAAAAAATTCCCCATCTTAATTTGCATCCCCCTATAGCTTAAACCTTCCAATCCTGGCAACATCCTTGTAAATCTTTTCTGATCCATTCCAACTTTAATGACATCTTCCTGATAGTATGGAGACCAGAACTGAATGCAATATTCTAAAAGTGGCCTGACCAATGTCCAATACAGCTGTAACATGATGTCCCAACTACTATACTGAATGAATTTTTTAAAAAATACAGATGTTAGACAGGGGAGTCAAGATATAATTTAAACACAAACAATCAGCCATGATCTAAATTCATACCCTTGCCATGACAAAGGCCAACCACTCCATGACATTGCCCATCTGAAGTTTCAGCTCAACTGTTGCTTAAATCTTCATCCATGCTTTTTGATACATCCGGACTCAACTATTCAAAGCTGCTTAGATTGAACTTTTATATCTCAACCTCCAATACTTGAAATTATCTGAAACACTGTTGCCAAAATCTTATTCAAATCCTTTTTAACCCCCTCACTCCTGTTCTTGTTAATCTGCGTTCTCCCCAAGGGTTGAACTTTCCATTGTGTGCAAGAATGTAAAATGGGATAATGTGAATATTAACTTCGGTACTTGAATGACTATTTTTTTCTACTGGAACACTAAGAGGTTTATTTTAAATTTTAGCAAAGTCAGAATGCATGTTTACACGAGAAATGAGGTTAGACGAATTTACAACGTGATTGGCAAGATTCGAGGAGCGGTAGAACCAGGTGAAAACATTTCTGTATATTTCTGTAGTGCTGGGATTCTTTAGCCTTTCAAAATATTGTATATATTTTGGGAATATTGCATGTAATTGTAGCCATGGTTTTTTAAATAATTTTTAACAAATTATACAGTGGAGAAGCTCTGACATTGTATCAAATGCAGAGAGTATTATTTACCATTTGACTTGGAAGTGCATGCCATTGATCATGAAAGCTTCAAAAATAAAAATTGTTTCCACTTCTAACATGAACATATAGCTGCCTTATGGATTCGTAACAAGTCACTTACCTTATATTCAATAAAAAAAGAAAAAAGTGAGGTTGGATGATAAAGGTAAAAGGACAGTTTTTTCCCCTGATAATAAACTGTGAAGCTGGATGAACACAGCAGGCCAAGCAGCATCTCAGGAGCACAAAAGCTGACGTTTCGGGCCTAGACCCTTCATCAGAGAGGGGGTTCGGGTCAGGGTTCTGGAATAAATAAGGAGAGAGGGGGAGGCGGACCGAAGATGGAGAGAAAAGAAGATAGGTGGAGAGGAGCGTATAGGTGGGGAGGTAGGGAGGAGATAGGTCAGTCCAGGGAAGATGGACAGGTCAAGGAGTTGGGGTGAGGTTAGTAGGTAGGAAATGGAGGTGGGAGGATGGGATGGGTGAGAGGAAGAACAGGTTAGGCAGGCAGGGATGAGCTGGGCTGGTTTTGGGATGCAGTGGGGAGAGGGGACGAGCTGGGCTGGTTTTGGGATGCAGTGGGGAAAGGGGAGATTTTGAAGCTTGTGAAGTCCACATTGATACCATTGGGCTGCAGGGTTCCCAAGTGGAATATGAGTTGCTGTTCCTGCAACCTTCGGGTGGCATCATTGTGGCACTGCAGGAGGCCCATGATGGACATGTCATCTAAAGAATGGGAGGGGGAGTTGAAATGGTTTGCGACTGGGAGGTGCAGTAGTTTATTGCGAACCGAGCAGAGGTGTTCTGC
This sequence comes from Stegostoma tigrinum, assembly GCF_030684315.1. NCBI lineage: Eukaryota > Metazoa > Chordata > Chondrichthyes > Orectolobiformes > Stegostomatidae > Stegostoma > Stegostoma tigrinum. The sequence continues at coordinate 50,616,091 of NC_081359.1, read as the reverse complement.
AAAGTGGTCCCCAAGCCTCTGCTTGGTTTCCCCAATGTAGAGGTAGCCACACCGGGTACAATGGATACAGTATACCACATTGGCAGATGTGCAGGTGAACCTCTGCTTAATATGGAAAGTCATCTTGGGGCCTGGGATGGGGTGAGGGAGGAGGTGCGGGGGCAAGTGTAGCACTTCCTCCCATCATCTCCAACACCATTCATGACCTCATCACCTCAGGGGACCTCCCACCCACAGCCTCCAAACTTATTATTTCCCAACGCCGCACGGCCCGTTTCGATCTCCTTCCCAAAATCCACAAACCTGCCTGCCCTGGTCGACCCATTGTCTCAGCCTGTTCCTGTCTTACCGAACTCATCTCCACCTATCTGGACTACATTTTCTCTGCTTTGGTCCAGCAACTCCCTACCTACATCCGTGACACCACCCACGCCCTCCACCTCCTCCAGAACTTCCACTTCCCCGGCTCCCAACACCTCAATTTCACCACGGACGTCCAGTCCCTATACAGCTGTATTCCGCATGCAGATGGCCTCAAGGCCCTCTGCTTCTTCCTGTCCCGCAGGCCCGACCTGTCCCCCTCCACTGACACCCTCTTCCACCTAGCCGAACTCGTCCTCACCCTCAACAACTTCTCTTTTGATTCCTCCCACTTCCTACAGACAAAGTGGGTGGCCAAGGGTACCCGCATGGGCCCCAGCTATGCCTGCCTCTTTGTAGGTTACGTGGAACAGTCCCTCTTCCGCACCTACACAGGCCCCAAACCCCACCTCTTCCTCCGGTACATTGATGACTGTATCGGCGCCGCCTCTTGCTCCCCAGTTCATCGAACAGTTCATCCACTTCACCAACACCTTCCACCCCAAACTCAAGTTCACCTGGGCCATCTCCAACACATGCCTCACCTTCCTGGACCTCTCAGTCTCCATCTCAGGCAACCAGATAGAAACTGATGTCCATTTTAAGCCCACCGACTCCCACAGCTACCTAGAATACACCTCCTCCCACCCACCCTCCTGCAAAAATTCCATCCCCTATTCCCAATTCCTCCGCCTCCGCCGCATCTGCTCCCAGGATGAGGCATTCCACTCCCGCACATCCCAGATGTCCAAGTTCTTCAAGGACCGCAACTTTCCCCCCACAGTGGTCGAGAACGCCCTTGACCGCATCTCCCGCAATACATCCCTCACACCCTTCCCCCGCCACAACCGCCAAAGAGGATCCCCCTCGTTCTCACACATCACCCCACCAACCTCCGGATACAACGCATCATCCTCCGACACTTCCGCCATCTACAATCCGACCCCACCACCCAAGACATTTTTCCATCCCCACCTTGTCTGCCTTCCGGAGAGACCACTCTCTCCGTGACTCCCTTGTTCGCTCCACACTCCCCTCCAACCCCACCATACCCGGCACCTTCCCCTGCAACCCTACACTTGCCCCCACACCTCTTCCCTCACCCCTATCCCAGGCCCCAAGATGACTTTCCATATTAAGCAGAGGTTCACCTACACATCTGCCAATGTGGTATACTGTATCCATTGTACCCGGTGTGGCTACCTCTACACTGGGGAAACCAAGTGGAGGCTTGGGGACCGCTTTGCAGGACACCTCCGCTCGGTTCGCAATAAACAACTGCACCTCCCAGTCGTGAACCATTTCAACTCCCCCTCCCATTCTTTAGATGACATGTTCATCATGGGCCTCCTGCAGTGCCACAATGATGCCACCCGAAGGTTGCAGGGACAGCAACTCATATTCCGCTTGGGAACCCTGCAGCCCAATGGTATCAATGTGGACTTCACCAGCTTCAAAATCTCCCCTTCCCCCACCGCATCCCAAAACCAGCCCAGTTCGTCCCCTCCCCCCACTGCATCACACAACCAGCCCAGCTCTTCCCCTCCCCCCACTGCATCCCAAAACCAGCCCAGCCTGTCTTTGCCTCCCTAACCTGTTCTTCCTCTCACCCATCCCTTCCTCCCACCCCAAGCCGCACCTCCATTTCCTACCTACCACCTCATCCCGCCTCCTTGACCTGTCCATCTTCCCTGGACTGACCTATCCCCTCCCTACCTCCCCACCTATACTCTCCTCTCCACCTATCTTCTTTTCTCTCCATCTTCGGTCCGCCTCCCCCTCTCTCCCTATTTATTCCAGAACCCTCACCCTATCCCCCTCTCTGATGAAGGGTCTCGGCCCGAAACATCAGCTTTTGTGCTCCTGAGATGCTGCTTGGCCTGCTGTGTTCATCCAGCTTCACACTTTATTATCTTGGATTCTCAGCATCTGCAGTTCCCATTATCTCTGATACAGTTTTTTCCCCTGTTTCTTTACTGTTACAGATCGGTACGTCATTCTTGGAGGGCATCGTGATGCCTGGGGATTTGGTGCTATTGATCCAGTGTCTGGAGCTGTTGTTGTCCATGAAGCTGTGAGAAGTTTTACAAAACTGATGGAGGAAAGTAAATGTCTCTGAATGTAGTGCAAGCAATGGCACCATTTTGCTGCGTAGATGAGTTTACCTCTTTCATAATTTCAAAGATTGAGAAATACAATTGATGGAATCTCACACTAAATACAATATCTTTCTTTAATATTTTGAACAGAACAGTTTCAATTAAAATGCAGTTAATCAATTAGTCAATCTTAGATGACCATAAGTCACTTAGGCGTGATCTTTGATTGAAATTTTTGTGTTTGGTTTAATGGAAATCTTCCCATTGATACAAGTCTCTCTTCTTAGAATACATCTTCTGCGTTCCTTCTTGCCCAGTCATATGAGACTTTTTCTAGGGTTTACATACAAAATGCAGTGTTTGAAAGAGCTTGTGCAACACCCTCTTCTCGTTGTAAATTGGCTAGCTCTCAGCGTGATCAAACATTGGATGTACTGTGTCCTTGCATGTTGTCTTCCATTAATTTATCTTTAAAGGACATCTTCCTGTTTGACTCTGATTATTTGTCTGGCTTCAACCAGTTTTCTGAGATTAACTTACATTTCAATGTAAGTTGTCCTGTTTACTACCATTGTGATACTGTTAATTTGGTGGCAATGTTATTAGCAAGTATCGCAACCATACATTTTCTGTCTAACAAATAGTACTCTGAACTCTTAGCCAACCAGATTGCCTCTTCTTAGTACTATAATTGGCCTTTTTTCTCCTGAAATTTTCCCCGCTCTTGAAATTTACCAAACTTTCCTGAAGTACAGTTCCACAGGCATGGGCAGATCTCAGGCACAATATCCAAGTGACAACTTAAATAGAAGGCCAACCTCTGTAAACTATTCAACATGGAAAATATCACTGTTCAGATTATTCTTGGTTGTACTAAGGTGTGCACAACCAGCTCTCTGATGAAGGGTCTAGGCCCGAAACGTCAGCTTTTGTGCTCCTGAGATGCTGCTTGGCCTGCTGTGTTCATCCAGCTCCACACTTTGTTGTCTTGGATTCTCCAGCATCTGCAGTTCCCATTATCACTACTATCAGGATTGTTGTTGAATAATCATTCATATTTACTAACTCAAATTTTCATGTTGCAGCCCAAGTGTGCTGATTCTCAAGACCCACTACTCCCAAAATCTCCGCAGAAGTAAATGCACACAAAACCCACAATTTACCTACCTGATACAATCAGGTTAACGGAAGACACAAACCATGTTCCTGTACTTTACACTTAGACCGTTGGAAAAAGGAACAGGAGTAAGCTGTTCAGCCCATGGAGCCTGCTCCCCCATTCAATAGGATAATCGCTGATCCAAACAAACCACTGTTCACTAGAAATAAGTTTCACCACCGGTAAACAAAACTAACAACATATAACTCTAATCCCCTTTAAAATCTGTACATACAAATAAATGTACTAAAAAACACGGATGTTATTTGTAGAGAAGAATTTACTGAGGGATCACAACTCAATAGCACCAGTCCATCGGCTTTGATGAGATGTTTGAAGACCTCAGGCCTCTGGTCTCCTTCCTTCCAATTTCTTTCAGTTCTTTTCGGGCGACACAAGAGAGAAATACTAACTGCTCCAGGCATGAATTACTTTGCTACAGAAAAATAGACAGACCCTCCTTCTTTCCCACCTGAAGATCTTTTGCCTCTGTATAATTCTCACGCACTAGCTGTCCAGCTGCCCAGAAAACAGAACTGTTGTTAGGTTGATGACTTCTGGCATACACAACTGGTTGCAATTCCACAAACCAAACAATCATCTGTTCCTGGCTGAATCTCATTCTGCACTCATACACAGGCACACACAAACACGTAGACAGACAGACCGACACACACACACATACTCTGGTGCTTGGCATTTTCTCACCTCTCCTATTGTTTGCAAAGCATCCGGATAAACACAACACCCAATGAGTTCAGTAACTTGATTTTAAAAGTGCAGCAATTCTTTTTTCAGCCCTTGGTTTAAGACTGACCTTCCCCATTTTGGTCCACAGTCAGACAAAAGAAAATAAAAAGAATTGGTCTTTACACGCCGGTGATGTGATCAGCATTCCAGCCAACATCTTAAACAGCCACTAACATCAACGATGCAGAGAACAACAACATTCTATGTTATCAGTCAATAAGATGCACAACATCTCACCACACCTCCTTCAGGAACATCTTTCAAATTTGTCTCAAATCCATTCAAATTCTATCATGTGGAGAAAGACAGCAGATAAGTGGAAATGTCACCCTTCTAAGTTCCCCTGCAAGCCACACACCATCATGACTCAAAATTATCATATCTTCACCATCAAAAGTCAAGATCCTACAGCGGCTTGTCCAAACAGCACTGTAAGTTTCCCTATAACACCTGGACTATAATAGTTTAAAGAGGGAATTGTCACCGCCATCTCAAGGACAAATGAAAATTGATAATAAATCTTGGTCTTGAAAGTGAAACTCTCAAATGATAATTGACTGTTTGTTTCCTTTTTGACCTACTGAGTTTCTTCAGCACTCTGTTTGCTTCACATTTCCAGCATCAGCAGTATTTTATCTGTGTAACTGTATAAATGTTCACCTTTGTAGTAACAAAGCAATACTTAGATCTTTGTCTTATGTAGTATGTTATTACTGTATATCTTCAGGGTTAAATACCAAAATCAGTTTGTTATTACAACTGCCGGTAAGTGTGAGTTGATTGGCAAAAAAACAAAATACCTTTAAAGGCAAACATTTTGCATTGTTGTTATTTGATTCTATGTAGGCTGGAGGCCGAGAAGAACCATAATATTTGCCAGCTGGGATGCAGAAGAATTTGGATTACTGGGTTCCACAGAGTGGGCAGAGGTAAGTTGTTTGAAATTCTAGAGTAACATGTCTATTGCTTGTAGATTTCAGTCTCTAAGCAATGAGAAGCAATGTGCATAATTCTCTCAACACTAACTTCTACTGTAATTTCACTCTTTTTAATTATTTAGTTTGCAACTTTTCATCTCAGCAATACCATAGTGTCAGATTTTAAGCTACTTTGGGATTTGAAACACAACATAGTTATCTGCCTAGATAACAAAGTGTGGAGCTGGATGAACACAGCAGGCCAAGCAGCATCTCAGGTGCTCAAAAGCTGATGTTTCGGGCCGAGACCCTTCATCAGAGAGGAGGATGGGGAGAGGGAACTGGAATAAATAGGGAGGGAGGGGGAGGCGGACCGAAGATGGAGAGAAAAGAAGATAGGTAGAGAGGAGAGTATAGGTGGGGAGGTAGGGAGGGGATAGGTCAGTCCAGGGAAGATGGACAGGTCAAGGAGGTGGGATGAGGTGGTAGTTAGAAAGTGTAGGTGCGGCTTGAGGTAGGAGGAAGGGATGGGTGAGAGGAAGAACAGGTTAGGGAAGCAGAGACAGGCTGGGCTGGTTTTGGGATGCAGTGGGGGGAGGGGACGAACTGGGCTGGTTTTTGGATGCAGTGGGAGAAGGGGAGATTTTGAAGCTTGTGAAGTCCACGTTGATACCATTGGGCTGCAGGGTTCCCAAGTGGAATATGAGTTGCTGTTCCTGCAACCTTCGGGTGGAATCGTTGTGGCACTGCAGGAGTCCCATGATGGACATGTCATCTGAGGAATGGGAGGAGGAGTTGAAATGGTTTGCGACTGGGAGGTGCAGTTGTTTGTTCTGAACCGAGCGGAGGTGTTCTGCAAAGCGGTCCTCAAGCCTCCGCTTGGTTTCCCCAATGATGAGCAAGCCACACCAGGTGCATTGGATACAATATACCACATTGGCAGATGTGCAGGTGAACCTCTGCTTAATATGGAAAGTCATCCTGGGGCCTGGGATGGGGGTGAGGGAGGAGGTGTGGGGGCAAGTGTAGCACTTCCTGCGGTTGCAGGGGAAGGTGCCGGGTGTGGTGGAGTTGGAGGGGAGTGTGTAGCGGACAAGGGAGTCGCGGAGAGAGTGGTCTCTCCGAAAGGCAGACAAGGGTGGGGATGGAAAAATGTCTTAGGTGGTGGGGTCGGATTGTAGATGGTGGAAGTGTCAGAGGATGATAAGTTGTATTCGGAGGTTGGTGGGGTGGTATGTGAGGACGAGGGGGATCCTCTGGGGGCGGTTGTGGCGGGGGCAGGATGTGAGGGATGTGTTGTGGGAAATGCGTGAGACGCAGTCAAGGGTGTTCTCGACCATTGCGGGGGGAAAGTTGCGGTCCTGGAAGAACGTGGACATCTGGGATGTGCGGGAGTGGAATGCCTCATCCTGGGAGCAGATGCGGCGGAGGCAGAGGAATTGGGAATAGGGGATGGAATTTTTGCAGGAGGGTAGGTGGAAGGAGGTGTATTCTAGCTAGCTGTGGGAGTCAGTGGGCTTAAAATGGACATCAGTTTCTAGCTGGTTACCTGAGATGGAGACTGAGAGGTCCAGGAAGGTGAGGGATGTGTTGGAGATGGCCCAGGTGAACTTGAGGTTGGGGTGGAAGGTGTTGGTAAAGTGGATGAACTGTTCGAGCTCCTCTGGGGAGCAAGAGGCAGCGCCGATACAGTCATCAATGTACCGGAGGAAGAGGTGGGGTTTGGGGCCTGTGTAGGTGTGGAAGAGGGACTGTTCCACATAACCTACAAAGAAGCAGGCATAGCTTGGGCCCATGCGGGTACCCTTGGCCACCCACTTTGTCTGTAGGAAGTGGGAGGAATCAAAAGAGAAGTTGTTGAGGGTGAAGACGAGTTCGGCTAGGCGGATGAGGGTGTTGGTGGAGGGGGATTGGTCGGGCCTGCGGGACATGAAGAAGCGGAGGGCCTTGAGGCCATCTGCATGAGGAATACAGGTGTATAGGGACTAGACGTCCATGGTGAAAATGAGGTGTTGGGAGCCGGGGAATTGGAAGTTCTGGAGGACGTGGAGGGCGTGGTGGTGTCACGGACGTAGGTAGGGAGTTCCTGGACCAAAGGGGAGAAAATGAGGTCCAGATAGGTGGAGATGAGTTCGGTGGGGCAGGAGCAGGCTGAGACGATGGGTCGACCAGGGCAGGCAGGTTTGTGGATTTTGGGAAGGAGATCGAAACGGGCCGTGCGGGGTTGGGGAACAATGAGGTTGGAGGCCGTGGGTGGGAGGTCCCCTGAGGTGATGAGGTCATGGATGGTGTTGGAGATGATGGTTTGGTGCTCGGGGGTGGGGTCATGAACAAGGGGGCGGTAGGAGGAGGTATGAGAGAGTTGGCGTTTGGCTTCGGCGATGTAGAGGTCAGTGCGCCATACTTCCACTGCGCCACCCTTGTCTGCGGGTTTGGTGCTGAGGTTGGGGTTGGAGCAGAGGGAGCGGAGGTCTGCCCGTTCTGCAGGGGAGAGATTGGAGTAGGTGAGAGGGGTGGAGAGGTTGAGGCGGTTGATGTCTCAATGGCAGTTGGAGATGAAAAGTTCAAGGGAGGGTAGGAGGCCTCGGGGTGGTGTCCAGGAGGAGGACTTGTGTTGGAGTAGGGTGAAGGGGTCAGTGGAGGGAGGGTTAGGCTCCTGGTTAAAGAAGTAAGCGTGGAGGCGATGGTGGCGGAAAAACTGCTCGATGTCCAAACGTGATACAGAATTGGCTGGCCAACAGAAGACAGTGAGTGGTAGTAGAAGGAAAATATTCTGCCTGGAAGTCAGTGGTGAGTGGGGTTCCACAAGGCTCTGTCCTTGGGCCTCTACTGTTTGTAATTTTTATTAATGACTTGGATGAGGGGATTGAAGGATGGGTCAGCAAGTTTGCAGACGACACAAAGGTCGGCGGTGTCGTTGACAGTGTAGAGGGCTGTTGTAGGCTGCAGCGGGACATTGACAGGATGCAGAGATGGGCTGAGAGGTGGCAGATGGAGTTCAACCTGGATAAATGCGAGGTGATGCATTTTGGAAGGTCGAATTTGAAAGCTGAGTACAGGATTAAGGATAGGATTCTTGGCAGTGTGGAGGAACAGAGGGAAATTGGTGTGCAGATACATAGATCCCTTAAAATGGCCACCCAAGTGGACAGGGTTGTTAAGAAAGCATATGGTGTTTTGGCTTTCATTAACAGGGGGATTGAGTTTAAGAGTCGTGAGATCTTGTTGCAGCTCTATAAAACTTTGGTTAGACTGCACTTGGAATACTGTGTCCAGTTCTGGTCGCCCTATTATAGGAAAGATGTGGATACTTTGGAGAGGGTTCAGAGGAGGTTTACCAGGATGCTGCCTGGACTGGAGGGCTTATCATATGAAGAGAGGTTGACTGAGCTCGGTCTCTCTTCATTGGAGAAAAGGAGGAGGAGAGGGGACCTAATTGAGGTATACAAGATAATGAGAGGCATAGATAGAGTTGATAGCCAGAGACTATTTCCCAGGGCAGAAATGGCTAGCACGAGGGGTCATAGTTTTAAGCTGGTCGGTGGAAAGTATAGAGAGGATGTCAGAGGCGGGTTCTTTACACAGAGAGTTGTGACAGCATGGAATGCGTTGCCAGCAGCAGTTGTGGAAGCAAGGTCATTGGGGTCATTTAAGAGACTGCTGGACATGCATATGGTCACAGAAATTTGAGGGTGCATACATGAGGATTAATGGTCGGCACAACATTGTGGGCTGAAGGGCCTGTTCTGTGCTGTACTGTTCTATGTTCTATGTTCTATATGACTGGTATTCGTTGATGTGAGGATGGAGGGGGACAAAGGTGAGCTCCTTGCTTCGGACTGACCGTTCGTCCTCAGTCAGTGGGAGGTCTGGGGTAATGGTCAAGATTCGGCAGGGCTCAGTGTGGCTGTCTGCTCTGGGGTTGCTGGCTGTGGAGGCTGTGCACGGGGTTCCGGCGGCGTCGGCTGTGGGCGGGGTTCCGTCAGCATTGGCTGTGGACGGGGTTCCGTTGGCGGCGTTGCCTGTGGGCGGGGTTCCGTCAGTGGCGTCGGCTGCGGGTGGGGTTCTGTCGGCTGTGGGCGGAGCGGAGTGGGTGGCAGCAGCAGCGGTGAGGGTGATTTGTATGGAGTTGGTTCTGGAAGTGGAGGCGGTGACTGCAGCAGCGGTCGCGTACGCGGCCGCGGAAGTGACGTCATCGGTCGGGCCACCGGCCATGTCCTCATGGTCAATGGCGGCGGATACATGGTGGGGGAGGGACAAGGACATGCTCAGGTTTGGGAGGTGCAGGAATCCTCTAGTTGGTGGCAGGAGCCAGTGAGTTTGTTGTACTTAGGATTTTTGGAGTCCAGTAAAGCTGAGTAGAACTGGGTGTACAGTCTGTGGATCCTGCAGAGGTTAAAAAACAGCAGAGGTCCTTTGCAGGTCTGGGAGAGGGAGGCTATGAGCTGGGGCAGGCTGGATTGCAGTGCCTGGAGGTGCCGGTGCATGCCAGGAGGATCCCCCTCGTCCTCACTTACCACCCCACCAACCTCCGGATACAACGTATCATCCTCCGACACTTCCGCCATCTACAATCCGACCCCACCACCAAAGCCATTTTTCCACCCCCACCCTTGTCTGCCTTCCGGAGAGACCGCTCTCTCCACGACTCCCTTGTCCGCTTCACACTCCCCTCCAACCCCACCACACCCGGGACCTTCCCCTGCAACCGCAGGAAGTGCTACACTTGCCCCCACACCTCCTCCCTCACCCCCATCCCAGGCCACTGGAGGACCTTCCATATCAAACAGATGTTCACCTGCACATCTGCCAATGTGGTATATTGTATCCATTGCACCTGGTGTGGCTTCCTCTACATTGGGGAAACCAAGCGGAGGCTTGAGGACCGCTTTGCAGAACACCTCCGCTCGGTTCGCAACAAACAACTGCACCTCCCAGTCGCAAACCATTTCAAATCCCCCTCCCATTCCTCAGACGACATGTCCATCATGGGCCTCCTGCAGTGCCACAATGTTGCCAGCCGCAGGTTGCAGGAACAGCAACTGATATTCCGCTTGGGAACCCTGCAGCCCAATGGTATCAACGTGGACTTCACAAGCTTCAAAATCTCCCCTTCCCCTACTACATCCCAAAACCAGCCCAGTTCTTCCCTTCCCCCGACTGCATCACAAAACCAGCCCAGCTCGTCCCCTCCCCCCACTGCATCCCAAAACCAGCCCAGCCTGTCTCTGCTTCCCTAACTTGTTCTTCCTCTCACCCATCCCTTCCTCCCACCTCAAGCCACACCTCCATTTCCTACCTACCACCTCATCCCGCCTCCTTGACCTGTCCATCTTCCCTGGACTGACCTATCCCCTCCCTACCTCCCCACCTGTACTCTCCACTCTACCTATGTTCTTTTCTCTCCATCTTCGGTCCGCCTCCCCCTCTCTCCCTATTTATTCCAGTTCCCTCTCCCCATCCTCCTCTCTGATGAAGGGTCTCGGCCCGAAACATCAGCTTTTGTGCTCCTGAGATGCTGCTTGGCCTGCTGTGTTCATCCAGCTCCACAGTTTGTTGTCTTGGATTCTCCAGCATCTGCAGTTCCCATTATCATAGTTATCTGCCTAACCAGTTAGCTCAGCTTTCATACCCACATGGTTAACTTTATTTGAGTTAAAAATACTAGTTGTGAATCCACTCTTCTCCTCTTAAAACTAGATGGAGAATTCAAATTTGCTGATCCTCGAACAAATTCAACAATTTACAGTGAAATGGGGAAATAGGTTAATGATAGTTTGCAAAGAAACCTTGGTTAAAATAAAATGCTATGTTCTGATAATTTCCAGAAAGAAGGTGAGGGTTTAGTTGGGATCCAGGGTACTGCCTACTTAGCTAGTAGCTAGAAATTTTCTCTTTCCTTTTAAGAAAATATGGGAAATGATTCATATTAGCAACTGTTTTTTGAATTGTTCTGAATTTATTCGGATTTAAATAAGAAACTCCCATTTATATGCACCGTTCACTACCTCTTGTGTCCAAAAATGCAGTACAATCAATTAAGTACTTCAAGTGTAGTAGCTCGTAATATGAGGCACTAATTTTAAACATCCCAATGATTGAGGCAAGACCAACATACGTATAGATATATTGAATAAAGGGATCTAAGTTACCGTTGGTTTCAATAATGTTTTGCTATTTTTACAAGGACAATACAAAACTACTACAGGAGCGGGGAGTGGCATATATCAATGCAGATTCGGCCATAGAAGGTACAGTAAATGAAAACAACTGAAATTAGAAAATTCTGGTAGTTTGTAACAGATTTGTGAATTTTTTTCTAATTTTTTGAAATCAGTTTGTGAAGTATGCAGCTGCATACACAATTTATTTATTGTATCCATCAGTGAATCACATGCCACATTGTTACTAATGGTTTATTGATAATAGTGTATGAAATCCTAACCACAAACCAACAGTTTGGTTGTTGTGCTGGAACCCCAGAAGCTTGAAAATCCCTGCAAGAAAGCAGAATGTAACATTCAAAAGCTTGACAACCATCGCAAAGCTATATCTGAACAATTCGCTGCTTCTTGTTTTATTTATTACTATCAAATACTTTAATTTTGTTTTTATTTTTATTTAATGGAGAGTACCAAACACCACACATGTGCACATTAGTGCTGAAATACTTGTGCTGGTAGCTATTTTTGCAGGAGATCTGTCGTGGTATGGCAACCATGTATGCCTCTGACTAGGTGACTGTATTTTTGCTTGTATCAAGCATGATATCAATCATCTGACCTACAATTTAGCTTTGAAGCATAACTGATTTGTAATAGTCTGCATTCAATGATAATAATGTATTTACAATAATTGTTACAAGGGACAAAACCAAAATTGCAGCCCTAGTGTTTCTCGTGCCTTTGATAGCTGTGTAATGCCGACCTCATTTATACTTGGCCTCTTGTGAAATATCCAGTGGGTGGAATTCACTTCCCTCAGAAGGTTATGAAGAATCAACTTTTATTATCTTGTCAGAATCTACAGCAGAGAAAAATTGAGAAGCATACATGATCCAATTCTATTGCATGAAACCTGACAGCAGAAATGGCAATGTTCTATTCCCAGGTGATTAAAAGGCTGTGACTAGAAATTGATCAAATCAGAAGCCATAAACAACAGTTGGTACAATAGAGTATTAAACAACTAGCAGATTATATCTCTGTACACTGACTGCTCAGAGGGGCATTAAAAGTAGTGAAATGTCATGTTAGTTTATTCTAATATTTCACAGTTTCTGATGTCTATGCCTGCATTATCCTTTTCCATTGTAAAGACTATTTAAAAAGTAGTCACTGAGGACTGTGCCACATTTTCTTCATCTGCACACTTATTAACTTTATGGTCCCTAATGGGGGGCCTACTCTTTTCTGAGCTCCTTTGCTCTTCATATGTTTAAAAAAGATTTTCCTTTATTTTACCCACCATGCACTCTCAGCTTTTCTAAATTATTTTCTAATTTCCATCCTACACTTTTTATACTGTAAGGACTCTGCCATATTTAACCCCCAGAATTTGCTATGAACTGCTCTTTTTTACTTAATGCTAACCTTCAAGTCCTTTGACATCCAATGTTCTTCAGTCATTATCAAACTTTTTGTATTTACGACAACGTATTTGCCTTGTACTCTTGCTATTTCCTCCTTGAATGCCTCCCATTGTTCTGACAGAGTTTCAGCTGTAAGTTGCTCCTAGCCCACTTGAGGCAAATCAAGTTTTATCAGTGTAAAGTTCACTTCTTCCCAGTTTAGAACTTTTATTTGTGGCTCACCCTTATCCTTTTCCATAACTATTCAAAATCTGAGTAATGGTTACTATTTCCAAAAAAACTTCCTAACTGACAAGTCTTCCACCTGCCTGAATTCATTTCCAAATACAAAGTCTAGAACTGCCACTCCCTTTTTAGGCTTTCTAAATACTGGCCAAAAAACAATGCTGTCCTTGATGGAATTTAAATGTTTTGATCCCTACCTACCTTGCACACTAAAAATTTCCCTGTTAATATTTTCTAGTTAAAGTCCTGTGCCAATATTGTCATATTATTCTTACATTTCTCTTAAATGTGATTGCATATTTGATCCACTATCTCCCTGACTTTTTGGGAGTATACCATACATACCCAAAAATGAGTTTGCCTCCTTTGTGGTTTTTGCTTCTATATGTCAGGTCACATTTGATGATCCTTCCAAGATATAACTGATTTCTTGATCAGTTTTGCAAACCCTTTCCTCTTCCATTCCCCTCCCTATTTCATCTGAATAGTCTATAACCAGGAAAACTAAGTTGTCAATCCTACCATCTTTCAGTAAGTTTTGACATAGCTATGATGTCCTAATCCCATGTACCATTCTGTGTCCTCTATGCCTGTTCTAAAGAAGGATTACTGAACTTTGAAATATAAACTGTTTTTTCTCCACAGATGCTGCCTATTGAGTTTCTGCAGCAATTTCTATATTTGTTTCTTTCCCTCAGCACATCTGTCTTATTCTTCAGATTCCTTGAAATTGAATATATTTCATTTAGCCTTGTTAAACCCACTTCTTACTTTCTCTGACTTCCACACTCTTTTACTAGTGTTTTAACTTCTGGCAGCCTTGCATTTGTGGTATGCTAGTTTTCACCTTATGGCCAGCGATGCTATATTTTTGTGATAATGGGAACTGCAGATGCTGGAGAATCCAAGATAATAAAGTGTGAAGCTGGATGAACACAGCAGGCCAAGCAGCATCTCAGGAGCACAAAAGCTGACGTTTCGGGCCTTCGGGCCTCTGATGAAGGGTCTAGGCCCAAAACGTCAGCTTTTGTGCTCCTGAGATGCTGCTTGGCTTGCTGTGTTCATCCAGCTTCACACTTTATTATCATGGTATATTTTTGCCTAGTTTTGTTCAGACGTATGACTGTGGTATGCTGCACTTGCTGCAGATGATGGTAATTAGCTGAGAACGTGAAGAAATCAGAAGCTTTTTGTTAAACTCTGCAGCCAGTTGTCCTTTACTCATAGGGCCATAGACTGTACTGCATGGTAGCATACCTTTCGCTCCAACTCGTCCATACTGACCAGATATCCAGCACTTGGCCCATATTCCCCTTAAACCCTTCCTATTCATGCACTCATCCAGATGCCTTTTAAATGTTGTTATTGTACTAGCCTCCACCACTTCCTCTGGCAGCTCATTCCATACACACACCACTTTCTGTATGAAAGAAATTGCCCCTTGGATCCCTTTTAAATCTTTCCCTTTTCACTTTAATACCCAAGCTCCTCTGGTTTTGGACTTTTCCACCCCAGGAAAAAGACTTTGGCTAATCCGCCGATCAATGCCGCTCATGATTTTGTAAACCTCCATAAGGTCACCCTTCAGCCTCTGACACTCCAGGGAAAATAACCACAGCCTATTTGACCTCTTCCTACTGCTCAAACACTCCAATCCTGGCAACATCCTTGGAAATCTTTTCTAAACCCTTTCAAGGTTCACAGCATCCTTCCTAAAGCAGGAATACCAGAACTGAATGCAGTATTCCAAAAGTGGTCTAACCGATGTCCTGTATAGCCACAACATGACCTCCCAACTCCTATCCTCAGTGCAGTGACCAATGAAGGCAAACATACCAAACACCTCCTTCGTTATCCTGTATACCAGGGTCTCCACTTTCAATGAACTATGATCCTACACTCCAAGGTCTCTCTGATCAGCAAGATTTCCCAGGACCTTAACCATTAAGGATAAGACCTGCCTTCATTTGCCTTTCCAAAATGCAGCACTTCACATTTATGTAAATTAACCTTCTTCTGCCACTCCTCGGCCCATTGGCCCATCTGATCAAAGTTCCATTGTATTGTAAGGTGACCTTTTTCCCTGTCCACTGCACCTCCAATTTTGGTGTCGTCTGCAAAATTACTAACCATACTTTTTTGTTCACATCCAAATCATTTACTTAAATGATGAAAAGCAGTGAGTACAGCACCAGTCTTTGTGGCACACCACTGGTTGCTGGCCCCCAGTCTGAAAAGCAACTCTCCACCACTACCCACGTCTTCTATCCTTGAGCCGGTCCTATATCCAAATGACTAATTCTCCCTGTATTCCATGTCATCTAACCTTGCTACACAGTCTACCATGAGGAACCTTGTCAAACACCTTACTGAAGTCCACATAGATCACGTCCACATTCTGCCTTCATCAATACTCTTCATTTCCTGTTCAAAAAACCCAATCAGGTTAGTGAGACATGATTTTCCATGCACAAAACCATGTTGAGTATCCCTAATCAGTCCCTGCCTTTCCAAATACAGGTCAATCCTGTCCCTTAGGATCCCTTCCAACAACATGCCACCACTGATGTCAGGTTCACTGGTCTATAGTTCCCTGGCTTTTCCTTACCACTTTTCTTAAATAATAGCACCACATTGGCCAACCTCCACTCTTCCAGCACCTTACCAGTGGCCTTCGATGAGGCAAATATCTTAGCAAGGGGGCCACCAATTACTTCCACAGCTTTCCACAGAGCTCTAGGGTACACTGATCCCTTTCTGGGGATTTATCCATCTTTATGCACTTTAAGAATTCCAGCACCATATCCTCAGTAATATGGACACTTTAAGACGTCGCTATTTATTTCCAAATTCTCTATCTTCAATATCCTTCTCCACAGTAAACACGGATGTGAAATATTCATTTAGTATCTCCCTCATCTCCTGCGGTTCCACACATAGGCAGCCTTGCTGACTTTTAAGGGGCCCTATTCTCTCCCTAGTTATTCTTTTGTCCTTAATGTAGTTGTGGAATTCCTTTGGATTCTGATGTCCTGACTTCTCCCTTAAGTATATTTCTACTGCCTTTATACTCTTCTAGAATTCGCTCAATCCCTGCTGTCTATACCTGCCTTACGCTTTCTTCTTTTTCTTGACCAGAACTTCAATTTCACTAATCATCTAGAATTCCTACACTGACCAGCCTTGCCCTTCACCCTAACAGGAACATACTGTCTCTGGACTCTCATTATCTCATTTTTGAAGACTTCCCATTTTCCAGCCATTCCTTTATCCATGAATATCAGCCCCCAATCAACTTTTGAACATTCTTGCCTCATACCATCAAAATTGGCTTTCCTCCATTTTAGAACTTTAACTGTTAGACCTGGTTCTATCTTTTTCTATCACTATTTTAAAACTAATACAGTTATGATCACTGGTCCCAAAGTGCTCCTCTACTGATACCTCAGTCACCTGCCTTGCCTTATGTTCCAAGAGTAAGTCAAGTTTTGCGCCTTCTACTAGAAGATGCGTCCATACATTGAATTAGAAAACCTTTTTGTACACACTTAAATTCCTCTCTGTCCAAGCCCCTAACACTGTGGCAGT
Source organism: Stegostoma tigrinum (assembly GCF_030684315.1). NCBI lineage: Eukaryota > Metazoa > Chordata > Chondrichthyes > Orectolobiformes > Stegostomatidae > Stegostoma > Stegostoma tigrinum. The sequence goes on along the minus strand of NC_081359.1, from coordinate 50,599,402 downwards.
CCCCGTCTATGTTTGGAAAGTTAAAATCTTCTATTATTCTTACAGATAGATGAGATCTCCTTACAGATTTGTTTATCAGTTTCCCACTGCCAGTTTGAGATGGGGTCATCTATAGTACAATCCTAGCTAGGTGATCATCCCTTTGTTATTTCTCAGTTCCACTCAAATAACGCCCTTGAACGTACTCCCAGGAATATCCTCCCTAAGTACAGCTGTAATGTTACAAAAAAGTCACACCTCCTCCTTTCTTGCCCCCCCCCCTTCTATCCTTCCTATATCATCTATACACTGGAACGTTAAGCTGCCAATCCTGTCCATCCCTGAGCCACATCTGTATAATCACTCTGACATCCAGTCCTGTGTTCCCCATCATTGCCCTGAGTTCATCTACCTTACTTATTAGACCTCTTGTATTGTAATAAATGCAGTTTAATTTATCAGTCCTACCTCATTCTCTGCCTTGTTTCTGCCTGCCATGACAATTTCTGTTTGACTTACTCCTTTTCCCAACTGCACCAGTCTCAGTTTGATCTCTTCTCTCACTAAGTCCCCACTTGCCATCCCCCAACCCCAACTAGTTTAAATTCCCCTAGCAAATCTCCCCACTGGTATATTAGTCCCCTTCCAATTCAGGTGCAATATCTCCTCCTTATATAGGTCACTTTGACCCCAGAAGAGATTCCAATGATCCCAAAATGTGAATCCTTGTCTAATGCACCAGTGAATCAGCCACACATTCATTTATCTTCCTAGTCCTAACCTCACTAGCTCTTGGCACTGAGAGTAATCTAGATAATACTAGCATTGAGGACCTACTTTTTAAATTCCTGCCTAACTTCCTATATACTGTCCTCAGTATCTTGTCCTTTTCTGTTCCTCTTTCGTTAGTTCAAATGTGTACAACAACCTCCTGCTGCTCTCTCTTCCCTTTGAGAATATTCTACACCCTGTCCAAGATTTCCTTGATCTTGGCACCAGGGAGGCAACACTCTATTCCAATGTCTCTCTGTCAGCTGCAGAAAGATCTGTCTGTGCCTCTGACCGGAGAGACTCTTACACAAATTTGCTGCTTAGAACTTGACATACACCTTGTTACATTAGAGCCAGTCTCAGTACCAGAAACCTGCTTGTCAGTGCTACATTCCCTGTGAGTCCCTCACCTACTGCATTTTCCAGAACAGCGTATTTGTTCAAGATGGGGATAGCCACAGGAGACTCTGCACTGTCTGCCTACCTCCCCTGCCTTTTCGAGTGGTAACCCATCTACCTGACTGTATCGATAGTTTTTCTACCTTCCTGCAACACACCCTAGCTCCTATAAATTCCTCAGTACCTCTAACTGCTGCTCCAACTGATCCACATGCTCCAATAGGATTAGCAACCAAATACACTTCCTGCAGACGTAGCCATCAGTATCATGGAAACTCTCCCTAATCTCCCACATCTGAATGGAAGAGCGCAGCACTCTACTAAAGGCCATCTCAACAATCTACAGGCCCAGAAAATAGCCCAGTCCTACTGCTGTAAAGACACTGCTCCAGGCTAACTTGGCGCCTATGTTTTATATTTTTAAAGTTTAATCGAGAGTCAGACCTCAATAAACTAGAAAGAAGTTTGAAGGACAGAATATATCTGCACTTGGAGAGATGTTGATTCATGCATTAAAGTCGGTATGAATCTGTTAAGGACTGGATGGTAGGCATTACAAAAGAGAAAGTGCTAGAAAAGCTAAAAGGTCTAAAAATTGATAAATCTCTCCCCCCCCCGATGGGCTACATCCTGGAGTTCTGAGGGAGGTAGCTGAGGAAATAGCGGAGGCTTTGGTAGTGATCTTTCAAAAGTCACTGGAGTCAGGGATAGTCCCAGATGATTGGAAAATTACTGTTGTAACCCCGTTGTTTAAGAAAGGATCAAGGCAAAAGATGGAAAATTATAGGCCAATTAGCCTAACCTCGGTAGTTGGTAAAATTCTAGAATCCATTGTCAAGGATGAGATTTCTTTCTAAATTCCTGGAAGTTCAGGGTCAGATTAAAACAAGTCAGCATGTATTTAGTAAGGGAGGTCGTGCCTGACAAACCGGTTAGAATTCTTTGAAGAGGTAACAAGTATGTTAGACCAAGGAAACCCAGTAGATGTTATCTATCTAGACTTCCAAAAGGCCTTTGATACGGTGCCTCACGGGAGGCTGCTGAGCAAGGTGAGGGCCCATGGTGTTCGAGGTGAGCTACTGGCTTGGATTGAGGATTGGCTGTCTGACAGAAGGCAGAGAGTTGGGATAAAAGGCTCTTTTTCGGAATGGCAACCGGTGACGAGTGGTGTCCCGCAGGGTTCAGTGTTGGGGCCGCAGCTGTTCATATTAATGATCTGGATGAAGGGACTGGGGGCATTCTGGCGAAGTTTGCCGATGATACAAAGGTAGGTGAACAGGCAGGTAGTACTGAGGAGGTGGGGAAGCTGCAGAAAGATTTAGACAGTTTAGGAGAGTGTTCCAGGAAATGGCTGATGAAATTCAATGTGAGTAAATGTGAGGTTTTGCACTTTGGAAAAAAGAATACAGGCATGGACTATTTTCTAAATGATGAGAAAATTCGCAAAGCAGAAGTACAAAGGGATCTGCGAGTGTTGGTACAGGATTCTGTAAAGGTTAAGTTGCAGATAGAGTCCATAATTAAGAAAGCGAATGTTGTTGTTTATCTCAAGAGGGTTGGAATATAAAAGCAGTGATGTGCTTCTGAGGCTTTATAAAGCTCTAGTTCGGCCCCATTTTGAATACTGTGCCCAATTTTGGGCCCCACACCTCAGGAAGGACATACTAGCCCTGGAGCGTGTCCAGCGGAGATTCACGTGGATGATCCCTGGAATGGTAGGTTTAACGTATGATGAATGGCTAAGGATCCTGGGACTGTACTCATTAGAGCTTAGAAGGTTGAGGGGAGATCTAGTAGAAACTTACAAGATAATGTATGGTTTAGAAGGAGTGGACGCTAGGAAGTTGTTTCCGTTAGGCAGGGAGACGAGGACCTGTGGGCACAGCCTTAAAATTAGAGGGGATAAATTTAAAACTGAAATGAGACAACATTTCTTCAGCCAGAGAGTGGTGGGCTTGTGGAATTCATTGCCACGGAGTGCAGTGGAGGCCGGGGCGTTGGATGCCTTCAAGTCAGAGATCGACAAATTCTTGATCTCAGAAGGAATCAAGGGCTACGGGGAGAGTGCAGGGAAGTGGAGTTGAAATGCCCATCAGCCAAGATTTAAATGGCGGAGTGGACTTGATGGGCCGAATGGCCTTACTCCCACTCCTATGTCTTATGGTCTTGTGGATTGTTGTTGCCAAACGTAATTAATTTTTTTGAGGAGGTAACCAAGAGTGTTTATGAGGATTCTGCATGTAATGTGGTCTGTAGGAACTTTTGCAAGGCGGTGATAAGGTCTGTCAAAGCAGACTGGTCAAGAAAGAAGCAACCCAAGGGATCCAACGTAAAGTGACATGTTGGATTCAAAATTGTCAAAAAAGCAGAAAGCAGAGGGTGATGTTAGAGACATGTTTTGTAACTGGAAGTTTGCTTCCACTGGGGTTCAGCAGAGCTCAGTGTTGAGACCCTTGCTGTTTCTAATGTTCATTAAATGATTTGGACATGAATGTGGGGGTATGATCACGAAATTTGTGGATGACAGAAAACTTGGGTGGATGATAAATAGAGAAAAGATAACTGTAAACCTCAGGACGATATCAATGAACCAGTTGGCTGGGCAGAGCAATGGCAAATGGAATTTAACCCAGAAGAGTGTGAGTTAATGCATATAGCAAGGCTAACAAGGGAAGGGATCACATTGAATGATACCATCCTCAAAAGTATTGAAGATCAGAGGGATCTTGGTGCGTATGTCCACAGATCCGTGAAGGTAGCAGGATGAGTAGATAAGATGGTTAAGAAGGCAATGGGACACTTTCCTTTATTAGCCGAGGCTTAGAATATAAGAGCAGAGAGTTTATACTGGATCTGCAAGAAAAATTTGTAGGATTACAACTGGAGCACAGCATGCAGTTCTGGTCTCCACATTATAGGAAGAACGTGTTTGCATTATTGAAGTTGCAGAAGAGATTCGCAAGGATGCTGTCTGTGCTGGTCAGGCTGGGGTTGTTTTCCTTTGAGCAATGAAGGCTGAGAGGGGACCTACAGATAAGTAGAGAATCATAGGAAATAGGAAGAGTTGGCCATTTAACCCTTCAAGCCTTCTCCATCATGCGCTATGAACATAGCTGATCATCCAACTCAGTACGCTGTTCCCACTTTTGCCCATGTGCTTTGTTCCCTTTAGCCCTAAGACCTTTATTTATACCCTTCTTGAAAGGATTCATTGTTTTGACCTCAACTGCTTTTTGTTGCACAGAATTCCACAGGCTCACCACTCTCTGGGTAAAGATGTTTCTCCTCATCTCAGACCTAAATAGCCTGTTTCCTTAAACTGTGGCCCCGGTCATCGGGAGCAACCTTCCTGCACTTACGCTCATCATGTTAGAATTTTATTGATCACCAAGAGATCTCCCCTTGTTTTTCTAAACTCCCATAAACATTCTCCTAACCAATCCACTCTCTCGTCATATGACATTTTCTCTTACATGCCAAAAGATTAGGAGGGACAAAGAATGTGTGGCTAGCAAGGTTCTTCTCCCTTGGGAGGGGGTCAATAACCAAGAGGCAAGTCAGAGGGTAACGGGAGAGTTGAGGATAATTTATTTCTCACCTAGAGGGTGGTAGAAATATTGAACTCGCTGCCTGAAAGAGAAGTTGAGTCAGAAACTCTCAAAATTTAAGCAGCATTTAGATTTCAATTGTGTTGCCATAGCATCTCGGCTGTGGGCCAAGAGCTGGACAATGGGATTAGAGTCAAGTATTTGTTGAGTGACGTGGACTCTATGGGCCAATTGGCTATCGCCCTATACTGTAAACATTGATGAATCCATGAGTTATTTTCCATACTGCTGGGCAAACAATGACATAGATCAGATTTCCTCACAGAAACTTCTTTTGACAAAACAGTTGTCAAAATTTTTTGTAGCAACATCATTGAGCAGATATCTTGACCTATTAACCCTGCATGATTCAATACAGTGAAGTGAAATAAATCTGAATGACTTGTTCCATACCAAAGATTAGTTAATTGTCTTAGACAAGCTAGAACAGAATTCAAAGAACAACATTTCTGTAAAAGAACAGAGGGTTGACATGATTCTATGATCGTATGGTTCTGTGATTCTACCGATTGGCAGAGCAGAATCAACAGCCAATAACCTCTCCTCCATCCATTCCTTACGTTCTACCAGCCCAAAGATTCTGCATTGAATATCTATGTTGAAACTTAGCCTGAAGAACATGGGCTGTGGCGAGACTTATGGCAGAATTTCATGAGAAGTCTGGTGTCTTGACATCAGGTGCAACTCACTGCATCTTGTGCATTTGCCAGTGACAAGGCACGGTTCAACTAGGCAGTAGGGAGTTACCAGTTAAGAAGAACTACAACTTGTTAAATGCCTTATAAATTAATCAGTATATGAAATTAGTCTTTATCAATCTTAATTATGGAGATCTCTTTACAGAGGTAAAGAAAGAAAAATTTGAAAAGAATATTGATCGCGATCACCAGCATTCAAATTCATGAGACTAGTTGAGCAGGCCTTCATGATGCCATTCGGCAGAAATTTATACTCTAATAATTTTCTAACTGTTTCTTTTAAAAAATGCGACTGCCGTAAAGTAACTTAAATGGTCATGTAATGATGCTAACATCTGCCATTGAAACAATTAAAATGTGAATTTTACTGAATCTGGAAAGATAACCATTCCATCAGAACAATTGTGGGTTACTATTTGTGATTTTTTGTTCATGTCCTTTTATTCGTGATCTTTCCATCTTTTACACAGGTAACTACACACTGAGAGTCGACTCCAGCCCTTTGCTGTACCAGTTGGTTTATACACTAACAAAAAAGGTAAGATGTTTCATATAATAAAATGTGAGGCTGGATGAACACAGCAGGCCAAGCAGCATCTCAGGAGCACAAAAGCTGATGTTTCGGGCCTAGACCCTTCATCAGAGAGGGGGATGGGGAGAGGGAGCTGGAATAAATAGGGAGAGAGGGGGAGGTGGACCGAAGATGGAGAGTAAAGAAGATAGGTGGAGAGAGTATAGGTGGGGAGGTAGGGAGGGGATAGGTCAGTCCAGGGAAGACGGACAGGTCAAGGAGGTGGGATGAGGTTAGTAGGTAGCTGGGGGTGCGGCTTGGTGTGGGAGGAAGGGATGGGTGAGAGGAAGAACAGGTTAGGGAGGCAGAGACAGGTTGGACTGGTTTTGGGATGCAGTGGGTGGGGGGGAAGAGCTGGGCTGGTTGTGTGGTGCAGTGGGGGGAGGGGACGAACTAGGCTGGTTTAGGGATGCAGTAGGGGAAGGGGAGATTTTGAAACTGTTGAAGTCCACATTGATACCATATGGCTGCAGGGTTCCCAGGCGGAATATGAGTTGCTGTTCCTGCAACCTTCGGGTGGCATCATTGTGGCAGTGCAGGAGGCCCATGCTGGACATGTCATCTAGAGAATGGGAGGGGGAGTGGAAATGGTTTGCGACTGGGAGGTGCAGTTGTTTGTTGCGAACTGAGCGGAGGTGTTCTGCAAAGCGGTCTCCAAGCCTCCGCTTGGTTTCCCCAATGTAGAGGAAGCCGCACCGGGTACAATGGATGCAGTATACCACATTGGCAGATGTGCAGGTGAACCTCTGCTTAATGTGGAATGTCATCTTGGGGCCTGCGATAGGGGTGAGGGAGGAGGTGTGGGGACAAGTGTAGCATTTCCTGCGGTTGCAGGGGAAGGTGCCGGGTGTGGTGGAGTTGGAGGGCAGTGTGGAGCGAACAAGGGAGTCACGGAGAGAGTGGTCTCTCCGGAAAGCAGACAGGGGAGGGGATGGAAAAATGTCTTGGGTGGTGGGGTCGGATTGTAAATGGCGGAAGTGTCGGAGGATGATGCGTTGTATCCGGAGGTTGGTGGGGTGGTGTGTGAGAACGAGGGGGATCCTCTTTGGGCGGTTGTGGCGGGGGTGGGGTGTGAGGGATGTGTTGCGGGAAATACGGGAGACGCGGTCAAGGGCGTTCTTGATCACTGTGGGGGGAAAGTTGCGGTCCTTAAAGAACTTGGACATCTGGGATGTGCGGGAGTGGAATGTCTTATCGTGGGAGCAGATGCGGCGGAGGCGGAGGAATTGGGAATAGGGGATGGAATTTTTGCAGGAGGGTGGGTGGGAGGAGGTGTATTCTAGGTAGTTGTGGGAGTCGGTGGGCTTGAAATGGACATGAGTTACAAGCTGGTTGCCTGAGATGGAGACTGAGAGGTCCAGGAAGGTGAGGGATGTGCTGGAAATGGCCCAGATGAACTGAAGGTTGGGGTGGAAGGTGTTGGTGAAGTGGATGAACTGTTCGAGCTCCTCTGGGGAGCAAGAGGCGGCGCCGAAACAGTCATCAATGTACCGGAGGAAGAGGTGGGGTTTGGGGCCTGTGTAGGTGCGGAAGAGGGACTGTTCCACGTAACCTACAAAGAGGCAGGCATAGCTGGGGCCCATGCGGGTGCCCATGGCCACCCCCTTAGTCTGTAGGAAGTGGGAGGAGTCAAAAGAGAAGTTGTTGAGTGTGAGGACGAGTTCAGCTAGGCGGATGAGAGTGTCGGTGGAGGGGGACTGGTCGGGCCTGCGGGACAGGAAGAAGCGGAGGGCCTTGAGGCCATCTCCATGCGGAATGCAGGTGTACAGGGACTGGACGTCCATGGTGAATATGAGGTGTTGGGGGCCAGGGAATTGGAAGTCCTGGAGGAGGTGGACGGCGTGGGTGGTGTCACGGATGTAGGTGTTTCATATACACTACACAAGTGGAATTTATTGAAGTGTGACAATGGATATGGAAAATAAGGTGTCAATGACTTTCCTTATCTGATAGAAGATAAATATACAGAGACATTGTAGAGGTATTTATCAGATTGGGTATAAGGAGAATTGCTGGGTCAGACGTAAGGCAGTTGCACTATCTTCACTAGATATGATGTGTCTGATTGTACCCTGACAAAAGGCCTTGGTGAAATAAAATTTTAAATGAAGTTCCACATTGTGACTGGTGGGTTGAAACATGATAGAAAACCAGTGAGCTGTTGGATGGTTTTCTAAGATATTGATAGGTTTGTGGTACCTCTTGGTTTTCTAAAATACTACATGTGGAATAGTAGTATGTGAAATTATGATTCGATTTTTGTGCACAATGAATATCTGCTCTCTAGAAAACACCAAGCTGAAATTTCTGAAGAAGGGCCTGGGCCTGAAACATCAGCCTTCCTGCTCCTCTGATGCTGCTTGACCAGCTGTGTTCATCCAGCTCTACACCTTGTTATCTCTTAAAGCAGAAATTAAGTTGTTTTTGAAAAGGGGGAAATTTCAGGTTTGTGGTTCAAGACATATGTCTAGACATTGGTTAGTAGATGGAAACCATATAGTTAGAATAAGCAGGTTTTGCTTGCTCTTGAGTAGAGTGTAAGTGCTATATCTGAGTGTCAGTGCTGATGCATATTTTGTCCTCAATACGTATTGCCAAATAGAACTGTGGCGTAAGGAAATAAATTTACAGACTTGCTGACAAAAGAGAGACAGAGGTTCAACAAATTACAACGAAAATTAGGAAAGGCAGCAACCAGGTAGTAATTTGATAAGCTTAAATACGATGTCACATTTTGAAGAAATTGAGGAATGGGATTGTGAACTCAATGGAAAGATACAAGAGAAGGTGGAAGAATGTAGATTTTGGTAATATCCTGTAAATTCCAGTGCTGACAATAAAACCTCACAGTATTAAATGCAATAAAGCATTTTTAATTACTCCAAATTGTTTTGGACAAAATGAGCATGTATCTACAAGCTGCATAAGCGCAGGTGGTTGAAGTGTTGTGGCTCAGTGATTGCATTCCTTACTCTATGCCAGTACGCCTGGCTTCAAGTTCCACCTACCCATCAGAGGTATTTCATAACATGTCCAACTAGGTTGATTAAAAATGCTTCTTTCACCCTGTTCATGTAAAAATGCATGTCACTGTCAAGTAGGCAAGTGTTTAAGTTTTCAAAATAGCATGAAAAAAGGTGGGTACTATCTTTGAAGATTGCCTTTTGTCAATTGAGGGCACATCCAAAAGATAGTATCATCATTTCGTTCTCTCAACTTATACATCAGAAATTAAGCCCCTGCCACTCTTGTCAGATGGACAAATACACCCCAAACATTACTCCTGATTCCAGGAAGTTGACTCTTCAGTACTTCAACCTGACCACATCACGTAAGTTATTTCTGGTCTCTCAGGTTTCCTTCGAGGAGCAATAAGTCTGCGCCACCCCTCTCAATTTTCACCCATGATTTCAAATCCCACAATGGCAGCTAGGGAAATACATTAAGTAGCTAAATAGTTCTGGAATTAAAAGGAGCTAGTATCAGGCAAGCATCAACAAAACTATCAGACAGTCATCATAACCCATTCAGCTCACCATTGCCCTTCAGAGAAGGACATCTACCATTCTCACCTGATCTAGTCTACTTGACTATTATGGCATCAAGGGAACATGGTGAGAAAATCTCCTGCTGATTAACACCTAGCTTCTGTCTCAGCTTATTTACCTGTTGCAGATGTATGGAGCTAAATTTCATCATAAAGAGACAGTAAATCTATGGACATCAATGGTTAGATTCACCGAGTGTTGCATTCAGGAGCTTGAATAAAATTGAAGTAATTAGGAATATCTGGGAAAATATCTGGTACCCTCTAATTAGGCCAAACACAAAGCAAGATTGGATTGTTTGAGGCTAATTGTCTTAGTCTGAGGTCTGTTTTAATAGGCTGTGGGAATTCATCAGGTGGTGTCTAGTTTCAAATATTTCAATTGCTTTATCGTTAATTTTAAGCACATCATTAATGTCAGAGTGGTGATTTCAGGATGTTCTGTACAATTTGTAGTTTTTTAGATAATGAAACACAACTTGCCACATGCAGTTAGAAGTGGATAACATCCAATTTTCCTAAAGCATAAGTCAGAGTTGTGCAGAAATAATATCCACTTGCCTGGATGAGCTCAGTTCCAACAACTGCCAAGAAGCTAGACATCATCCACGTCAAAGGAGCGTTCATGATCAGCAACCCATCCACCACCTTAAATATTCACCACTTCACGACTAGCAGTGGCTACAACGTCCACTACCTACAAACTGAACTGCAGTAACTCACTCAGGTTTCTGTGATTGTAGATTCTGAAATCTTAACTTTTATCACCTGGACGTAGAACATAGAACACTACAGCGCAGTACAGGCCCTTCAGCTCTCGATGTTGCGCCAACCTGTGAAACCAAACTGAAGCCTATCTAACCTACACTATCCTATTTTTATCCATATGGTTATCCAATGACTATTTAAATGCACTTAACCTTGGCGAGTCTACTACTGTATTCTGGTGGACAAACAGGTGAATGGGAGCACTGACATCTGCCTCACATATCACCTTAATTAGAAATATGATTAAGTGTAAGTCATGGGACGCCACCTTTATTCACATTGTGGACATGCAAACACCACACATTTCATCATTAAGGTCATGGCTCACCACATCTACCTTCAGTATAATTTGCGATGAGCAATAAATGTTAGCCTTGGCACAAGTGTCCACATTGCTACTTTTTTAAAAACTAACAACCACCACCAGTAAAAAGACCAGTCTATCCTGAAATAGCTCCGTGAAGGCTGGTATCCCGTTACCACGTCACCCCTAATTTATAACAAAAACAGAAGTTGCTGGAAAAGCTCAGCAGGTCTGGCAGCATCTGTGAAGAAGAAATCAGAGTGACCCTTCCTCAGAACGGACCCCAAACACTAACGATTTCTTTTTCACAGATGCTGTCGGACCTGTTGAGCTTTTCCATCAGCTTCTGTTTTTGTTACTGATTTACAGCATCCGTAGTCCGATAAGTTTTTACCCTTTATTTATATGTGCACAGTAAGTGATACTGACCCAGCTAGCTCACTACTGACCCCTAGACCTAACAGAGTCATGTTTACGTCTGTCAGGCAGGACTCCCTGTTTGGGACTGGTTCAGTCAGAGAACTTGTATTCCATGATGTTTACTTGACTGACCTCATTCCAATCACTACATCCCTACGCCTCTAAGACCCAGGGTGTGGCCCATTCTGTTTCCTGTAGCTTCATTTTTGCACCAGGCCCAGTTCCTCCAACTCTGCATCGGTGTACAGGACTGTACCCCATCTCTTGTGCCTGGAGCAACTCAGCTGAAATGCACATTCAGGTGGTAACAGCATTGAGACTGCAACACCTGCCATGTCCATCTTGTCCTCTGGTTTCTTCAATGCTAGCTGGACTGGGAGAATCCACAAGCTCTGACGGCCTTGTCAAATGTTCTGAGGGGTTGGGTATATTTTGTTTCTCTCCGTTTGAGAAGTTGCAGCTTTCATGAGGTCCATATGCTTGTTCAGGACTGCATCTCCTGCTGAAGAGTATACATCACAGAACCTGATATCGCAGGGCCATGCCAGTGGTTTTAACACCAAACTTCGTCCCCTGCAGTGAACTGCCTTTCTCACTCAGAGGAGCTTTGTGACTGGCATTAGTGTTGCTGATGCCATTTCACCCTCCCTCCCAGTTCTGGGAAGATCAGATTTAATCTGGTATGGAGCCTTCTGTCAAAGTTTGCAACTCTGCTGGAGCTATCCCTGTAATTGCATGAGGGTGGCCCTGTAATCAAGAGCTGGGATAGTTTGGTATCGAGTGAAGTTTAGGCTGTTTCTGCAACGTTTGGACTGCTCTTTCTGCCAGACCCTTGGATGATGGATGGTATGGGGCTGCCCTTGCATGCCGAATGTCATTTGACTTTAGGAAATACTCATTCCCTGTTGGTAAACCATGGCTGCACTTCCAGCTGTATTGCAAAAGATGCTTGCAACTTTTCAGTTGTCCTTTTCGTGCCTGGCGAATGCAGGTCCAACCATTTTGAATTGACATCCACAATGATTAAAACATATACCCCATGAAAGGACTGACATAGTCAATGTGTAACCAAGTCCAGGGTTTGCCCGGCCATTCCCATGAATCAGGGGAGCTGCTAGTGATCATTTTTGTCCTTGTTGGCACTCTGGGCACTGCTCCACCAACACAGCTATGTCAGCATCTATTACTAGCCACCAAACATAACATCTTGTCAACATCTTCATTTTGGAAACTTCTGGATGACCCTGGTGGAATTCAGCCAGCATCCGGCAGCTACCTTTGCTTGAGGCATTCATTTTTGCTCTCCATAATAATGTGCTGTCCTCTATGGTGATCTAATCTCACCAGGTCCAAGAAGGTTTTGGTTCTGATTGTGATGCCCCTTTTGTCTCCACCATCACTGCCAACTATTTTAGTTTTGGATGGAATCTTGTGTCCGCAGTCTGGCACCCAAAGGATGTCCAAAACGTTTAAAACCAGAACAGATTCTTCTAGTGGCACCGGTGGTGTATCTGCCAGTGGGAGCCATTTGCCACTTGGCCTCCTGGATGTGTTCCAAATTGTAATTGTTTGCACTCAGAACGAGGGCCCACTGCTGAATTCGACATGAAGCTATGGGTGGCATGGGTTGGTGGTCTATTACTGTTATAAATTTACATCCTTAAAGGAATTGATAGTTTCCTCACACCAGAGATAACCACCAATCCTTCCTTCTGTATCTGCATAGATCTTTGTTTGGCATCAGCTAAAGTCTGGGAAGTATACACTATTGGCCTTTCTCTCTGCTGGGTCAATGCTACCCTGATACTGTATGGGGAGGCATTGCATGTGAGCTTCACTTTTCACTTGGGATGGGAGTGTGTAAACACCTTAGATGACAATAACCGATTTTTTTTTTACTTCCCTAAAGACTATGTCTTGGCTACAAGACCATTTCAAGAGTTTTTTTTCAAACAGCAATGTAACAGTGCCATGATGGAGGCCAGGTTATGTGAATTTTTACACAAAATTCATACTAACCCAAGAGAAAAAATACTAAACTCCAGTACAGATGTGGGAGCCAGGGCACCTTTGATTGCCCTCACTTTATTTTCCCACAGGTGTAACCCAGTTTTGTTGACTCTGTAGCCCACGTAGGCCACTTGGGATGCCTGGAATACAATTTTTTCCCTCCTATGGCTTACTTTACTTGCCCACTTTGGAGAAATGTTTAAGCTCTATGTCCGAGTTCTCTAAGGGCTCTTTATTGGTCTTCCAGTAGTTATTTGCAATTTATTAGAATATCATCCAGATAATTCACGATCTGGGGTAGACATTTTAAAATGTTTTCCATCGTCTGCTGGAAAATGGCAAAAAGGCATTCTCATATATTGATACAAATACATATAATTAATTGCAGCAAACTTCGGGGAATCTTTATCTAATCGTAATTGCAGGCACGCATAGCTGATGTCCAGCTTCATGAAGGAAAACCTTCCCTGCCAGTTTGCGTCTATATCCTCTATGCAAGGGATTGGGTATTTATCTAGCCAAGAAAAGCAGTTTACCATTTATTTGGTAATAAATTGTGAAACTGGATGAACACAGCAGGCCAAGCAGCATCTCAGGAGCACAAAAGCTGACGTTACGGGCCTAGATCCTTCATCAGAGGCCCGAAACGTCAGCTTTTGTGCTCCTGAAATGCTGCTTGGCCTGCTGTGTTCATCCAGCTTCACACTTTATTATCTTGGATTCTCCAGCATCTGCAGTTCCCATTATCTCTGATACCGTTTATTTGGAATCCCCACAAAGGTGAACCGACCCATCGGGCTTCACAATCATTATGACCAGTGCTGCCCATTCCACAAGCTGTACTGGTTTGATGATTCCTTTGCTTTTCAGCCTCCTGAGTTCTGCCTCTGCTTTTGCATAAGAGGCAAGTACTTGACAGGCCTTGCAGAACCATGGAATTGCTTCATGGTAGACATGGAAGTTGGCCTTGGCCCCTTTGATAGTCCCTAGACCTTACTGATAATCCTCCGAGTAATTAGAACAACAAAAAATAATGAAAATTGCAGCACAGGATTAGGTCCTTTGGCCCCCAAGCCTGCAACAACATGCTGTCTGTCACAACTAAAACCCCTTACACTTCTGGGAACCATATCCTCTACTCTACCCCTCCTATTCATATATTTGTCAAGACACCCTTTTAAAAGTCATTATCGTATCTGCTTTCACCACCTCCCCCGACAGCGAGTTCCAGGCACCCACGACCCTCTGTGCAAAATACGTGCCTCGTGCATCACCTTTAAACCTTGCCCCTCACACCTTAAACCTACTGCTCCTAGTAACTGACTCCTCCACCCTGGGAAAAAGCTTCTGACTGTCTATTTTGTCCATGCCCTTTATTATCTTGCAGGCCTGTATCAGGATGCCCCTCAACCTCTGCTATTCCAGTGAGAAAAACCCAGATTTCTCCAACCTCTCCTCGTAGCTAATGCCCTCCATACCAGGCAACATCCTGGTAAATCTTTTCTGTACCCTGTCCAAAGCTACCACATCCTTCTTGTAGTGTGGTGACTAAAATTGAACACAATATTCCAAATGCGGCCTAACTAAGGTTCTACAAAGCTGCAGCCTTACTTGCCAATTTTTAAACTCAGTGCCCCGGCTGATGAAGGCAAGCATGCCGTATGCCTTCAGAGATAATGGGAACTGCAGATGCTGGAGAGTCCGAGATAACATAGTGTGAAGCTGGATGAGCACAGCCGGCCAAGCAGCATCTTAGGAGCATAAAAGCTGATGTTTCCGGCCTAGACCCTTCATCAGAGAGCTCTCTGATGAAGGGTCTAGGCCCGACACGTCAGCTTTTGTGCTCCTAAGATGCTGCTTGGCCTGTTGTGTTCATCCAGCTTCACACTTTGTTGTGCCGTATGCCTTGTTGACTTTCAGTGACCTGTGTGCCTGTACACCCAGATCACTCTGCCTATCAATACCCTTAAGGGTTCTGCCATTTACTGTATATTTTTCTTCTGGATTAGACCTTCCAAAATGCATTACCTTACATCTTTCTGGATTAAACTCCATCTGCCATCTCTCTGACAAGGTAACCAATCAAGCTATATCCTACAGTATCCTCTGATGGCCCTCACTACTATCCACAAGTCCACCAACCTTTGCGTCATCCACAAATTTACTAATTTAGGTCTTAATTAGGACTTCACACAGGCAGCTGTTTTTTAAGCAAAAAAAATGTTGAGCCAGTCAAGTTAAATCTTTCTCAACCAATTTTGTCCCATCAAGCTTGAGACCAAGTCTTTTACTGCAATCAGTTAATACTGGACCATCTGCTTCTCATAAGAGACGAGAACTGAAATTATACCCTTAATCTGCAGAGATTCCCCTGTATAGGTTCTCAGCTGGACTGAGGCCTTGCACAATCTTAAGGGTCAGAATCCCAAGCAAAGCTTGGCTAAGACTGGTTCTGCAATTGCTGACACAACCTCATCGGTATTGACCGGTATTAGAACTGGGAGACTATTTAACCAGATGCTTACATTGATTGGTTCTGATTTGCTGAGCAATTTAATTGTTCTAAACCAGCTGTAGGTGAAATTTCCAGGGTGCACAGTCTCCTGGATACCACTCTGAGTTCTCTTACTTGATTCAGGCCGAGTGGGACTCAAGTCTACATACTGGTAGTAACTAAAATGGCTTGCTGGCCTGGATCTGAAAAGACAGGGAGGTGGGCAGAGGTGGTGGGGTTGCCTTGTTAGTTAAGAATGAAATTAAATCTCTGACACTGAATGACGTAGGGTCAGAGGATGTGGAGTCTGTGTGGGTGGAGTTGAGGAACCGCAAAGGCAAAAAAACCATAATGGGAGTTATGTACAGACCTCCTAACAGTGATCAGGACCAGGAGCGCAAGATGCACCGGGAAATAGATAGGGCATGTCAGAAAGGCAAGGCCATGGTGATCATGGGGGTCTTCAATATGCAGGTGGACTGGATGAATAATGTTGCCGGTGGATCCAAAGAAAGGGAAGTCATGGAATGTTTACAGGATGGCCTTTTGGAACAGCTTGTGATGGAGCCCACAAGGGAGCGGGCTATTCTGGACCTAGTGCTATGTAATGAGCCTGACTTTATAAAAAATCTTAAAGTAAGGGAATACTTAGGAGGCAGCGACCATAATATGGTAGAGTTCAGTCTGCAGTGTGAAAGAGAGAGGCAAAATCAGATGTAATGGTGTTACAGTTAAATAAAGGTAATTACAGGGGCATGAGAGAGGAACTGACGAAAATTGACTGGAAGCAGAGCCTAGCGGGGAAGACAGTAGACCATCAATGGCAGGAGTTTCTGGGTGTAATTGAAGACACAGTACAGAGGTTCATCCCAAAGAAAAGAAAGATTATCCGGGGTGGGATTAGACAGCCATAGCTGACAAAGGAAGTCAGGGAATGTATTAAAGAGAAAGAGACAGCCTATAAAGTAGCCAAGAGCACTGGGAAATCAGAAGATTGGGAAGGCTACAAAAACAAACAGAGGATAACAAAGAGAGAAATAAGGAAGGAGAGGATCAAATATGAAGGCAGGCTAGCCAGTAATATTAGAAATGATAGTAAAAGTTTCTTTCAATACATAAGAAACAAACGAGAGGCAAAAGTAGATATTGGGCTGCTCCAAATTGATGCTGGAAGGCTCGTGATGGGAGATAAGGAAATAGCTGAAGAACTTAATAAGTACTTTGCGTCATCCTTCACAGTGGAAGACATGAGTAGCATCCCAACAAGGAGAGTCAGTGGCAGAGTTGAGTATGGTAGGCATTACAAAAGAGGAAGTGCTAGAAAAGCTAAAAGGTCTAAAAATTGATAAATCTCCTGGCCCCGATGGGCTACATCCTAGAGTTCTGAGGGATGTGGCTGAGGAAATAGCAGAGGTTTTGGGTGTGATCTTTCAAATGTCACTGGGGTCAGGGATAATCCCAGATGATTAGAAAATTGTTGTTGTAACCCCCTTGTTTAAGAAAGGATCAAGACAAAAGATAGAAAATTATGGGCCGATTAGCCTAACCTCGGTTGTTGGTAAAATTCTAGAACCCATCATGAAGGATGAGATTTCTAAATTCCTGGAAGTGCGGGGTTGGATTAGAACAAATCAGCATGGATTTAGTAAGGGGAGGTCGTGTCTGACAAACCGGTTAGAATTCTTTGAAGAGGTATCAAGTAGGTTAGACCAGGGAACCCAGTGGATGTTATCTATCTAGACTTCCAAAAGGCCTTTGATAACGTGCCTCAAGGGAGGTTGCTGAGTAAGGTGAGGGTCCATGGCATTCGAGGTGAGCTACTGGCTTGGATTGAGGATTGGCTGTCTGACAGAAGGCAGAGAGTTGGGATAAAAGGCTCTTTACCAGACTGGCAACCGGTGACAGGTGATGTCCCACAGGATTCAGTGTTGGGGCCACAGCTGTTCACTTCATATATTAATGATCTGGATGTAGGGACTGGGGGCGTTCTGGATGAAGGGACTGGGGGCATTCTGGCGAAGTTTGCCAATGATACGAAGATAGGTGGACAGGCAGGTAGTACTGAGGAGGTGGGGAGGCTGCAGAAAGATTTAGACAGTTTAGGAGAGTGGTCCAGGAAATGGCTGATGAAATTCAATGTGAGTAAATGTGAGGTTTTGCACTTTGGAAAAAAGAATACAGGCATGGACTATTTTCTAAACGGTGAGAAAATTCATAAAGCTGAAGTACAAAGGGAGCTGGGAGTGTTGGTCCAGGATTCTCTAAAGGTTAACTTGCAGGTAGAGTTGGTGATTAAGAAGGCAAATGTAATGTTGTCATTTATCTCAAGAGGGTTGGAATATAAAAGCAGTGATGTGTTTCTGAGACTTTTATAAAGCTCTAGTTAGGCTCCACTTAGAATAGAATAGGTCCAATTTTGGGCCCCACACCTCAGGAAGGACATACTGGCACTGGAGCGTGTCCAGCGGAGATTCACATGGATGATCCCTGGAATGCTAGGTTTAATGTACGATGAATGGCTGAGGATCCTGGGATTGTATTCATTAGTGTTTAGAAGGTTGAGGGGAAATCTAATAGAAACTTACAAGATAATGTATGGCTTAGAAATGGTGGACGCTGGGAAGTTGTTTCCATTCGGCAGGGAGACTAGGACCCGTGGGCACAGCCTTAGAATTAGAGGGGGTAAATTTAAAATGGAAATAAGGAGACATTTCTTCAGTCAGTGAGTGGTGGGCCTGTGGAATTCATTGCTACATTGCACAGTGGAGGACAGGATTTTAAATGTCTTCAAGCTGGAGATTGATAAATTCTTGATCTGACAAGGAATTAAGGGCTACGGGGAGAGTGCGGGTAAGTGGAGTTGAAATGCCCATCAGCCATGATTAAATGGCGCAGTGGACTCGATGGGTCAAATAGCCTTGCTTCCACTCCTATGTCTTATGGTCTTATCCTCAATAAAATGTTAACCGTTTGGCTGAGGCTTAGCTTTGTTTTGAGTTTTGCTGTGGACTGACTTAGACCCCCTCAGTTCAGGGTATGTCCTGAGTGAGGCTATGCAATTACAGTCAGTCAATTAAGACCCATAACATAAATCAGCCTGGCAAGGATGCCCACTTCCATCAGCATTCTCTGTAACTCATATGCTCCCCTTGCTGCATTTTCTAATGACAAAGCCAGTTATGGTGCCTGTATAACATCCAGTTGGGCTTCAGCTATTTATTTCAAAACCCTCTGCCCCTCCCCCATTTCTGATGAAGGGTCTAGGCCCGAAACGTCAGCTTTTGTGCTCCTAAGATGCTGGTGGGCCTGCTGTATTCATCCAGCTCCACGCTTTGTTATCTGGGCTTCAGCCAGTAGGCAGTTTTGCATGATCACATCATTCATCCCACAAAATTGTCTCTCAGCATCTTATTAGGGATTAAACCAAAATCACATGCCTCGGCCAACTCTCTTAGTCTCACCAAAACTACAAGTACAGATTCCCTGATGCTTGAACTGCTGAGTAAAACCACTAGCACCTCAAAATTAGTGGAGACTTGGGGGTCATAATATTCCTTAGCTAAATCCATCAACTGTTGAAAGGTTTTGCTATCTGGCACCTCAGGGAAAATTAAGCTGCTAATAATCGAAAAAGCTGAGTCCAAAAGTTGTCAGAAGAGTTACTCCGCCACAGCAAGGAAAAGGCCTTGCTTAGTTACCTAATGCTTGCCCCTCATGATTTCATAAACCTTTCATAAGGCTCCAGGGAAAATAACCCCAGCCTATTCAGCATCTCCCTATAGCTCACACCTTCCAACCCTGGTACCATCCTTGAAATCTTTTCTGAACCCTTATAAGTTTCACAACATCCTTCCTGTGGGAGGGAGACCAGAATTGCACGCAATACTCAAAAAACATGGCTGAACCAATGTCTCGTACATCCAGAACATGACCTCCTAATTCCTATACTCAGTGCACTGACCAAGAAAGGTAAGCATATGAAATGCTTTCTTCACTGTCTCATCTACCTGTGACTCCACTTCCAAGGAACTACAAACCTGCACTTCAAGACGTCTTTGTTCAACAACACTCCCCAGGACTTTACCATTAAGTGTATAAGCCCTGCCCTGATTTGCCTTTCTAAAGTGCAGCATCTCACATTCATCTAAATTAATCTCTATCTGCCACTCCTTGGCCCATTGGCCTATCTGCTCAAGATCCTGTTGTACTGTGAGGTAACCTTCTTCACTGTCCACTATACCTCCAATTGTGATGTCATCTGCAAATTTACTAATCATACCTCCTATGTTATCATCCAAATCCTTTGTATAAATGACGAAAAGTAGTGGACCCAGCACCAATCCATGTGGCACACCACTGGTCACAGGTCTCCAGTTTGTAAAGCAACCCTCCACCACTATTCTCTGCTTTCTACCTATGAGCCAGTTCTGTATCCAAATAGCAAGTTCTCCCTGTATTCCATGTGATCTAACCTTGCTAAGCAGTCTGTCACAAGGAACCTTGTCAAACACCTTACTGAAATCCATATTGATCATGTCCATCACTCTGCCCTTACCAATCCTCTTTGTTACCTCTTCAAAAAACTCAGTCAGGTTAGTGAGACACAATTTCCCATATACAAAGCGATGTTAACTGTCCCTAATCCGTTCTTGCCTTTCTAAAACATGTAAACCCTGTCCGTCAGGATTCTCTCCAACAATGTGCCCACCACTGATGCCAGGCTCACTGGTCTATAGTTCCCTAGCTTCTCCTTACCACGTTTCTTAAATAGTGGCACCACGTTAGCCAACCTTCCGGCACCTCACCTTAGAACATAAGAACTAGGAGCAGGAGTAGGCCGTCTGGCCCTTCGAGTCCGCTTCGCCATTCATTAAGATCACGGCTGATCTTTTCGTGGACTCAGATCCACTTACCTGCGCTCTCACCGAATCCCTTAATTCCTTTATTGTTCAAAAAAAAATCTGCCTTAGCTTTAAAAACGTTTACTGAAGTAACGTCAAATACTTCACTGGGCAAGGATTTCCATAGATTAACAACTCTCTGGGTGAAGAAGTTCCTTCTCAATTCCATCCTAAATCTGCTCCCTGTAATCTTGAGGCTATGCCCTCTTGTCCTAGCTTCACCTGCCAGTGGAAATATCCTCTCTACTTCTGTCTTACCTATTCCCTTCATAATTTTATATGTTTCTATAAGATTCCCCCTCAATCTTCTGAATTCCAATGAATATAATCCCAATCTACTCAATCTCTCCTCATACGCCAACCCCCTCAACTCCGGAATCAACCTAGTGAACCTCCTCTTCACCCCCTCCAGTGCCAGTACATCCTTTTTCAAGTAAGGGGACCAAAACTGCACACAGTACTCCAGGTGTGGCCTCACCAGCACCTTGTACAGCTGCAACATAATCCTCTATCCATGCTAATACTTTACCCCTAACGCCATTCATCCTTATTCTGTGCTGCAGCCTCCTGTGCGGCACCTTGTTGAAGGCCTTTTGGAAATGTAGGTACACCACATCCACTGGATCCCCATTGTCCACCTTGCTCGTAATGTCTTCATAGAACTCCAAAAGATTTGTCAAGCATGACCTGCCCTTCATGAACCCATGTTGCATCTGCCCAACAATTTCTATCGAGATGTCTTGCTATTTCTTCCTTGATAGTGGACTCAAGCATCTTCCCCACTACAGAGGTTAAGCTAACTGGTCTATAATTTCCCATTTTTTGTCGACCTCCCTTTTTAAACAGTGGCATCATATTTACTGTTTTCCAATCTGCTGGGACTGCACCAGAGTCCAGCAAATTTTGGAAAATTATTACATGCTGTTTCTTCTGCCATCTGTTTTAGTACCCTGGGATGCATTCCATCAGGGTCAGGAGACTTATCAATCCTTAGCTCCATTAGCTTGCCCGACGTTACCTCTTCAGTAATAATGATTGTTTCTAGCTCCTCACCTACTTTTATCTCTTTGTCACTTACTGGCATGTTATTAGTGTCCTCCACTGTGAATACCGATACAAAATACCTGTTCAATGCCTCGGCCATTTCATCATATCCTGTAACTAAATTCCCCTTTTCATTCTCTAAAGGGCCGACATTGAATTTAGCCTTTTTCGTTTTACATATTTATAGAAAATTTTGCTATCTGTCTTGATATTCTGTGCTAGTTTTTTCTCATGTTCTATCTCACTTTTCTTTATAACTGTGTTTTGTGGCTTTCAGTTGACCTTCAAAGTTTTCCCAATCTTCCAGTTTCATGTTGTTTTTGGCCACTTTGTATGCCTTCTCTTTCAATTTGATAGCCTCCCTTATTTCCTTAGACACCCATGGCAGAGTACCCCTTTTCTCACAGTCCTTCCTATTCATTGGAATATTGGAATTTTGCTGAGCACTTTGAAGAATTGCTTTGAAAGTCCTCCACTGCTCATCAGTAGTCCCACCATAAAATCTTTGTTTCCAATCTACTTTAGCCAAGTCCTCCCTCCTTCTATTGTAGTCCCCCTTGTTCAAGCACAGGACCCTGGTATTGGATTTTATCTTCACACTCTCCATCTGTATTCTAAATTCAAACATACTGTGATGGCTCCTTCCAAGAGGATCCCTAACTATGAGGTCATTAATTATTCCTGTCTCATTACACATAACCAGATCTAGGATAGCTTCCTCCCTCATCGGTTCCATTACACACTGTTCAAGAAAACTATCACAGATACGCTCAACGAACTCCTCCTCAAGGCAACCCTGACTGAGCTGGTTCGACCAATCTACGTGTAGATTAAAATCCCCCGTGATAATTGCCATACCATTTTTACAGGCATTAGTTATTTCTTTGTTTATTGCCCACCCCAATGTGATGTTATTATTTGGTGGCCTATGGACTATGCCTATCAGTGACTTTTTCCTCTTAGAATTTCTAGTTTCCACCCAAATGGATTCAACCTCATTCTCCATAGAACCTATATCATCTCTCAGCACCGCCCTGATGTCGTCCTTGAATATCAGAGCTACACCACTTCCCTTAACTTTCTGTCTGTCCTTCCAAATAGTCTGGTACCCTTGGATATTTAACTCGCAGTCGTGTCCGTCCTGTAACCATGTCTCCGTAATGGCTACCAAATCATATTCATTCACGATGATTTGTGCCATTAACTCATCAACCTCATTACGAATGCTACGAGCATTCAGGTAAAGTGTCTTTATGCTAGCTGTCTTACCCTCATGATTTCCAACATCTCTAATAATACCTCCTGAGTTATCCTTCCATTTTGCTTCTTTCATAGTCTGCCTTGAACTTAAACCCTCCTGTACACATGCTAACCTGCTGTTTACCTTTTTATTTACCATCATACTCCCTGTCATTTTCCCTTTCCGTTCCCCCGACTCACTAGTTTAAAGTCCCAGCAACCACTCTATTTATCCTTTTCGCTAGAACACTGGTTCCCGATTGGTTCAGGTGGAGACCGTCCCATCAGTACAGATCCCCCCAGTTCCAAAACTGATGCCAATGCCCCATGAAATGGAACCTCTCTTTCCCATACCACTCCCTTAGCTATCTGTGGCTATCAGTGAGACAAATTATTCCAATTACTAGATATCCAATTGAGTATTTACAAGCAAAGTCCATTATGGGCAAAGCAAACTATCAAAGGTGAAGGGGAGTGTGGGGAGATGAGGGTGGGATAGTGAGACCAGGAAAGAACTAATCCAAATGGAGTTGGGGGGAAATAAAGCACTGTATCCTCCACAGCGCCTATCTCTCTCTAAAGGCATTGAGAGTACTAATGTTCACATTCCATGAAGCATTTGGGACTTGAACCTGATTCTCCTGGCTCAGAGGTATGAACGCTACTAACTGTGCCTCAAGAGCCCACGTTGAAGTAAAACCCATAGCACATGTTGTATCAGTGGTTCCCTTTATTTCACATTGGCTAGTAAAAAAAAAGACTGCCGTGACAGATAATGATCATGTTCTTGAAATGCACTCTCTTGATTAATTTTACGTGCACAATGACTTATTTGTGTCCAGGATCCAGCAACATGCACGTTAATGCTTAAATTTGGCCACAACTTTATTGTCAACTAACGTTGATTGAAACTGTGAGTTTTAAGATGCCTGCTTATCCCATTCATCTGTGCACTCCTAAATGAAATCCATATCCTTTAAATATCAGTATTGATGCCAAGTTTTAGATAATGTAAAACTTTATTTTTGTGTGCTTAAAGTGTTTCTTTTGGTGAGGCATAATACCTTTCATCAAATAAGCTGTTTTGTACAGATAATCTGCAATAAAATTATTGTATTTATGTGATTATCCTAGGTAGTACAGTTCATAAATGTGGAAAATTTGCCAACTATTTGAATTTAAAATAGATAATCCAGATTGAAAGACCTTTATTTAAATTATAGCAACTGTTTAATCGAAGCACCAGGAATGTGTTTTCATTCTTGTTTGAAATAACACTATTATGAAAACATTTTACAATTATGCAGTCTGTTGTACTTAATTCATCATTTAACCTTGTTACATATTATAGCCAATTCATTGTTTATAGCTGAGGAAGTGCAGTATAGAATGTATTTTTCCTTTCATTATGTGAGGACCAAAAAATCTTACGTTAATTCAGTAAGCTGTTGTAACATGAATTTCTTTTTGACCTTGAGGCAATCCACACTGCTGGTTACTGCACATGTAAACTTCAGCTGCTCAACTGAGCTGCCATTCAATATGATCGTGACACAAATTACTGTACCTCCAAATCTGCATTCATACCTATCCCTCTTTTGATTTAAAATATTCAAGGACTTGCTTCCGACTCCTTTTCAAAAAAAAAGTTACGAAGACTCATGATGTTCTAAGAGAAAAATATTTGCTTAAATCTCTGTTTTAAATAGACCCTAAAGCTGCATGCCAATGCATGGGGAGTCGGTTTTTAAAAGATGTGTCACTTACAAAGAGGCATGTTTTGTTAAAACCTAAGAATTAACCAAAATCTATCCCTTTTTTTCCCTTTTTTCCATGAGTGCTCTTATGCACATCTATTCACCACCACCAGTAAATCATGTTTTTCAAATGATTAGTTTTCCAAGCCCGTTAAGGTTACCAAAATCTTCCCACTTAAGTTGTCTCCCCTCACCACGAATTCAACAAAGTACGTTGCTGATCTCCAATGCCAGTGATAATACACTTTATCATTCTTTCACAGAATGTGGGTGTCACTGGCTGGGCCAGCATTTATTTCACAACTCTAATTGCCCTTGGGAAGGTGGTTGTGAGCTGCTGCCAGTTTATTTGGTGTAGGTTCACTCAAAGTGTTACTACAGAGGGTGCTGCAGAATTTTCAGCCAGTGACAGTGAGGGACCAATGATATAGTTCCAGGTCAGAATGATGTGTGGCTTGGAAAATAAATTATCATTTATTTTAGCAAGGGTGTTACTGGAGCTACCATTTATTGACAGGCATATTATAGCTAAGATAGATTCACAGTAAACTGCAAAAAATGTAATTTTTTTTTAAACTTCCTTTCAGATCCCCAGTCCTGATGATGGTTATGAGGGAAAGTCTCTTTATCAGAGTTGGTATGAGAAAGATCCTTGGACAGAGTACAAGGAAGCTCCGAGGTCAGCCAAAACTAAATGGTTGTTCTCATTTACCCACCACTTCAGCCCCTATTAAGATTGTAAAGGCAAAATTATGAATGCTGGGAATATGGTTCATGCAAATTCAGTCAGATGAGTGTTGTGCTAACAGTACACAATTTTCCCAGTTCCATCCTTTTCTTATAACTATTCACAGTTTGGTACAACTTTTGCCAATTTCAAGGAAGCTCACTTGCTGCGGGAACTAGAAAGCCAAGATGTCAGTGAAATTTAAATCATACGTGTAGCATCATACAGCACCGACCGCCATTGTGTAGTGTAGCTGGAGTAATTCTTGTACATGTAGAAACCTACCTGAAGCATCGCATGTGCACAAGAATGGGAGCCATATCAGGAGTAAATTTTGTCAACCCTTAGTATCGAGCACATCTAAATACGTTTGCAAAGACCTTGAGTGGAAAGCTAGGGGAGAGAGATCGAGTAAGAGAATGAGTCAATTTCATGGCAACATGAACATTATTCACCAGCTTCAAAATCTCCCCTTACCCCACTGCATCCCAAAACCAGCCCAGTTCGTCCCCTCCCCCCATTGCACCACACAACCAGCCCAGCTCTTCCCCTCCCCCCACTGCATCCCAAAACCAGTCCAACCTGTCTCTGCCTCCCTAACCTGTTCTTCCTCTCACCCATCCCTTCCTCCCACCCCAAGCCGCACCTCCATCTCCTACCTACTAACCTCATCCCACCTCCTTGACCTGTCTGTCGTCTCTGGACTGACCTATCCCCTCCCTACCTCCCCACCTACACTCTTCTCTCCACCTATCTTCTTTTCTCTCCATCTTCGGTCCGCCTCCCCCTCTCTCCCTATTTATTCCAGAACCCTCACCCCATTCCCCTCTCTGATGAAGGGTCTAGGCCCAAAATGTCAGCTTTTGTGCTCCTGAGATGCTGCTTGGCCTGCTGTGTTCATCCAGCCTCACATTTTATTATCTATTATTCTGTGTACAATTGGTATGTGGCTTCTTTGCTTCATTCAATCCAAAGTTATCCACCATGGATCAAAAATTCATCATGCTGACAATACTCCCATGATAAAGTCAGGGTTTAAGCGATGTTAACAGTCACTGTCAATGCCATTTCTATGCTATTGTGTACAGGCACCCAAGCAACAGACAGAAAGGTTCTATAGATGACTCCCTGCTGCCATGATGGTTGCAGAGGAGGTTGCGTTAACAGAGTTCTATAAGTATGCCTTGAACTGCTGCAGTTAAATCTATGGGTTGTATGCCACCCACAGATACTTGCCTGCTAGTTGATCCTTTATAGATTCTATACTGTCTTGGTTTTCCAGGGTATTGGGTGTCTACATTTGCACTCTTGAATACTGTGCATTTTTATTAGGCTGTTGCTGCTGTGACTCCTTGGCATCCCTTGTTTGAACTCTTTAACACAGTAAACACTCTATTTACATTAGGATATACAACATATTGAATATAGCCTTTTCTTCATGTTTCTCTTGTCAAGGGTCCATTACAAATTTCTGTCTCTGCTCTTCTGTGCTCAGGTGATGTTAGAATTGCATCATCATCATTAATATTACATCTCATGTTATACTACAGAAAATGGCTTGACAGGTGGATCTGCAAGGATCATAGAATGAGAAAGTATAGAAGAGGCCCTTTGGCCTATCAAATCTGCACCAACAATAACACATCTATCTATGTGAGTCCCACCTTCCATCACTTGACCCATAGCCTTGAATATTATGATATTTCAAATGCTCATCCAAGTACTTTTGAAAGATCATGAGATTTTGTCCCTCAACGAGCCTCCCGAGCAATGCTTTCCAGACACCCACCACCGTCTGCTTAAAAAAAGTAATTTCCTCAAATCTGTACTGAATCTCTTCACCTTTAACATTAAAAATTATGCTCCTTTGTTATTGACCCATCAAGTTTCTTTTCAGCCTGTTCATGCCACTTATAATCTTGTACACCTCAAACAGGATCCCACTCAGCCTTCTGTGCTCCAAAGAAAACAATCCCAATTAATCCAATCTCTTTTCTCTGCTAAGCTGTGCCATCCCCAGCAATATTCTCATGAATCTTCCCTGCGGCCCCCCCAGTGTAATCATATCTTTCCTGAAGTGCAGTGACAAGAACCGCACACAGTAGTCCAGCTGTGGTCTAACCAAAGTCCCGTACAGCTCCAACATAAATTCCCTGCTGTTATGATCAGTGCCACGACTAATGAAGGCAACTGTTCCGTATCAAAAACAGAAGTTGCTGGAAAAGCTCAGCAGGTCTGTTGGAATCTGTGAAGAAAGAAAATCAGTTAACATTTCGAGTCCGGTGACCTATCCTCAGAACTGATGGTAGCCAGGAAAATATATGTACAAGATAGGGAGGGTTTGGGGTAGGGGATAAACAATAGGATAAAGGATAGAGTCCAAAAGAGAAAGAAGAGCAGTTTGTCAGACAAAGGATTGATGTCAATCTGACTAGGAGGGTGGACAGCTGTTAATGGGGACTGTTAGTAACTAAAAACAAGTAGCGTATAGCTATGTGATAGAGATGTGATAACAAGGCCCTGTGTGTGGGCCAGAGGGCTAGGACATAGGAGAGTTTAGGCCCTAAAATTATTGAACTCGGTATTGAGTCCGGAGGGCTGCAATGTTCCCAAGTGGAAGATGAGGTGCTGTTTTCCAGCTTACACTGATCTTCACTGGAACACTGCAGCAAGCTTGAAACAGAGATGTTGCCTACGGAACAGGGTAGTGTGTTAGAGTGGCAAGCAACTGGAAGCTCGGAGTTTTTTGCAAGCAGAACATAAATATTCTGTGAAACAATCACCTAATCTACTCCTTGTTTCCTCATGTAGCGGAGACCAAGTTGTGGGGAGCAAATGCAGTAGAGCAGATTCTGGGCAGTACAGGTGAAGTGTTTTTTCACCTAGAAGGTATGTTTGGGCCCTTGGATACTGGAAAGGAAGGAGGTAAATGGGCAGGTATCACACATTGGCCGGTTGCAGGAGAAGATGCCATGGGGCTGTGGGGGGTGTTGGGAGTTAAGGAAGAGTGGATCAGGGTGTCCCGGAGGGAACAGTCCCTGTGGAAGGTGGACAAGGGAGGGGAGGGGTGGTGGCATCTCACAGGAGGTGGCAAAATGAAATCAGATGATCTTCTGGATGTTTTGCAGAGGGGATGGTACGTAAGGA
Source organism: Stegostoma tigrinum (assembly GCF_030684315.1). Taxonomy (NCBI): domain Eukaryota; kingdom Metazoa; phylum Chordata; class Chondrichthyes; order Orectolobiformes; family Stegostomatidae; genus Stegostoma; species Stegostoma tigrinum. Next base: position 50,571,018 of record NC_081359.1, on the reverse strand, counting down.
CAAAGGAAACCCTATTGCTGTTGTAGCAGGGAAGAGAGGAGGTGAAGGCAGAAGTGCGGGAGATATATTGGACCCGTGGAGGGCCCTGCCAACAACAGTGCTGTGGAATCTGCAGTTGAGGAAGAAGGTGGACATTTTCAAAGTTGGGCCCATCTGAATGTATGCGACAGAGATGGAGAGAATGGAGTCTTTACAGGAAGCTGGGTGCGAGGATGTATAGTCCAGGTTGTTTTGGGATTATAGTGGATATTAGTGGCCAGTCTATTCCCAGAAATGGAAAAAGAGATGTCGAGGAAGGGAAGGGAGGAGTCAGAGGGGGGCCAGGTGAAAGAGAGGGCAGGGTAGAATTTGGAAGCAAAATTTAATTAACTTTTCTAATTTTGGACATGACAAGGAAGCAGCATCGATGATATCTTTAATATATCATAAAAAGAGTTGAGGGCGGGGGCCAGAATAGGACTTGAACAAAGATTGTTCCAGGTACCCCTCGAAGAGACAGGTATAACTGGGGCCCTTGTGGGTACCCATGGCCACCACTCTGACCTGAAAAAATGGGAGGATTTAAAAGAGTTGTTGAGGGCGAGTACAAGCTCAGCCAAGCAGAGGAGAGGTATTAGTAGGTGAGGATGATTCAGACCTTTGCTCCAGGAAGAAGCGGAGAGCCCTAAGACCCTCCTGGTATGGAATAGACGTGTAAAGGGATTGCACGACCATTGTAAAGAGGAGACAACTGGATCCTGCAAACTGGAAATTTTGAAACTGACATAAAGTGTCCGGTGAATCACGGATGTACATGGGCAGGGATTGGACCAGGGGAAAGAACATTGAGTTTAGGTAGGAAGAGTCAGAAATCACATAACACCAGGTTATAGTACAACAGGTTTACTTGCAAAGGCTCAAAAAGCCTGTGTTTTCAAATAAACCTGTTAGACTAAAATAATAAAATGTGAGGCTGGATGAACACAGCAGGCCAAGCAGCATCTCAGGAGCACAAAAGCTGACGTTTCGGGCCTAGACCCTTCATCAGAGAGGGGGATGGGGGGAGGGAACTGGAATAAATAGGGAGAGAGGGGGAGGCGGACCGAAGATGGAGAGTAAAGAAGATAGGTGGAGAGGGTGTAGGTGGGGAGGTAGGGAGGGGATAGGTCAGTCCAGGGAAGACGGACAGGTCAAGGAGGTGGGATGAGGTTAGTAGGTAGCTGGGGGTGCGGCGTGGGGTGGGAGGAAGGGATGGGTGAGAGGAAGAACCGGTTAGGGAGGCAGAGACAGGTTGGACTGGTTTTGGGATGCAGTGGGTGGGGGGGAAGAGCTGGGCTGGTTGTGTGGTGCAGTGGGGGGAGGGGATGCACTGGGCTGGTTTAGGGATGCAGTAGGGGAAGGGGAGATTTTGAAACTGGTGAAGTCCACATTGATACCATATGGCTGCAGGGTTCCCAGGCGGAATATGAGTTGCTGTTCCTGCAACCTTCGGGTGGCATCATTGTGGCAGTGCAGGAGGCCCATGATGGACAGAATATGAGTTGCTGTTCCTGCAACCTTCGGGTGGAATCATTGTGGCACTGCAGGAGGCCCACGATGGACATGTCATCTAAAGAATGGGAGGGGGAGTTAAAATGGTTCGTGACTGGGAGGTGCAGTTGTTTATTCCGAACCGAGCGAAGGTGTTCTGCAAAGCGGTCCCCAAGCCGCCGCTTGGTTTCCCCAATGTAGAGGAAGCCACACCGGGTACAGTAGATACAGTGTACCACATTGGCAGATGTGCAGGTGAACATCTGCTTAATATGGAAAATCATCTTGGGGCCTGGGATAGGGGTGAGGGAGGAGTTGTGGGGGCAAGTGTAGCACTTCCTGCGGTTGCAGGGGAAGGTGCTGGGTGTGTTGGGTTGGAGGGGAGTGTGGAGCGGACAAGGGAGTCACGGAGAGAGTGATCTCTCCGGAAGGCAGACAAGGGTGGGGATGGAAAAATGTCTTGGGTGGTGGGGTCGGATTGTCGATGGCGGAAGTGTCGGAGGATGATATGTTGTATCCAGAGGTTGGTGGGGTGGTATGTAAGAATGAGGGGGATCCTCTTGGGGCAGTTGTGGTGGGGGCGGGGTGTGAGGGATGTAATGCGGGAGATGCCGTCAAGGGCGTTCTCAACCACTGTGGGGGGAAAGTTGCGGTCCTTGAAGAACATGGACATCTGGGATGTGCGGGAGTTGAATGCCTCATCCTGGGAGCAGATGCGGCGGAGGCGGAGGAATTGGGAATAGGGGATGGAATTTTTGCAGGAGGGAGGATGGGAGGAAGTGTATTCTAGGTAGCTGTGTGAGTTGGTGGGCTTGAAATGGACATCAGTTTCTAGCTGGCTACCTGAGATGGAGACTGAGAGGTCCAGGAAGGTGAGGGATGTGTTGGAGATGGCCCAGGTGAACTTGAGGTTGGGGTGGAAGGTGTTGGTGAAGTGGATGAACTGTTCGAGCTCTCTGGGGAGCAAGAGGCAATGCCGATACAGTCATCAATGTAACAGAGGAAGAGGTGGGGTTTGGGGCCTGTGTAGGTGTGGAAGAGGGACTGTTCCACATTCCTACAAAGAGGCAGGCATAGCTTGGGCCCATGCGGGTACCCATGGCCACCCCCTTTGTCTGTAGGAAGTGGGAGGAATCAAAAGAGAAGTTGTTGAGGGTGAGGATGAGTTCCCAAAACCAGCCCAGCTTGTCCCCGCCTCCCTAACCTGTTCTTCCTCTCACCTATCCCTTCCTCCCACCTCAAGCCGCACCTCCATTTCCTACCTACTAACCTTATCCCGCCTCCTTGACCTGTCCGTTTTCCCTGACTGACCTATCCCCTCCCTACCTCCCCACCTATACTCTCCTCTCCACCTATCTTCTTTCCTCTCCACCTATCTTCTTTCCTCTCCATCTTCGGTCTGCCTCCCCCTCTCTCCCTATTTATTCCAGAACCCTCTCCCCATCCCCCTCTCTGATGAAGGGTCTCGGCCCAAAACGTCAGCTTTTGTGCTCCTGAGATGCTGCTTTGCGATGCTGCTTTGCCTGCTGTGTTCATCCAGCTCCACACTTTGTTATCTTGGATTCTCCAGCATCTGCAGTTCCCATTATCTCTATACATCCTCACACCCTACTTCCTGTAAAGACTCCATTCTGTTCTCCCAGTTCCTCCATCTCCTTTGCATATGTTCAGATGGGGTCAACTTTGACAAGGGAGTCTCCAAAATGTCCACCTTTTTCCTCAGCCAAGTATTCCCAGCACCATTGTCAACAGGACCCTCCACCAGGTCCAACAGATTTCCCGCACTTCCAACCTCAAGCCCTGTCTTACCTCCCATAACAGCGATAGGGTTCCCTTTATCCTCATGTACCATTCTATCAGCATCCACATCCGGAAGATCATCTGATGTCATTTCCACCACCTCCAGTGAGATGCCACCACCAGATACACATTCCCTTCCAAGACAACAAAGTGTGGAGCTGGATGAACACAGCAGGCCGAGCAGCATCACAGGAGCACAAAAGCTGACGTTTCGGGCCTAGACCCTTCATCAGAGATCTTCCCTTCCCCTTCTTTGTCTGTCTTCCACAGCGACCATTCCCTCCGGGATAATCTAGTCCACTCTTCCTTCACTCTTAATACCCCCCTTATGGCATCTTCCCCTGCAACACCTGCTCATTTACCTCCTCCCTTCCCATTATCCAAGGGCTCAAACATACCTTCCAGTGGTAGTGAAGCAACACTTTTACCTGCACTTCCCAGAATCTGCTGTACTGCATTCGCTCCCACAACGTGGTTTCCTCTACACTGAGGAGACAAAGCACAGACTGGGTGACCACTTCACAGGACATTCACTTGCTGCTCGCAGAAAAGACCCTGAGCTTCCAGTTGCCTGCCAGTGTAACGCATTATCCTGTTATCTAGACAACATCTCTGCCTCAGGCTTGCTGTGGTGTTCTTGTGAAGCTCAGCACAAGCTGGAAGAACAACACCTCATTTTCCGTTAGGGGACACTGCAGCCCTCCGGACTCAGTATTGAGTTCAAAAATTTTAGGATCTCAACTCTCCCATGTCCTAGCCCCCTACACATCACATTAGGCCTTGAGATGCCACCACCAGATACACATTCCCTTCCAAGACAACAAAGTGTGGAGCTGGATGAACACAGCAGGCCAAGCAGCATCACAGGAGCACAAAAGCTGACGTTTCGGGCCTAGACCCTTCATCAGAGATCTTCCCTTCCCCTTCTTTGTCTGTCTTCCACAGCGACCATTCCCTCCGGGATAATCTAGTATTATTGATTTAAGGGAATGTGGGAGCGAATGCAGTACAGCAGATTCTGGGAAGTGCAGGTAAAAGTGTTGCTTCACTACCACTGGAAGGTATGTTTGGGCCCTTGGATAATGGGAAGGGAGAAGGTAAATGAGCAGGTGTTGCAGGGGAAGATGCCATAAGGGGGGTATTAAGAGTGAAGGGATCCTGTCCTGGGATCCTGTCAAAGGCTTTGTTGAATATGGCTTTGGCCATATAAATTACATCAACTTTGCTGCCCTCATTTATGCAATTGATCACATCCTCAAAAAATTCATCTCAATTTGTTAGATTTGACCTTCCTCTGACAAAGCATGCTGACTACCACTGATCAAGCCTTGCCTATCCAGGTGGAGATTAATTGTCTCATTTAGAATTTTGTCCAAAAGTTCCTCCACCGCTGATATGAAACTCAATGGTCCATAATTCCCTGTTACTGTTCTTCTTGAGGTTTGGAACCTCATCAGTTGTCCTCCTGTGGCATCTCCACTCTAGCCAAGGAAGAATTAAAAATTTGATTCAAAACCCTTGTAATTTCTTTCCTCGTCTCCCACAGCAGTGTTGGATTCAACTCATCTGGAGCTGAATCTGTCCACTTTTGAGCCCATGAAAACCTCTAAGACCACCTCACTATGTAAAACTGCTCAAGACCCTCTTAGCTCCTCTTCCTGAATTCTGTATGTCAATTTTCTTTATTTTGTTTTATCTATTTATGCGATGTGAACATTGCTGTCCATGCTGGTACTAACAGATGGGAGTCAATCACATTGCCTTGGAACTGGAGTCATGCATAAGGATCTAAGACCAGTTGAGGATGTTCCCTTCCTTAAAGGGCATTAGTGAACCAGATGGGTTTTCTCAGCAATCAGTAATTGTTTCGTTGTTATCATTAGATTATTAATTTCAGAGTATTATTGAATTCAGCTTCCACTGTCTGCCATGGCAGGATTCAAACCCCGATTCGCAGAATATTACCTTCATCTCTGGATTAATCATCCAGTAACAATACCACAAGCTTATCACCTCCTCTTATCCAGATTGAAATCAGATTTCATTCTCACCCTACCAGTGTCCTCCTCTTCCACGTGTAGATTTCCTCCTTCATCGCTAATGGGTCCTACACTTTCCCTGGTTATCCTCTTTTCCTTGATATCTTGGGATTCTGCATTATTTTACTCACTTGTGTTTTCTCATTCCCCCACCCTGGCCATCTTTGCTCTCCTAATTACTTTCTTAAGTTCCCCTGCATGTTCTGTGCTGCAGCCGGGCTTCTGTTGATTTATCCCCTTTGACTCTGTTAAAAGAATTATTTTCAGAAGTTCAGTCATCAGTTTACTGGGTCCTAATTTGAATACAGTCAAACTATTTATTATTAGTAGAAATCAATGGGAGACACTTGGATCTTTCTATCAGAACCTGCAGACTGTTCAGTAGATGATCCAGCTATGCAACATTTAAGATGAAGCTGGTCTTGCTACTTGTGGCAAGTGAGCTCTGTTAAGAGTGGCATGAATAGCTCCTCGTTATTTGATTTAGCTTATAATAATGCTGAGTGTCTGTTTTTTTGTTGGTTTTTGCATCTCTTAACCAACTTTACATGATTTGTGTGTCAGTACCACCACATTCCTTGGGAGTAAATTATCACTTCTAAAGCTTCCCCATTTTGACTGCCTTCCCCCACTCCTGAACATCTTTTTCCTATCTTACCTCTTTTCTTTCTTGATGTAATTAGGCAGGAGATAGATTTGATACTATTTTTACTGGTTAAAAAAGTCATCCAACTTGATGTATGATAGTGATGAATTATGTAAAAACTGATTTTCATATTATTGAAAGGGGAGCTATTTCTAAGAGAAGGTCAATGTACATTTAAAAGTCTATTTTTTTTTGGATTTAGATCAGCGAATTGATCTGGTGAACCTCAAATCTCAAATGAACTACCCAATATCTAGTTAAAAACTGTGTAACATTAAAAACGTAACAAGAAGACTGCTCATTGCATGTAGTAGGATTATTTCAATTCACAATTCTAATCACAAAGATTCTTGTCACTTTTGGAATTTGAACTTGACACTTATGCCAAATTGTGTATTAATTGAATGAATGAGAATTCCATCAAAAGAGACACAATTTTTGCAACAATATTTAATCAGTTTCTCAACAGTATATAGATCAGGAAATGTAAATTATAAGATTTTGCATTTTATATGAGTGTTACACACTTTACAAGTTTGGCAATTTCTCAATTGACCAATACTGACTTTAGAAAGTGAAACACCCTATCCTGCCCCACTGTTCCAAGTACAAACTGTTATCAGATCCTTTTTTTTAAAAAATCAAGCTTGGAAGGTAAGTAGATGATCTCTATTCACTTTTGACTCTGCCAAAAGTAGTTTAGGTGCCAAATTTACCACATTGAACATGTGCTGTATTGGAGAGATTGTGTATCTGGGCTAATATGAAAGTATTAGTTTATATTAGGGGAGCATGTGTCCACTAGTGACGTGTTTTAAGTGATTTGAGATAAGATGGAATATGATATGCTATGACAAAATGCTTTCATGAACGTATCTCTGAAAGGCATATTGACATACGACTGAGACATAAGACCACATCCCTTTCCCATATTCTGAAACACACATGAATATGCATATGCATATGTAAATGAACCTTTTCCATGAAACTGCATATCACAATTCCTAACCACTATTCATTTTGTGTTTCTAGACTCCATTTAGCTGTGCAAGAATCGTAATGCTATTTCAGCAACCTGGAATTAAAATACGTTTCCATTCTAAATTTCTAAGTATTATCATACCAGTAAACAGGCTAGAACCAAATTTCCATGGTTTATGAAAACAAAATACATCAAAACTGTAGTGGCTAATTCCTTCTTTGGTTAAAACTGTTACAAGTGCTACACTTCTTTCACACTTTACAGTTAACCATGCATTTTTGCTCTTACCTTTTTTTTCATTTAAAGATAAAATATTTGCTTTACTCCTTGCTTTGATGGCATGAACTAAGTGTGACTTGTGTGGCTTTTCTCTTTAAGGTGTGTCAGTAAAGCAAAGCATAACAATATAAACATTTCATTCAGAAGTGAATCAACAGTTTTAGAAAATAACAAAAAACAGGTCGCGCACCATAAATTTGTAAAGCATATTAAAAAAAATTGCATGGCAACAAATGTTTAGTGGTTATGAGTGGTTATGGTCCAGCTCTACACCTTGTTATTTTCAGTAGTTATGCCCCTCTTTAATTTATATCAGTCTAACTGAAGAGATTTGTATAATCAATTGCTGTGTCTGAAATGAACATCATGACATCAGATTAGTTTTAAAATTCAGGTCAATCTGGAATATGTTTGAGATTTATATTTTTTTAATCCAGGATTTATCAAAATGTCTAATGCCTTGACATTATCCTGGATAAACCAGGTTAAATGAAAGCATACAGACATATGAATTAGGACCAGGAGTAGGTCATTCGGCAAGTTGAACTTGCTCTGTTATTCGGTGAGGTCATTGCTGATCTAATTCCCCCACATCCCTATTGACCCCAAGAGCCTCAGCCGCAAGTGAGATGCCAGAGTTCTAACAGGTGACTGATGTTATACCTTTATTTAAGAATGGCTGGGAACTGTAGACTGGTGAGTCTGACATCAGTGCTGGGTAAGTTTTTTTTTAGAATCCCTACAGTGCGGAAACAGGCCCTTTGGCCCAACAAGTCCACACTGACCCTTAACTCATTCCACCCAGACCCATTCCCCCTATAACCCACATAATCTACACATCCCTGAACACTGTGGGCAATTTAGCAGGCCAATCCACCGAATCTGTCTGTCTTTGGACTATGGGAGGAAACCCACAGACACGGGGAGAACATGCAAATTCCTCACAGACAGTCGCCCAAGGGTGGATTCAAACCTAGGTTCCTGGCGCTGTGAGGTAGCAGTACTAACCACTGAGCCACTGTGTCATCAAGTTGTTGGAAGGGATTCTGAAAGATAGGATTTATATCTATTTAGAAAGGCAAGGACTGATCATGGTTGGTCAGTATGGCTTTGTGCATGGGAAATTGTGTCTCACAAACTTGTTTGAGCTTTTTGAGGATGTGACCAAAAAGATTGATGAAGGCAGAGCAGTAGACATTGTCTACATGGACTTTAGTAAAGCTTTTGACAAGATTCCACATGATAGACTAATTATTAGAATTTGATCACATGGGATTAAGGGAGGGCTTGGCAGTAAGAGACAGCGGGAGGTGGTTGAATGTTGTTTTTTGGACTGGAGGCCTGTGCCTAGCAGTGTTCCACAGGGATTGGGGCTGGGTCCATTTTTGTTTGTAATTTGTATGAATGATTTGGATGAGAATTTAGGAGGCATAATTAGTAATTTTGTGGATGACACCAAGATTGATGGTATAGTTGACAGTGAAGAAGGTTATTCAAGATAACAAAGGGATCTTGATCGATTGGGCCTATGGGCTGAGGAGTGTCACATGACGTTTAATTTGGCTAAATATGAGATATTGCAATTTGGTAATACAAAGAAAGACAGAATTTATACAATTAATGGTAGGGTCGTGCGTAGTGTTGTCAACAGAGAGGCCTAGAGATTCAGATACATAATTCTTTAAAAGTTGTTTCAGAGGTACCACGAGATAGCGAGGTGAGGAACAGGGAGCGGGCGCAGCTGAACACGTGGCTACGCAGCTGGTGTAGGAGGGAGGGCTTCAGATATGTTGATAATTGGGATGCCTTCTGGGGAAGGTGGGACCTGTACAAGAAGGATGGGTTGCATCTGAACTGGAAGGGGACCAATGTCCTGGGTGGAAGGTTTGCTCGAGTAGTTCGAGAGGGTTTAAACTAGTATGGCAGGGGGGTGGGAACCTGAGCTGTATACCAGAGGTGAGCGTTGATGCAGGTGAGGCAGTAGCAAGAGGTAGACCAGCTAGTGGGAAGGATTTTCCTGGGAAGGAACCAAGGGATCGGCTAAAGTGTGTTTGCTTTAATGCAAGGAGTATCAGGAATAAAAGTGATGAACTTAGAGCATGGATCAGTACCTGGTGCTATGATGTTGTGGCCATAACAGAGACATGGGTCTCTCATGGGCAGGAATGGTTGCTGGATGTTCCAGGGTTTAGAACATTTAAAAAGAATAGGGAGGGGGAAAAAGAGGAGGGGGTTTAGCACTACTAATCAGAGAGGGTATCACAGCTACAGAAGCTTCCCTTGTCGAGGAAGATCTGCCTACTGAGTCAGTATGGGTGGAAATTAGGAACAGCAAGGGAGTAGTCACCTCGTTAGGGGTTTACTACGGGCCCCCCCAATAGCAGCAGGGAGATTGAAGAAAGCATAGGTCGACAGATTTTGGAAAAGTGTGCACGCAGTAGGGTTGTTGTAATGGGTGACTTTAACTTTCCTAATATTGATTGGAACCTCCTTCGAGCAGAAGATTTGAATGGAGCTGTTTTTGTAAGGTGTGTTCAGGAGGGTTTCCTAACGCAGTACGTTGACAGGCCGACGAGGGGAGAGGCCATTCTAGACTTGGTGCTCGGAAACGAGCCGGGGCAGGTATCAGATCTTGTGGTGGGAGAGCATTTTGGTGATAGTGACCATAACTGCCTCACATTCTACATAGCTATGGAGAAGGAGAGGATTAGGCAGAATGGGAGGATATTTAATTGGGGAAGAGGAAACTATGATGCGATTAGACATGAGTTAGGAAGCATGGACTGGGAGCAGTTGTTCCATGGTAAGGGAACTATAGACATGTGGAGACGGTCTAAGGAACAGTTGTTGGGAGTGATGAGTAAATATGTCCCTCTGAGACAGGCAAGAAGGGGTAAGATTAAGGAACCTTGGATGACGAGAGCGGTGGAGCTTCTAGTGAAAAGGAAGAAGGTAGCTTACATAAGGTGGAGGAAGCTAGGGTCAAGTTCAGCTAGAGAGGATTACATGCAGGCAAGGAAGGAGCTCAAAAATGGTCTGAGGAGAGCCAGGAGGGGGCACGAGAAAGGCTTGGCAGAAGGAATCCGGGAAAACACAAAGGCATTTTACACTTACGTGAGGAATAAGAGAATGGTCAAAGAAAGAGTAGGACCGATCAGGGATAGCATAGGTTACTTGTGTGTGGAGCCTAAGGAGGTAAGGGAAGCCCTAAATGAGTTTTTTGCTTCTGTCTTTACAAAAGAAACCAACTTTGTAGTGAATGAAACCTTTGAAGAGCAGGTGTGCATGCTGGAATGGATAGAGATAGACGAAGCTGATGTGCTGAAAATTTTGTCAAACATTAAGATTGACAAGTCGCAAGGCCCGGATCGGATTTGTCCTCGGCTGCTTTGGGAAGCGAGAAATGCAATTGCTTCGCCACTTGCGAAGATCTTTGCATCCTCGCTCTCCACTGGAGTCGTACCTGAGGACTGGAGAGAGGCAAATGTAATTCCTCTCTTCAAGAAAGGAAATAGGGAAATCCCCGGCAATTATAGACCGGTAAGTCTCACGTCTGTCGTCTGCAAGGTGTTAGAAAGGATTCTGAGGGATAAGATTTATGACCATCTGGAAGAGCATGGCTTGATCAAATACAGTCAACATGGCTTTGTGAGGGGTAGGTCATGCCTTACAAACCTTATCGAGATTTTTGAGGATGTGACTAGAAAAGTTGATGAGGGTGGAGCTGTGGATGTGGTGTATATGGACTTCAGTAAGGCATTTGATAAGGTTCCCCATGGTAGGCTCATTCAGAAGGTCAGGAGGAATGGGATACAGGGGAACTTAGCTGCTTGGATACAGAATTGGCTGGCCAACAGAAGACAGCGAGTGGTAGTAGAAGGAAAATATTCTGCCTGGAAGTCAGTGGTGAGTGGAGTTCCACAGGGCTCTGTCCTTGGGCCTCTACTGTTTGTAATTTTTATTAATGACTTGGACGAGGGAATTGAAGGATGGGTCAGCAAGTTTGCAGACGACACAAAGGTCGGAGGTGTCGTTGACAGTATAGAGGGCTGTTGTAGGCTGCAGCGGGACATTGACAGGATGCAGAGATGGGCTGAGAGGTGGCAGATGGAGTTCAACCTGGATAAATGCGAGGTGATGCATTTTGGAAGGTCGAATTTGAAAGCTGAGTACAGGATTAAGGATAGGATTCTTGGCAGCGTGGAGGAACAGAGGGATCTTGGTGTGCAGATACATAGATCCCTTAAAATGGCCACCCAAGTGGACAGGGTTGTTAAGAAAGCATATGGTGTTTTGGCTTTCATTAACAGGGGGATTGAGTTTAAGAGTCGTGAGATCTTGTTGCAGCTCTATAAAACTTTGGTTAGACCGCACTTGGAATACTGCGTCCAGTTCTGGGCGCCCTATTATAGGAAAGATGTGGATGCTTTGGAGAGGGTTCAGAGGAGGTTTACCAGGATGCTGCCTGGACTGGAGGGCTTATCTTATGGAGAGAGGTTGACTGAGCTCGGTCTCTTTTCATTGGAGAAAAGGAGGAGGAGAGGGGACCTAATTGAGAGGCATAGATAGATTTGATAGCCAGAGACTATTTCCCAGGGCAGAAATGGCTAGCACGAGGGGTCATAGTTTTAAGCTGGTTGGTGGAAAGTATAGAGGGGATGTCAGAGGCAGGTTCTTTACGCAGAGAGTTGTGAGAGCATGGAATGCGTTGCCAGCAGCAGTTGTGGAAGCAAGGTCATTGGGGTCATTTAAGAGACTGCTGGACATGTATATGGTCACAGAAATTTGAGGGTGCATACATGAGGATCAATGGTCGGCACAACATTGTGGGCTGAAGGGCCTGTTCTGTGTTGTACTGTTCTATGTTCTATGTTCTATGTTCTAGGTAGACGTTTGGCATGCTTGCCTTTCATTGCTCGACTGTGGAATATAGAGTTCGGTGTCATCCCGAGGTTGTACAGGACATTGATGAAGTCACTTCTGGAATACTGTGTACAGTTCTGATCACTCCAGGACTGGAGGGTTTGAGCTATAAGGAGAGGCTGGATAGACTGGGACCTTTTCACTAGAGAGTAGGAGTTTGAAGGGTAACCTCATAGAGGTTTATAAAATTGTGAGGAGCGTAGATAAGATGAATAGCAAAGTTCTTTTCCCTAAGGTGGGGAAGTTCAAAACTATAAATTTTTTTAAGGTGAGAAGAGAAGGATTTAAAAGGGAATTAAGGGTAATTTTTTCACTCAGAAGGTGGTTCACATGTGGAATGAGCTGCCATAGGAAGTTGTAGATGTGGGTACAGTTGCAAATTTGGATAGGTAAATGAAAAGAATGGCTTAGAGGGATATGGGCCAAACACAGGCAAGTGGGACTAGTTTAGTTTGGGAAACTTGGTTGGCATGGACAGGTTGAACCAGAGCCTGCTTCCGTGCTGTATGACTGTATGAATCTATAACTCTATAACCTTTCATCTCCTTGTTCATCAAGAATCAATCTACCTTGCCTTAAAAGTATCCAGACTCTGCTTCCACTGCCCGTTGAGGAAGAGAGTTCCACAGATGCTAAAATCCACTATTTCCCCTTTATCCACAGCACATTTGTTCTTTAAACAACTCTAATAAGTTGGTTAAATCTGATCTCAGCTTGACAAAGTTAAGTTAATTATCTTGAAATTCTTTAACTGCTTGGATTTAATATCTTTAATAATAGTTTCTAACATGTTTAGGTGGCAGATTAAGAAGGCAAACCTCAAAGATTACAGTCTCTAGATTATTACTTGAGCTGCATAAAAATTGGAATAGGGCAAATAAGATTAGAAAAATGAACATGTGGCTCAAGAGACCAGTGTGAGAGAAGTGGATAATAAAATGTGAGGCTGGATGAACACAGCAGGCCAAGCAGCATCTCAGGAGCACAAAAGCTGACGTTTCGGGCCTAGACCCTTCATCAGAGAGGGGGATGGGGTGAGGGTTCTGGAATAAATAGGGAGAGAGGGGGAGGCGGACCGAAGATGGAGAGAAAAGAAGATAGGTGGAGAGAGTATAGGTGGGGAGGTAGGGAGGGGATAGGTCAGTCCAGGGAAGACGGACAGGTCAAGGAGGTGGGATGAGGTTAGTAGGTAGATGGAGGTGCGGCTTGGGGTGGGAGGAAGGGATGGGTGAGAGGAAGAACAGGTTAGGGAGGCAGAGACAGTTTGGACTGGTTTTGGGATGCGATGGGTGGAGGGGAAGAGCTGGGCTGGTTGTGTGGTGCAGTGGGGGGAGGGGACGAACTGGGCTGGTTTTGGGATGCGGTGGGGGAAGGGGAGATTTTGAAACTGGTGAAGTCCACATTGATACCATTAGGCTGCAGGGTTCACAGGCGGAATATGAGTTGCTGTTCCTGCCACCCGAAGGTGTACTACGTTAAGTTTTATGGTCCAAGATGTGAAGTGAGTAGCTCCAGCATCATGTGTAGGCTATGGAAATTTGACAAGTGTTTGCCACTTTGGCAAATAGGGTAAATCTTTCCAGGCCACACCCATTGTTTATGAGTCATGACCATTTGATGTGGTCAAGAGTACTTGGGGGACCAGGGTTTGAACTCCACACACTAGGCCAAGGGCTAAGGTTCATGTACAGAATTTACTGCTTACATTGCCTGTATAATGCCGTTACCTTTAAAAGGGCCTTGACATCAAATCCCTGTCCTTAAGGTACTTAACCCGCCCATGCCAGGTGTTATGGCAGCCATTTACATCCCATTTGCACATTTGCTATATTTATATCAGGATGGAAAGAAACAGCAGTCACACTGCGTACCTTACACAGTAAGCCTAGGGCTTGTTCTCATACTCTTGGTTGAAATAACACCACAGAGACAGGAATCCTGTCACCAAGTCACCCTTTATTTACACATGAACAGTCCTGGACTTTAGTACTGCCTCTTCAAGTCAGCTTTCAGAGTGCCAGAATCTCTGACACTCCACGTTTTATCTGTCAGCCAGGGCTGTCTGATTGGAGCAGATTAAAAGCCCCAAGTTCTACCTGGCTGACCTCATTACAATCACGACATCCCTTTTCCTCTGGTTGTGAGGACATAGGCTAGTTCTTTTTCTTGGAGAGCCTTCTGGGGCATTTTAGCACCGGGTCAGATTCCTCTGACTTGGTTTCTGAGACAGGCAGCATATAACACATGGGAGCTTGCCTCTTGTGCCAGGAGTGTAAAATTTCACACATTTCTTCCAGCAGCAGAGGCGTTGAAAGGGCTACTTCTGTCATTGTCCATCTCTGTTTCTGAGGACTCGTCAATGCTTCATGGAGAAGGTGAACCCATGGGATCTAGCAGCCTTTTTGACTGTTCTTAGGGGCAGGGCATGTTTTGTTCCTACATCGTTTGCAAATTTGCAGCTATCTTTTGGACCCTGTTCAGGAACGTCACAGCTACCCGAACTTTATATGTCACTAGTCCTGACCTTGTGTCAATCATGCCTTTTACCTATGTGTTTCCATGATTCTTACATCAGACTTTGTCCCTGTATCAAATTCTCTCTGTCACTTTGCAGAGTCTTGTGTCTGGCATTGGTGTACCTGATGCTGTTCCACTCTGTCTCCCAGGTCTGGGAATATCAGACATAACTTGATGTAGACTCATATACACCCCCTTAGCAACTCTATCTTGCCTTCCCTGTAATTGCATGTGGGGTGGTCCTGTAATCGAATACAAACATGGCAGCTTCATATCTACCAAGGCTATAGGCTGTTCCTTCAAGCCAACCTTCAAAGTTTGGACTGCTCTTTCTGCCAGGTCATTGGATGATGGGTAGTATGGCGTTATCTTTACATGTTGAATTCCATTTGACTGCAGGAAATTACCAAATTCTCTACCGGTAAACAATGGCCCATTATCTGTGACCACTACTTCCAACCCTGTGTAAAAAGATAGAACATAGAACATAGAACATAGAACAGTACAGCACAGAACAGGCCCTTCAGCCCACAATGTTGTGCCGACCATTGATCCTCATGTATGCACCCTCAAATTTCTGTGACCATATACATGTCCAGCAGTCTCTTAAATGACCCCAATGACCTTGCTTCCACAACTGCTGCTGGCAACGCATTCCATGCTCTCGCAACTTGTCTATCGTTCCTGTGTTTGACAAATGAACTTATTGTGCATCCAGCCACTTTGAGTGGGTGTCTACAATGACTAAGTACATTGCACCCATGAAACAACCTGCGCAGTCAATGTGCAACCAAGTCCAAGGTATGCCCGGTCATTCCAACTGATGTGGTGGAACTGCTGATGGTAATTTTTGTCCTTGTTAGCACTGCCCCCCAATGTGGCTAGGTCTGCATCCAGGTCTGACCACCAGATATAACTCCTCACCAACATCTTCACTTTGGAAACCCCTACATGGCCCTCATGGAGTTCAACCAATGCTTGGCAGCGACTTTGCTCAGCACAGTCACTCTTGGGTCCCATAACAATATGCAATAATCTACTGTGAGCTGATCTGTCCAGGCCCAAAATGATTTCAATTCTAGTTGTGACAGCTCTTTGGTTTCCCCCATTACCATCAGTTGCTTCAGCTTTGAAAGGACTAGATCTTTCTACATCCAAAGTCTGATGTTGTCAGCTGTGACTGTTGAGAAAATTTAATATCATTACAGACCCTTCCAATGGGAGTACCACCAGCATGGTATCTGCTAATGGGAGGTGCTTAATGCATCCTCATTCACCACTCAGCTTACTGGATGTTGTTCTCGTAATTATAAGCATCTGGTATGAGAGCCCATCAATGAATGTGGCCCAAAGCTGTGGGCAGCACTGCCTAGGCCCCTTTAAGCAAGCCAAATAAGGGTTTGTGGTCCATGATTATCACAAATTTTTGACAATTGTATTTGTGGAACTTCCTGACTCCAAATATGACTGCCAATCTATCTGGGTGTATTTACTTTCTGCATTAGCCAAAATCCTGGATGCATATGCTACTGGTCCACCTATGAGCTAGCATCACCCCTAAATTATAAAGTGAGGCATTGCATAGCAATACCAGATCTTTCTTAGTTCATAATGTGCCACCACCTTAGAGGATAATAACTGTTTCTTTACTTCATTTGGGCCTGCTCTCAACCAGGTGTAACCTGGTGCAATTTTCAAGGGCGGCCCAGTGACACAGTGGTTAGCACTGCTGCCTCACAGCGCCAGGAACCTGTGTTCAATTCTTGCCTTGGATGACTGTCTGTGTGGAGTTTGCACATTCTCACTGTGTCTGCATGGGTTTCCTCCGGGTGCTGTGGTTTCCTTCTAAGTCCAAAATGTGCGGGCTAGGTGGATTGGCCATTTTAAATTGACCATAGTGCCCAGGGATGTTTGGGTTAGACATGGGGAATGGGTCTGGGTGGGGTATTCTTCAGAGGGATGGTATGGACTTGTTGGGCTAAATGTCCTGTTTCCACATTGTAGGGATTCGATGATGATGATGATCAACCATTTCCAAGCTTGACTCTTTTTTGAGAGTTGATTCAAAAGTGCCAGAATTGGTGGCCAGGTTATGTATGAACTTTCCATAATAATTTACCAGCTCAAGAAATGACCTAAATTCCTTGATAGAGATGGGAACCCCTTCAATTACCCTCACTTTATCTTCCAATGGGTGTAATACTTTCTTCTTGACTCGATAGTCCAATTAAGTCTTTTTGAGGGCCTGGAACACACAATTTTCCCTCCTTAGGTGTTCATCCACCTTGGGAAAAACACCTTAGGACTTTGTCCAAGTTGTCCAACTGTTTCTTACTGGTTTTCCCTGTTATTAGAATGTCATTTAGATAAATGATGACTAGAGTTAGACCTTGCAAAATGTTCTCCATTATTTGCTGAAAAATTGAACAGGCTAATGATACCCCAAATGACAGTCTCATATATTGGTACAAACCATAAGCGTAATAATTTAGCATGCTTCTGGGAATCCTCATCTAAACACAATTGAAACTGAGTGGACCTAATGTCCAACTTCATGAAGGACAGCCCCCCTCCCCACCAGCTTTGTGTCTAATTCCCCAATGTGAGGGATTGGGTATTTATTCAGCTACAACAAGTGGTTTACCATTTGTTTAAAATCCCCACAAAGGTGACCTGACCCATAGGGTTTCACAAATCAGAATGACCAGTGCAACCCATTCCACAAACTGAACCGGTTTGATTATTTATTCATTTCCTAGCCTCCTGACTTCTGCCTCTATTTTGCCTGTAAAACAAATGTCACTGGGTGGTGGGCCTTGCAGAATCATGGATTTACTTCCTGGTCCACGTATAATATTGGTTTGACTCCTTTGATAGACCTGAGATCTTCCTGGAAAACTTCCAAGTGTTTAATTGGGATTTCACTCCGGTAGCCATTTTCTAACTGAAAAATGTTGACCTAGTCCAGGTGAAGCTTGGGCCGTAGCCTTTTACAACAAACTGTGCTAAACGAATCAGCTGCTTTCCGTCAGAGGTCAGAACTGAAATTGTGCCCTTAATCTGTATGGATTAGCCAGCAATGGCTCTCAGCCTAACTGAGGTCTTGCTTAAACTTATGCTCTGGAGTCCAGAGCGAATTTTGTTAAAAACTGGCCCTGTGATCATTGATGTGGTCCTGCCAGTGTTGACCTCCATTAAAACCAGATGACCATTTAACAAGACATTTATTTTGGTTCTGATTTGTATGTTGCTAATCAATTTAACTGTTCCAAAGCAGGTGCAGGTGGACTTTCCAGGTATGAACTCTTCTGGATACAGCTGGTTCCAATATAATGCAATAGTTCCATTCTTGTGCGATCTCGCATTTTAAGACCGCTTCTGTACAGCTCCCTGACTAACTCTCTGGACTGTTTACACTAGACCCATAGGGTTGACCAAGACCCAACCCCAAATTGTAGAGATCTAGACCATCTGACTCTGACATCCCCTGAGCAGCCAATTAACTGATCAAACCCCAGACTGTCATTAGAAGTTCCCTTTCCATTAGTGTACCCAGATCCTGTGATTGAAGTGTGCCTCCTTGCTTCGACTGAAGACTATTTCCCTTAGACTTTCAGATATGGCTACTTGGTCAAAACACATTCTGTACTTGCCATTATAAGCTGCTGGCATGTGGTACAGATGTAAGCTTGACATCACATGATGCTATATAGCATCATCTCTTGACTGATGACTGCAGATAGCCAAGACAAGCTGGTGACAATATAGCATGGAGCTGGAGGAACACCACAGAAAGGATGCATCAAAGGTGTAGGAAGTTTGATGTTTCGGGTTGGGACCCTTCTTCAGAACAGATTCAAAATGTCAACTTTTCTATTCCTCTGATGCTGCCCTGAATTTGGATCATTTCAATCTACCGTGCTAATGCCACCAGTCATTAACAAAGTCAAAAGGACATTCTGCAATAGTAATTATACACAACATAGTGTGGTATATGAATTTGGAGCCAGTGTGATACCAGGTATGTAGGGCATGCCCCAAAGATTGGCAGGTTATTATCAAACAGTATGTCCCTTCAGCTGTCAACAAGAAACACCCAAATAGTTGCACCAGCGAGTACTTGCAAAACTTGCAAAACAACATTGAACAGGTGTGATTGTGCAATTGAACATTTGCTGGGAAATTCCGAAAATGTGAGGAATTATTCTCATAACCAATTTAGGACTGTCATTTGGGCTTGTACTGTGGGGCACTTGAATAGACAGGAAGCTACCTACACTAATATACCAGGTCCTGTTGTATGCAAATTGAAAGAATGTGCGGTCACTGCACCTGTCGTCAACTTAATAGATCATTTGATTCATTTTTCTGGGCAATATCCTGATCAATCAGAGTTAACCTGTCAGTTTTATAATTTAACTTAGCCTGGCTGTTAACTTTCAATCAACATTTTCCTTGGCATCACCTCTACCATTCAGAGTCATTAATTTCCAGCTGATCAGCACTCTCATAGAGTATAAATATTAGTTTTCCTTTGTATTCTTGTGAAATGTCCTCATGAGTGCAAGAAAATACTTCAACAAAATGTATCTTTTTTAATATTCAAGTTCTTCGCAAATGAATATTTGTATATATACTTTTGTTGTGGTGTCTATTTAATTATTTTGTCAAATCAGTTCAGTGTGCAAATATGACATTTTGATTCCATCTTCAAATAGTTTCCTCTTTTGTTTGCAGCAGCTGACTTTTTTTAAAACTTTCCATTTAACATTTCAAATGTACTTTCAATACCATTGACACATTTACCATTACTTTAAGGTATAATTATATTTCTGATGATATAAAGAACTTACCGTT
The DNA here is from genome assembly GCF_030684315.1 of Stegostoma tigrinum. Taxonomy (NCBI): domain Eukaryota; kingdom Metazoa; phylum Chordata; class Chondrichthyes; order Orectolobiformes; family Stegostomatidae; genus Stegostoma; species Stegostoma tigrinum. The sequence continues at coordinate 50,551,466 of NC_081359.1, read as the reverse complement.
ATTGAATTTGATGTTAGTTATTTCACAATTTTATCTCTGCTAGTCTGTTCAGTTATTTAGATTCCAAGGTACTATTAAAAGGAATAGCTGATAGGACACTGTGGAGCTGGAGAAACACAGCAGGCCAGGCAGCATCAGAGGAGCAGGAAAGCTGATGTTTTGGGTCAGAACATTATAATGAATCTTTAAATTAGATTGACAAAACACCTATACTGAGCATCGTATTGATCATTTTCACGGAGAGCCCTATTTCGACTGCCTTTTGCAATGGGGTGAAGTTGGGAATTCAGCTTTCACTGTTACTATTCTAATACAAATATTGAGACATGACAGAACCCCCTAGCTTGCTGGACTAGATCCAACTTCCCTTCCCCTCCCTTCGTAGATCTGACCCAACCCCCTTCCATCTCTGCTGGACTGGACACAGCCACCGTGTCAGAAACATGGAGCTCCTTTTAATTTTTTTAAAAAAGGTGAGGCCGGAATGCTGACCTGTTCGAGATTGCCAATTCTTGGAAAATCCAACCTAAAGTTCTTTGTCTCACTTTCAAATATTTTGCTGACTGGCTTAAAATCAACAGGTCAATCAATATGGTTCCATTTTAGATTCACAATCCTTCTTGTAAAATTTCTTTAAATTACAGAATTACAATTATTCTTATCTGCTAATATATTTAGGATAAGAAAACTGGGATCTGGCAGTGATTTTGAAGCTTATTTTCAGCGACTTGGCATTACCTCAGGCCGTGTACGATATACAAAAAACAGGGTGAGTGCATCTGATCGATACACAAAAGTAAATTGTTGGAACTTTTCTGCATGTTTCCTGATCTCTTGTTTTCATTTTATTTTTGCAATATTTTAAATGCTGCTCAAAGTTGACTCTTTTTTGCATGATTTCTCTAACTGTACCAAATAAAATGTATTTTCTTTAAAAAAAGTTTCATATCTACTGAAATTTCAACTTTAGTTATAATGAGTTATTTAATTTTATATGACAAAACATCTATACTGAGCATAGTCTTGACCATTTTCACAGAGGACAGTATTGTCTGCCCTTTACATTGGTGTACAGTTGGGAATTTAGTTTTTCCTGTTTCTATTCAAATGCAAATATCAAATACAGCCACCCATTGCCAAGAAAATTTACCAATTAATAAAGTCAACAGTTTGTTAAAGTGTCCAAATCAAAACAGAGATTTGCAACAACTAATTTTCTGTTGGTATGAACATAGTTAAAGCAAGAATTAATGGCATTTCTATGGTACCTTATAGTGTTCTCATCAAGTCTCCACTACTTTAGCTCTCCCATCTACTTGAATGACTTCATTTTTCCAGAGGACCATGTTCAGTTGCCCCTCTACTCTGCAGCATTTGCTATCATCCAGTAAGGTAGTAAGGTCCTTCTACCTGGTGGACGAGGTCAAAAGCTTAGTGAGATTCCGAAATCATTGCATGCTTGATCCCAACATCACCCTCACCTGTGAACATATCCTCCTATCATTGGCTGTGACCAAATCTAAACTAAGAAATGTGAACGAGTCTTGATCAAAGTATTCAGATATCACTCTTTGATGCATTGCAATATCTGCTTAGATTCCAACTCAGCAACTGTGAGCCTATATTTCTTGTTTTGTAGACACTTAGTGCAGATGTGGCTGATCAGAATCACATTGATTTCCATCAACACTGACATGCTGAAACCCCATTATCTACACCCTGGCATTTCTACTGGCTAGGAAGCTGAATGGAGCCAGCCGTATAAGTACTGTAGCTGCTAGAGCAAGTCAAAGATTTGAAATTCTGTACTAAGTAACTCCCAGTGTCAGTCCACCATCTACAAAATGCAAGTCAGGATTGTGATAGAATACTTCCACTTTTTTGTATCACTGTAGCTCCAGAAATACTCATGAAGCTTCACAGCTTCCAGGACAAAGCAGCTTCCTTGTTTAGCACTCCATTCATCACCTTCAACATTCACGTGCTCCACCACGGATATCCTGTGTACCACCACGGATATCCTGTGTACCATATATAAGATGCACAAAGTCAGTCACCATGATTCCTGCAACTGCACCTTCAAGCTTCAGTTGATCTCATTTTACACATAGTCTCTGCCTCTCTCACTGTGCTCATGGGCCTGTGCCACACTGACTGGCCTCTTGTGACTGTGGTTCCCTCAGTACTTATGGCCTCTCTCAGAATGTTGTTGAGGCTTTGCACCTCTTACCATCCTCTCAGGCCTTTGCTCCTCTCATTGTGCTCTTGGGCCTGTGCTGTGCTCACTATGTCCTGGACTCTTTGCTTCTCTTGATGTACTCTTGGGCTCCTGCTGAACAGGTATCCTGAACAGCTGTCTCTGTGCCTCAGATCTCCATTCCTCTTGCTGTCTAACTAGTGGAGGGCAGAGATGGGCAATTATTTGAAGCTAAACACATCCATTCTTAGTGATGGTGTGGAGATATGATCAAAAGCTCACATCAAGGTCAGATATGAGTCCATGGTCAGAACCAGGCTTGTTCAACCCTCTGATGAAGGGTCTAGGCCCGAAACGTCAGCTTTTGTGCTCCTGAGATGCTGCTTGGCCTGCTGTGTTCATCCAGCTTCACGTTTTGTTGTCTTGGATTCTCCAGCATCTGCAGTTCCCATTATCTCTTGTTCAACATTAACGTGATTTTGATTTTAAAAAAATACTGCTCCAGTACAGTGGCAGAGACAGAAACTTAATTTGGAGAGAGTATACAATGGAATTTAAGAAAAGATGGGCAGGCATCCTTCAAAATGACAACATCAAGAAGATTTTGGGGAAAAAAGTGAAATTAGAGATGGGACAGTACGTGCAGCAACAAAATGTTAGTTTGGTTTTTCTTGAGCAGGGATAATGACAGCAAATGTAAAGGGGAGGAAAACTTTACTTGAGGGTGGAGGTTGGGTCCTGGTGGGGTGTTCTTTGGAAGAGTAGTGCAGAGTCGATGACCTTAATGGCCTCTATCTGCACCATAGGGAATTTATGATTCCATCAATATGCTTCCCTGTTTATATTTGAGGTAATTTCTATCCTGCTATCATCTGTCATTTTTTAACCCTAGAATCCTCCACCATTTGATGCCTACCCATTTTGTTTGATGGTAAAAGCTTTTTCATCCCTTCTGCTTTTCTTCAATAGCCATTTAGAAATCCTCGGGTCTCAGATGCTTATTATACTTATCTATTTGTTACTACTTTGTCTTACACCATTTTCGTTTCTATCATTTAATCAATTATGTTTGTTCATCTAATCACAGGCAAATTATTTTCTTCCTGTCTTTTTTTCTCTGACTCTGTAAAAGTTTCCAATTCCCTGTAGCATTTTCCAGTTCTGGCAAATGGTCATTGACCTGAATTATCAAAGTTATCCTTTATATTCCACAGATGCTGCCTGGTTGCTGCATGTTTTCAGCATTTACTGTAATTATTTGAAAAGTCAGAAGCTTTTATTGATTATATCCTACATATGTGAATTGTTGAAGATGAATTACTTGCAGCAAGACATTTGCTTATGTAATTGATTCTCACTTGAAAATATTATGTAATTGTATCAAGTATTCTTTGTGTGTTTTAGAAAACTGCCAAATTCAGCAATTACCCAGTATATCATAGTGCTTATGAAACATTTGAAGTAGTGGAGAGGTTTTATGACCCAACCTTTGAGAAAATTCTTACGGTGGCCAAGGTGCGAGGAGGACTGGTTTATGAGATAGCCGACGCGATCATCATACCATTTGACTGCAGAGATTATGCTGATGCATTGACCAGCTATGCCAATATCATTTATGAACAGGCCAAGCAGCATGAATCTCAACTTAACAAATATCAGGTTTCTTTTGGTAAGTAATTCTGCTGCAATTTAATTAATTATTTAACAGAAATTTCATGCGTTTGTAGGACAGTATGCTGTTCTACAAAAGTACACGTTTACCTATCTGTTTCATCTTCTTGACCTCAGTTACTTCCAGTGTTAAATATAGCATATATTTTAGGTACATCACAACCAGTATCTAACGTAACTTCGATGGCAGCATTGGAAGGGCTGTTAGCAGTCACTTTCTGCTCAATGTTCAGTCCCTTAATCAGGCACAGAAAGTTAACTTCAGCAATTTTCTCTCTCTCTCTCTCTCAATCCTATCATTTTTTCTATCTCTGTATCTGGCACTGAATTGTTCTAACCCACATGTCCAGTTCGAACTTTGTTGCCACACAATTAGACTCAGTAGAAGCAGGCACAAAGTGTCCTAACCAAAATGGTGCACTCATTTCTTTTTGTATTGCACTGGCCACCATATATTTGAGGAATTAGCACGTACAGCTAATGTCAGCTAAGTGCATACAGAGCAAGCAGTTCAATCAGCAAGTCTGTGAATCCATGTACAAACCATTTACTTTATCCAATGCCTTCTCTTAAGGTCACACAGACATACATTCAGCAGCACAACAGACACCTCTGTCTAATGCTGTTGAATGTACTTATCAATTAGTTACAGATCAGTTGCTGCTTGTGGTCTATTGATTGTAGTTGGAGGACCGTAACAGCAAAAACAAAACCTGAAATAAAAGCAGAGAAGTTGGAAATACATAGCATGTTGATCAGCATCTGTGGAGAGGCGAGTTGAGTTGATGCTACAGCTTGCTGAGAGATATTTAGAGATTCATGGCAGGTTACAGAGGCAGCAACAGTTTGGTTGGGGGCTGCATGTGAAATTGAAAAGCAAAATGTCAGTGATTGTTCAAAGCCAGTTGAGATTAATTGGCAGAAGATATGACTGAGCAAGCCAAAAGTAAATTGTAATGGAGCCAGTAAAGAGACAAAGAGGTGGCCTAGAGGGCTGTAAAAAGGAATGGCAAGAACTAATAATTGCTTTTGTAAATAAATGAGGCAGGGGTTTTGATTTGAAATGGTTACAGTGCAAAAGAATGTAGGAGGATTGCACAGACACTAATAGACTGACAGCACCCAATCTGATAACTCTTTGCATAGGTTAACAGCCAACACTGAGAAAGTAAAAAATAATAGAATGCCGTTGGCCTTTGTGACCAACCAAATGTTTTGCTAAAATATTCTCTTCTGTTTCAGATTCTCTCTTTTCAGCTGTACATAATTTTACTCGCATTGCCACTGACTTTCACAAACGGCTGGAAAAGATTGACATCTCAGAGTGAGTTCTGAAACCTATGGGAGTATAATTAAGTTGAAACTGATGCTTCATCTCTGCCGCCCACCCCCACTTCTACTGCTGTTGTATCTTCTCCAAATCTTTATTTATGACTTTTTTTTTCCCCAAGAAAATGGACCATGGTTTTGTTCTGTACTGCAAATGAACCAACAAAATTTAAGAAAAATTGGATTTGAGATTATTCACCCTTCCCTAATGTAGATCCCTTGTTTGGAAGGCAACAGCTGGAAAATGCACTATTCAATCCTGGACAACTTATTAGTTTGTCATGTCTTTAACCATAAATGAAGTTGCATGAATTCAGCATTGGGTGGGCAATGGCCCAGTGGAATTATCACTCAACTATTAATCCAGAAAGTCAGCTAATGTTCCAGCGACCCAAGTTCAAATCCCACCACAGCCGATGGTGGAATTTGAATTCAATAAAAAAAAGGGAATTAAGATTCTGATGACTGTGAAATTATTGTTGATTGTTGGAAGCACCCGTCTCATTCGCTAATGGCCTTCAGGGAAGGAAATCTGTCATCCTCACTTGGTCGAGCGTACATGTGAATTCATACCCACAGCAATGTGGTTGACTCTCAATTGGCCTTTTAAACGGCTTAGCAAGCCATTCAGTTTTGCCAATTGCTACAAATTCTCAAGGCAATGAAACCGGAGAGATCACTTGGCATTGACCTAGGCACCGGAAAAGACAACAGCAGAAACAAGCCATCTCAACCCTACAGGACCCTCCTTACTAACTTCTAGGGGCTAGTGCCAAAGTTGGGAGAGCTGTCTCAGATTGGTCAAGCAAGGTCCTGACATAATCATACTCATAGAATCATACCTTACAGACTATGTACCAGACGTCACCATCAACATTCCCACCTAGAGGACAGACCTGATAGAGGAGGCAGCACAGTGGTATTCAGTCAATAGGGAGTTGCCCTGAGAGTCTTCAACATTGACTCCGGACCCCATGAAGTCTCATGGCTTCAGATTAAACATGGGCAAGGAAACCTCCTGCTGTTATCATGTACCCTCCTCCCTCAGCTGATGAATCCGAGCTCCTCCAAGTTGAGCAACACTTAGAGGAAGCACTGAAGATGGCAAGGGCACAACTGTAATCTGGATGGGCGATTTCAATGTCCACCAACAAGTCTGGCTCCGCAGCAGTACTACAGATCGAGCTGTTTGGGTCCTAAAGGATAAAGCTGCTAGATTGAGTCTAGCAGGTGATGAAGGAACCTCCCTAATGGCATTGTGGGTCAACCAACAGCAGGTGGACTGCAGCAATTCAAGCAGGCAGCTCACCACCACCTTCTCAAGGGAATCTAGGGATGGCTAATAAATGCTGGCCAGCCATCATACCCACATCCCACAAATGAATTTTAAAAAATTATGAAAACGGAACAAAATAAATCTGAGCTTATGTATCTAATCAGGCGCTGTGATGCTTGACTTGAAAAATAATGAAAACACCCTTAACATCTATGATAGATTTTTTTCAAATATTTTCTAGTTCCATATTTTTAAGTGAGAAATGTAATTGCCTCACACCCCCACCATAGTCCTTTTTGGAAAATATGTTAATGCTGCCAGAATGTTTGCCTCATATTTTTAATATAGCGTGAGTGAGCATTATCCATATAACTTAGCCATTGGCAGGAATTGTCTGCATCCCATCATTAATAGAAGGATAAAAAGACAGCTGATGTTTCTTTTGGATTGTGTAAAGTACTTGCACCCCCAGCCACCACTTCACCTGTGTCTCCAGCATAAAAATTATTTTGTGTTTTGGGCGTGTTTCATATAAATAATGTCTGGCAGTGCTGATATGTTTTAGTGGACCAGTAGCAACAATATTAAAAATTAATTCTACAGTTCATTATTGAAAAATTACGCTACTGCTTTTTAATGACAGTAACAACTTCTTTGTTGATAAACATTTGTCTCATATTAGGAACATTGTCTATTTCATGCAATTTTGTCTCTTTAGAACATTCACCTACAGGCTCAGTCTACTTAGCATTAGTTCTCCTATGCACACTTGAATTGGGCACCTAATCTCTAGCAATGCTGACTGTTTGCTTATAAGGAAAGATTATGCAACATGCATTAGGTAACCTCTGCATCTAGAAAATCCAAGATATATTTTTGCCTTTAAATCATTTTTCAACACAAGCCTCCTTTTATGTGTATCCAAACATTTTTAATCACACAGTCATGGTCACTAACAGTAATACCTGGGTTTCAAGCTCTCCGTTACAAAAATCTAGTAGAATTCTAATTGATTTGATCAAACACTTGCTGTTTGTTAGAAAACAGAATCTCCAAATGCAACTTTGCTATTGAAGCAAATATAACAATGTTATGTATGTCTACATCTATAATTGCATTCACTTGTTCAATTTATTTTATAGTCCACTTGCTGTACGAATAATAAATGACCAGTTGATGCTGCTGGAAAGATCCTTTATCCACCCTACAGGATTACCTGGGAGACCCTTCCACAGGTAAGAGCTAGTACGATTGGAATCCAGTAATGATATCCAACATTGCCTAGGTTTCAGTTTTGTTTCATTGACTTGGTGAGCAGCATTTAACTTAGTTAGTCCATTATATTCCCTACTTTCTTTCCAACTTGGAAACAAAACTGTATTAGTCACGTGTTTTATCCATTATTGGTTGATCTCAGGCATCTTTAAAATAAAATTGCGGATTATCGTAGATAGATTATTTGAATCATAAAGAGTGGAAATTTCTTCAGTAATTTGTTTTATAGTGACACTAAGCAAATTACTGAAATGTGAGAGATGAGGACATGGGAATGCGCAATAACCATCTTGTCTAGAGCAGATTTGCAGTCACAGGTGGAGTTTTCCCTACCCTGAGGTACAAGTGGGCAAGATGACTTCGGTGAGAGTCCAAAGGTCGTACCTAACATGGAGAAAACATCTCTTAATTTAGTTCTCATGATTTAGATGGCAAGGTCAGAATCTCTCCATTAAGGCTTATTTCCATGCACTTTCATCCCATTATTAGCCTGACCTGCCATTATTGAAATTGTACTTCCAGTCTCCAAGAAATTTGACACTGCCGCAAAGAAATCAATCAGCGAAGCTGAACGCTTCTGTGGAAGTGTCACCGGACCCAAAACCTTACCTCTGACTTCTCTTAATAAATGCTGTCAGACCTGCTGGGTTTTTCCAGCAACATCTGTTCTTGAAGCTGAAAAGTTACCTGGTAATTTGTTTCTTCAATGGCCGTTGCAATTTATAGAATGGCTATTCTGAACAACAAGCTTCTCTTGATATGGACCCATTTGTTCTGCACAGTGTCTCCATGGTCAGTGAAAATGCTCTTACTGCATTCTATATTAAGTTAATTTTGCATTGGCACAACACCAGTCTCAACATCATCACGGCTGCTCTTGCTCTAACTCAGGCACCGCTCCAGGGCTTGAACCATGTAATCCAGAGACACTGGAAAACTACTGCAGTGACATTACCACAATGTCACTGTCTCCACTACTGGACCTGTCACCAAGGTGGCTGCACCTTTTTCTTGGAGACAGCCAGATCTCTCACACTGGAGCCACCGCAGTAATGAAAATGTTGAATGATTACTCGATCTTTCATTCCAGCCTACTGAGCCTCTCTAGCACACCTACTTGATAGTCCTGTGTCTGTCTTTGTAGGCTGAACATGTCATTTATGGCTGAGAACAGAGGATGCCTTCTGGGGTTGTGCAGATGCATCATCTTTGGCAATCTACTTACCATAGATGACAAATATTACTCAGTTACTGTGATTGTTATTACTTTGATTTCAGTCATTCCAATTTCCAGCAATTGTAGTGACTTTATAAAAAATGCCTTTTGTTTAGTCAAGACTGAACCAATTAGAGCAAAACTGGATGGCCAGATGGGATGTATCCTGGGTTCTCTGGGAAGCTAGGGAGGAGTTTGCAGAGCCTTTGGATTTGATCTTTATGTCATCATTGTCTACAAGAATAGTGCCAGAAGACTGGAGGATAGCAAATATTGTCTCCTTGTTCAAGAAGGGGAGGAGGGACAATCCTGGTAACTACAGACCAGTGACCCTTACTTCGGTAGTGGGTAAAGTGTTGGAAAGGATTATAAGAGATCGGATTTATAATCATCTCGAAAGGAATAATTTGATTAGGGACAGTCAACACTGTTTTGTGAAGGGTGGGTCGTGCCTCACAAACCTTATTGAGTTCTTTGAGAAGGTGACCAGACAGGTGGATGATGGTAAAGCGGTTGATGTGATGTATATGGGTTTCAGTAAAGCATTTGATAAGGTTCCCCATGGTAGGCTATTGCAGAAAATACGGAGTCATGGGATTGAGGGTGATTTAGCAGTTTGGATCAAAAATTAGCTAGTTGGAAGAAGGCAGAGCGTGGTGGTTGATGGGAAATGTTCATCCTGGAGTTCAGTTACCAGTGGTGTACCGCAAGGATCTGTCTTGGGGCCACTGCTGTTTGTCATTTTTATAAATGACCTGGATGAGGGCTAGTAAATTTGCAGATGACACTAAAGTCGGTGGAGTTGTGGATAGTGCAGAAGGATGCTGCAAGTTACAGAGGGACATAGATAAGCTGCAGAGATGGGCTAAGAGGTGGCAAATGGAGATTAATGCAGAAAAGTGTGAGGTGATTCACTTTGGAAGGAGTAACAGGAATGCAGAGTACTGGGCTAATGGTAAGATTCTTGGTAGTGTGGATGAGCAGAGAGATCTCGGTGTCCATGTACATAGATCCCTGAAAGTTGCCACCCAGGTCGATAGGGTTGTTAAGAAGGTGTACAGTGTGTTAGTTTTTATTGGTAGAGAGATTGAGTTTCGGAACCATGAGGTTATGTTACACCTGTACAAAACTCTGGTGCGGCCACACTTGGAGTATTGCGTACAGTTCTGGTCACTGCATAATAGGAAGGATGTGGAAGCATTGGAAAGTGTGCAGAGGAGATTTACCAGGATTTTGCCTGGTATGGAGGGAAGGTCTTATGAGGAAAGCCTGAGGGACTTGAGGCTGTTTTCGTTAGAGAGAAGAAGGTTAAGAGGTGACCTAATAGAGATATCCAAGATGATCAGAGAATTAGATAGAGTGGACGGTGAGAGCCTTTTTCCTCGGATGGAGATGGCTAGCACGAGGGACGTAGCTTTAAATTGAGGGGTGATAGATACAGGACAGATGTCAGAGGTAGGTTCTTTAGTCAGAGAGTAGTAAGGGCGTGGAAGGCCCTGCCTGCAACAGTAGTAGACTCGCCAAGTTTAAGCGTATTTAAATGATCATTGGATAAACATATGGATGATGATGGAATAGTGTAGGTTAGATGGGCTTCAGTTTGGTTTCACAGGTCGACACAACTTTGAGGGCCGAAGGGTCTGTGCTGAGCTGTAGTGTTCTATGTTCTATGTTCTAAAACAGGACTTTTTGAATGTTGAATTTTAGAAAGCTGATTGAAGAAAATATATGCTTAGCAAATTTAGGACAAATACTTTTCTTTGAAGTGTAAGCCATTTCATTCTCCCTCTCAAGTCTTTTCTGGAGATTACGTAGAAAATAGGAGCAGGAGTAAGCCATTTGGCCCCTCAAGCCTACCCCACAATTCAAAAAGATTATGGTTGATCTGCCCCAGGCCTTAGCCCTCTTTCCTCCTGGTTCATCACTGCCCTCACTGTGATATTTTGAAAATCTATCTTCTACTTCAATACTTTAAATGATCTATCCTCCACAATTCTCTGGGATAGATAACTCTAGGCATTCACTACCCTCCTGGAGGGTCTCAGTTTCAAATGAGTGTCCCCTTATTGTGTAACTGTGTCACATCGTTCAAGATTCTTCTGCTGATGGAAATATATTCTCCACATTTACCCTGTCAAGCCCTCACAGAATCTTACACATTTCAATAACACCACTTCTTACTCTTCTATACTCCTAATGAATAGAGGCCAACTTTCTTAGCCATTCTTTTTGAGCCACCCCCCTCATCCCAGGAATCAGTCTAGCTAATCTCTTTTGAAACATCTCCTGTGTCAGTGCATCCTTTCTTAAATAATCAGCTGTGGCCTCACTGACATTCTATACAGTTGTAACAAGACTTCCCTATTTCCTAACTCCAACTCCTCACAATAAAGGCCAAAGTTCCATTTACCTTCTCAATTACTTCTTGCACAAGTATTCTAACTTTGTGTTTCATGTACAAGAACACTTGGGTCCTTCTGTGCTGTACTTTTTGGAGTGTGCCTCTACATTTAAACATCTGCCTCTTGATTCTTCCTGCCAATGTGCATAACCACACATTTTCCTTCAACCTCTATCTGGAAGGTTTTTGCCCACTCACTCAACCTACGAATATCTCTTTGCAGATTGCCTGTGTCCTTGTCACAACAGGATTTGCCTTCCCCATATATGGAGAGGGAGGAAAGTGAAAAATAAATGCTTCTGAGGGCAGATGTGTGGCATGCGGATACTTCATTGAAACTATAAATGCACATTTGTAAATATATTGCTATTCCAGGTGTGAAACAGCCAGTTGTTTAAAAGTTTAATGCAGATGTCCCCTTGATGATAACTGGAAAAGGTGACCTACCCCCTTCAGTTCAGAGGTCTCATTCCAGTCGTTGGCATATTTCTGTGATAGTGTCCTCAGCCAATCTCAGAGTTTGTTGACACTGTGCTCATCTCAAGGAAGTGGCATCAAGGAAAATAGACACTGGCCCTCCTATAGCTCCCCTGCATCCTGAAAGGATCGTCAGCTGTGAAGTCTTCAGGTAGAAGTTGTTCAGCAGTGCTGGATGTTGCTACTGGCCCTAGGTTTGCTGGTGCATCTATTCCTCCTGAATTTTTCTGCACCTTCATTACACCTCAGCATCAGTGATAATAATGCCTGTTGGGGTTACATCCATTGGTCATGATTCTAGTAGACCTGTGTAGTGAATATCAAACATATCAGATCCTTAGTAATAACAAGGCTCAATGCAAGCTGGTGCAACCGCATTTCGATTTCTGCTTGGGAACCCGGCAGCCTTCAGGACTCAACATTGTCTTCAATAATTAGAACCAGAGTACCTTCATACATATGCTTTACCCACCACCACACCCCAGGTATTTTCATCACATGGGCTCCTTTGAGCAGAGCCAACCCATTTCCACCTGCCCAGGATCCTTGTGATCAGCTTTTTTCCTTGACTTGCATACGATTATCCATCCCTTTGATGGCCTGACTGTCTTTCTTCTCCTCTGGGCTCCGTCTCCACCTATTCTCTTGCTCACTTATTCCCTCACTGCCACTGCCATCCTTGGTAAGGCTAGCAGTCTCATTTGCATCCCACAGAAATGACAGTTTTAACATACACTTTTATACATTGGAATAGGGGGTTCCGACAAGGAGGGCCATGGAATCACTATACATGGATCTGACAGAGGATACCTTATTCCAATGAATGCAGCACAAGCCAAAATAGTGAAATATTATAAATAATGTATGTTTACTGATACTTTGTCCTGCCCCGCAACTTAACAAAGAAATGTACCATGATAATAAAATGTGAGGCTGGATGAACACAGCAGGCCCAGCAGCATCTCAGGAGCACAAAAACTGACGTTTTGGGCCTGGACCCTTCATCAGAGAGGGGGATAGGGTGAGGGTTCTGGAATAAATAGGGAGAGAGGGGGAGGCGGACCGAAGATGGAAAGGAAAGAAGATAGGTGGAGAGGAGAGTATAGGTGGGGAGGTAGGGAGGGGATAGGTCAGTCCAGGGAAGACGGACAGGTCAAGGAGGTGGGATGAGGTTAGTAGGTAGGAGATGGAGGTGCGGCTTGGGGTGGGAGGAAGGGATGGGTGAGAGGAAGAACAGGTTAGGGAGGCAGAGACAGGTTGGACTGGTTTTGGGATGCAGTGGGTGGAGGGAAAGAGCTGGGCTGGTTGTGTGGTGCAGTGGGGGGAGCGAACGAATTGGGCTGGTTTTGGGATGCGGTGGGGGAAGGGGAGATCTTGAAGCTGGTGAAGTCCACATTGATACCATTGGGCTGCAGGGTTCCCAAGCGGAATATGAGTTGCTGTTCCTGCAACCTTCGGGATGTGTTGCGGGAAATGCGGGAGACGCGGTCAAGGGCGTTCTCGACCACTGTGGGGGGGAAGTTGCGGTCCTTGAAGAACTTGGACATCTGGGACCCCCATCCATCACACCCCGCCCCCGCCGCAACCGCCCAAAGAGGATCCCCCTCGTTCTCACACACCACCCCACCAACCTCCGGATACAACGCATCATCCTCCGACACTTCCGCCATCTACAATCCGACCCCACCCCTAAGACATTTTTCCATCCCCACCCCTGTCTGCTTTCCGGAGAGACCACTCTCTCTGTGACTCCCTTGTTCGCTCCACACTGCCCTCCAACCCCACCACACCCAGCACCTTCCCCTGCAACCGCAGGAAATGCTACACTTGCCCCCACACCTCTTCCCTCACCCCTATCCCAGGTCCCAAGATGACTTCCCACATTAAGCAGAGGTTCACCTGCACATCTGCCAATGTGGTATACTGCATCCACTGTACCCGGTGTGGCTTTTTCTACATTGGGGAAACCAAGCGGAGGCTTGGGGACCGCTTTGCAGAACACCTCCACTTGGTTCGCAATAAACAACTGCACCTCCCAGTCACAAACCATTTCCACTCACCCTCCCATTCTTTAGATGACATGTCCATCATGGGCCTCCTGCAGTGCCACAGTGATGCCATCCGAAGGTTGCAGGAACAGCAACTGATATTCCGCTTGGGAACCCGGCAGCCCAATGGCATCAATGTGGACTTCACCAGCTTCAAGATCTCCCCTTCCCCCACCGCATCCCAAAACCAGCCCAGTTCGTCCCCTCCCCCCACTGCACCACAACACAACCAGCCCAGCTCTTCCCCTCCACCCACTGCATCCCAAAACCAGTCCAACCTGTCTCTGCCTCCCTAACCTGTTCTTCCTCTCACCCATCCCTTCCTCCCACCCCAAGCTGCACCTCCATCTCCTACCTACTAACCTCATCCCACCTCCTTGACCTGTCCGTCTTCCCTAGACTGACCTATCCCGTCCCTACCTCCCCACCTATACTCTCCTCTCCACCTATCTTCTTTTCTCTCCATCTTCGGTCCGCCTCCCCCTCTCTCTCTATTTATTCCAGAACCCTCACCCCATCCCCTTCTCTGATGAAGGGCCTAGTCTTGAAACGTCAGCTTTTGTGCTCCTGAGATGCTGCTGGGCCTGCTGTGTTCATCCAGCCTCACATTTTATTATCTTGGATTCTCCAGCATCTGCAGTTCCCATTATCAAAGAAATGTACCATTGCATGTTGGTGAATACCTTACACTTCAGGGTGAGAGGAAATCAGCTCTATGCCCTTGTGCAACCTATGAGACCTAGGATTGTCTTTATGTATAGTGGTCCTGCAGGCACCATTTTAAAGGTCACCTTGGGATATTTCTGCTTCTCTGTGGTGACATGATTAATCAGTAATAACCAATGACATAGTCAAAATTACATGTGAATGGGATTTATATCCCACATAGATGCTGCATGCGTTCCATGTGAAGAATATTATGATTACTTATGAGTTCAACCTATACTGTGAAAGTGTCTGATCAGTGCAGTTGTCCCTCGAAGAGTCTTGCATAACTAAAAAGTAGAACCCACATGCTCAGTCAGAACAAAAATTAGTCTGCTGACTGCAGGTGTGGTTGCAGCTATTTTCTATTTCCTTAGTGCATTTATGCATCTTATGAATATGGAATGCAATGGAGGTTACACTTGACACAGCAAGCCTCATAATAAAGGCCCACCAAACCCACATTCGAACTTCCATGTCACTTTCTTCTTTGCAATCCTTGTTGAGCCCATCAACAGTGAATTTCCACACATTCCCACTCTTTGAAGTATGACTTCATCTCCTAACATTATTCTCTCCAGGCCCATTCCTAAACTTTCACCAGCACACTAGCACCCCCTCACCATGCAACTCCTCCTGTAACACTGGAACCTTTTACACCAATATGCAAAACATTATATAAACGGTACTCGGTATTTTTAGATTTATTCTTTTAAAGTAACATTCTTCGTAACACAGTTGTTCTGATGTTTCAAAGTTGATTTTAACCAAATATTTGTAAATAGAAAACGCTGAAAATACTCAGGATTTAGCAATATATTTGAAGAGAAACAGTCAACATTTCAGCACTTCAAAAGACAGAAGGGAAAGGTCTGGGTTCAGCATTCAGTTCCGGGTTCAGCATTCAGTTCCAGCCTCAGGCAACTGTCTGTGTGGAGTTATGGACATTCTCCCTGTGTCTGCATGAGTTTCTGCCAGGTGCTCCGGTTCTGCCCCACAGTCCAAACATGTGCAGTTTGGGTGGATTAGCCATGTCTGTGTAGGTTAGGTGCTTTATCCATGGAAAGTGTAGGTTTACAAGGTATGGAGGGTGTGGGGGGGTTTGAGTCAGTGTGGATTTGTTGGGCCAAGTGGCCTGTTTCCACATTATATGGATTAAGTGATTCTATAAATGATTAGACTAGATTCCCTACAGCGTGGAAACAGGCCCTTCGGCCCAACAAGTCCACACTGCCCCTTGAAGCATCCCACCCAGACCCATCTCCCTATAACCCACGCACCCCGAACGCTGTAGGCAATTTAGCATGGCCAATCCACCTAGCCTGCATATCTTTGGATTGAGGGAAGAAACTGGAGCACCTGGAGGAAACTCTCACAGACATGGCTAACCAATGATTCTATTGGTTAGCCATGTCAACAGCCATGCTGGACTAATAAGAAGCAACTGCGGATGCTGGAAATCAGAAACAATAACAGAAATTGCTGGAACAATTCAACAAGCCTGGTAGCATCTGTGGAGAGAAATCACAATTAACTTTTCAGATCCAGTGATGTAAACTGTGATTTCCTCTCTATAGATGCTGCCAGACCTACCGAGTTTTAACAGCAATTTCTGTTTTTGTTTGTGGCTATGCTGGACTACCCTCACTCCTGCAGTAATGAATGTCCTCCAGTGTATGAGATTCTTCTACATTATATATTGACTTACCCTGCTTTACAATTACTGATGTCTCTGCATCCCAGTATGCTACTTCCAATCCCCAGCATTGATTTTCTCAAATTCCCTACTACAGTATTGGCCTCTGATAATACCCTGCTACACTTTTATTGAGCTTGGGACTGACTTGGACAGGCAGTTCCATCTGATGGGTGACTGGGCCCATGACCAATGTCTCTGCAGCTCCCTGACTGATTTACTACAATTCCCGGACTAATTACACTAAATCTATAGAACCGACTGGGGCCCACTATCTGTACTGTAATGCGACAGAACCCCAAACTGCTGACTACCATTTTCTAGCCTTTGGACTAACCTTAGACAGTGCCCCTGAATTACTGTATTGGATCACCTGACTGAAAGCTTTCTCCATTGATTTGACTGAGGATTATAGCCCTTGGACTTTGAGATATGATCAGTTGGTTGAAGTACATGTAGTGTGTCTGCCGTATACAATACCGACAATTGCTGCATTTGTGACATTGTCTGCAACGTGTACAGTACGGTATTGCATCCACAAACTTGACTGACAATCATGACATCTGCCCAACTTGTATTAGTAAGACACTTTAAATTATTTTAAAATCACTCAAGGCAGTTCACAGAAGACCTACCAAACACAATTGAAATCAAACAACATGGGGAAGTATTAGGACAGGTGACCAAAAAATTGTAAAAGTTTTAGTTTTAAATGAGCATTCCAAAGTAGATGAGAGAGATGAAGAGGCTTAAGGAGAAAATTACCAAACTTGGAATTACGGCATCTACTAGTATGAATACCATTGGAGTTGTTACAGTCAACAGATGGCACTGTTCAAGCTTATTCTGCAATTATCAATAAGCTTGATAAAATGGTTGACCTCAAATTTTGAATCTCCCAAAGGGTTCTGTAAGAGAACACCATAAAATCTAATTTTCTCCACAAAATCATGGCTGTGATATATAGCAATTCACAATGAGTGCTGTTCCACCTGTTACTGCAGCTGGGAAAATAGTAGGATTCAATTGTTTTGGAGACACACTCAATAGAAACAATTCGCTCATGCCCAGAACAGCAGTGACCACTCCTGTGGAAAAATTCCTTAACTCATCCTTCTTCCCAGGTCAATACACAGAACAAGATCTGCAAATTGTCTTTACGTTCCCCCACTCCCCAATACATCTTCATTTCCCACCCATGTGAAAAATAAGATGCAGGTAGTGCTGTGAAGAAGTTACACTGAGGTTTCATAATACAGTTTCAGAAGGCAAACTGATTTCTTTTTTCATTTATTTGTGTGATGTGGGTGTCAATGGCTGGGCCAGCATGTATCGCCTGCTCCTCATTACCATGAGGAGATGATGGTGACCTACTTTCTTGAACCACTGCGGTCCTTGTGCTGTTGGAAAACTCACAGTGCCATTAGGGAGGAAAATATCGGGATTTTGACCCAACAACATTAGAGGAACAGCAGTACATTTCCAAGTCAAGGTGGTGAATGGCTTAGAAGGTAACTTGAAGGTGGTGGTGTTCCCATGTATTTGTTGCCCTTGTTCTTCTAAATGGTCATGTTCGTTGGTTTGGAAGATGATGTCTAAGGATCTTGATGATGTATCTTGCAGATAATACACAATGCCACAACTGAGCACAAGTGGTAGAAGGACTGAATGTTTATAGATGTGGCACCAATGAAATGGTTGTCTTTGTTATATGTGTTGTCAAGTTCCGTGAGTGTTGTTAGAAGTGTACACATTCAGGCAAGTGGGGAGTATCCCACCACACTCCTGAGTTTAGTCTTTTAGACTGTGGACAGGCTTTGGAGGGACAGGGGGTATATTACTTGCTGCAGTATTCATAGTCTCACCTGCTCCTACAGGAACTGTATTTATATGGCAAATCCAGTTGAGTTTCTGCTCAATGGTACCTGAACAATATTGATAGTGTGGAATTCAGTGATGGCTATACCATTAAATGTCAAGGAGCAGTGATCAGATTGTCTGTTATTGGAGATGGTCATAGTCTGGCATTCGTGTGGCACAAATTATTACTTGCCACTTTTCAGCCCAAGCCTGGATATTGTATCTGAATGCAGACCTCTTCAGCATATGAGATTACAAATAGTGCTGGACATTCCAGCCTCAGTAGTGAACACCCCTACTTTTGTCCTTATGATGGATGGAGGGTTATTGATGAAGCAGCTGAAGGATTTTGACTGAGGACATTACCCTGAGAAACTCCTGTGGAAATGTCCTGGAGCTCGGATGACTGATTTCCAGTGACCATAGCTATCTTCCTATTTGCCAGGCATGAATCCAAAGGAGAATTTGCCCCATAATACCCATTGATTCTAGTTTTGCTGGGTCTCCTGGATGCCATACTTGGTCAGTTGCCCCCTTGCTCTCAAGAACAGACGCTTTCAGTTCATCTCTGGAATTCAACTCTTTTGTCCATGTTTGAACCAAGGCAGTCATGAGGTTGAGGACCAAGTGCTCCATGGAGGATCCCAACTGGGCATCAGTGAGCAGTTTCTTGCAGTGCTGCTTGATAGCACAGTTGCTGACACCTTTCTTTACTGATGATCAACAATAGACTGAGGGGCAGTAATTGGCTGGTTTGGATTTGTCCTGTTGTGTAAAGGACATAGATTGACATTTTCCAGGCTGTCACGTAGATGCTAGTGTGATTGCTGTACTGGAACAGTTTGGCTTGGGGTGCAGCAAGTTCTGAAGCACGATTCTTCGGTATTATTGCCTTTAACTTGTTTAGATTATTCTTTATGTGATCTTATTTACTTGTTCATAAAAATATCAAGTATCAGAAAGGTGAATTAAGCAAGTTAATTGAAAGAGTGATTATTTTTATTTGTCTTTTTATTAAAAATTATGCATTTTGAATTTAGAGTTATGTGAAACCTAGCTTGATAAATCACAAGTTTTATTTTTGCAATTTGGTTACCATTAAAATTAGTTACTGAGCAAAATCACAATAGGCTATCAGAGTACATTTAACAAAAGAACACAAGCTTGTTTCATAAATGATGTATATGATTGTAGAATCCCCACAGTATGGAAAGAGGAGATTCAGCCCTTGAAGTCTGGACCGACACTCCAGAGAGAATCCCACCCAGAATCAGGCTTCTACCCTATTCCAGCTACCCTGCATTTATCGCGGCTAATCCGTCTTAATCTGCACATCCCTGGGCACTATGGACAATTTAGCGTGGCCAATCACCCAACCTGCACATTTTTAGATTATGGGAAGAAACCAGAGCACCTGGTGGAAACCCACATGGACAGGGGAAGAATGTGCAAACTTCACACAGTCACCCAAGGCTAGAACTGATGTGAGGCAGCAGTACTAACCACTGTGCCAACCTGACAATTGTTAGTGACAGTTTATATAAGCAAAAACAAAGATTGAAATGTTTATCAGCAATATCCTTTTATAGACACTCCAGCCCATTGAAGTATCAAACCTATTTTCACACTTAAATTTCTTAATGAATTGACTATGTTGTGCTTAATTTCTGTACATTCTGTCCCCAAGACAAACACTAACTCATTTGACTATTATCACTTCCACAGAACTGTAAACCAAAAACCCATTTACTGCCAATTTCTAACCAAAGATCCCAAATTATAACAACATATTCCTAAATAACAAACACCTTTATTTAAAAGTATTGTGATTGAACTCTTGAGAATCTATTGACAACAAGCAATGGGCGGATGAGATCATCCCACCTAATATTTAGAACTTGAGATGACATGCTTTTGAGTGAACTTTCCCAATTCCATTTCATAACTTAAAAATACTTTAGAAAATATAAACATTTCAACCTGGTTTCATTCCTATTGCAAAAGTAAATCTTGAAACTTTCCACACTAGCAATAGATGGTACAGCAATTATTTTAAGAAGATATAATTTATTAAGCCTTCATAGCTGATCAATGTCTATCTTGACAGATTAATTTCAGTAAGCACATTACATTGTAACCATGTATCACTAATGCAAGCTGAATGCTCGTATTTAATATAATTGATAAATGTGGAATTTGACATTTTTAATTAACTTTTTCTCCCGTAGGCACATCATTTATGCTCCCAGCACTCACAATAAGTATGCAGGAGAATCTTTTCCAGGAATCTATGATGCATTATTTGACATAGCAAATGCTGCAGATGAACACAAAGCCTGGCAACAAGTGAAGGAGCAGATTGCTGTTGCATCCTTTACAGTGCAAGCATCTGCTGGAACATTGGAGGAAGTATAATTTTATTTCATTTTACATTTTTGAGAAGTTAAATTAGGAGTTTATGAAGTGACATGAAGACATCTCATCATGAGTAATCATTTGCAGAAACAACCTGTTAAAGCTCAATATTAAATACAATATGCACACTATTCATCAGTTGTATACTAAAACTTTGGGTAGTTGGCTGGGCAGGTGGTTTGCAATCAGAGTGATACCAACAGCATGTGTTCAATTCCTGTACCAACTGAAGTTGCTATGAAAGATTTTTCATTCTCAAACCAGCCTGTTGCCTGAGGTTTTTTTACCTTCAGGTTAAATCATTGTCTCTCTCTCTCTAATGAGACAGTAACCTATGGTCCAGTAGCACTAAGGTAACTCTACCTTTATATTTTAAAACCTACCCAGCTAAATAAGTTGTGCTGTTTTACTTTTCACTAGTCAATTATCAATTCACAGCACAAGATTCCAGGCAATATGTAACATTATAGAGAAAACATAACTGCAGAAGAACAAAACATATTTTGTTCAGTTCATATACAAAATTGAGAAACTATGAATATCTCAATAACTTGTAATTAACATTCACGTGGTTACAAGAAGCAATCAAAAATGTGCAAGTAATAATTTATCAGTATAGAGTAGCATCAACTCTGAACATTGACATTGTGTGTTGTCCATTTAATGCAGATAAACCTGGGATTCTGATTAAGTTTGGTAATGTTTTATTAGCACAATTTAATAAAGAATATATTCAACAACTGTTATAATATTATAGGAAATATAAAAATGTTCTTCAATATTTCATCTATATTTTAGAATTATAGTGCGCTTCAAAAACTTGTAAATAGAGGGTTTTGACTAATTTTTAATTGATTGGATTTGAAAACAAAATAAACTATATGGTGTATTTTATGTGCACTGAATAAATTTTGATTAAATGCTAAACTTCCAGCAGCACCTGGTCAAATCACTGCCCCAGTGTCAAAATATACATTGGGAATGGATGTCATTTTCTCAGGTTGTAAGTGGGAAACAATGCTTCGCTAAGCTCTATTCTAGGACCACCTCTGCTTGCTGAGTATATCAACAACTTAATTTAAGGCAAAATGGGGTAGTGCCAATGAATGGTATTGTTCACTTCCCTGTGGAAATATACTTGGTCAACATTTCAAGTTTGAAGAAAAGGATAGCATAGTGGCAGAGTGGTTAACACTGCGACCTCACAGCACCAGAGACATGGGTTCAAGTCCATCCTTGGAAGACTGTCTGTGTGGAGTTTGCATGTTCTCCCTGTGTCTGCACGGGTTTCTGCTAGGTGCTTCACTTTCCTCCCACAGTCCAAAGATGTACAGGTTAAGTGGTTTGGCCGTGTTACTTTGTACAGGGTTGTGTAGGCTAGATGGGTGAGCCATGGCAAACGTAGGGTAGGGGATTGTCTGGGTGGGATGTTCCTGGGTTGGTGCAGACTTGATAGACTGAATGGCTCCTTTCTGAACTCTAGGGATTCTATGAAAAGAGCTGAGCCACATCAATTTATGAAACTAGTTACATTCTAGAAATGGGTTTATCCTATTAATGTCTTTACTGGAAGTGGAAATGAACAGATATGGTTTGGATTTGAATTTTTTTGCATTTTTATCTTACTAACTGAATCCAACTGTTACCATTATTGAACTAAAAAAAAACTGGCTCTTGATACTGAGATTACTGTCCATGTGGAGAATAAATCCAAAATTATATTAGGCTGTACTAATTCAATATTATTTCTTAAATGCAATATCTTTGTATTTTTGTATGATCTTCTTTGCACATAATTAACATTTTCAGTGTTAATTCAGACAAGGCAATTAACTCAAACTTTGTATTTACATAAAATTTTAAAATTCATATGTCATTAAACTTATTTAAATACACTTTGCAAATGCCTATTCATTATTTTTTCTATCAAATTCTGTGTCTCTGAGAAATCTAAAGCTTCAATCGTAACTGGCAGCTGAAAGCAAAATCATGGCTCCCCAAATGTTTTGTCCCTACAGTTGTTAACATGCTGCAATCCAACTGTCCACTGTGATTTAAAAAAAACTTCAAAATGTCAGAATGTCTTATTTATTCTTCGCAGCTAACTTCAGCAAAATACAAAGCCACAAGCGGGTTCACCAGTTCTTGGACATGGAGTCGCAGGTAGTTTGGATAGTGAAGAAGGCATTTGGTATACTTGCCTTTACTGGTCAGTCCATTGACTGTAGGAGTTGGGAGGTCATGTTGCAACTATGCAACATTGGTTACGCCACTTTGGGAATAATGCATTCAGTTCTGGTCTCGCTGCTATAGGAAGGATGTTTTGAAGCTTGAAAGGGTTCAGGAAAGATTTAAAAGGATCTTGCCAAGGTTGAAGGGTTTGAGCTATAGGGAGAGGCTGAATAGGCTGGGGCTATTTTCTCTGGAGCGTCAGAGACTAAGGGGCGACCTTGTAGAAGTTTATAAAATGATAAGGGGCATGGACAGGCTGAATGGCCAAGTTTGTTTTCCCACAGTAGTGGGGTCCAAAACTAGAGGGCAAAGGTTTAAGGTGAGAGGGGAAAGATTTAAAAGGGACTTAAGGGGCAACCTTTTCACAAAGTGGGTGGTGCATGTATGGAATGAGCTGCCAGAGGAAGTAGTGGAGGCTGATACAATTAGAACATTTAAAATGCATCTGGATGGGTATATGAATAGGAAGGGTTTAGAGGGATAACAGCCAAATGCTGGCAAATGGGACTAGATTCATTTAGGATATCTGACCAAAGAGTCTGTTTCTATGCTGTACACCTCTACAACTCTAAACTAGAGGCTGTGGCAGCAAATGAATTGGTATTACCCACATAATTGAAATGCAAACAGATTTTAAAACTTCTTGGAATACACTTCACCTAGAAAATTCTACCAGTCTATGAAAGTCAGTTCTCAAAGTGTTGTATAAACATAGACAACAATGAAAAGCTGAAAGCAGCTTTGCTGCTGTGTGATGGAAGTTGTACAAAATATACTAACAGCTTTTTGAATTTTGATGTGTTCAAAAGAAGGAAGAGTGGAAGTGTGACTTAAGTGTACCAGTTGCAAGGAGATATATTACTGCAGTCATGGATTGGGAGACATACTGGAGTGGTAATGGGATAAGATGTAAGATTTTTAAATATTTGAGTTTATGACAGGAAGTGTAACACTTTCAGTAATTAGCTTTAATTTGGCTTTAGAGCAAAGAATTCAAAATTTCAGTTGAGAAGAATTGTATTGAGTTCTGAAGCAAGTATTAGTTTCTCCCTTAGCAGGTTTATTATTTATATTCTGAGGAAATTGGTCACTGTGCCAGCAGTCTTTCTTCTAGTTTGTGAAGTTTTTTAAGCCACGAGTACTTGGGACAGAATTCTTCAGGTTGTTAGAATTGAAAATTTTAAACATGAAACTTGTAAAATGTTAATGCTTGGTGAGGAATCAAAATTGCTTGAACAGTTCAAAAAAGAGAAAATGGAAGGAATTGGTCAAGTGAAAATTTTGAAGAGTTGAGACAGGAAGACTATTTCTCTGTACTTGATTGTTTATAATGAATAATGTTGAGGAACAATTTGAAACTTGTTTTAATGTTTCTGTTAAGAACCTTCTAACTAGCTTGATTTATTTGTTTCCCTTCTTTTGAGTAATAAATTCATGTTCAGAAAGAACTTCTGTATCCTCATATGAAAATTTTTGGTGACTAACTTTCGTACTTACAAACTAACTAACTAAACACACAGAAGGAAATAACCTATCAACCCAGGTTTCAATCTGGAATCTGACCTGTCTCATTATAATATCAGAATTAAGATCAATAATAAAATGCAGTTAAAATGCAGTGTTTGTACTTTTTTAATGTATTCACATGCAATCACGGGAGAAGAGCAACTAAGACTTGAAACAAAAACATGTTTATGAAGTACAGCACTGTAGACAATCTCAAAACTTTCCAAATTTCTTCAGTGGAAATATGTGCCCAATCTTGCCTCTCCCACAGGCTCTTGCAATTTCTAACCTACCATTCATGATACCACTGACAGTCTATAGTGATAATGGGAACTGCAGATGCTGGAGAATCCAGGATAATAAAATGTGAGGCTGGATGAACACAGCAGGCCCAGCAGCATCCCAGGAGCACAAAAGCTGACGTTTCGGGCCTAGACCCTTCATCAGATGAAGGGTCTAGGCTCGAAACGTCAGCTTTTGTGCTCCTGGGATGCTGCTGGGCCTGCTGTGTTCAGCCTCACATTTTATTACCACTGACAGTCTTGCAGGTTTTAAGATATGATTCTAAATCCTGTGATTTGTTTGACTTTGAAAATGGTTCAGCCAATGCCCCAGTGTTTGGCTTTTTAAGTGCAGTGAGAAAAACTGTCAATAGCGCCATCAACTGTAGTGTTTCTGAAATCAAATCCTCAGACAATTAAAACAGTTATTACAAACCATAACATGCAGTCCTCTTCATATTCATTTGTAAGAAAAAAGGCATTTACTTTGTTTTAAGACTTTTAGTATTTGGAAAATATATTTTAAAAATAGGTTCACTGAATAAATTTGTGTACTAGGTGTGAGATCTTGATACCTAGTATCAGAAATAAAGTTGTTACTTGATACATACATAAGAAAGCTCTTTGGATTCTTGTAATTTATCAGAAAGTCTCATGATGCAACATGTAAAGACAACATCTTTGAGCCAGAAGCTTTAGTTTCAAATTCTATTCCAGGACCCAATGTTTTAAAATTACTTTTTAAAGTCAGGGGCTTCCCTTTGAAGACATGAGATTTTTTTCTTTCTCAGAGGATTGTGTGAATTTGAAACTCTGTACCTCAGAAATCAGTTGAGTTAGGGTCATCAATTTTTTTTAAGATAGAAGTAAACATTGTTGTTAGGCAAGAAAATCAAAGGTTATTGGGGATAATAGAACTGAAATTTGGAATACAAGCAATTCAACCAGGATCTTATTGATGGGCATAGCAGGCTTGATGGGTTGAATGATCTACTTTTGTTCCTGTTTTGTATGTTTGTAAGGCAAAGCCTCATATTATTAAAAACTGTTTGCTGGCTGATATAATAATTAGCAAATTCTAAAGCCCTTAATCGTGAAGCATGTCTGTTGTATGCCTGCATTTCACAGTACTTTTAAACAACCCAAAATAAAATAACTGTTTTACTTTCAGCAGGGTTGTAGAACAGCTTTCATGATATGAATAGAATCTTCACTGAAGGAAATAAAGATGGTTTAAGGAAATACTTTTTTTAAGATTTATTTCCATTCAGCATATGAAAGACCTGGTGCAAATGTGTTCGAATTATGAGCAGCAAGATAAAAATACACTATGACATTATCAAAGTTTTTGGGCATGTTATAAATATCAAAGCAGCTCCATAATAAAATAACCAGAATAAATTATTTGATTTAAATACTGATCTTGTGAAAACTATTTCTCATCCAATGTCAAAACTAAGCTAGTAATTGAGTGTGAGGCTGGATGAACACAGCAGGCCAAGCAGCATCTCAGGAGCACAGATGCTGCTTGGCCTGCTGTGTTCATCCAGCCTCACATTTTATTATCTTGGAATTCTCCAGCATCTGCAGTTCCCATTATCTCTAGTAATTGAGTGTTGGTTTCAGCTAACAGTCATGTGAGGGATTTTATCAAATACTTTTTGAAGGATACATAGGGCAGGATATGTAGTGTGGGCAATGCAGACTGCATTTGGATAAGACTGTGAAAATGGA
Organism: Stegostoma tigrinum; assembly: GCF_030684315.1. Classification (NCBI taxonomy): domain Eukaryota; kingdom Metazoa; phylum Chordata; class Chondrichthyes; order Orectolobiformes; family Stegostomatidae; genus Stegostoma; species Stegostoma tigrinum. Next base: position 50,525,147 of record NC_081359.1, on the reverse strand, counting down.
AATGCCTGATTCATGATGTTGAGGAAAAACATCTGATTATCCCTGAGTGTTAAAATGGTGAGTTCTGAATCTCCGTCATGAATAGCTACTGACTTATTTCCATGAATTTGCATCTCATTGTTATCTAAACTAATTTCACTTCCATGCAGCTCCAGTTCTCCTTATCCAAGAAACTAAACAGCACCAATCCCCAAATGTAAGTTAGAACAGTTACCTAGAGATAGCAACTCACTGTTTGATTCTCCGAGCGTTCATACAACTTTGTCTTCACCACATTTCAGCAAGCTTCATGGGCAATGTTCTCTTACAATTCTTAATCCGTGCAAGTGGACAAAGTCGGAAGTCACACAACACATCCTCTGAAGGAGGTGAAGGCACTTCCATATCCATGCAAGTGGGCATCAGAAATCCCAGCCTCAACACATCATCTGCTTTTGGAACAATGACAGGCCACTTTAGCCCTTCAAGATTTCATTTTGGAGCTCAGGGACACGTTACTTATAGAACATAGAGCAGTAGAGCATAGTACAGGCCCTTTGGCTGACGATGTTGTGCCGACCTATTATCCTACTTTAAGATCAACTAAGCTGCATACCCTTCATTTTACTATCATCAATGTGTCTATCGAAGAGTCGCTTAAATGTCCCTAATGTATCTGACTCCTACTACCACTGGCAGTGCATTCCACGCACCCTCCATTCTCTATGTAAAGAACCTACCTCTGACATCTCCCCCATACCTTCCTCTAATCACTTTAAAATTATGCCCCCTTGTGGTAGTCTTTTCTACTCTGGGAAGAAGTCTTTGACTATCCACTCTATCTTTGCCTCACTATCTTGTACACTTCTATCAAGTCGCCTCTCATCCTCCTTCGCACCAATGAAAATTGAGGATTGGCTGTCTAACAGAAGGCAGAGAGTTGGGATAAAAGGCTCTTTTTCGGAATGGCAACTGGTGACAATGGTGTCCCGCAGAGATCAGTGTTGGGGTCGCAGCTGTTCACTTTATACATTAATGATCTGGATGAAGGGACTGGGGGCATTCTGGCAAAGTTTGCCGATGATATGAAGTTAGGTGGACGGGCAGGTAGTACTGAGGAGGTGTGGAGGCTGCAGAAAGATTTAGACAGTTTAGGAGAGTGGTCCAGGAAATGGCTGATGAAATTCAACGTGTGCAAATGCAAGGTTTTACACTTTGGAAAAAAGAATACAGGCATAGACTATTTTCTAAACTTTAAGAAAATCCATAAAGCAGAAGTACAAAGGGATCTGGGAGTGCTAGTCCAGGATTCTCTAAAGGTTAACTTGCCGGTGGAGTCCGTGATTAAGAAAGCGAATGTAATGTTGTCACTTATCTCAAGAGAGTTGGAATATAAAAGCAGTGATGTGCTTCTGAGATTTTATAAAGTTGTAGTTAGGCCCCATTTAGAATACTGTGTCCAAGTTTGGGCCCCACACTTCAGGAAGGACATATTGGCACTGGAGCGTGTCCAGTGGAAATTCACACGGACGATCCCTGGAATGGTAGGCCTAACATACGATGAATGGTTGAAGATCCTGGGATTGTATTCATTAGAGTTTACAAGGTTGAGGGGAGATCTAATAGAAACTTACAAGATAACGCATAGCTTAGAAAGGGTGGACGCTGGGAAGTTGCTTCCATTAGGCAGGGAGACTAGGACCTGCAGGCGCAGCCTTAGAATTAGAGGGGATCAATTTAGAACGCAAATGAAGAGACGTTTCTTCAGCCAGAGAGTGGTGGGCCTTTGGAATTCGTTGCCATGGTGCGCAGTGGAGGCCGGGATGTTAAATGTCTTCAGGGCAGAGATTGATAAATTCTGGATCTTGCAAGGAATCAAGGGCCACGGGGACAGTGCAGGTAAGTAGAGTTGAAATGCCCATCAGCCATGATTAAATAGTAGAGTGGACTCAATGGGCTGAATGGCCTTAATTCCACTCCTAATGTTAGGTTCGTTTTCGTAGACCCTCACGGACTTGATGCAATAACAAGGCACTGACCTGTTTAGAAAAACACAAATCTTTTATTACAAAGCAAGTACAAGCTGTGGAGAATCGCTTTACTCAACTTGGCACAGAGTGCAGAGTCTCGTAAGCAATTCTCTCCGAGCAGCGAACAGTCTCCACTTTTCATACCTGATCAGGTGCATAATACATAAAGCAATTTTACATCTCACAATGACATGATACATGAAACAATTACAATAACAGACAATGACATGATACAAAACAACTACTAAATTGAAAACATAAAGAGAGCAGGACATAGTTATCGATCGTTCGCGAAGTGACTGCTAATGACAGGAATTCCAAGTTGCCGAAGTGGCAGAATGTAATTTCAAGCCTCCGAAGTGTCTGGCTTGAACAAAAGTCAGTGCCCTGGCTCCTTTGTCAGGAACAGAAGTTACATACTTCAGAAGTCTCACACCTTTACAAATGCTCCTCATTTAACTTTATTTGAGACAGTTTCCACATACCCACCCCCATGCAGGAAGATAAAGATTTGCACAGTTTAACTCTAATTCTATTCAGGCAGGAAGCTTAAGGCATTGTCTGCATACCTATGTGTAGGCAGATATGGAGTTACAAAATTTTACGCCTAATTTCTAGTTGGGCAGGAAGTTTTAAGGCAGTGTCTCCATACCATGTGTAAGCAGATAAAGGACATTAATTTATAGAAATATAGAAATCAATGGGATGTTATCCCAATAACATCTCACTATGTCTTATGGTCTTATGCTCTTAAAAAAGCCCTTACACTCTCAACCTTTCCTCACAAGACCTGCCCTCCAGTCCAGGCAGCATCCTGGTAAATCTCCTCTACACCCTCTCTAAAGCTTCCACATCCTTCCTATAATGAGGTGACCAGAACTGAACACAATATTCCACGTGTGGTCTAACCAGGGTTTTATAGAGCTGCAGCATAACCTTGAGGCTCTTAAAAACTCAAATCCCCTGCCAATAAAAGTCAACACACCATACGCTTTCTTAATAACTCTATTAACTTGGATGGCAATTTTGAGGGACCTATGGACTTGAACCCCAAGATCCCTCTGTTCCTCCACTCTGCCAAGAAACCTGTCATTAACCCTTTGTAACCTAAACAGCCCTCCACACTGTTCACAACTCCACCAACTTTTGTGTCATTGGCAAACTTACTGACCCACCCTTCCGCTTCCTCATCCAAGTCATTTATAAAGATGACAAAGAGCAGAGGTTCCAGAACAGGTCCTTGCAGAACACTACTGGTCACCGAGCTCCAGGCTTACATCTACCACCACTCTCTGTCTTCTATTGGGCAGCCAATTCTGTATCCAGATGGCCAAATTTCCCTGAATCCCATGCCTCTTTACCTTCTGAATGAACCTACCATAGGGAACCTTATCAAATGCCTTGCTAAAAACTGTATACACCACACCCACTGCTCTACATTCATCAATGTGTTTTGTCACATCCTCAAAGAATTCAATAAGGCTTGCGAGGCATAGCCTGTCCCTCACAAAGACATGCTGACTATTTCTAATCAAACTATGCCTTTCCAAATAAGCATAAATACTATCTCTCAGAATCCTCTCTAATAATGTGCCTACCACAGAAGAAAGAGTGACTGGTCTATAATTCCCAGGATTATCCTTATTCCCTCTCTTGAACACCCTCCAATCATTTGGTACTACTCCAGTGGACAGTGAGGAAGCAAAGATCAGTGTCAAAGGTGCAACAATCTCTTTCCTCACTTCACATAGTAATGTTGGATATATCCCATCTGGCTCAGGGAACTTATCTATCCTCACATTTTTCAAAATTTCCAGCACATCCTCCTACCTAACAGCAATCCATTTGAGCATATCAGCCTGTCTCACACTGTTCTCACAAACAACAAGGTCCCTCTCGCTGTTAAATACTGAATCAAAGTATTCATTAAGGTCCTCCCCTACCTCCTCTGACTCCAGGTACGAATTCCCACCACTATCCCTGATCAAGGCTGAAGGGCCTGTTCTGTGCTGTGCTGTTCTATGTTCTAACCCTACCCCCATGCTGGTCATCCTCTTGTTCCTCACATAAGTATAGAATACATTGGGGTTTTCCTTAATCCTACATACCAAGGCTTTTTCATGCACTCTTCTAGCTCTCCTAAGTCCATTCTTCAGTTCCTTCCTGGCTACCTTGTAACCCACTAAAGCCTTGTCCAATCCTTGTTTCCTCAATGGTAAGCTTCTTTCTTCCTCTTGAATAGATGTTCCACATGTCTTGTCATCCAAGGTTCCTTCACCTTACTGTGCCTTCCTTGCCTCAGTGGGACAAGCCTATCCAGTATCTGTAGCACGTACTGGATAGGGTTAGGGTTAGGGTTTCCATGTTTCTGTTCCCTGAGAACATCTGTTCCCAATTTATACTCTGCAGTTCCTGCCTAAGAGCATTGTAGTTCCCCCCACCTCCCCAATTAAATACGTTCCCATGCCATCTGCTCCTATCCCTCTCCATGATTATAGCAAATGTCAGGAAGTTGTGATCACTATCACCAAAATGCTCTCGTGCTGAGAGACCTGATGCCTGGTCTGCTTCATTGTCAAGCACCAAATCCAATATGGCCTCCCCTCTAGTCGGCCTATCTACATATTGAGTCAGAAATCTTTCCTGGACACACCTGACAAAATCTGCTCCATTCAAACAAGTTGCATTTAGGAAGTTCCAGCTGACATTTGGGAAGTTGAAGTCATCCATGACAAAAACTCTATTACTTCTGCACCTTTCCAAAATCTGTCTCCCAATCTGTTCCTCAGTGTCTCCGTTGCTATTGGGGAGGTCTACAGAAAACTCCCAAAAAAGTGACTGCTCCCTTCCTGTTTCTGACTTCCACCCATACTGACTCAGTAGACAAACTCTCCTTGACAAACTCCCTTTCTGTAGCTGTGATACAATCCCTGATTAGCATTGCCACTCCCCCACCTCTTTTACCTCTCTCCCTATTTCTCTTGCAACACCTAAATCCTGGAACATCCAACAACCATTCCTGCCCCTTTGATATCCAAATGTCCATAATGGCCACAACGTTGTAGCCTTTAAGATCATCACTTTTATTCCTGACACTTGTTGTGTTAAAACAGACACACTTCAAGCCATTGCACTGACTGCACCTTTGCCCTAACAACTGTCTATCCTTTCTCACAAACACTTTGCATGCTGTATCTGCCTGTACACTGGCTACTCCATCCTCTGATCTGTCGCTCTGGTTCCCACCCCATGCCAAACTAGTTTAAATCCTCCCGAAGAGCTCAAGCAAACCCTCCCGCCCAAGATATTGGTGACCCTCCAGTTCTGGTGCAACCCATCCTTCCCATACATGTCCCACCTTCCCAAGAAGGTATTCCAATGATCAACATATCTCCTACACCAGTTCTGAAGGCACATGTTCAGCTGCAGTTGCTCTCTGTTCCTAGCTTCACTAGTCTGTGGCAACGGTAGTAATCCTGAGATTACTACTTTGTTCGTCCTGCCTTTTAGCGTCCAATCTAACTCCCTATATTCACTTTTCAGGTCCTCATCCCTTTTCCTAGCTATGTCATTGGCACTGATGTGTACCACGACTTCTGGTTGCTCACCACCCCCCCCAACCCCAAGAATCCTGTAGATTTGATCCAAGACATCCCTGACACTGGCACCGGGAGGCAACATACCATCCAGGAGTCTCACTCGCGACCACAGAATATCCTGTCTGTTCCCCTAACCATTGAATCTCCTATAACTTTCGTTGTCCCTGTACTGTCCACCTATTCCCTCCTCATCTCCTGACGGTCAACCAACTACCTTTATCCTATAACTTGACTGTGACTATGTCCCTATAACTCCTAACTATCACCGCCTCAGCCTCCCGAATGATCCAGAGTTCATCCAGCTCCAGTTCCCTAACGTGATCTGTGAGGAGCTGGAATTGGATGCACTTCAGGCAGGTAAAGTCAGCAGGGACACCAGTAGTGACCCTTAACTCCCACATCCTAGAAGAAGAGCATGCAACTGCCCTAACTTCCATCTTCTCTGCTCTAGATTGCCAAAATAGATAAGGAGAAACAAAAAAAAAGTGCTCACCTTACCAACCCTCACACACAGTCTTTTTCTTTGGCTAGAGGAGGAGGATGGATCGGAGACACTGCACGTATAGTGTTTTAGGTCTAGCCACTTCCCGAATATATTAGTTCACTTACCCAACAGTCACTGTGTCCGCGTTTGCTCCTGCTCAGCCTTTGCTCTGCCTACTCACATGGCAAGATTTTTATTCTGAAACCTTCCATTCCTCACTACCACCGGCTCACAATCTCACATCTCCTGTCGCTGAATTAGAGGCCAACGTCTCAGGGGGCAAGTCTTTTATACAGAAATCTTACCTTCCTAGCTGATACTGGTGTAGGAGGGAGGGCTTCAGATACTTCCTACTTCATACTGGAAGACAACATTGCGGATCTAACAACCTCACACTCTGAACTATCAATATGCAGGACAAGGCCTGTGGCATTTAAAGTTTACTTTTTGGAAGGGGGAGGATGCTTTGGTGGAAAAATGCTAGAAATATACTCTGAACACTTTGGTTCAGCAACATAAATCTACAAAGGGTTATATATTTCAAAGGTCCTTATTAAGGCATGACATTGGCCACCTTGTGTAGTTTCCATGTCACACTGTATCAGAGCATAATGTGATGCTTCATTGTTGTTGATGTAAGGGCTCTCGAGTAACATTTTTGAACTTGTGTTTTTTCTTGCATTTGCCACACATTATTGGCTCATGCATCTGAAATGGGTATGACAGAAGTGGATTCCTTCTGGTTTAGTGCACACATAAAAGTGGCTTAGTGGTTGAGTTGGGGCAGCAGATGTTTGTATTCGTCTGAACATACAATTCCTGCCCACGGTATGTGCTGTCTTCTATGTCACTTATCCTTGTTCATGTTTCACCTTAAGACCACTAGTGGTATTATCTCTGGGCTGTTAATCCAGAAACCCAGATAATGTCCTGGGGACCTGGGTTTGAATCCCGCCACAGCAGATGGTGGAATTCAAATTTCAATTTTAAAAATCTGCAATTAAGAATCTAATGATGACCATGAATCCATCGCCAATTGTCGGAAAAACCCATCTGGTTCACCAATGTCTTTTAGGGAAGGAAACTGCCATCCTTACCTGGTCTGGCCTAAATGTAACCTCAGACCCACAACAATGTAGTTGATTCTGAACTGCCCTCCAGACAATGAGGGATGGGTAATAAATGCGGCCTAGCTAGCAACACCCTCATCCTGTTAAAGAATAAAGAAAACAAAAAAAAAGTTAGAGAGAACAATTCCAATATAATCAGCAAGAACAACATCCAGCAGTTGCCACAGAAAATCCAGAGGGAAAAAAAAGGTAGCAGGTGAATATCCAGTAAGAGATGACTGAGTAATCAACATATATTGGTTTTATTGTCATTTGCTTCAGCTTTTGAAAACACAGTGTAGGTTCAGAATAAGGATGTTTTGGGCCATCATCACTGAACTGTGTCATCTGTTAGAACAGGATTTGTAACTCAGGACTTGATTATGATGTCAATGTTACAGATGTGGTTATTTTTTATGCTAACCTTTGTCGCAAGAACTAACAGGGACCTATGTGGTAGGAAAACTAATGGAGAAAATTCTGAAGAGGTAAAGTTCAACCACATAGGTCAGCGTGGGTAGGCAGAGAAGAGATTTGATTGAATTTTTCAAGGAGGTGACCAGGTATATAAAAGAGGGTAGTGCAGTTGATGTAGTTTACACAGATTTCAGAAAAGTCTTTTAACAAGGTCTTACTTGGGACACTTGGAAAGAAGGTAAAAGCACATAGAATTCAGGGCACCTTGGCAAAGTGGATCCAAAATTGGCTTATTGGTAGAAGACAGAAGATAGTGGTAGAAAATCATTTGTTTGATTGGAGGTCCACTTAAAAGTGGATAAATCCTCAGGTCTGGATGAAATCCCAGACTGCTGTGGCTCGCAAGTAAGGAAATTACGTAGAACCGAATCAAAGTTTTAATTCCTATTTGGTTTCAGGGGTAGAGAAGTGAAGAAGGGCTTAGGGGCTTAGTTGGTTTCCAGAGAACTAGGGAATAGCTGTGTGGTTCCACTTTTCAAGAAAAGTGGTCGAGATAAACAAGAGAATTACAGGCCAGTGATTCTCGCATCAATGATAGAGAAACTAATTGAAAAATTCTGAAGGAAAGATTTAATCTCTACTTGGAGAGGCAAGGTTTCATCAGGGATTGTGAAAATGGCTTTGTCAGAGGGAGGTTATATCAAACAAATACGAGTGAATTTTTCAAGGAGGTGATCAGGTGTGTAGATGAGGGAGGGCAGTTGATGCAGTTTCTATGGGTTTCAGCAAAGCCTTTGACAAGGTTCAATATAGGAGACTGATAAAGAAGATAAATGCGCATGGGATCCAGAGTAAATTATCTTAATTGTAGGAGACAGCGTGTGGTGTTAGAAACCTGCTCATATGACTGAAGAATGGCATTCAGTGGCAGATGGAATTTAATCCTGATAAGTGCAAGTTGATGCATTTTGTTATAAGTAACAAAAAGAAGTGCCCAATGAACAGAAGCATACTAGGAAGTTCAGAGGAACAGAAAGATCTTAGGGTGCTTGTCCATAGATCCCTGAAGGTGGCAGAAAAACTTAATAGGATAGTTACAAATGCAAACAGGGCACTTACCTTTATCAGTTGTGGCACTCATTGTAAGAGCAGGGAGGTTATATTGGAGCTGTACAGAATTTTGGTTAGACCACATCTGGAGTGCTGTGTGCAGTTCTGATCATGGCATTATAGGAAGATGTGATTGCACTGGAGGGGTTGCAGAGGAAATTAACTAGGTTGTTGCCTGGGATGGAGCAGTTTAGCTATGAAGAAAGTTTGGATAAGCTGAGGTTGTTTTCTTTACAGCAGAGAAAAGTCAATAACAATGAGGCATAATTTTAAGGTGAAAGGCAGGAGGTTTAGAGGGCATTTAGGAAAAAACAGAAAAAAGTCACCCAGAGGGTGATAGGAATCCTGGGTAAGTAGTTGAGGCAGGAAACATCATAACTTCCAAAAAGTACTTGGATGAACAACACAAATGTTATAATATTCAAAGCTCTGGGCCAAGTGCTGGAAACAGGGACTTGTGTGGGTTTACAGTAGCTTTTGTCAGTGCAAACTCAATAGGTCAAAGGGTCCCTTCAGTACTGTAATAATTTTATGATCTCCAGGTGTGCGTATATGGTAAGTTGCTGCTGGTAAGTCAACAGTACATACAGGCCTGGTTATTTTTGTAATTCTTCAACTTTTCAGTTGAATAGATGTTTCCTTGTGCATATGATTGAATGCTTGGGCTGATCCCACTTCAGGCTGAGTTTTAAATGGCTTTTTAAGATAGTTGATAAGGATTCAGTTAGCACAGCATATCCAAGCGGTACGCAGTGTAGTCAGTCTCTTGTAATGGTCAGCATTTTGGGTATTTTCTTAGGGCATCTCCTTTTGACCTTTCCATCATTGGTCAACACTTCAGAGTATGTGCACTGCAAAAATTCCCTAATATGTTTGAATACCCTGCAGGAAAGTGTTTAATCTGAGAGGCAATTAATCGTGCAGCTTCACTCAACAGACCATTGCACTATGAGAACTTCTCATTGTTTCCCAGACTTGAATAACAGTGTGTTTGTTTGAAGATGATAGAAAGAAAGATTCCCCTCGAAAGATATGTGAAAACATCACTGATCCCAAAATCTCACTCAGATGTGTCTGTGTTTTGTAGGCAGCCTGACTCCCTAGGCCATCTCCAAATACAACTGGCACATGGCAGCAGGAGTAGCTTCTGGCTCAAGGACAAGTTTTAGCACCCATTATAACGGTTGTTTATATCTCAAGGACATGAAGCCATGAAAATGATAAACAGGAAATGGCAGTGCCTGTACCACATGAAACCATGAAAACAGTGAAAAGGAGAAAGGATCAGTCAAGCAAAGGTGTACTCAAATCAGTCCAGTAGATTGTTCTCTGATCACATTGAAGAGTTGCTTTGTTTCTGATATTGCCCACGTAGGGTCATTGGAGCTGTCTCCGATGGATCCAAGCATTGAACTGACTGTTGTCTCTGTGTTCACGATCCTACATGTGTCCACAAAATTTGATGAGGAAACAAATACATCAGTTAAGTCCAGGACCAGCAGCAGTCAGGTGGCAGTAAATATGCAACAGCCTCCAAAAGCTGAGTTTCCAGCAAAAAGTGCCCTCATGGTGTGGAGAAAGCGCAAGAGTTATTTGCCTTTGATGAAATGCCCCTCAGAGGAAAGAGGGGCAATAGAACTGACAAATGTCTTGGGACACTGTTACAAAGCTGTCTCATCTGTTGCAGAATTCAAGACGTAGGCCCATTATACTGTCTACGGAGATAGTTGTCAGAATACCAATTCATGTGATACATTGTACAAACCATACAACAACTTTTGCCGCTGGGACCAACTAGGGCCATTAAATATCTCCTCAATATGAATTTGCTCTTGCTGACAGGTGTTCTCAGAGTTGTACCCCTTCAAGTTGGTTTCATCTGAACAATAGTCACTCATGCATTGACAAGCTAATTTTCTTTAATCAATGTGCCTGAGTCATAGAGATAAAAGAAGTGGAATGAAGGCATTCCTTTTGCAAGATAATTGAAGGATGGATTGTGAATAGGACCCTTCTCAAAATGCCTTCCTTAAAAAGATTGTGTGATCTTTTGTCAGCATGAAAGAAGTTTGCCATTCTTCTGACTCTACCAAAGATGGTTGCTCAGCCTCATCTTTTTGAGTGTATCAAAGATAATGATATCACACATGTATTTTTTGCACAAAAATTGATGTCACTTGATTACAGAGATTATTGTCTTTCCTAATCTCAGATTCTTTTCTGATTATTTAATGTTTTGAAAATGAAAATTAAAATAAAATGATTCTTAATCGAGCAAATAAACTTGTTTTTATCACTGAAATGTACTGTAAAATAAATATTTCTCTCACCTCATTGTTAGGGCTGTGAAAATTGTAATTGCTATTATCAATTCTTGTTTGTGATTTATCCAATTGATCTGCTTAATCCTGTTCTCTTTCAAAAAATTTACTAACTTGCTTTTTCTTTACCCTGTCATTAGATAAGTTACTTGTGAGTTAGTGAAACTACTGACAGAAGTCTTAATCTTGCTTCCCAGCCTAGCTTTTAACATACAATTTAAGGTCTATTTTCTCCTTCCTTTGTGAGAACAAATCTGCTTTGAGTGTCCAATAAATTCTTCTCTTTTTACGTATACTCAATCCAAATTTAACTCCTTAACTGCTAATGTACACTTTTCTGATCGCAATGCTTCTTTAAGGCTAGGTTTCCTATTATCATTGGCAATCACTTGTTAATGAGTATGATTGTCCACCTAGGAAATTCGATGTTACCAGTCATGGATTCTGCAGGGTCTTGTGTGATGGTTGAGCTTGATTCTAGAGCTGTCACATCTCGAACCACACATTTGGCAGTTGTCTGCAGGAGGTAGAATTGGTTCTTGCCCTTGAGAAATCTGGCACTCCTTTCTCCAGTTCTTTTTCCTAACACCCTCTTGTTGACCGGTGTTCTCAAAGAGCTATATCCCTTTATACAGGAGGTCCCTTCAAGTTGATTTCTTCTAAACAACAGTTCATGCTTTGACATCTTTTACATTTCCTGAGGGAAGCCTTCAGGGATTCTTTAAAACATTTCTTTTGGCCTCTCACTGTTCAAGTAGCTTCCTTGAGCTAAGTGAACAAGATTTGCTTTGGCAGTCAAAACACAGCATCCTAAGCTATGGCCAGCCCAGGGGTTTTCGATTATCACGTTCTTGATGCTGGTCCTATTAGCTCTTTCAAGGACACTGATGTTAGAACACCTGTCCTCCCAACTTGATGCAGAGAATCCATCTCAATGTTGATGGTACTTCACAAATGCCTTGAAGTGATGTCTGTACATAATCTGCATTTCACTGTAATACATATTTATGGATTTTAAGAATTAGATTATGGGCACATTTGGACTATTGTGATGCAAAGGATTCATCATGTAATTACTTGAAAATGTAAAGTCCAAGTGTTAAAGGAGCCTTTAGAAAGCAATATCCAGCAACTTTTTTTTAGTCAGAAATAAGGATGGAGTTTAAATTGCTTTTATCATAGGGGAATGGGAACCAAAATTGTAGTTCGAGTATAGAAAACGTTGAGAGTAGGGTGGTCCAAAATAAAGTTTCAGGGACACAAGATGGCGCCAGCAAGCAAGAAGTTGGTTTGAAATGTGTCTACTTCAATGCCAGGAGCGTCTGGAATAAGGTGGGTGAACTTGCAGCATGGGTTGGTACCTGGGACTTCGATGTTGTGGCCATTTCGGAGACATGGATAGTGCAGGGACAGGAATGGTTGTTGCAGGTTCCGGGATTTAGATGTTTCAGTAAGAACAGACAAGATGGTAAGAAGGGGGGGTGGTGTGGCATTGTTGGTCAAGGACAGTATAACAGTTGCAGAAAGGATGTTTGGGGACTCGTCAACTGAGGTAGTATGGGCTGAGGTTAGAGGCCTCCGAATAGTTCCAGAGATGTAGAGGAAAGGATAGCAAAGATGATTCTCGATAGGAGTGAGAGAGACAGGGTAGTTGTCATGGGGGACTTCAACTTTCCAAATAGTGACTGGGAACACTATATTCGAGCACTATAGATGGGTCAGTTTTTGTCCAGTGTGTGCAGGAGGGCGTCCTGACACAGTATGTAGAAAGGCCAACAAGGGGCAAAGCCACATTAGATTTGGTACTGGGTAATGAGCCTGGACAGGTGTTAGATTTGGAAGTAGGTGAGCACTTTAGTGATAGCGATCACAATTTTGTTATGTTTACTTCAGTGATGGAAAGGGATAGGTGTATACCACTGGGCAAGAGTTATAGCTGGGGGAAAGGCAATTACGATGAGATTAGGCAAGATTTAGGGAGCATAGGATGGGGAAGGGAACTGCAGGGGATGGGCACATTAGAAATGTGGAGCTTATTCAAGGAAAAGCTCCTCTGTGTCCTAGATAAGTGTGTACCTGTCAGGCAGGGAGGAAGCTGTGGAGCGCGGGAGCCGTGGTTTACGAAGGAGGTGGAATCTCTGGTCAAGAGGAAGAAGAAGACTTATGTGAGATTGAGATGTGAAGGCTCAGTTAGGGCGCTTGAGGGCTACGAGGTAGCCAGGAAAGACCTAAAGAGAGAGCTCAGAAGAGCCAGGAGGAGACATGAGAAGTTGTTAGCAGGTAGGATCAGGGTAAACCCTAAGGCTTTCTATAGGCATTTAAGGAATAAAAGAATGACGAATGGAAGATTAGGGCCAATCAAGGATAGTAGTGGTAAGTTGTGTGTGGAGTCAGAGGAGATGGGGAAGAACTAAATGAATATTTTTCAACAGTATTCACTCTAGAAAACGACAATGTTGTCGAGGAGAATACTGAGATACAGGCTACTAGACTAGGTGGGATTGAGGTTCACAAGGAAGAGGTATTAGAAATCCTACAGAGGGTGAAGATAGATAAGTCCCCTGGGACGGATGGGATTTATCCTAGGATCCTCTGGGAAGCCAGGGAGATTTCCGAGCCTTTGGCATTGATCTTTAACTTGTCATTGTCTACAGGAATAGTGCCAGATGACTGGAGGATAGCAAATGTGGTTCCCCTGTTCAAGAAGGGGAGTAGAGACAACCCTGGTAATTATAGACCAGTGAGCCTTACCTCAGTTGTTGGTAAAGTGTTGGAAAAGGTTATAAGGGATAGGATTTATAATCATCTAGAAAAGAATAAATTGATTAGGGATAGTCAGCACGGTTTTGAGAAGGGAAGGTCGTGCCTCACAAACCTTATTGAGTTCTTTGAGGTGGTGACCAAACTGGTAGATGAGAGTAAACCGGTTGATGTGGTGTATATGGATTTCAGCAAGGCGTTCGATAAGGTTCCCCAGAGTAGGCTATTGTACAAAATGCGGAGGAATGAAATTGTGGGAGATATAGCAGTTTGGATCGGAAATTGGCTTGCTGAAAGAAGACAGAGGGTGGTAGTTGATGGGAAATGTTCATCCTGGAGACCAGTTACTAGAGGTGTACCGCAAGGGTCAGTGTTGGGTCCACTGCTGTTTGTCATTTTTATAAATGACCTGGATGAGGGCATAGAAGGATGGGTTAGTAAATTTGCAGACGACACTAAGATCAGTGGAGTTGTGGATAGTGACGAAGGATGCTGTAGGTTGCAGAGAGACATAGATAAGCTGCAGAGCTGGGCTGAGAGGTGGCAAATGGAGTTTAACGTAGACAAGTGTGAGGTGATGCACTTTGGTACGAGTAACCAGAAGGTAAAATACTGGGCAAATGGTAAGATTCTTAGTACTGTAGATGAGCAGAGAGATCTCGGTGTCCAAGTCCACAGATCCTTGAAAGTTGCCATCCAGGTTGATAGGGCTGTTAAGAAGGCTTACAGTGTTTTACCTTTTATTAATAGAGGGATTGAGTTCTGGAACCAAGAGGTTACGCTACAGCTGTACAAAACACTGGTGCGGCCGCACTCGGAGTATTGCGTACAGTTCTGGTCACCGTATTATAAGAAGGATGTGGAAGCTTTGGAAAGGGTGCAAAGGAGATTTACTAGGATGTTGCCTGGTACGGAGGGAAGGTCTTACGAGGAAAGGCTGAGGAACTTGAGGCTGTTTTCATTAGAGAGAAGGTTGAGAGGTGACTTAATTGAAACATTTAAAATAATCAGAGTGTTAGATAGGATGGATAGGGAGAGCCTTTTTCCTAGGATGGTGACAGTGAGCACAAAGGGACATAGCTTTAAATTGAGGGGTGAAAGATATAGGACAGATGTCAGAGGTAGTTTCTTTACTCACAGAGTAGTAAGGGTATGGAACGCTTTGCCTGCAACAGTAGAAGACTTGCCAACTTTAGTTACATTTAAGTCGTCATTGGATAAGCATATGGACGTACATGGAATAGTGCAGGTTAGATGGGCTTCAGATTGATATGACAGGTCGGCACAACATCGAGGGATGAAGGGCCTGTACTGTGCTGTAATGTTCTATGTTCTAAATAAACAGAGGTGGATAACCTTGACATTGTTTAGCAACAATCTCTGGAATAACTTTTATTCCAGTACATTTAGAAGATGTGGCAAAGTTTGGAGAAGTTTCTGGAGAAGTTTGCAGTGTCACACTTTCAGACAAGAGTTAGAGCTTGGAGGTGAAAACAGCACTCCTTATATCTTTCCCACTGAAGCAGTTGGAAAAAAAATCGATAAAGTTTCAAATAACAGGATGCCTACCTATTTTTCAGCTGAAATCTATTCTGAACATCTTCTATTAGTGTGTGATTCAGCAATCAGATCCATTGACACAACTTTAAAGGAAATATGAGAAGTTGATTCATTTTTGTCATCTGAATTCACTCCTTGTCCTACAGGAATGCTGCGATTTTAGCTTTTTGCTTAACATTTCCCTGCCCATGATACCTACAAAGTTGTATATGCTTTCGTTCTGTCTTTGGGTGTCTTTTGCGTGGGTAAATTAATTCACATAGGAAATAACCAGTTTGTTATTTGTTTGAAGAATGAGTTTACCTACATTAATTTTTAGTTTATTTAAAAGCCTAGTGAGAGTCTTTTTTTTTCTAGTTAACAGTGATAAACAGAAATATGTTAATCCTTTTTTGTGATTGACTAAGACATTTACACTTTTGGTGTAGTTTGTGATGTATCATGCCTTGATTTCCTGTACAGAACTCACATAAGAGTCATAACGATACTCCGTTGTCTGCAAGAGTGCCCTGTTCGGAGGGTTAGTTTTTGGTTTTCATTCCATATGTTGCCCTACAGAGGTGAAGCTTATGCCTTTTCAGCTGCTGGCTTTTCTTAAAAATGTATTGATGATAGTTTGGAAATTTTCTATTCAGTTTCCTATTTTCCAGATGATCTCTGACTTGTTTCTTGATCATTGTTATCTGTGATGATTTCTTACAAACACACATCACCCTTCTGTGTGAAAAAGGAGCCCCTTAAGTCCCTTTTAAATCTTTCCCCTCTCACCTTAAACCTATGCTCTCTAGTTTTGAATGCCTTATGGAAAAGACTCCTCATCTGTTTACCCTATCATGCCCCTCATGATTTTATAAACCTCTATAAGATCACCCCTCAACCTCAGATGCTCCAGGAAAAACAGCCCCAGCCTATTCAGCCTCTCCCTGTAGCTCAAATCCACCAGTCCTGGCAACATCTTTCTAAATAATTTCTGAACCTTCCAAGTTTCACAACATCTTTTCAACAGCGGGGAAACCAGAATTGAACACAATATTCCAAAAGTGACCAAACCATGTCCTGTGCAGGTGCAACATGATTTCCCAACCCCTATACTCAATGCATTGACCAATAAAGGCAAGCATACAAAATGCCTTCTTCACTATCCTGTCTATCCGGGACTCCACTTTTAAGGAACTATGAACCTGCAATCCAATGTCTCCTTGTTCAGCAACACTCCCTAGGATCTTGCCATTAAGTGTATAGGTCCAGCCCTGATTTGCCTTTCCAAAATACAGCTCCTTACATTTATCCAAATTAAACTCTATCTGCCACTTCTCAGCCCATTGGCCCATCTGATCATGGTCCCATTGTATTAATCATGTATTTGTTATGCAATATCTGGAAATTGCCAGTTACTGGAGATTTGTCTACCTTAAACCCTGGGCTTTTCTCAATTACGTTTTTAGAAATTCTTTACATTTCTCCTTTAAAGCACCTCAAGCCTAGTTGGATAATAGATTGTCAGCTGTATACATGACTTGCTCAAGATAATGAGAGGCTGGATGAACACAGCAGGCCCAGCAGCATCCCAGGAGCACAAAAGCTGACGTTTCGGGCCTAGACCCTTCATCAGAGAGCTACATGACCTGCTCAGTTTGTTTTTATTCATTCAAGGGATGTGGGCATCACTGGTGAAGCCAGCATTTATTGGCCATCCCTGACATTCAGAAGGGGGTGAACTGCAATCATTGGTGTAGAAGCAAACCAACAGT
This sequence comes from Stegostoma tigrinum, assembly GCF_030684315.1. Taxonomy (NCBI): domain Eukaryota; kingdom Metazoa; phylum Chordata; class Chondrichthyes; order Orectolobiformes; family Stegostomatidae; genus Stegostoma; species Stegostoma tigrinum. Next base: position 50,508,027 of record NC_081359.1, on the reverse strand, counting down.
AAGTTTATCAAAGTAGTTCCACGATTTTGAACTAGCAACAGTAATATTGTTCCAAGTTAGGATAGTCTATGTTTTGATGGGGAACGTGCAAGTGTTAAGAGTACTCATGCATCTGCTGCTCTTATCCTTGGGTTTGGAAGGTGCTATTGAAGCAGAGTTGGTAAGTTATTCCTACACAGTCTGTAGATGCTACACACTGCTATGCAGGTAGCAGATATTGCTAATCAAGTGGACTACTTTGCTATGGTTGTTTTCAAGCTTGAGTGGTGTTAGAGCAGCAGCATGGTGGCTCAGTGGTTAGCACTGCAGCCTCACAGTGCCAGGGACCCAGGTTCAATTCCAGCCTCGGGCGACTGTCTGTATGGAGTTTGCACGTTCTTCCTGTGTCAACGTGGGTTTCCTCCAGGTGCTCCAGTTTCCTCCCACAGTCCAAAGATGTGCAGGTTAGGTGGATTGGCAATGCTAAAATTGCCCGTAGTATTCAGGGGTGTGCGGGTTGTAGGGGCATGGGTCTGAGTGGGATGTTTCAAGGGGCGGTGTGGACTTGTTGGGCCAAAGGGCCTGTTTCCACACCGTAGGGAATCTAATCTAATCTAAAAAAAAATTTAATCCTGGCAAGGGGAGTATTCCATAATTTTTCTGGCTTGTACTTCATGGATGGTTGACAGGCACTAGGAAGTTAGGAACAGAGTTACTTGCTGCAGAAATCCCAGCCTCTGACCCACACTTGCAGCCACAGGATGTGTACAGCTGGTAGCATGGAGTGTCAGGGGGAAATGATTAGATTGTTTCTTATTGGAGGTGGTCATTGCCTGGCACATATGCAGGATTAATTGTTACTTCCAGTTTATCAGCTCAAGTCTGAATGTTGATACAGAGGGATCTGGGTGTTATTGTGTAGGAGTTGTAGTAAGCTAGTATGCGGGTGCAGCACGTAATAATGACGGCAAATGGACTTCTGCCATTTACTGCTAAAGGAATAGAGTGTAAAAGTAGGGAGGTATTGTTGCAAGTGTGCATGGCATTGGTGAGACAGCAACTGGAGTACTTCAAACAGTTTTTCTTCCCTACTTGTGAAAGGATGTAGTTACATTGGATGTAATTCAGGGAAGGTTCATGAATAATTTCAATGATGAAAGGCTTGTCCTTTGAGAGAGTGAGCAGTATAGATCTTTTAATAGCTAAAGTTCAGAAGGAACGAGAGGAGATTATAAATAAGGTATACAAGATGCTATAGATGATTTAGAAACTAGATATCCAATGCATGTTTCTCCTTGTGGAGAACCTAGAATGAGATGTTTTAGGCTAAGAGATGGTAGAATTAAGAGAGATGAGTAGTAATTGCTTATCATAAAAGATTGTGAACCATTGGTATTTACTACCCTAGAACACAGTTGTTGCTAAGACATTGAATAAATTCAAGGAGGTAGATAGATCTATAGTTAGCAATGGATTGAAGGGTTATGGGCAGCCAACAGGGAAGTTTTTAAAAAGTGGAGGCTGAGATGAAATCTGCCATGATCATGTTAAATGGCAGAGCAGGCTAAAGGGACTGACATGTCTACTCTTAGTTCTAAGTAATGTTCTTGTCCAGTCTTGCAGTGTTTAGACAATGGAAGAGTTACAATCATCACCAAAAAAATCCCCAATTTTGTCCTTATGAAGGTAAGGTCATTGAAATAGCAGAAGAGGATACTACCATGGAAAAACTCCTGCAGAGGTGTTGTAGGGCTAAGCTGATTCTGATTATTGGGGTTAAGCGTATTGCTTCTGGTGTAACTTCAACCTACAGAGATTTCTCCGTTTTCCAAGGTTCCTTCATGCTATACTTGGTCAACTACTGCCTTGCTGTCAAGAACAGTCATGCTCACCTCATCTCCAAAGCTCATCAAAACATAAGGAATAGGAGCAGGAGTTGGCCACATGGCTCAAGTCAGAATCACTGTTCAATAAGATCATGGCTGAGCTGCCCCAGGATTCAACCCCTCTTTCATGCCAGGTCATCATAGCTACCAACTCCCTGATGGTCAAAACCTACATTTTTGAATTATGTTTGGACAAAGATTGAAATAGGTCTGGAGATGATTAGCCTTGGCAGAATCCAAAACTGAACGGTGATATAGTTGCGATAATGGGAACTGCAGATGCTGGAGAATCCAAGACAACAAAAAGTGTGGAGCTGGATGAACACAGCAGGCCAAGCGGCATCTCAGGAGCACAAAAGTTGAAGTTTCAGGCCTAGACCCTTTATCTGATGAAGGGTCTAGGCCCGAAACGTCAGCTTTTGTGCTCCTGAGATGCTGCTTGGCCAGCTGTGTTCATCCAGCTCCACACTTTGTTATATCGGTGATATAGTTGTTCCTTTGCCAGTGCAGCTTGACAACCCTTTCCATCACCAACAGGGCAGCAATTGATAAGATTGGGTTTGCCTTGTAAGATGCAGTGGATTCTGGGTCTGCAGGTACATTGTAACCTTTTGTGATCAATGCAATTACAAGGAATTTGAAAACAACAAACAGAAATGTTACCATTTGTGGCATAGGGGAATTGAATACTGAACCATTAACTCCCGAAATTTATAATAAGACACTGGTATCACCATATCAAGACTGTCTACTGTATTGGTCTCTTTACTGGAGGAAGTAAGTTTCATGAGGTGGCTCATTAGTTTTACTCTGCCAATACCTCAAGTAGGCAGGTGGTCTTGAGGGAAGACTGGCCAGGCTTCTACCCGTTTGTTGGAGTTTGATTTATTGTTGTCACATGTAGAGAAATACAGTGAAGTGTTGTTTTGTCCGCTATGCAGACAAATTGTACTATACAAAGTGCATCAAGATAACAGAATGGAGTGCAAAGCATAATCTTACAGATGCAGGTGTAGAAAAACATATCAACTGCCATGTAGATAGAAAAAAAAACACCAGGTGACAATAGGAACATACAAGATCCTGAGGATACTTGTCAGAGTGAAATGTGGAATGGATGTTTCTGCTTGTACAAGAATCTCGAACTACAGTTATTTTTTTTTAAAAAGAGATATTCTATTTAGAACAGAGTTAAGAACAATGTTTCATTTGCACAGAGTTGGGGATCTTTAGAACTCTTCCCGAAAAGGCAGAGCCAAAATGTTTGAATACTTTTAAGCCAGAGGGAAATACAAGCAAGGAGATGAAAAGTCATCAGGGATCAGAAGGAATGTGGCGTTGAAGTTGAAATCAGACCATCTATAAACTTACTGAATGGCCAATCAGGCTTGAAAGTCTGAGTGGCCTACTCTCACTGTTAGTCTACAAGTTTAAATGAATTACTGAGCCTCGCAAATAGATTTGATTGAGGTATCATACTGTCCACAAATTAGATATACCATAATCTCTCAAAATTAAGAAACTACGTAACTGAAAGGGAAAACAGTAGAAAATCCTCTCACAACTTGAAGGCAATACCATTTCTAAGCTATACCAGCAGGATGGAACATAAATACATGCAGCTAAAATGGAGGTTTTTACTTCTAAAAAGTTTGCATCACACCACACCCCTAAAACATCTACTGAAATACAATGAATGAGAAAGTTCATACTTAAAATAAAATTATACAGTTGCTTACCATTTCAACACACCATCCTGCTTGTAACATTTCTGTCCTGGGCTTGCTGCAAAAGTTCCAACACAGTACATTGCAAGCATGAGGAACAACACCTCACCGTCCACTTAGGGACTTTGTTTCAATATTGAATTCAATAACTTCAGAAAAGATTGCATCATGTCTATTATCCATTTTCCTTGTTTCTCACACACCCTTCCCACAGCCTGGTCTTATTTTTGTTTTACTTTGCTCTTTCCTTGGAAGGAACTCCTCTCCCAATTTAATTTATCCATTTTACATCTCTATTTCTCTTTTCCCACCATTAACTAATCCCCTGGACTTTCACACCAGGATTCTGCCTCTAAAAAAATTTCTAAAACCTTTCAGTTCTGATGAAAAAAGTCATGTTGGACACAAAATGTTAACTGCTTCTCTTTCCACAGATGCTAGCAGACATACAGAGCAGCACCAGCATTTTCTTTGTTTGTATAAAATTATACAGGTGATTTCAATGCATTACTTATCTGGCTTACTTTCAAGACATGCAAATAAAATGCAATATTTATCAAGGCCATGGAAAGAGAATGTTATTAGTTAAGTGATCTTTATTTCAATTCAATCAAGAATGCTGTGTTGCTTCTGGATTTTAATCCATGTACTGGATATTACAGTTCATACGTTACATGAACAAATCTATACAGCTTAAGACAAAGTGTGGTACAGTTCTTCATAAACAGCTTTGCATACAGTTATTCTATGAAAATTGTTTGCAAAATGGGAATACACAGAGTGTAGACACATTACACGATTAAAATCAATTTCAATAGCAAATGTTGCTTCCACCACCTACTTCACTTTTCTAAATTGGTCCCAGCTTCTTTCAATCATCTTCATCATTCGAATCTGGTGCAGGTTCGTTTTTCTCGGGCTGAGGAGGTAGTTCAAGCCGAGCCCATAATATTGGTTCAGCTTTCTTCAATGTAATCTCAATTTTGGCAGGTGTCATACTCATTTGACTTTTACTAACATCAATGATCTTTAGAAAGGAGAGATTAAAAAATTACTTCACTGCTTTTTCTAATTTAAAAAAATGAATTTCACAGGTTTTTAAACAAGCATAATAAACAGCATCGCCGAGGCCAGACGCCAACTCTCCGACCTACATCGCCGAGGCCAGACGCCAACTCTCCGACCTACATCGCCGAGGCCAGACGCCAACTCTCCGACCTACATCGCCGAGGCCAGACGCCAACTCTCCGACCTACATCGCCGAGGCCAGACGCCAACTCTCCGACACCACCTCCTACTGCCTCCTCGATCATGAAACCCGCAGACAGGGTGGCGCAGTGGTAGTATGGCGTACTGACCTCTACATCGCCGAGGCCAGACGCCAACTCTCCGACACCACCTCCTACCGCCTCCTCGATCATGACCCCACACCCGAGCACCAAACCATCATCTCCAACACCATTCATGACCTCATCACCTCAGGGGACCTCCCACCCACAGCCTCCAACCTCATTGTTCCCCAACCCCGCACAGCCCGTTTCTATCTCCTTCCCAAAATCCACAAACCTGCCTGCCCTGGTCGACCCATCGTCTCAGCCTGCTCCTGCCCCACCGAACTCATCTCCACCTATCTGGACTCCATTTTCTCCCCTTTGGTCCAGGAACTCCCCACCTATGTCCGTGACACCACCCACGCCCTCCACCTCCTCCAGGACTTCTAATTCACGGGCCCCCAACACCTCATATTCACCATGGACGTCCAGTCCCTGTACACCTGCATTCCGCATGGAGATGGCCTCAAGGCCCTCCGCTTCTTCCTGTCCCGCAGGCCCGACCAGTCCCCCTCCACCGACACTTTCATCCGCCTAGCGGAACTCGTCCTCACACTCAACAACTTCTCTTTTGACTCCTCCCACTTCCTACAGACTAAGGGGGTGGCCATGGGCACCCGCATGGGCCCCAGCTATGCCTGCCTCTTTGTAGGTTACGTGGAACAGTCCATCTTCCGCACCTACACAGGCCCCAAACCCCACCTCTTCCTCCGGTACATTGATGACTGTATCGGCGCCGCCTCTTGCTCCCCAGAGGAGCTCGAACAGTTCATCCACTTCACCAACACCTTCCACCCCAACCTTCAGTTCACCTGGGCCATCTCCAGCACATCCCTCACCTTCCTGGACCTCTCAGTCTCCATCTCAGGCAACCAGCTTGTAACTGATGTCCATTTCAAGCCCACCGACTCCCACAGCTACCTAGAATACACCTCCTCCCACCCACCCTCCTGCAAAAACTCCATCCCCTATTCCCAATTCCTCCGCCTCCGCCGCATCTGCTCCCACATAAGACATTCCACTCCCGCACATCCCAGATGTCCAAGTTCTTTAAGGACCGCAACTTCCCCCCCACGGTGATTGAGAACGCCCTTGACCGCGTCTCCCGCATTTCCCGCGACACATCCCTCACACCCCGCCCCCGCCACAACCGCCCCAAGAGGATCCCCCTCGTTCTCACACACCACCCTACCAACCTCCGGATACAACGCATTATCCTCCGACACTTCCGCCATTTACAATCCGACCCCACCACCCAAGACATTTTTCCATCCCCACCCCTGTCTGCTTTCCGGAGAGACCACTCTCTCCGTGACTCCCTTGTTCGCTCCACACTGCCCTCCAACCCCACCACACCCGGCACCTTCCCCTGCAACCGCAGGAAATGCTACACTTGTCCCCACACCTCCTCCCTCACCCCCATCCCAGGCCCCAAGATGACATTCCACATTAAGCAGAGGTTCACCTGCACATCTGCCAATGTGGTATACTGCATCCACTGTACCCGGTGCGGCTTTCTCTACATTGGGGAAACCAAGCGGAGGCTTGGGGACCGCTTTGCAGAACACCTCCGCTCAGTTCGCAACAAACAACTGCACCTCCCAGTCGCAAACCATTTCCACTCCCCCTCCCATTCTCTTGATGACATGTCCATCATGGGCCTCCTGCACTGCCACAATGATGCCACCCGAAGGTTGCAGGAACAGCAACTCATATTCCGCCTGGGAACCCTGCAGCCATATGGTATCAATGTGGACTTCACCAGTTTCAAAATCTCCCCTTCCCCCACTGCATCCCTAAACCAGCCCAGTTCATCCCCTCCCCCCACTGCACCACACAACCAGCCCAGCTCTTCCCCCCCACCCACTGCATCCCAAAACCAGTCCAACCTGTCTCTGCCTCCCTAACCGGTTCTTCCTCTCACCCATCCCTTCCTCCCACCCCCAGCCGCACCCCCAGCTACCTACTAACCTCATCCCACCTCCTTGACCTGTCCGTCTTCCCTGGACTGACCTATCCCCTCCCTACCTCCCCACCTACACCCTCTCCACCTATCTTCTTTGCTCTCCATCTTCGGTCCGCCTCCCCCTCTCTCCCTATTTATTCCAGTTCCCTCCCCCCATCCCCCTCTCTGATGAAGGGTCTAGGCCCGAAACGTCAGCTTTTGTGCTCCTGAGATGCTGCTTGGCCTGCTGTGTTCATCCAGCCTCACATTTTATTATCTTGGAATCTCCAGCATCTGCAGTTCCCATTATCTCTAATAAACAGCATGGTGAGTCCACATCAAATTGTGCAAATTATAAATTTTAAGTCATAAAATTCTTAGTGTGGAAACAGGCCCTCTGGCCCAACAAGCTCACACCAATCCTCAGAGCATCCCACTCAGATCCATGCCCTAATGTACACCATCCCTGAACATTGAGTAATTTAGCATGGCCAATCCACTTAACCTGCATATCTTTGGGCCGTGGGAGGAAACCAGAGCACCCAGAGGAAACACAGACACAGGGAGAACATGCAAACTCCACACAGACTGTCGCCCGAGGGTGGAAGTGAACCCCTGTCCCTGGTGCTGTGAGGCAGCAGTGCTAACCACTGAGCCACCGTGCCGCCCTTAATATTACTGATCACTAAAGAAACCAAAATAAGAGTTTGCAAGGAAGGAAAAAAGGAAGCAAATCTACATATGGCAATGATATAATTTTGATAATTTTTTTAAAGTGGAAAACAAGCTGTATTTATAATCACGCACTTAATGTTTGGAGATGCCTGAAGTACTTTACAGAAAAATGGCAGTCTAAAATTTTCACTAAGCCCATGTAAAATATATTAGGAAGGGTGTCTAAAACCTACACCTGATCACTGTTTTAAAAGAGATTTGTGTGTGAGAATAAGGTAAAAAGGCTTTTGGTAGAAACTCAAGGTCTTACAGGAGAAGCGTGCTTCCGTGAAGGGACGTAAATCTTTTATTCACTCACAGGATGTGGATATCAGTGGCTGGCTAGCATTTTATTACTTTTCCCTACTTGCCCTTGAGAAAGTGACAGTGAGCTGCCTTCTTGAATCATCGCAGTCCGCAGGCTGTAGGTTGATACATACTGTATTTCCAAGTCAGGATGGTTAAGTGGAGTGGAGGAGAAATTGCAGGTAGTGTTTCCATGTGGTTGATGCTCTTGTCGTAGTCACAAAATCAGAGTTATACAGCTTGGAAACAGAGACTCTTCAGACCAACTGTTCCATGTCAACCAAACATTCTAAACTGCTCTAGCTCCACAGACCAGCATTTGGCCCATATCCATCTAAATACTTCCTATTCATATGCCCATTCAGATGTCTTTTAAGTGATATAAATTGTATCTGCCTCTACCACTTCTTCTGACAGTTCATTCTATACACGCACCACCTACTTTGTGAAGAGGTTGCCCCTCAAGTCCCTTTTAAAATCTTTCCTCCTCTCATCTTAAACCTATGCCCTCTAGTTTTGGACTCCCCTACCCTGAGGAAAAGGCCCATCTTTGCCCCTATCCATGCCCCTTATGATTTTATAAACCTCTATAAAAGGTCACCCCTGAGATTTCGACATTTTGGGGAACAAAGTTCCAGCCTATTCAGCCCTTCCCTATAGTGCAAACCTTCAATTCCAGCAACATCATTGTAAATCTTTTCTGAACCCTTTCAAGTTTAACAACTTTCTTATAGTAGGCAGACCTTCTTCACATAAGTCACTATGGGTTTGGAAGCCGTCTGTAGATCTTGGGCGAATTTCTGCAGTGCATCTTGTACACAGTACGCACTGCTGTTACTGAACATTGGTTGTGGAGGGAGTGGATGCTTGTCACTACATCAACAATCAAGCAGGAGGCTTTGTCCTGAATGGTGGTGTCAGGCTTCAGTGTTGTTAGTGCTGCCAAGTGGGGAGTATTCCATTGTACTCTTGACTTGTGCCTTGTAGATGGACAGGCTCAGGGGAGTCAGGGCATTAGCTGCTTGCTGCTACATTTCTAGCCTCTGACCTGCTCTTGTTGCTGTTTATACTGTGTTAAGTCCATGAGTTTCTGGTCAGTGGTAAATCAAAGAATGTTGATGGTGGGGAGTTCAGTGATGGTAACAGATTGTCTCTATTGGACATGGTCATTTTCCTGGCATTTGTGTAGCACAAATGCTACTTTCCACCTGTCAGTACCAGCCTGAATGGTGTCCAGATCTTGCTGCATTTGAATATGGACTGCTTCAATGTCACAGGCATTGTGAATGGCGCTGAAGATTGTGCAAACATTCCTACTTCTAACTTTATGATAGAGACAAGATCATTGATGAAGCTGCTGAAGATGGTTGGGCCTGGGATAATACCCTGTAGAACTCCCACCCAGATGTCCTGGAGCTGAGACGACTGACCTCCAATCACAACCATCTTCCTATATGCCAAGTAGGAGTCCAAACAGTAGCATTCCCTGACTCCCAGAGATTCCAGTTTTGCTAGGGCTCCTTGAAATCACAATTAGTCAAATGCAGCCTTCATGGCAAGGGCTGTCACTCTTACCTCACTTCTGGAATTCAACTCTTGCCCACATTTACACTTTACTCCAATGAGGTTAGGAGCTGAGTGGCCCTGGCAGAATCCAAACTGGACATAACACAGCAGATGCTGTTTTAAAGCATTGTTAAATGACACCTTCCATCACTTCACTAAAGATCAAAAGTAGATTAACAGGGTAGTAATTGGCTGGGTAGATACCAGAGTCATAACTGTACAAGGCTGGGGAAGCGGCAAGTTCTGGAGCACAAGTCTTCAGTACTATAGCCATAACGTTGTCGGGGCCAGTCGCCTTTCCAATATCCAGTACCTCCAATCATTTCTTGATATCACGTGGAGTGAATCAAATTGGCCAGAGACTAATATCTCTAATGCTGGGAACCACAGGAAGAGGTCAAGATGGATCATCCACTTGAACGTAACAGCTTATCTTTTGCACTTAAGTGGTGGGCTCTTCCATCATTTAGAAGAGGCATATTTGTGGAGCTTCTTCTACCAATGAGTTGTTTATTTGTCCACTACTATTGACAACTGTTGAGGAGGAGTATACAATGGGCCATGTTGCAAATTGTGCTGGAGTATAATTCTGCTGCTAATGACAGCCCACAGCACCTCATGCATGCCCAGTCTTGAACTACTAGAGGTGTTCAAAGTATATCCCATTTAGAATGGTGATAATGCAGCACAGCATGATGCAGAACGTTTGAGTGACGTCTGTGTAGGACCTGATGTAGATAAGAACACAGACAGCTTCAGAGGTGACTGAGAATACATGAGCAGCTCAATGCTTAGCATTAATGGAAAACCATTAGTCAGTGGTAACAAATTGTATTCATCCATCATCGATGACTATTGTAGCAAAGCATGCCAAGAGCAGCACTAGGCATTCCTAAAGCTACAACACAATACTACTTGTATGTTAAAAGAACAGGAGTAGCAAGCAATAGAGAAAGCCAAACAATTCCACAACCAACAAATTGAAGCTTTGCAAGTCCTCCGCATCCAGTTATGAATGGACTACTAACTGGAGGAAGAGGTTCCACAAATATCCTCAGCTCAGCATTACTGGTACAAAAAGCAGACAGGAATACCAGGTGGATTCATCTCAGCTTCCCTATGTCTCCAACATCATAGATAATCAGTCCTCAGCAATTTGATTCGCTCCAAGTGATCTCAAGAAATGGTCGAAGAGACTGGATATTGCAAAAACTGAGGCTGGACCACATGAACAAAATAAAAAAAAGAGCTGAACTGAGTGAGACAAGAATAACTGCCCTCAACATAAAAGGTAGCATTTGGTTGATCGTGGCATTAACAAGCCCTGGCAAAACTGTAAAATAGCTAATAGTAGGAAAATTCTTCTTTGACTGAAAGGCTTTTTGTAGTCCACCTTAATTCCAGTCCATCAATGCAGGAACTCCTCAGGTTAATATTCTAGATTAGATTACTGGGTCCTGCTCCTGCATTACATTGCACCAGGGTTAGAAATATAGTTCAAATCAAGATTTCAGGACAAATGGAAATAACACCCAAACAGAAATAAGGGAAAAAAGAGAGACCATCAAAACAATCCACTTAATAACAGACTTTTATTTGAATAAAATTTATATAATCCAAGTGCTTAAACTAAATCGTAAACAATGGGAAGGTGATGGGATAATGGTAGCGGTCAGTGGACGAGCTATCCAGGATGCCAAGGTAATGACTGTGAACTCAATAAAAATCTGAAGTATCAAGCTTCTGTAACTAGTATCCATATTGCCAATATTAATTGTTGTAAAATCCAAATTAGATCACGGATGTCCTTTGGGGAAGGAAATGTGTCTTTAGCCACATGGGACTTCAGATTCAAAGCAATGCAGTTGACGCTTAACTGCCTTCTGGTAATAGATGATTGAGCCAGCAATGCACTTACCCCATGAGCAAATGTAAAGGTTAAAAGCAAGGAGGGTATTAATGTAAATTAAACCAACTGTAGATTTTTCATTCAAAAATAGGAGGAAGTCCTATTCTTGTTTAAACATTAAGCACTGAATCAGAACTGAGTGTGCTGCCATCCCAATTCTAAGGAAATTAATGCTTAAGAAAATTATAGTTAATACCCAACTGAATCACAGAGAAAAGGCATTTCTGATAGTCAATTTTAGTGCATTCACTTAATAGCACCTGACAATCTTATAGCAGAATTTATACTTACACCCCACAAGTTCACTGTGTGTTCAAATTCTTTTTCCCTTTCAAATAAAATGTGGATATTCAGCTGTAAAGGGAAAGTAGAATTAATTTGCAGCGTTAAAATGCTTTGGAATATACACAATTTCAGTTAGAATGCAGTGATGATATATATAAGCAACAGTACAGCTCATCCATCAAAACAATGTTAGGTCAGAAATAATGTGAATTGAAAGGTAACTCAAGTGTGCTCACTGAAGCGTTTAGAATACCAAAGAACCATGCTTGAGGAGGAACAGGCCGTGTAATTATCAGCTGATAACATATTATAAAATAACTTGAGCCAATGCAGGAAGTGAAGGAGAAATGTGATTCCAGATCACTGTTGGATCAGGCATTTTACTTCACAAGAGGAGCATTTACAGAGACATTCACAAAAAAGTGCAAGACCCAGGATGTCAGCTTTCCCGCTCCTCTGATGCTGCTTGGCCTGCTATGTTCATCCAGCTCTACACCTTGTTATCTCTGTCTACTGTGCATGTGTGTAGATAGTCTAAAATAGGCTACTGATGAACAAAATCATACCAAATTTCATCAAGTGCTTGTACATTATTAAGATAAAGCACACATGAAATATTTATATAAAGCTGTCAGACAGATGCTAATTCCTGTATTTCCAAGTTCATTTTCCCTAAAATATTACGTTCTAACAGATAGAAAAACAAATGTCTCAGCTAACTGGGTTCATTTGTACAGACCCAAAATCTGAACCTGCTTACTCATTAAAATTAAGGTAAAGTTGCCAGTCTCAGCAGCTAAAGGGTTGCTCTTTCATTACAGAGGGGCAGTGAATTTAACATGAGGGTCACCATGCCTCAGGCAAGGACTGAGGACCAGGAGGCAGATTGTTCATGGTAATTTCAGCTGATGCAAAAACACCTATCAAACCAGCCATCCAGCCAACTGAATTAACCAATGACCACCCCTCAACCAGCCAGTACTTTTGATGAGTACTTCCATTCTCATGTAATAGATTCATTTCACCAATGATGCAGTCATTGATTTAACATACTGAGAATCAGTATCTTACCGAAAAAAAATCTTTTATCTTCGAATAAATTTAGATCCGCCACCACAAAATCTACTTTTTTTTTGCCCCATTTAAAATTCTCAGCTGATACAAAGATACAGCTGCTACATGTTGCATGGTAAGTAAGAAAAGTAGTGATTCAATTGACAAAAGTGAGTAACCACAGGAAACAGATTTAGGCTGACAGTCCAAAGGAATCAGAGGCAATATCTGAATACTTGCAATACTATGGGAAAAGTAGAAGGGAATGGGACTAATTGAACAGCTCTGTCAAAGAGCCAGCACAGACATGAAAGACTGAATGGTCTTCTGTGCTGTCACGTTTTGATACAAAATTCAATGAACTTTTTAAGTAATTATCGGCAAAGTTTCTTTATCTGATAGTGAAGGTAAAGCTGCAATCGTTCTACCTTACTACAGGGCTGCTCTCATTACATAGCTGACTGGTAGTGAGTTTAACTCGAGAGTAGCATGAATCAGGCAACAGGCAAGGTTGAGAAAGCCGGACTTTCATAGTGCAGAATTAAACCTCCACTGTTGGTGTCACTGCATCGCAAACCAGCCAAATAGCTAACCACTGCTCTGCCCCCACCCAGTCTAAATAGTTAACAGCTAGATCAGCCAAAACAATTTAAATAATCTGAACGCAAGTCTAATTACTGCACAAAAACATCTATGTCCGCATTTTTGAAAAATAACCTGACTGGGCGTCTTGGTGGAGAGCCAAGATTGTTCGATACCTGACTCTGTAGAAAACTTACCTGATGATGCATAACTCAAGCATGCATGCTGTTTAAATTTGCAACCTGGTGCCAACTCAACTTATTTTCCATTATAATACTGGAACATTCTTTTTCCACAGAAGGCTGCTATAATTTTTCTATTCTCTACATCCCTAGCTTCAGTTATTTTGCTGCACAGAAACAATAAAGCACAGCATTGGAAGGGAATGGAAATGAAAAGTGATGCAAATTACCCTTTATGGTTCTCTTGGTGCACCAAGGAATAGGAAAATGCACCAAGTTAATTACTTAATGTTTCAACTGGAGGACCTCACAGCATGGATCAGAGACAGAAAGCAAGTGCTCCATGATCTGATAACTGGCTGTTTAAAAGTCCTACTGTGATGAGCTGCACCAGGGAAGCATTCCATCCATAGACGCAACGTACATTTCTTATGGCCACGGAAAGGCAGCCAATATCAAAGACCCCTTTCACCCTGCTTAGGATCACCTCCAACCTCTCCGTCAGACAGAAAATACAAAAGCTTAAACACATGTACCAATAGGTTCAAAAACAGCTTCCTCCCTGTTATTAGGTTTCTGAATGGACATTTCAAATCGAACACTGACCTTGCTTTCTGTGCTCCTTCTCTGCAGCTATAACTTTGTATTACTTACTCTGTCCAATTACCCTATGATCTCTGTATGTTGTGATCTGCCTGTGCTGCACACAGAACACTTTTTACTGAACTTAGGTACACGTGACAATAGTAAATCAAATCTACTAAATTAAAAAAAATATACCACACACAAAGATATGTACAAGTAATGTCAAGCAATGCATTAAAGAAACTGAAATTAGAAAATTTGGATGATGTTCTTCATTAATTCTAATTTAATTAAATGACAACTGTTTCAAATTAATTACGACACAGGGCAGTTGCTGTGAGAAGATTATATCTTATGCACTGACTTCAGAGACAGGTCAAGTATCGAACATATCAAGTACTAAAACTAACTGCATAAACACCTGAACTTTCAGTCATTGAAACTTTTGAGTTCAGCGAGCTGGATCAATAGATCAGTATCCAAGCACTTTTTGTGAAATACAGTGAAAAGACTGCAGTTTTAAATAGTTAGACGAACTCCACTTTCATTCTGTCTTTTCTCAAATCAAATTATTGTAAATGCTATAAACAGAGTTATACTTACCACTGAGCTGTTTGCTTCAACATAACTCAGTTCTGGGTCAGAGTTTTTGGCATAAACAGTAATTATGACTTGTCCCCCAGTTTGGTGCCAATCATGTCTGCATGGTACAACTTTACTGGCCTGCAAAAATAGAAGCCATATCATGAATCTGCTAACTTCATTTTACAATCCTGAAGTGGGGCTTTTGAGTCAAACAAAAACTAGCAATTATGGGATTAAAAAGATTCTGGGATGCCGAGCTTACGAAGTACACAGGAAACAAAGCAACTTTATTGCAGAAGACAGCATTACATGGTTTGCTCCAGTAAACAATATCTCAGGCACATCTCCTGATGACATCCAGTTGAATAGGTGGTGCGTAGTATCCATTTGATCCTACAAATCAGTTCAAGACAGACAATGTGCTAATGTTATTTCCACACTGAAAATACGTTCCATCAAGGCGAGGTATCCCCGGCTGTCAAGCTGATCTTTTACGTGGAAGATTTTTTTGTCCCTTTCAGTGGCAACAGTGAATGGACATTGTCACAACTAAATGGCCAATGAATTAGATCACATGACAGAGGTAGTCCTGTGTCACTGCTGTCCTTAATTTCAGAACTCCTTAATCTGATCATTCCTACTGGAGGCAGTACAGTGATAGTGCAAGACAATTATAACAGTACATAAACTGTTTTAAACTCAATTGATGGAGAAATCTCCTGGTTTACCAGTGGAGACTGATTTCACAGCATAAAATAAAGGCTACATGATGTTTGACCAAACGGCCCTGTTGAGTGTTGGTTTAAAACAATCCACAAAATTTAAAAAAAACTCGTCTTCTGTGATGAGCGTAGATACCGGTCTTACTCTTTTGGAAAAAAGCATGTCAGTTTTCTAAGCCATTTCATGCTTACTAGTCAAGCTCCAACCTGGCTCGTCAGCTGTGAGAGGTAATGTCATCAACAGGGTCTCAGAGCAATTTTACTAAAAAAAAATACAGAGCATGACACGACTGTTGAGTGCCATCTAAAACTAGGAACTATACTATTGGATGAATATCCAGAATGCCTAGCCACTAGTCTAATTTCTTGGAGCAGAGTGTCTCTGCATTAGTCCTCAATTGCTGAAAGGATTTTTTTCCCCCCAGTTTCTTCCTCCCCCCACCCCGAGATGTGGAGTCATTGGCTAGGCCATTGTTTTTTGCCAATTCCCAAATTGCAGTTTAGATGCTGGTGAGCAGTCTTCTTGACCTGCTATGGCCATGGGTTTGAGTTTTGGAGGTGGAGGGCGGGGGGGGCGGGGGGGGGGGGGGGGGGGGGGGGTAAGAGATATCGTACACACCCACACCACTGTTAAAGAGTTGTAAATTTTCACTAAGCCACTGTGATGGAATGATGATGCTATGTAACTTGGAGAAATTTTGTACGTGGCAATGTTTTCATGGATTTGCTGCTCTTGTGCTAATAGGTCATAATGTTTCAGAATTCCAACAACCCCATCCATCTTGTTTTGTGCTCGATATGACTAGTGGAGATTTTTCCTGATCCTCCATGAGTTTAAATTTTGCTAGGGATTTTTGACTCTATACTCAGTCAAATACTGACATGATGTAAAGGGCAGTCACACTCGTTCCTTCTCTGGAGTTCAGCCTTTTTGTCCATGTTTAGTTAAAGGCTGCAACAAGGTCCGAAGCCAGGCGTCCTGACAGAGAACATGCCGAAAGTCAGCGACAGCAGCTAATTGTTAAGTGTAATCTGACAGCACTGTTGATGGTACCTTCTATCACTTTGCTGATTAGGGAATGTAAACTGATGGCATTGTAATTAGCTGGGTTGGATTTATTTTGCCTTTTGTGTACAGGGCATCCTAGACAATTTTTCACATTGTTGGGTTGATGCCAGTGTTGAAACTATATTGGAACAACTTTGGCTAAGAATGTGGCTACTTCATAAGCCCATGTCTTCAGAACTACTGTTGGAATGATATCAGGGCCCATAGCCTTTGCAGCATCTAGTGCCTTCAGCCATTTCTTGATATTAGGTGAAGTAAAGAAAATTGGGTCGAGGCTGGCACCTCTGATGTTATGGCTGGGATAGAACCATAGAGATGATGCAGCACAGAAGGGGGCCTTTCATCACAGCCTGTCTATGCTGATTCAAAGACACCAGATGCCTTTTCTTAACTCAACTTCCAGCATGCAGCACGTAAGTGCTGTAAGCTGCAGGCTAAGGTGTAGTTCTCAGTTTAAAAGAAAAAAAAAACTTAGAACCACAGCCTTGATGAACCAACATGGGCAGCAAATTTCAGACGTCCATCGCCCTCTGATTTAAAAAAAAACATTTTTCCTCATGTCCCATTTAATCCATCCGCCACTTAGCAAAAATCTATGTCCACTGGTGTTTGAAATTTCTGCCAAGGGAAACAGACTAGATAAACAGAAAGAACCTATCTCTACCCCTCATGATTTTAAACCCCTCAATCATGCTGCCCCCTCAGCCTTCTCTATTCCAAGAACTATCCCAACCTATCCACTTAGCTACAATTCTCCAGCCCTGGCAACATTCCAGTAAATCTTCTCTGTAACCTCTCCAGGCTCCCTCCTGTAATGTGGTCACCAGAACTGCAACAATACTCCAGTTATGGCCTCACCAGTATCTTTTGCAATTTCATCATTATATCACTACTTTTGTATTCTATGTTTCTGCCAATGAAAGAGAGCATTCCATAAGCATTCTTAACAACTTTATCTTTAGAGACCTGTGCAACCTGCACATCAAGATCCCTCACTTCATCTACCTCTCGCAGTATATTCCTGTTTACTGTTTGACCTCCCTAAATGCATTACATTACATTTACCAGAAATGAGCTCCAGGTCCCAATTACCTACCCTCTCCAGCAAACCAACTACATCATTTAGGAACAGAGATAATGGGAACTGCAGATGCTGGAGAATTCCAAGATAATAAAACGTGAGGCTGGATGAACACAGCAGGCCCAGCAGCATCTCAGGAGCACAAAAGCTGACGTTTCGGGCCTAGACCCTTCATCAGAGAGGGGGATGGGGTGAGGGCTCTGGAATAAATAGGGAGAGAGGGGGAGGCGGACCGAAGATGGAGAGTAAAGAAGATAGGTGGAGAGAGTATAGGTGGGGAGGTAGGGAGGGCATAGGTCAGTCCAGGGAAGACGGACAGGTCAAGGAGGTGGGATGAGGTTAGTAGGTAGATGGGGGTGCGGCTTGGGGTGGGAGGAAGGGATGGGTGAGAGGAAGAACAGGTTAGGGAGGCAGAGACAGGTTGGACTGGTTTTGGGATGCAGTGGGTCGGGGGGGGGGGGGGGGGAGAGCTGGGCTTTCCCCCCCCACCCACTGCATCCCAAAACCAGTCCAACCTGTCTCTGCCTCCCTAACCTTTTCTTCCTCTCACCCATCCCTTCCTCCCACCCCAAGCCGCACCCCCATCTACCTACTAACCTCATCCCACCTCCTTGTCCTGTCCGTCTTCCCTGGACTGACCTATCCCCTCCCTACCTCCCCACCTATACTCTCTCCACCTATCTTCTTTACTCTCCATCTTCGGTCCGCCTCCCCCTCTCTCCCTATTTATTCCAGAGCCCTCACCCCATCCCCCTCTCCGATGAAGGGTCTAGGCCCGAAACGTCAGCTTTTGTGCTCCTGAGATGCTGCTTGGCCTGCTGTGTTCATCCAGCCTCACATTTTATTATCTCACATCATTTAGGAACTTATGCCTACCCTCTCACTATCCTCTACATAGCTAATTGTGTGTCATGGGCAAATTTCCCCAATTGCATCCAAGTTCAAATCCAAATTGTCAACGTTTAAAACAAACAGGAGTCCCAAAAGAACCCCGTGGAACACCACTTAAAACCGTTCCCCACTTGCAAGGACAGACAAGGGACATTGCCCTTTGTTTCATGTTACTAAGCCAAATTTGGATCGAATTCGACACATTATCTTGCATCTCATCGGCTTTTACTTTCTTGATAAGTCAAGATGTGGAATCTTTTCAAATGCCTTACTGAAATCCATACAGGCAATATTCTTTGCACTAGCCTCATCAATTGTCTGGTCACTTCCTTAAAGAATTCAAATTTATAAGGCATGCTGACTACACCTATCTAGACAATGCCAAAGTGAGTTTATCTGATATAGAACATAGAACATTATGGCACAGTACAGGTCCTTCAGCCCTTGATGTTGTGCCGACCTGTCACACCGATCTCAAGCCCATCTAACCTACACTATTCCAAGTACGTTCATATGCTTATCCAATGATGACTTAAATGTACTTAAAGTTGGCGAATCTACTACTGTTGCAGGCAAAGCGTTCCATTCCCTTACTACTGAGTAAAGAAACTACCTCTGACATCTGTCCTATATCATTCACTCCTCAATTTAAAGCTATGCCCCCTCGTGCTCGCCACCACCATCCTATGAAAAAAGGCTCTCCCTATCCACCCTATCTAACCCTCGATTATTTTATATGTTTCAATTAAGTCACCTCTCAACCTTCTTCTCTCTAATGAAAACAGCCTCAAGTCCCTCAGCCTTTCCTCCTAAGACCTTCCCTCCAGACCAGGCAACATCCTAGTAAATCTCCTCTGCACCCTTTCCAAAGCTTCCACATCCTTCTTTTAATGCAGTGACCAGAACTGTATGCAATACTCCAAGTGCAGTCGCACCAGAGTTTTGTACAGCTTCACCATAACCTCTTGGTTCCGGAACTCGATCCCTCTATTAATAAAAGCTAAAACACTGTATGGCTTCTTAACAGCCCTGTCAACCTGGGTGGCAACTTTCAAATTCCAAATGTGGTCGAAACGAAGTCCTATACAACTGCAACATGACCTGCCAACTCTTGTACTCAACACCCTGATCTCTCAGGACTGATTCTCAGTGTGCCCCCACTGAAGAAAGACTACCTGGCCTATAATTATTTGGCATTTCATACAGTCAGAGTCATAGAGCACAGGCATAGACCCTTTGGTCCAACTCGTCTGTGCAAATCAGATATATCCATTCAACCCATATCCCTCCAAACCCTCCTTCTTCATATAAGGAATCAGATACTTTTTAATTGTTGTAATTGCACTGCACCTGGCAGTTTGTTCTGTACATGCACCACCCTCTGCATGAAACAGTTACCACTCAGGTTCTTCTCAAAATCTTTCCCCTCTTACCTTAAAATCTATGCCCTCTAGTTTTGGACGCGCCACCCCCTAGGTAAAAGACCTCAGGTATTCACCCTATCCAATCCCTTATGATTTTATAAAACCTGGAAAAAGGTCATCCCTCAGCCTCTGAAGTTCCAGTAAACAATGGAACCACACTAGACCAGCTACTTGGCACTTCTGGCTGCAGATTCTTGCGAATGCTTCAACCTCAACTTTTGCAATATGTGCTGGGCTCCCCATCATGGCAGATGTGGCTATTTATGGAAACTCCATCTCCAGCAAGTAGCACCATTCATAATTAAATGTGACGGAACCCCGGTCATATCCAATGATTCCAGAAATCACTTCACCCGGGCCATAATGTGCTGCTTTGCAAGGAAGTATTCCTGCGTGTAGCTTCTCCAGGTTGATACTTTATCAGGAATGCCTATTACTGTTCCTGGTTTAGCCAATTTTTGCTGATTTCAATGGTCCCACAGCACATGTCTTGAATTGCTGGATCTGTTCAAAATGTATCCCATTCAGCACTGTAGTAGCGCCATTTCCTCAATGTGAAGTTGGGAGTGGGTTTCTACAAGGACTTTGTGATGGCCATTCTTACCAATATGGTTATGGTCATATGCATCTCTTACAGGTAATCTGAATGAGGGTGAAGTACATTATTTTTCTCTTGTTAATTCCCTCTGCACCTGCTGCATGCCCAGCCAAGCAGCTGTTACCATTAAAACACACCTAGTACAGCCGCAACTACCAGGCTGAGTCACTGTTTGTAATATTCATTTAAGTCCTTCAGCCAGTGGACATTCTGTGCCCTTGCCATCCTCATCAGTTTCATACTGTGATGAGGAAATCTTAACATATTTTGCTTTTACAGATATTGTGAATTATCATATTGGATAAGGAAATACTTCTAAATGATACAAAGCGAAAAATAGACTGTTAAACCTACTGTTGCTTTGGTCCACATGTGCTTGCCTTGGGTACAGCCCCCTTGGGACATGAAAGAATTGAAATCAGAAGTTTTTCTCTTACAGCAGCTCCAATATTTCATCCTGGGGAGAAAAAAAGTTAAATGCAAACATTTAAAATAATTAATTGCATACAGGAAGCACAATTTCTATCAAGAATGTTAAGCTTTAATACAATTACATACAATGTGAATTTTCCAGTTGCACTGGGGTACTCGCTCATTCGAAACAAACAGCTGGTGGTGAGTTTAAGCTATAGATCACCATACCTCAGGTGAAGGGAGAGGTAGAGAAATAAGAATCTTCTGCCAGTACAGAATTGAACCCAAACTGTTGGCGGCATTTTACATGGCAAACCAGCTGCCCATCCAACTGAGCTAACTAACCCCCGTCACTACAAAATGCCAGTGAACAGTGTTTTCTAGGGGATTTGCACAAGCTCCTTAACATCCATATAGTTTTAAACTCATTTAAATCTTGAGCACTTATTCCACCAGCTCACAAAGCCATTTGTATCTTTTGAATGAAGCGTGTATTCACTGGTTATTTTAGGATATT
This sequence comes from Stegostoma tigrinum, assembly GCF_030684315.1. Lineage (NCBI taxonomy): Eukaryota > Metazoa > Chordata > Chondrichthyes > Orectolobiformes > Stegostomatidae > Stegostoma > Stegostoma tigrinum. The sequence continues at coordinate 50,486,676 of NC_081359.1, read as the reverse complement.
ACGCTGTTTATTTAAAATGTATTCATTTGAGCAGGATGTGCCCACTGCTGGTAAGCCTAGCATTTAATTACCCATCAGCTCTACAAATGAATCTCTGGACGTTACAGTGGAATATGATTGATATAACAAAATGAACGTCACTGAAATTGATAGAAAGATAGGCAAATATCTAACAAATAAAAAGTTTTAAAAAAAACACATTTACCTAGCTGAGAGAGATGCAGGAGAGCATTGCTGGACACACTGTAGCTCCTCATTGCCGTGTCCTAGGTTGCACAGCACCCATGATGTTATACCTCAGTGTTGCTGACAAAGCAAAACCACCCCCAAAAATGTAAATTCCTGGCTTGAAATGAAGTTTGTCTGCAACAACGTAAGCTATATGCTACCCCAGAAAATTTTCTATATTTTGTGTTCCTATCATCAGTCAAGGAGAAAAATTATAGCCCCTACAGTATTATTATCTTGGAACACAGTGAGGATAAACCATACATACCCTTCATGGAAAATGGGCACTCCAGAGTGATAAACACATACCTCTTCATTGCTGCCTGCATCTAGAAATGTCTTCAATAGGTGTATAAGAGCAAAATTTAAAAATACATTAGAAAAGACTAAGGTGAATTAGTAAAGTCACTCAACATATTCGAATTCTTATTTTCGCTTCAGTTTTGACTATTAGAACAAACAGCAAACAATATATCAATTTGTAGATGAATGTGACAATTCAAAATCACATTTGTTATCTTGTTCAAAGATATTCCAAGAGCAATTTGCTTTAATAAAAGTGTGAAACAGGCACTGCCTTTTGGCTGGAACAATGTTATTACAAATTCATCTAAGTCTTCTGCTAAATTACTACAGTAAAGGAAAATGTTCTCTTTAATAAAAAAAATCTTGACAGTGTCAAAACAAGTGGACAGAAAAAGTGTTTGTAGACAGCTCTATGTTAAATACATTCTCCCTATAAAACTGAGAAATAATGTATACATTATGTGAAAATAAAGCTGAGCAAGTTTTCTCCTCCTCCCCATCATCAATAAACACAGGATGAAAAGGTAAAGCTTTTCCTCACTATAGTCATTTGTGAAAGACACGTTCCTCCATTAGTGTGCAACTAGCTCAACTACAATATTCCAGCCAGAGTATTATTCCTTCCTCTGGCTTAAGGAATGGAACAACTTTATTTTCACTTGTTTGTTGTGCATTTACCAATTTTGAACAAGTTAATTTAGTGAAAATCTTGCTTGATTCAAGACGACAGAACAAAAGGCTTGCTGCTCTAATAGATTATCAGCATATAGCTTTCAAACATATGCAACATTTCTCTTAGCATCAAGCACTTTAAATTCCTTGAATTTCTGCCCAAAAGGTCAAACTGCCTACTATTTTCTCTCAGAAAATTCCCAATGTCAAGATTCAAAACAGTGTCTTTTGTGTCACAAAAAAGAACTACAGGACATAATTTGATTTCTACAGTTGATCTTGCAGATTTGAGAAAAGTGACTCTCTACCAGCACTGTATCATTCCTTAAGTCCGTAATAAGAAAGCTTATGTCAGAGTATATTTTCTATTTGGTTTTATATATTTCTACAATAGAAAGAACCAAATTAAACTTGCTAGACTGATTGGGTCCTCCCACTGAAACCAATACTGTAACAAATCAGTTTTGACTCTCTAGAAGATATTTTCTAAACAATTCCCAAAGCATTTGAGTGTATGATCTTGAAGACCAAATTATACTTGCACATCGTACTCAATTATTTTCTTTCCAACAGTACATCTCATTTCCTGATGCCCATTTGCAATACCAAAGTAGGCTAAGCAACTGATACGACATCAGATCAGCTTTAGTGTCTGCATTTGTGAGGAAATAGTAAATTCCTTTCAAGAATTAGGATTTATCATAATCAGAGACAAAATACGTAGACCTATTTACAAAATCCAGCTGCTTTATTACTAATTTAACAGGGTCCTAGTCTCATTTTACTATTTTCAAACACACTTTCTTAATCATACTTTCTTTTCTTGTGATTAAAAAAAAGGCCGAGCTTCCTCCACACACACACCCCCCACCCCACCAAATTGCTTACCTTGTTACAACCTGCATTTTTACATGTGGTCCCAACTTTTACTTCGTTACTACCCTCTTCTGTAAAAGACAGAACATTATTTTTAAAAAAAACTATACAATATCAGGAAGCGGGTGAAGACAGTTGTATTTTTTTTTAAACATTCACCTCAGCATTTCGAGGCTGTGATTTTCAAAAATGCAATTACTCATTTTTTCATGTCAATAGACAATGAATTATAAATTAAAAATAAGAACCAGTTTATATGTCGATATTGTCAGCAAAAAACATTCTATGTAACAAATAAACTTGAATTAATTTCCTTTTCTAAAGATCTTTAAGGGCAATAATCACAATTAAAAATATTTAACTATCCACAATACAATTAAAAACAAGAGCATTAAGAACATCTACAAACTAAGTACTGCAGCTTGAATGTCCAAAACTATTCACCTTCCTTGCTAGGTCCGTTGTCAGCAGTTAACTTGAGTTTTTCTAGTGCTTGCTTCAATGACAATGAAACCTTTTGTTCCAATCTTACTAAAGGGGCATCTGGGCTATTAGGAAAAAAAGAAAGTTTAAATGATTTTTTGGGTTGTCACCTACATACATTTTTATTTCTTTTAAGGATAGATTTTGTTCACCTGCCTCCATATTTACCTTCCCCCCAAAAAAAACCCACAGCAAACTTACCCAAATGTAGGTGCAACACTGAGGACATTAAGATATTAACCTGTCAAGACATAACAGGTTCATCCTAGAGTTTCAAACTCAAGTCAAAAAGGTAATTATAACAATCTTCAGTTCTCATTTTGTAGCCAGATTCTGATTGAGAAATCAACATCAAAAGAGGCAGTTATCACAAAGATACATGGAAAGCATGTGGATGCTTTCACTTTACAAATGGGATAACTATGAATAATCCATTACAGATACAGATTGGAGGAGTGAGCAAAATCTAGCCAGGTAGAAATAAGGCTACTTTAAAATGGTTTATATTACTAAATTAGCTTGGCTCTCATTTATAAAGTCTACTGACTCTGTTTTACAGATCAGAAATATGAACTCCATAGCATATGCAGCACTTTTTGGCTACAAGAAATTTGGCACACAAGTTTCAGTTCATAGGAAGCAAAGACTTGTCCATGAAGCTGATATTCATACAGAACATGACAAACCCGTCTTCAAAAAGAGCACAAAACTTAAATTAAATAGACAAACAGATCTCAATGACAGATTTCAAAAGCTCCCAATTATTTGACCTTCAAATAAGGACATTGTTTAATAGCACATTCCTCAAAAACTAACCTTTTTTTTTCTGTTTTATATATAAATTTTACCTTGGTCTTACGGGTGCTTCAACTGGTCTTCGGCTCTGCATAACATTTTCATTACTCTTCGGTTTCAGCTCTGGTTCTGAGGAGGTCTTCACTTCAGGTTTGATAGGCTCAGAAGGCTTTTCATTGGAATGCTTTCCCTTAGTACAACCCTAAAAATAAAAACCAAAGTAAAATTCTGGCTTTCAAGTGTAACAAAGCTTGGTTTCCTTCAAAATGTTAGCTCAGATTTTAAGTCAAAGTGACAAAGGGATGGTGTTGATTTTTAAGAAAACTGCCCAAAGAGATATAGCTAGTTTTACAGATTTCCCATTGTTAAAAACATTAATTTCATTCTGTCTCTGTCTAGAGGAAATCTCGGATAGCCAGGAAAAGTGAAAGAGTCTGACCAGGCAGTCGCATGAAAGAATACTCCGTTATCCAAATCATGGCAGTTGGGTATTAAGAGTAGACAGCGCAGTCGGGTAAACCAGTGAGTTTAGGAGGAAAAACAGAAGTGGAACTGAGTGAGAAGAATTATAAGGATTAGCCCGAGCATGGGAATCTTGATAAGAGGGGATGAGAGAAAGGGCCATTTGACAAAGTGGGAGATTGAAGAAGGACAGAAAGAGATGAAAAGACTATCAAAAGTTAGTTTGGTGAGTGGAAGGAGTTGAAGTATGTACTAAGGAGTGAAAGAATCAAAATCAAAGTTAACTGCCGCTATCTTTTGCCAACTAGTTTTCTCATTGAAGGCTTTTAAGAATGCAGAAGGGAGGGGACCCAGATCTGTTTGCACATCTTAGTGCAGTAAGAACACACCTAAAATAAGCAATCAGACCTAAAAATGTCAGTGGCTACTGCATGAGCAGTTCCTTCAGGCTGTTGAAGTGAACATAAATAATCACTACATAAGAAATGTGATTAAGGTCTAAAAATTGCAGTCACATGACACCAGGTTACAGTCCAACAGACTTATTTGAAATCACAAGCTTGCAGAGTGCTGTTACTTCACCAGGGGAAGCTTGTGATTTCAAATAAACCTGTTGACGCATAACCAGGTCTTATGTGACTTCCAACTCCAGCAGCTCCACAGCATGAAAATTGCAAAAGTAAAAACGAGAAGCAAGACAAGGCAGTTCAAAATCTAGAGTCTGCTCCAACATTCAGTACGATCATGTCTGATCTCATCTTGGCCTCAACTCCAATTTCCTGCCTGCTCACCAGAACTCTTTTTAAACCATTACAACTTAATAATCTGTGTATTTCTCCTCAAATTTGTGTCCTGGCATCCTGAACTCCATTGATTTGAGAGCAGAGTTCCTCCTTTATCTCTGTTTTAATCTGCTATCTCTTAGCTTAAAACAGACCTGTCTAGATTTCCCTTGTGGGGCAAATGTTTGCTGTACGTCTACTTCGTCAGTTCTCTTTAGCATCTTTATACCTCAATTTGATCATCATCTGATCTCTGAGCAGTTTAGGCCTAAATTTGTCAATCTCTTATAAGACAAGCCTTTCATCTGTGGAATTAATCTAATGATCAACCTCCAATGCAATTATATAATTCCTCGAGTGAACAGGACCTCAACTACGCAGTACTCCAGACGCAGTATCATCAATGCCACATTGCTTCAATACTCCGTACCTTTATACTCCGCTCCTTTAGCGATAAATTACTCTCTACCTGCTGAACCTACAAACCTCCTTCCTGTGACCCTTGCACAAGGAAACCAGATCCCTGTGCACCAAAGTATTTTGACACCTCTGTCCATTTAGATAATTTGCTTTTTTATTCTTCTGATCGGATTGAATAAATTGGCAGAGGATCTACACAGAATCTGTGATTAGCAGAGAAGCTGTCATGCCCATGCTGTCTGCTCCTCTAATCACAGCTCTGAAAAAGAGCTCCTCTGTCCAGACAAATGATGTGAGTCAAAGAAATCAACAGCAAACCTGGAGCTTGGTGACAGGCAATTTGTGAATGGGAAGAAAGACATTTGTTTCCTTTTGTTTAGCTTTTCTACCATTCCCACCTACGGGAATAGGTTCTTGCTCCACTCCAAGGAAAGGACCGGACTGCTTATCATGTATGTGGTCTATTCTGTTCAAGATTAACATTGTATAAAAAAAAATCAGAAGTTAAATAAATAGGCAAGTGAGCAACATAAATGAATGGTCTACATGCCTTAACAATAATGATCTAGGTGAAGTATATATGATATACTGGGTGCCTGCAATAAATATGGCGACTTCAATCTGCATATAAAGTGGAAAATTCAAAAGGGTGAGATTAGCATGCTAGAAATTACTAAACAGTAAGTTACTTTATAAGATAACAAAGTGTGAAGCTGGATGAACACAGTAGGCCAAGCAGCACCTCAGGAGCACAACAGCTGATGTTTCGGGCCTAGACCCTTGGTCTGCCGTGTTCATCCAGCTTCACACTTTGTTATCTTGGATTCTCCAGCATCTGCATTTCCCACTATCTCTGATCACAGTCAATTACTTTAGACTTGTTATTCTGTAATACGACAAGATTAATTCAAGAGCTCAGAGTAAAAGGTACCTGTATGTGGCAGTTATCACAACAATACAATATTCAATTCCAAAAAGAGAAGATTTGATTGAAGACTAATATTTTACACTTAAGGGCAAATATATGTGCATAAAAACTAAACTAGCTGAAGTGAACTGGCAGACATGATGAGACTACTATGATGGTCCCATGCCTTTAAGAGGGATGTGTTCTGCGCTGTTTTTCATGCAGAGAGGTGCTGTCAGTGTGCCGGAATGTCTCCTTCAGAACGAGTGGATAAACAGCTTTGAGCTCCCCCAAGTGTTTTTTTTCTTAAATTAGACAAAAGAAGTATGAGTGGGTGCAGTCAGGCTCACAGTTTTGCTTCCAGTTAAAGTTGGGGTTTTTGGCTGTTGAAGCTGCCAGATACAGCTCTCACTCACTGCTGCAGTCAGAAGTCTTCCACATGAGAATCCCCACTAACCCCCAGCATGGTGATACCATTGACCGACAACTCAACTGGACTGGGTGCGTATAGTGGTGCTTTCTCTGGTCCTAGATTCATTACTTCACTGTTCCTTTCTTCTGGACTGGACAGAGCTCCTGACGAAATCCGTTATGCTGAATTTGCCTTTGCCAATTACATGTTTTTGGGATACTGCTGTATTGGAATAGTTGATGAATAGTATAATATTACTTTCTAAGTATTTCAGTACAGTTAGTTAAAGTTGTCAGTTCTTGTTTTAGTTTATAATTTAAACTGTGGCATAAGAATAAAGTGTGTGTTACTCAAAGCCTCCTGATGTTCATTACCCTTTGTTTCAGGTTACTGAGCCAACTTTGAATCTAATTCAACATGTTAGCCCATATTCCATAGGCTCTTTTTTTTAAAGCCAGTCTGCCATGTGGGACCCTGTCAAATGCCTTTTTGAAATCCATGAAGTCACTTCCACTGCATTAGCCTCACTGATATTTGTCACTTCCGCAAAGAATTCAAAAGTTGTAAGACCTTCCCTTAACAAAAGCCATGCTGGATATCCCTAACTACTCCATATCTTTCTAAGTGGCAGTTTATCCTATTTCTCAGGGTTGATTTTCACAGTTTGCGCATCACTGAAGAAAGATCATCTGGCCTATTACTGCTTGGTATTTTAGAGTCATAAAGCAGAGAAACAGACCTTCACTGATTTCCTTAAAGCCAATTACACTAATATCATCTTTATGAACAATACTACCTGACCACCTTTACTTCATTTCCGATCCTTCTTGAATGTCAGATACCTTTCACTTTTATTTATTCACTCATGGGGCATGGGTATTGCTGCTGTCCAGCATTTTATTGCCTATCCCCAGCTGCCCGGAGGTCTCTCTGGGAAGCTTTTCAGAGGGTTAACTCAATGGGCCAGGAGGCCTCTATGTGCACTGTAGAGATTGTATGCTTACTGATGGAGGACAGACTTTGGACAGTTAGGAAGTGAATTACTTGATGCACGATTCCTAGTCTCTGACCTGCTCTTGTCACCACTATATAAAACAAGTCCAGTTGAGTTGTTGGTCAATGCTATCGCCATGCTGTGGGTTAGTGGGGATTCTCATCAGGATGATTTCAGAATTGAACATTTAAAAGGCTACAGTTGGGCACTTAGAAAAACTGAAGAGTAATTGGGAAGAGTCAGCATGATTTTGAGAAAGGAAAGTAATGTTTAACCAATTTACTGGACTTTGCTGTAGGATTAACATTTCCTATAGAGAAAGGGAAGTTTATAGAACATACATCCAGCATGTCTGGAATTTTTGGTTTGTGTTCCACTGCAAACTTTCGAGAATCAGGAGGAACTTCAATAAAAGCTATTAAATAAAAATGTAACTAGGAGTTTATATCATACTAATTTACATAACCATGACCAGATTTCCTGTCAAAAACAGCAATCTTGACATTTACTTTCACCTGCAAGAATAATAATTCATCATCCCAATGTCTTGCCACACAAATATTTGTCAGTATTATATGACCAAAGTGCCAAATGGTAAAGAAGTAAATGACTTTAAATCAAGCAGCAAACTAGTATCTCAGCTACACCTAACATAAACTTACCGGAATATTCAAGAAATCAGAAAAATCTGTGGTGCGTCTCTTGCAGCAAGACCATCCCTAAAAGACAAATAAAAGCTTGAGAGTTACATAACGAACTATTTCTGACATTCTGTTAACTTGTTAAATGTTACTTTTAAAATGCTTCAGTAATGATCACCTCATTTGTTATGACAGTGGTAGATGTTTATCAAACATTAAGCAGCTATTTATTTTACTAAGGCCCCCTCCCGCCTCATCTTTGCCATATTGAAAAGCAGATGTAAGATGCAGGTTGTTATGAGTTGATTAGAGTTTGTGCTTAATAACTCCAATGTGACAGATACGGTCCTAGCACCAGCTAACGTAATTGTCAGAGCCTGCCTTTCTACCGCCTCCATTGTCATACCACGGCATCACGCGAACCATTAGATGGCCAGAGGACAGTATGAGAGTGCGAGAGAGACAGAGACCGAGAGTGAGAGCAAGAGCAAATCATGGGCAACAACCTTTTGATAATTGAGGGAACTACAAGATGAGATACAAAAGCTCACAATAGTGAACAAACATTAGCTTTATCAAGTACGAAACTTAAAATGGTCATCTACTAAAACTTAGCTGATTCTTAGCATTTTAAATTTCTCCATATGATGAAGACTTTCACTGTATAGCCTTTCATCAAAAGGATGTGCGACTTTCCTTTCATAACTCAAGCTTCTAAATGCAAACCAAAAACATAAGGAACCAGTTTCAGAAGTGCCAGATTTAATAATTTAGTGATCTTGAATGTAATACTTTTATTAAACTATATATTCAATGTTTGGTATACTGAGTCACATTAATCGAGTTCTTTTAAAACTTAAGGTGAACTCATGAGACAGAATAATTTCTAAAATAGGAACTGCTGACCAATTAATTATCTATAATACTAAGTATTTCAAAAACAAAACAAATCTATATTGATTTTGCTTTATTCTTGTCACTATGCATACCCCCATGACTCAGATCTTTCAATAGGAGAACAGACATTGCTGCAGTACATGTATGAATGAAGTGGAAGTCAGGATGCACCTGATCCCACATGAATTATCCAAGAAGTTTAAGCTTCCAAAGGGAAATTTACCAGCATTTGGGACCCTCTGAAAACTTCAATTCTCAGAGTTAGAGACTTAGATTAGATTCCCTACAGTGTGGAAACAGGCCCTTCGGCCTAACAAGTCCACACCGCTCCTCGAAGCATCCCACCCAGGCCCATTCCCCTGAACATTATGGGTAATTTAGCATGGTCAATCCATCTAGCCTGCACATCTTTGGACTGTGGGAGGAAACTGGAGTACCCGGAGGAAACCCATGCAGACATGGGGAGAATGTGCAAACTCCACACAGACAGTCGCCCAAGGCTGGAATTGAACCCGGGTCCCTGGCGCTGTGAGGCTGCTGTGCTAACCACTGAGCCACCGTGCTGCCCTGACTTTGGACGGTTCTGTCCTGCTTACTTGTCAAGTATGCATTCACGAGAGTTCATGAAGGAATACTGTTTATTAAATGAGAAAAAAAACTAGTCACAGGTAGAAACTAATAAAACCATTAAAATTTTCTTTTAAAATTTTAAAATATTAATGAGTCAGTGATAATAACATTAAATGTTTAAAAGCAAAAAAGGTAATATCTACAAAAAGCCACAGAACTTTCATTTATATGCAGTTTAAAATTCCTGTTACCTGCAGTTGCCCTAGAGGGGTGCTCCCAGTCCCTTCTGCTGCCATAGGTTTGCTTCCCTTGCCCTGTGTTGAGGTCTATCCTCTTTATAATATAATGAAGACATCAGAAAACTCCAACATCAGAAGACTGGCCATAAATAACACAGGCAGTACTGGGTAGTTTATCCTACAATTTGCAAGGACTGGAACAAATCCAACAGCAATCAGAAGTTCTGGGCTCACATTCAAAACTCTAGCATAATTAATACTTACTGATCAGTTATATACTTGTGAAATTGAGTACCCATAACAGTTTCACTAATGTCGTCCCACTGCAACCATAACCAGTTAAAAATCATAAACTACACCCCTGCAATAATACAATCCATCACAATGTGAATTGCAAGTATATTTCTTTGCTTGGCTTTACAGTGCAAGATTGCACCTGTGAGGCAGCATTTGAAGTCAAGTAGCAAATTCCTACTTTTAGACATTTATACCTCCTCCCTGGATGAGCAAGAAGCTGCAAAGCTGCTACAGCTACACAAGGCTATAGTACAAGTCAAGACAGGTAGTAACACAGCTAAGGGAGAATATGTCCCCTGTACAAGGTCACGAGATTTCAGCCTCTCAAATTTGATTTTTGTGCTTCTTCACTCACTGTTTTTATCTAAAGCCATTTACCAGAGAGTGTGACAATTTCCCTCAAACTGGGATTGGATTATTAATTTTAAGAAGAGTTCAACCCACACAATAGTGTGAAAACAATTTGCTGACAAGAGCAGAGGTGTTTTAAAAATGAACTGGCATCAATTCTGTAATGCGCAGGCCAGAATTCTGAGACAATCTATTGATACTGCACAGGGCTGCTGAATGTTATCGATCCACACTCTCTGCAAAAGAAGCCACCCATTCTGGTATTCCCCGCAACGAAACTGCAATGCAAGCAGTCCAGTTCCATCAGTCCATGGTGACTGAGTGGATGATGGATCACAGCGCACAGGTGAAAGAGTAGGAGTATATAAGAGGAGGAGGAAGAAGAGTAGCTTGTCTTTTTCAATCATCTTTCCCTTTGAACTGGCTGATAAAGGCTAGAAGAAAAAAGCCAAAAGCCACCCCCCTTCTCTTTCATGTTGCATGACATCCTCTATCAAAACAGAATCAGAGTCACCTAGCTTCCTTATTGCAAGCATCTGCATGGAGGAATAGCCGTGAAGCAAAAATCAACAGCTAATAGTCCAGAGAACACCAGTTAAAATATACTAATTCTGGGAACAAGGGAGGCTCTGACCAAGTAAAAGAACTGCCACTTTTCAGAGAATCTGACGTAGATGTGGTTGTGGACCGATAAGTCAGGGGCTCCAAGCTAACAGGCGTGGATACTAAAAGACCCATGTTAGAACAGTATCAGAATAGTCCAAAGATCCCTCAGCAGTAATGCAGAGCTACATTACAGGTGCTGTTAAACAAAACAGAACAGGAAACGAGGTTGTAGACTTGCTCGCCAAGCCAGTGTGTTTGAGTGCAGACGCTTCGTCACCCTGCTAGGTAACAGTGTGCCTCCAGTGAAGCGTTGGTGTTTTGTACTGCTTGTTATTCATATGGTTCAGTTTGCTGGTTTAGTCGGTACCACTTCCAGTTTTGTTTTTCAGTGGTTTGTAGGTCAGGTCCAGTTCAATGTGTTTGTTGATGGAGTTCCAATTGGAATGCCAGGCCTCCAGGAATTCCCTGGCACGTCTGTGTTTAGCTTGTGCTATTGTGGAAGTGTTGTCCCAGTCGGATTCATGCCCTTCTTTGTCCGCCTGTACTGAGACCAATGAGAACTTGTCATATTTGTTGGTGGCTAGTTGGTGTTTGTGTATCCTTATTGTCAATTTTCTTTCAGTTTGGCCTATGCAAAGTTTTTCCAAAGTCCTTGCATGGCATTTTGTGTATTACTTTGATTTTATTGGTTGTGGGTATGGGATCCTTTACGTTCGTCAGCATCTGTTGTAGCTGTCCTATGACAGATGCTCACGAACATAAAGGATCCCATACCCACAACCAATAAAATCAAAGTAATACACAAAATGCCATGCAAGGACTTTGGAAAAACTTTGCATAGGCCAAACTGAAAGAAAATTGACAATAAGGATACACAAACACCAACTAGCCACCAACAAATATGACCAGTTCTCATCGGTCTCAGTACACGCGGACAAAGAAGGGCATGAATCCGACTGGGACAACACTTCCACAATAGCACAAGCCAAACAGCCATGCTATGGAATTGCTGGAGGCCTGGCAGTCCAATCAGAACTCCATCAATAAACACATTGAGCTGGACCCATTACACAAACCACTGAAAAATAAAACCGGAAGTGGTGCCAACCACCCCAGCAAACAGAGGCATATAAATAACTAGCAGGACAGAACACCAATGCTTGAGAGGTACACTGGCTATGTTACCTATCAGGGTGATGAAATGTCTGCAATCAAACACTGGCTCAGCAAGCAAGTCTACAACCTCATCCACCCGAATTACAAGTCTTCTCAAAAATTCAAGGAGGAAATTTTGGAACTCTTATCAACTGATGTAGCAGGTGGTAGCTGTGTTATGGCATGCAGATCACCAAAGAGGGCCAAGTCAAGACCAATGTTTATGAGGTCCAAATCAAAAGAACAGACAGCATCACAAATAATGGATGCCATGCTTTCATCAATAAAAGAAAACAGTGTCCTAGGATAATAGGAACTGCAGATTCTGGAGAATCAGCGATAACACAGTGTAGAGCTGGATAAACACAGCAGGCCAAGCAGCATCTCAGGAGCAGGAAACTGACGTTTCGGGCTTAGACACTTCAGACAGGATTTAACTGTTGTAATCCAAAACAAACTGAAAGGGTCATTCATGCAGACAAATGTTTACTTCTTTCTGCATCAGGGGACAGATGTTTCAGTTTGAGAAACATTCCAGAAGTATGACGCTGTCAGGACTCGCAAATCAAAACCAAAACCAACTCAGTTTCTGAAGAGGCACAAAACAACATCTGCTCCGATGAGTCCCATAACACCTTAGCAAGAAACCTATAGTCCAACATTTCTTACGCTTATAGCCTCATGACTATTATTGTTGTTGTCATTATAATTCTACTTTTACAGAGTTTGATTTTAGTGTATGTGGTGCTTTACCAATTTTAGTTCTGGGGAACAGCCAATAAATTATAAAATAATACTCCTAATGCCATATTGCAAATAGCAATTTTAACACATGCAGTACCTGCTTTGGACAATTTGTATAATTTTCCAGGAACTAGCACGAACTTTTATCACTTCAGTTGAATTTTTAAACATAACGCAAAAATATTGTTCAGTAGACAGGTGTGGCCAACTATGGTACACAAAACATTTAAGACTGAACAGACTTCCTACCTTCAATGCATCGTGAAACACAGGAACACCTGGGTGGTACGTACAAGCATTTTCTAAAAAGGAAGAAAAACGTGAACTACTCACATCTTTAATCAAGTTATTTTAAGAAACAGCATTATTGTTGGTGGAACTCCCAAGGCATTAATTATGACAATTCATCCCACAGCACCTTTTGTCTAGCAATACATCCCAAGCTGCTTCATAGAAGAGGTGCAAATAAAATTTGATATAAATTCATTGTATGGAAATATTACAACAGCTCAAACACTTTAAATACTGCTTTCAAAGAGGAGAAAGCTATAAGATTCAGGGAGCGAAAGCAGCATTTAAGGCCTAAGCAACAGAAGGTGTCATCGTTAATGGTGAAGCAATGAAAACTGAAGAAACGCAATAAGTCAAAAACAAGAACAGAGATCTTGGAGAACCTAAGTCAAGATACAGAGGGATTTGAAAATGAGTATTTTATAATTGAGGAGCTCCCAAAATGGGGAAACATGGAGTGCAGTATATTACAAGAGTACAATAACAATCTTTAATGCATCATGCTGCTACAGCGCCGCTGTTTCATGTCAGGGTTAGAAAAGATAAATGCTATTGAGAAACAGACTCAGCAAGAGTTATATTGTATCTTAGGTAGGGAGCTTTCAAGACTAAAACAAGTTAATGTAAGAAATTACAGCTCAAAAGCACCAAGTATATCAGCATTATTTTAAACTGTAAAAAACATTTATGTCATGCTCAAGATTGCTAAAGCTGACGGTTCATGGGAACCAATGATTTGCAACAATTTTAAAACAACATGCATTTCAACAGTTTAAAGAGTGCACATTGGAAATGCTAATCAACATCAATTTAATATTATCTGCTTTTGGATCGATAACTCATCAATTCTATTTGCTGAGAAACATCACAATAATATCATAACACTATTAGAAGTGGAAGTAAGCCACTTGGCCTATTAAGTTTATGCCAATTAATGAGATCATAGTTGACTTGATAGTTCTCAACTCCATTTCCTTGCCTTTTTCCCATAAAACTTGATTCCTTCCTTCATTAGAAATGGTCCATCTCAGCCTTTAAAATACACAATGGTTCAGCCTCTGCAGCAAAAAATTCGACAGAATCACCACCCTCAGAAAAGAAATTCATCCTCATCTGTCTTAAATGGACAGCCCCTTACTTGGACATGATGTCCTCTGGTCCAAGACTCTCCCACAGGAACAGGTGCTCACGATAGGAATCATTTCCCACAAGAACAAATTCATAGCATCTATCCTGCCAAGCTCCCTAAGCATCTTGTATGTTTCAATAAGGTTGCTCCTCTTATTCATCCTCTCCTCATAATAAAATCCTTCTATGCCCAGGATCAACCTTATGAACATTTTCCGACTGCCTCCAATGACAAGATATCTTCCCTTGGATAAGGGGACCAAAACTGTTCACAGTAATCTAGGTATAGTCGAACAAGTACCCCATATATTGTTTTAGCTAGACATCACTGTTGTTAGACTCAACTCCCTCTAAAACAGACGCACTCCATTTCATAGAATCCCTACAGTGTGAAAGCAGGCCATTCGACTAATTAAATCCAAACAACCCTGCGAAGGGCATCCCACCCTATTCCTGTAACCACAAATTTACTATGACTAATCCACCTAGTTCGTACACTGCTGAACACTATGGGCAATTTAGCATGGCCAATCCACCTAACCTGCATATCTTTGGACTGGGGGAGGAAACCCACACAGACAGGAGAAGAACACGCAAACTCCACACACACAGTCACCCAAAACTGGAATCGAATCCAGAGCCCTGGCAATAGGAGACAGCAGTGCTAACCACTGAAGCATTGTGCCTCAAACAAAAAAAAACTGAGGAAAATCAGCAGGTACAGCAGCATTTAAGAAAGAGTCAATGTTTTGATTCCAATACACCCCTTCCATTTGCCTTCCTTATTACCCACTAAAACTGGATACAAAGTTTTTTTTGATTTATGTATGAGAATCTTCAAATCCCTGTGCTGTATCTTTTTGCAGCCTTCCCCATTTAAGTAATTTCTATCTCCTCTATTCTTCCTGCCAAAATACAAAAATATATTTTCCCACATTATATTACATCTGCCAAGTTTTTGCCTGCCTCACTTAACCTGCCTTTTGCCTTTACAGACTGTGTCTCATCCTCACCACCTGCCTTCTCACATATTTGTGTGTCTTCCACAAACCTAGCAATAGTACATCCACTTCTATCATCCAAGTCAGTATTTAAACCGTATAAATAATTGTTCCCCAGGGCTGATTCATGCAGCATTCCAATAACCACAGGTTGTCATCCTGAAAATGGCCCACTTATCCCAACTCTGGCTATCTAATAGAAAACAATCTATTTGTGTTGATATACAACCCCAAACATCAGCAGCCCTTATCTTACAAAACTTCCATCTTACCATATGCCTTTTACAAATCTAAACAGTACATTGCATCTACTGGTTCCCTATTATCTATCCTGCTTGTTACCTCCTCAAAAAGGATTAATAAACACTTGTTGGTTATGATTTCCCCTTTATGGCGCCATGTTGATTCTGCTTGAATAGATTACATGGTTCTGAATTTTATACTGTTACATCCTTTATAAGGAGCTACAAATTTCAAATGACAGATAATATTCTCAACACCATCAGTCACTGCTTCATAGGAGGTTGTGTAGCTTGTATTCTAATTTCTGAACTTTCTAAAGACTAATTTTGGAAAATAAAAAGGAAACACTAAATCCTAGCACCAATTGAAAGAAGTCAGGAGCAGCTGTCTTTGCATACTCAACCTGCATCATCAACTTCAGTCTAATTTAAGAATGATGTTTAACATTACTTAGGTTTCATGGCAGAGGAATTACACAAGCAACAAAAGGGTACTTTCACATTTATATCATTTAATCTACAGTTTAATTCTTTGATGAAACACACTGGTGTTTCTCAAATTTTAAACCTAACTAGAGTGGGCCAAATCCTCTGGTGTTGATTGGTAGGTACCAAGCATATAAATTGTGTAGAACTGCATTATGTGGAGCTGCCTGGGAAGTTTTAGCCTCTAATTCCATCGTGTTGACCTGTATAGTGTCAGAGGAAATGCTAAGACCTGGCGAGTCCACAATCATTGACTCTTACTTCACTAGCCACCGAACAATCCTATCAATCAATACCACTGATATGCATCTTTACCTTGACTATCCCACAATCAAACTCATCAAACCCTCACCACTTGTATTCCCCTGATCTGACTACCCTTCTCATCCACGTATCCATCTACTTGCACATCCATTCCATTCAAATGAAGGACTGAATTTAAACTCAGAACAGGACCTGTCTTCCCTTTTTCTAAATGCTGCACTGCTCCAATGGAGTTCCCAGGGAGATGCTGTGCTGGGTACTTCTCTTATCATAAAGGCCCAGTTATTCTGAACAGAGATTGATTTCTTCACTCAAATCTAATTGGCCTAAAAAAATACATTTACCTTTGGGTAAGTTCTCAGTGAATGTCTAGGTGAGAAGTCCTTCCAGCTAAGCACTGTACTCCTGGCAAGTAATCCGCACACCTACCTGTGACTGACAACTGATACAGTTCTCTAATGTTAGCTGTCATATTCCAAGATTTAAAGGCCCTGAAGACACTTGGATAGATGCTAAGAGAAGGTAATGGTAAGATAAGTGGGAGAGGTAGTAGTGTGCCAGCTTGATAAGGGGAGTAGGTTGGCAGGTATGGGTGAGGGTCAAAAAGTTTGTTATTTCGAGTTAATTTTGTTTTAAAGGACAGAGTTAGAGCAAATTTAAAAAAAACTTTTCCTGACTATTTCAGGTAAGTAAACTGGAACTTCCCAAACTCTCCATCTTTAACTCAGAGTTAAGAAAAACTCAGTAAAGAGAAAGCATATTGGAGGCAGGTCAGAAAAATTGAACAGAATAAAGATACAAAGAAGAATTAAAATTTAGGAATGAGAAAAGATCTGAGAATAAGAGAAGGCTAGTCAGAAATATAGAACATTAACAACTTCTACCTGAAAAACATTAACAAAGTAAACACGTCCTACAGAAAGTGAGTCTGCAGAACTAATTACAGAAAATAAGGAAGTGGCAAATGAAATGAACAGGTATTTTGCATCCATCTTCACTACACAGCAATGGTTTCAACTGATGTTCTTCATCACACTAGTGGGTAAAGTCAAGTTATGAAATATTCCATGATATTTTGGGAAGTGCCGCTGCTTTATCTGCTGACACAAGACACCCTATCGCAGGGGCAGGGGAACGGCTCCCAGTATCTAATTGGTGAACACTGCTGTCACTCAGTGTACGGGAACAAAGGTTGAGGCCAGAATCCAGTGTCTGATTGTGTTGTGTATCAATCTCTCAGTGCACCGGCAGGTGAGTCTGTCACCTTTTGCCTTTGCTGGCGATTACGTGCTGTTGCCACTGAGTTGTGAGGGCTGTGCTGGAGAAGAGTGGAGCTGAGTGCATGATGTGTGCGGCAGCATGCAGAGCCAGCCAGTTGTTGGAATGAAGTACGGGGGACAGGGATTTGGTTTACTGCGCCTCATGAACCCCACACAGTGAGAATCAGCTGCTGCCAAGAACCTGGTTTCCTCTCCATGATTAGGCCACGTGGCAAGCTCTGTAAGATGTGTGCATGTTGTAAGAAGTGCCTGGATGACTGCCTGATGGATGGCAGGTGGACAGCAAGGAGACCATAATGAAGCTTCCCCGATGACTGAGTTTCTCCATTCCTACAAAATGTAAACGTAAGTTTAGGAGAAATCAATTCAGCTGTATAAAAGTGGGTGCGCCATGGAATTGTATGCCTTCATATAGAAAAAGTTGGAAACAGCTGCCGTCCTGAATGTCGTAATATTCCAGAAATAGCTGTCAATCCGGAAATGGGAGGGAAGAAACTCAAGGAACTTGTAATCCCCTGGGAGGCAGTATAAGCAAATTGCTGGAGCTGCAGGCTAATGAAGTCCCAGGTCCTGATGGACTTCCTCAAAATGTCTTAAAAAGGGGCTAGCAGGACAGATGTTGGTTTTAATTTTCCAAATTTTTGTAGATTCTGAAAAATTCCATAAGACAGAAAAATGGCGAGTGTAAGTTCTTCATTCAAAACAGGAGGCAGAAAGCCAGAAATTACAGGCCAACTGCCACACATCTGTCCTAACTAAGCAAAATATAAAAAGCTACTAGAATGTTGTTGCAGGATGCTTAGAAAAGTTTGTGGTAATCAGGCAAAGTGAAATGTGATTTGCAAAGGGTAAATTATGTTAAACCCATTTATTCTTTGGAGGAAGAAATGTCTGCTTTAGATTACTGTTGGATGTATTCAAATTTCCAGAAGATTCCTGATATGGCACCATTCCAAAGGTCATTGCAGAAATTAAAAATTCATGGTGTATGGGATAACATATTTGCATGGGTACAAAATTAGTTGGTTAACAAACGAGGCATCTATGGGTCATTTTCTGATTAGTAAGGTGTAATGAGTGGTGTGCCACGGGAAATCAACACAAGGCCCTCAATTATTTGACTACAGCAATGACTTGGATAAAAAGGACTGAGGTACGCTGGCTAAATATCCAACCATATCAATGTTACCCTCTACATAATGACCTTTTAACTTCTACTATAACTTTGAAAATGTCCAACGCAAACTTAATAATTGACAGAGTGCAGCACTCCAAGACTCTCAAATTATACCGATCCAGCCTGAAACACAATTAAAAAAAAATAAACTGACTAAACATAGGTCTGGCTACTGTCAACACAATGAAAATTGCGAAGATGAACAGAAGCAAGCTGAAAGAAGATCTTTACGTTTGGGCGCCGATTCCATCAGTTTTCGTGGCCCTCAGCACCAAACCCGAACTAAACATGCGGCTCAAAGATGAGAACGTGTGGCTGCGACCGCCTTACCATCGCTGTTTTTGTCGGGGTCGAAACGCTGCCCGCAGCCCCTGTTATAACACAAGAGAGACATTTCCCTACAGGGAAAACACGATCTTCAAGCAGCCCGAACACAGCTGCGAAGGCGCAGTTCGAGATCGAGGAGCTTTCGCCAGCGGCACAGCCCAACTACTCGACTCGCCTGTATCGCTCACGGCACTCTCCGGAACCGCTCGGCCGTTTCCGCCCTCGTTCTCGAACATTCCAGCCGGCGGAGCGTGCGCACAATGACGGCGCCTTTTGAACAGAAAGCGGCAAGTCTTCATTCAGAGTTTGCGTCAAGACGATGACTAACAGGCTTTCCACAATTAATTTCTGAATAGAGTGTGGAGCTGGATGAACTCAGCAGGCCAAGCAGCATCTTAGGAACAGGAAAGCTGACGTTTCGGGCCTACACCCTTCATCAGAAATGGGGGAGGGGAAGGGGATTCTGAAATAAATAGAGGGAGGGGGATCGAAGATGGATAGAGGAGAAGATAGATAGAGAGGAGACAAATTCTTGAGGAAGAAAAATTCTTTCAGGACGTGACAAAGTTGATTGATGAGGGAAAGGCTGTAGATGTCATATACAGAGACTTCAGTAAGGCATTTGGTAAGGTTCCCCATGGCAGGCTGATGGAGAAAGTGAAGCCACATGGGGTCCAGGGTGTGCTAGCTAGATGGATAAAAAACTGGTTGGGCAACAGGAGACAGAGGGTAGTAGTAGAAGGGAGTTTCTCAAATTGGAGACCTGTGACCAGTGGTGTTCCACAGGGATCTGTGCTGGGACCACTGTTGTTTGTGATATATGTAAATGATCTGGAGGAAGGTGTAGGTGGTCTGATCAAGTTTGCTGATGACACTAAGATTGGTGGAGTAGCTGATAGTGAAGGGGACTGTCAGAAATTACAGCAGAATATAGATAGACTAGAGAGTTGGGCAGATAAGCGGCAGATGGAGTTCAATCCGGGCAAATACGAGGTGATACATTTTGGAAGATCAAATTCAAGGGCAAACTATACAGTAAATGGAAAAGTACTAGGGAAAATTGATGAACAGAGAGATCTGGGTGTTCAGGTCCATTGTTCCCTGAAGGTGACAACGCAGGTCAATAGGGTGGTCAAGAAGGCATATGGTATGCTTTCCTTCATTGGGCAGGGTATTGAGTACAAGAGTTGGCAGGTCATGTTGCAGTTGTATAGGACTTTGGTTCGGCCACATTTAGAGTACTGTGTACAGTTCTGGTCGCCACATTACCAAAAGGATGTGGATGCTTTGGAGAGGGTGCAGAGGAGGTTCACCAGGATGTTGCCTGGTATGGAGGGTGCTAGCTATGAAGACAGGTTGAATAGATTAGGATTATTTTCATTAGAAAGACGGAGATTGAGGGGGGACCTGATTGAGGTCTACAAAATCATGAGGGATATAGACAGGGTGGATATCAAGAAGCTTTTTCCCCAGAGTGGGGGACTAAATTACTAGGGGTCATGAGTTCAAAGTGAGAGGAGGAAAGTTTAAGGGAGATATGCGTGGAAAGTTCTTTACACAGAGGGTGGTGGGCGCCTGGAACGCGTTGCCAGCGGAGGTGGTCGACGCAGACACGTTAGTGTCTTTTAAGATATATTTGGACAGGTACATGGATGGGCAGGGAGCAAATGGACACAGACCGTTAGAAAATAGATGACAGTTAGACAGTGGATCTTGATCGGCGCAGGCTTGGAGAGCCGAAGGGCCTGTTCCTGTGCTGTAGGTTTCTTTGAGACAAACAAATTAAAGAGGCGGTGATGGAGCCAGTAAAGGTGAGCGTATGTGGGGAGGTAGAGAGGGGATAGGTCAAGGGGGCGGGATGTGGTTAGTAGGTATGAAATGGAGGTGCGGCTTGAGGTGGGAAGAGGGGATAGGTGAGAGGAAGAACAGGTTAGGTAGGCGGGGCTGAGCTAGGCTGGTTTTGGGTTGCAGTGGGGTGTGGGGAGATTTTGAAGCTTGTGAAATCCACACTGATACCATTGACCTGCAGGGTTCCCAAGCGGAATATCAGTTGCTGTTCCTGTAACCTTTGGATGGCATTGTTGTGGCACTGCAGGAGGTCCAGGATGGACATGTCATCTGAGGAATGGGAGGGGGAGTTGCAATGGTTCGTGACCGGGAGGGCAGCTGTTTATTGTGAACTGAGCGTAGGTGTTCTGCAAAGCGGTCCCAAAGCCTCTGCTTGGTTTCCCTAATGTAGAGGGAACCTCAACAGGAATAGCGGATGCAGTATACCAGATTAGCAGATGTGCAAGTGAACCTCTGCTGGATGTGGAAAGTCTTCTTGGGGCCTGGGATGGGGCTGAGGGAGGAGGTGTGGGGGCAGATGTAGCACTTCCAGCAGTTGCAGGGAAAAGTGCCGGATGTGGTGGGGCTGGAGAGGAGTGTGGAGTGGACAAGGGAATCATGGAGAGAGTGGTCCATCCGGAAAGCAGACAAGGGTGGGGAGGGAACAATGTCTTTGGTGGTGGGGTCAGATTGGAGATGGCGAAAGTATCGGAGGATGATGTGTTGGATCTGGAGATTGGTGGGTGGTATGTGAGGACAAGGGGGACTCTCTTTTGGCTGCTATTTCCCTGCAACTGCAGGAAGTACTACACCTGCTCCCACACCTCCTCCCTCAGCCCCATCCCAGACCCCAAGAAGACTTTCCACATCAGAGGTTCACTTGCACATCTGGTAATGTGGTATGCTGCATCCGCTGTACCTGTTGTGGCCTCCTCTACATCGGGGAAACCAAGCGGAGACTTGGGGACCACTTTGCAGAACACCTACGCTCGGTTCGCAATAAACAGCTGCACCTCCCGGTCGCGAACCATTTCAACTCCCCCTCCCATTCCTCAGACAACATGTCCATCCTGGATCTCCTGCAGTGTCACAACGATGCCACCTGAAGAATGCAGGAACAGCAACTGATATTCCGCTTGGGAACCCTGCAGCCCAATGGTATCAATGTGGATTTCACAAGCTTCAAAATCTCCTCTCCCCCCACCGCATCCCAAAACCAGCCAAACTGGTCCCCGCCTCTCTAACCTGTTCTTCCTCCCACCTATCCCCTCCTCGCACCTCAAGCCACACCCCATTTCCAACCTACTAACCTCATCCCGCCCCTTTGACCTGCCCGTCCTCCATGGACTGACCTATCTCCTCCCTTGTTCCCCACCTACACTCACCTTTACTGACTCCATCCCCGCCTCTTTAACTTGTCTGTCGCCTATCTACTCCTCCATCCATCTTCAATCCTCCTCCCCTTCTCTCCCTATTTATTTCAGAACCTTCTTCCCCTCCCCCATTTCTGATGAAGGGTCTAGGCCCGAAAAGTCAGCTTTCCTGTTCCTAAGATGCTGCTTGGCCTGCTGAGTTCATCCAGCTCTACACCTTGTTATCTCGGATTCTCCAGCATCTACAGTTCCTATTATCTCTAATTTCTTAATAGGTAGCGTTTAAGGTTTTATTTGGAATTTTTAGCTAACCAGGCTTGATCGGAAGGGAAGACAGTGATGAATCAAATGACAGGAATTTTTGGCGGCAATAAGGAAGGCACAGCAGAAATGTCTCACAAGGAGGAGGAAGAAACATTTTAAGGGGAGAAGGCAACCTAGGCTGACTCTATAAAAGATAATAGCATAGTGGGAAAATTAGTGGGAAGCTAGAAGATTGGGAAACTTTCAAAAATCAGTGGAAGATAACTAAAATGAACAATGGGGGAGCAGATGAAATATGAGAATAAGCTAAGTAGTACTGTAAAAGATTGCAAGAGTGTTTTAGATACATAAAAGATAAGTAAGAAGCAACATTGGCTGCTGGAAAATCAGGCTGGAGAAGTAGTAATGGGCAATAAAGAAATGGCAGAGTAACCACATAGATACTTTGCAGCAGTTCTCACAGTGGAAGATATCAGCAGCATTCTAGAATTTAAAGAGAGTCAGGAAGCAGAGGTCAGTAGTAGTGGCTATCACTAAAAAGATGCTGGGAGAGTTGAAAAGTCCGAAGGTGAATAAATCACCGAAACCAGATGGACTACACCCCAAACTTCTGAAAGAAATAACGGAGGAGATTGGAGGCACTTGTGATCTTCAGGAATCACTGGAGTCAGTGAAGGTCCCATAGGACTGAAAAATAGCTAATGAACAGCTCTGTTTAAGTGTGGAGTGAGGCAGAAGGCAGAACTATACGTCAGTTAGCCTGACCTCAGTGGTTGGTAAGATTTTAGAGTTCATTATTAAGGATGAGATTGCTGACTACTTGACAGTGCATGGTAAAATAGGGATAGTAGGAACAGCAGATGGTGGAGAATCCGAGATAACAAGGTGTAGAGCTGGATGAACACAGCCGGCCAAGCAGCATCGTAGGAGCAGTAAAGCTAATGCTTCGGGCCTGGTTCTACCTTGTTATCATGGTAAATAGGGCTGTGTTGGCGCAGCTGTGTAAAGTAAGGCCATGTCTGATAAAGCTGTTTGAATTCGTTGAGGAGGTAATGAGTAAGTTAGACAAATGAGAGCAAGTCTATGTGATCTCTTTGGATCACTGGAAGGCCTTTGAAAAGGTGCGACACGAGAGGCTGCTAAATAAGATAAAAACCTATTGTATCTGGGAATAGAGAATCAACTGATTTGCAGAAAGCAGAGTTGGGTTAAAGGGTCTGAATGGTAGCTGGTGACAAGTGAAGTTCTGGTGGGAGTCTATTGGGATCACAACTATTCACATTATACTTTAATGATCTGGATGAAGGAACTGAGGGCATTGCAGATGTTACGACGATGGGTGGAGAGGCAAGGTAGTATGGAGGAAGCAAGGAGACTGCAGAAGGACTTGGACAGGCCAGGAGAGTGACCAAGGAGGTAGTAATTGGAATGCAATGTGGGAAAATGAGGTTGTGCACTTTGGTAGGAGGAATAGAAGCACAGACTATTTTATAAATGGGGAAAGCCTTCAGAAATTTGAAGTACGAAAGGATTTAACAATCCTAGTCCAGGATTCTCTTAAAGTTGACATGCAGGTTCAGTTCACTGTTAGGAAGGCGAATGCAATATTGGCATTCATTTCAATAGGGCTAGAATACAAGAGCAGGGATGTATTGCTGAGGCCATACACGCTGAACAGGAGTAGTGCGTGTTGTTTTGGATGTGGTTTCTAAGGAAGAAAGTGCTGGCATTGGAGGGGATCTAAAATCAGTTTAATGAACAATCTCAGGGATGAAGGTTTTTAATAGTGGTTGAAGGCTCTGGTTTTGGACTGGAAGTTTAGAAGGATGAGGGGGGACCTGAACGAGACTTAGAATATGATAGGGGCATTTAAGAGACTTTGTGGTATGCACACAAATGTGCAAGGAATTGAGGGATATGGACTAAGGGTAGGCAGGAGGATTAGTTTAATTTGGTGTCATGTTTGGCACAACATTGTGGGCTGAAAGTCCTGTTCCTTTGCTGTATTGTTCTATGTTGTAATACTGAGCACCCTGGATAGAGTGGATGTGGAGAGGTCTTTCTACTAGTGGGAGAGATGGGGACCTAAAGGTACAATCTCAGATTGAAGGGACAACCATTTAGAACTAAGATGAGTAGAAATTTCTCTAACTACAGGGTGGTGAATCTGTGGAACTGATTGCCTTAGAAGGGTGTGGATGCCAAGTCATTGCGTATTTAAGACAAAGATAGACTCATTCTTGATTAGTAAGTGGATCAGATGTTTTTGATTTGATTTATTGTAGTCACGTACCTAAGTACAGTAAAATGTTTAGTTTTGCGAGCCATACAGGCAGATCATAGCAAACAAAGTCAAAATCATAGGATGCTTGGACAGAGCGAGGCATATGTTACAACTGCACAGGAGGTGCGCAAAACAAGATTAATGTTATTTGAGAGATAGTAGAAACTGTTGATGCTGGAGAATCTGAGATAACAACATATAGAGCTGGATGAACACAGCAGGCCAAGCAGCATCGGAGGAGCAGAAAGCTGACGTTTTGGTCGAGACCCTTCTTCAGAAATGAGGGAGGGGAAGAAGATTCTGAAATAAAATTTTACAGAATCCCCTTTCCCTCCCCCATTTCTGACGAAGAGTCTCGACCCGAAATGTCAAGCTTTCCTGCTCCTGTGATGCTGCTTGGCATGTTGTGTTCGTCCAGCTCTATATTTTGTTAGCCTGACCTGAAATGTCAGCTTTCCTGTTCCTCTGCTGCTTGGCCTGCTGTGTGCCTCCAGCTCCACACTGTGTTATCTCTGACTCCAGCATTGGTGCTTCTTACTATCTCTGTGATGAAAGGTATTTGTTTACAGATAGATATATTTTTTGGACCTCCGTAATCATAGGTTCAAGTGGCTGGCGGAACGGAGGACAGTGCCCACAGCCAGGGACATGCTGGGCAGCGGGGACTGAGCTGGATGCTGCTGCAGGAAGTGGCATGCAGGGTGGCTGTGGACATCTGGCTTGCAACCACTGCTGTCCAACGCCTTAAATTGGTGGGCAGACCCAATCTCGCGCACTAGTTGTTGGAGGATACTCAGTGTGTGGTGGAATCCCATCTGCACATACCCCTGTCAGGATGGAATTTCACATTGGCCTCAGGATTCTGTACTTGCCCAAGCACCTGTACCCCATATCCTGAGCTGCCTCCAAAATATTTGTCATATATGTCTTTTGGAGAAGCAATATGGTGAGCAATGTACAGATTGCTGCTGCACACCATCCACTTCTCCTTCATCCACTGCTTTGATATGCCTATTTACCACTAGGTGGTGGGGATCCCCAGTGAAGGGCTCCCTACGCAGGGGTCCACCCTCTTTTCCTTAAAGATCTTGGTGGAGTGTGTTGCACACAACAGTGCCTTGCATCTGCAGATTATTGTGGTTCAAGGACTCCCATCCCAACTTTGATTTTGGCGCTATGGAGTCCGTGGACCATATGTCTCTTGGTTGCAGGCATTTGCACTCCCTTTTTAGTTACCTGAAAGGCCTTCTGCTGTTTTTGGTTGCATTTCAGCCCCACGCTTCAGATCTTTGGGCACCCATTGCAGAAGGGTGTGGGCAGGTCAGAGGATCACGAGTCTGCTCCTGGGTCTGGCCATGCTAGCTATAAACAGGTCCAGGCAATGGGCCTTGGAAGGAGTCATTTCGATTGATTTTTCTCCCCCACCTTCCACAGCTATGTTCAAGCCTGGGAGCTCCTAGAGATGGAGCACATTGTGTCCATCAATACTCTCAATGCCTTTACAGAGAGGTGCTTTACTGCCCCCTTCAATTTCTGTTTTGATTTATTCCCTAACCTCCCCTTTCACTTTGTTCACGTCAACATTGCCCCTGCTGGGCCTTGCTTGTTACTGGTTTATTCGCAGGTGGGTGTTTTTCCAGATGGTGGAAATATTTAATAAAATTATTTTGCATGATGATGTTTTCACTGAGTCCCTGCATTAACACACACAAAAGGGAAAAAAGAAAAAAATGTAGATATATTTTTGGAGTTTGAATTTCAAATAGGCAGCACAAATATGGGTATTGGTTACTTAGTGAAACTTTAGAGAAATGTCGCAGAGCCCTTCCCAAACTATATCTTAAGCCCATCTAAGAGGTGACAGAAAGCCCCTCTATTGTAAAAGGATGGCTGTTTATGTCTGCCTTGGGATTTACTTCTGGAAATATAATCACTGAAGGCATTTGCTTTGTTTTTCTTCGTTTACAATAATCAAGGATGGATTGTTACCTTAGAAAACCCGGAGAATGAAAGTTGTAAAGGCAGTCATGAAGAAAACCGGACGGCGGTTAAAAAAAACGTTAAAGCCAGATTTTCCAGGGAGCGATATTCCCACGCGAGAGAGCTCCACGCTTTTTAATAGATGCCGTTCAGATCTCCCTGAGAAGTCAGTGCGGAATTGGGTGTTTGCGGGTTACACCTGGTGGACGGTTGTGTTTTAGGTCTTGAGGTATAGTTTGAGGTAGCATCCTCCGGAATAGCTCAGGCATTTCTGTCATCATTCTCGAACATTCGAGTCGATGATGTGAGGGCTGCGCGCGCGCAGATTAACATTTGCTTTTGAACAGAGCCTGAGAACGTGTGAGATAGCAAAGTGTGGAGCTGGATGAACACAGTAGGCCAATATTATAAGACCATTTTTCTGAGGAAGGGTCTAGGCCCGAAACGTCAGCTTTTGTGCTCCTAAGATGCTGCTTGGCCTGCTGTGTTCATCCAGCTCCACACTTTGTCATCTCGGATTCGCCAGCATCTGCAGTTCCCATTACTGCGGGAGAACATGTATCGTGAGCAGCACTTTTGAGTAATCGATAGGATGACATAGAAGTACCTGCTGATTAGCCGACTTCATAAGAATTAGTTTCTTAATAAATAGTGATTGGATCAGAGTTAGGATTGATAGCTTTGAGGGAATAAACTTCCGTTAAAGGCAATTCTTTATAAGCTTATGCCAGTTGCAAAAATAACATAGAAAAACTGGAATATTTGTTTCAATTTAAGTGATGTGATATGGGACAGAAAGTAAGATAACAAAATGTGGAGCTGGATGAACACAGCTAGGATTCTCCAGCATCTGCAGTTCCCATTATCTCTGGGACAGAAAGTAGTTCGTCATTGTGTTTTATAAATTTTTATAGGTTGTGATGAAAGATGTTTGTATATAAACATTTTTCAGAGTTTGGATTTCAAGCTAACAGCATATAGGTGGGAACATTAATTGCTGGAGAAATTCAGCAAGTCTGATAGCATCTGTGGAGAGACAGCACAGTTACCATTTTGCATCCAGTGTCACTGTCAATGTGACACTCCATCCCTGGTCTAGACCCTTTCCACTTACAACCACAATTGTCTTGATGGTTTGTGTCTGTTTCAGAATTTCCACTTGCGAGTACTAGTCACCTCATCTTCACTATGAACTTGCAATCCCTTTACACATTCCTTCCCTGTCAAGATAGTCATGTTTCTGCTTCTTCCTTGACTAAAGACTTTGAACCGTCCCTGTCCACCACTACCCTCCTCTGGCAGGTTGAGGGCATCCTCACTTTGAACAACTTTTCCTTTAACTCCTCTCGCTTCGTTCAGATCAAGCGTGTGGCCATGGGTACCCGCATGGGCTTTCTGTGTCTAGTGTCACTGAAATTGAAACATTAGTTCTGCCTTCTCTCCACAAATGCTGCCAGACCTATTATGTTTCTCCAGCAGTTCTTTGAGATTTTAGGTAGATAAATGAGTGTGGGTTTCCCGAAAGGGCCCTGGGGAGTGTTGCCGAACAAAGAGACCTTGGGGTGCAAGTTCGTAGTTCCTTGAAGGTGGAGTTGAAGGGAGACAAGGTAGTGGAGAAGGTGTTTGGAACGTTTGCCATCATTAGTCAGTTTGATAATTGGAGTTGGGATGTCATGTTGTGGCGGTACAGGACATTGGTTAGGCCACTTTTAGAATACTGCATTCTGTTCTGGTCACCCTACATTAAGAAAGATGTTAAACTTGAAAGGGGGTAGAAAAGATTTACAAGGATGTTACTGGGGTTGGAGGATTTAAGCTGTAAAGAGAGGCTGAATAGTTTGAGCTATTTTCCCCACAGCATCAGAGGCTGAGGGGTGACCTTGTAGAGGTTTATAATAACATGAGGGTCATTGATAAGGTGAATAGTCAAGGTCTTTTTCCGAGGCTAGGGGAGTCCAAAATTAGAGGATATAGGTTTAATGTGAGGTGTAAAGATTTAAAACGAATCTGAGGGGCAATGTTTTCATGTAGAGGATGGCGCATGTATGGAGTGAGCTGTCAGAGGAAATGGTGGAGGCTGGTACAATTACAACATTTAAAAAGCATGTTGGATGGGTATGTGAATAGAAAGGGTTTAGAGGGATGTGGGCCAAATGCTAGCAAATGATACTAGATTAGTTTAGGATATCTGGTTGGCATGGACAAGTTGGACTGAAGGGTCTGTGTCTGTGCTGTACAAGTCTAACTGTCTCTCCCACCAGGTATGCCCACCTGAAAGAAGTTATGCTGCTGTCCAAGAGGATTTTCCATCCTAATCTTTCTTGTCCACCGTCATTACTTTCACTGTTGCTGCTACTGTTTGCCAAAACTTGTTTCCATAGACACACCTCATTCCTCATTGACTGTCTCTGGCTCAGACACACTGTGTGTTTTATGAGGAATGAGGTGTGTCTATGGAAACAAGTTTTGGCAAACAGTAGCAGCAACAGTGAAAGTAATGACGGTGGACAAGAAAGATTAGGATGGAAAATCCTCTTGGACAGCAGCATAACTTCTTTCAGGTGGGCATACCTGGTGGGAGAGACAGTTAGACTTGTACAGCACAGACACAGACCCTTCAGTCCAACTTGTCCATGCCAACCAGATATCCTAAACTAATCTAGTATCATTTGCTAGCATTTGGCCCACATCCCTCTAAACCCTTTCTATTCACATACCCATCCAACTAAGTGAAGTCTCATCCTTCATGTTTTGAATCCACCCAGGCCCACAGGCTTTTCCATGGTGTACATTGCCCCTCAAGACAGCTGTTCTTGCTGCATCTTGCGATGTGTACTCTGGCTTGTGCCGCTATATGCACACTCAACTTCGCCATCAGCACCATCTCACGCTATCTCAGAGCTGCTCTTACTACCGCGCCCCCTCCTCACCCCAATTCCACTTCTCTGGCAAAGTTCGACATTCTAACAAGAAATTTCCCTTTCAGGCATCAACGAACATAAGCTATAACAATTCAGAGGTACACCATCAGGAACCTTGCCTCACTTTTCCTCTGGCTCCATTCCTTCTCATTATCCTATCTCTTGTCAGGTATTTACTATCCCTTCTGACCTTCTGCTGTCTGACACTGAATATTCTGTACTCAGTAAAAGTCCTGTTTTATCTCTGCACCTTAATGAATTGCAGCCACAGCTTTATGTTGACCTCTTCTGTGGCCTTTGCCTCCGTGACTGGTTCTTTGGACAAGAGTCCTGCCCCATTCCACAGACCTCTTTACTTACTTCCAACACTCTTCCCCCTCCACCTGGACTCCTCCACCTGCTTGCAATTTGTTTATTGAGAACTGTGGATTTGACGTCGATTGTTTTAATTTCTGTGCCCCGTCACCTGTTTAAATCCAATTCCATCTGAACTCACTGCAGCCTGTGCTGTCAGATCAAATGCTGAATTTGTTATCAAGCCTGCTGATAAAGATGGTGCTATTGTTGTCTGGTGTACTGGTGGAGGCAGCATGCCAGCTGTCTGGCACCTCCTATTTCCCCCTGGACCATGAACCGACTATTGATCATCAAGTCATTGTGTCTCTGATGGTCACTAATTTTGTCTTGTCTGGTGATCTCCTCTCCAAAAGCTTGCAGGGTCGTAGCTCTCCAACCCTATACAATCCACTTCTACTTTCTTCCTAAAATTCCTAAATTGGACTGCCTAGGCAGTCCAGCTCAATTGCTTCTGTCAGTTCTTGCCTCACAGAACTTGTCTCTTCCTCCCTTGATTTAATTTATTTCTTAATTTATTTTCTGAAGAAGAGTCTAGACCCGAAACGTCAGCATTCCTGCTTCTCTGATGCTGCTTGTCTGGCTGTGTTCATCCAACTCTACACCTTGTTTCTCAGATCCTCCAGCATTGGCAGTCCCCACTATCTCTTAATTTATTTCTCCCCTTGTCCAATCGGTTTGCACTTACTTCGTGATTCTTCTGCATGATGTCAGTTTCGGAATTTCTAGTTTGTGAGCACTAGCCGCCTCCTCTTCTTAGATGTGCAATTCTACATGTCCATTTTCCATCACGATGATCTTGGGGCTGTCTGCTTCTTGGACTAACCACTTCAACCACTCCCATCCACCACTACCCTTCTGTGTCTGGCTAAGCTCGTCCTTACTTTAAACAACTGCTGCTTTAAATCCTCTCACTTTCTTCAGATCAAAGGTATAGTTGTGAATTTGCAGAGTACGTGGAACATTCCTTGTTCCAATCCAATATGGACCCTCCCCACAATTCTTTTTCTGGTAAATGATGACGTCAAAAGGTGCTGCTTCCATCTCTCATCCAGAATTGGGAAAATTTATCTATTTTGCTTCCAGTTTCTATCCTGGTCTCACTTTTATTGGGTCCATCTCTGACTCCTTCCTTGCCTTCCATGACATCTCTTATTTCCATTTCTGGGCACAGGCTGGCCACCAATATTCGCTACAAACCCAGTGACTCTCACAGTTACCTGGACTGTACATTCTCACACCTCGCTTCCTATAAAAACTCAATTCCATTTTTCCAGTTTCTCAACCTCAGTTGCATCTGTTCTGATGTTACTACCTTCTGAAGGGTGACTCAGAAATGCCCTCTGTCTTCCTCAGCCAACGGATTCCCCACCTTCATGGCCTCCAGCCATGTCCAAACTATTGCCTGCACTTCTGTTTTCATTCCGTGCCTTCTTTTCCACATTGATAGGATCCCCTTGGCTTTCACCTGCCACCCCACCAGCATCCACATCCAATGAATCATAATCCACCATTTCCACCACCTCCAGGGGGTGTCGGCCCCCCCAGACACATCCCCTCCCTTCCATTGCCAGCATTCTGCAGGGACAATTCCCTGAGGGACACCCTGGTCTGCCTCTCCACTCCCAACATCTTCCCATCATTGCATGGCACCTTCCCATGTAATCGCAGAGGGTGTAACACCTCTTCATTTAATTCCTCCCTTGTCACAGTCCAAGACTCCGCAGCAGCAATGGGGTGTGGACTTCAGAGGTCGGAATGAGTCTGGCAGAGGGTCCCGAACCCTAAGGAAGGTGTCAGGTTCTGTTGTAACATCTCTGAAGGGGTTAATTAGAAAAAGTGTGGAGACATAGTGCAGATGGTAAAATGCCACATGTACCAGCGTTGTTCCAGTCTGGGTAGGGTAGCATGATGGCACAATAACCTCACAGTGCCAGAGACCCAGATTTGATACTAGCCTTTGAAGACTGCGTAGAGTTTGCACATTCTCTCCATCTCTGCATGGGTTTCTGCTGGGTGCATTGGTTTCCTCCCACTGTCTGAAGAAATGCAGGTTAGCTGGATTGGCCATGCTAAATTTCTCTGTAGTGTTCAGGGGTATGTAGGCTAGGTGGATTAGCTGTGGAAAATGTGGAGTTACAAGTGATAGGGTGGGGGCTGGAGGTGGGTTGGGGTACGTCGGGTATGGGTGGTATGCTCTTTGGAGGGTTGATGCATTCTTGATAGGCCGGTTTGGCTTCTTTCCGCACTGTTAGGATTCTGTGATTCTAACTGATTTAGAGGTAATCAGCCAACTCAGTAAGATGCAAGATTGCAAGGTGTTAGTTAAGTCTGTAGGATAGGTTATGGTAGGCTGGTGAAATTGGGTCCAGTGAGGACCTCAGTGTTGGAGCTATGGGATTCATGTCTACAGCAGGGAGGTGGTGGTCAGGTCGATTCTGATCTCATGGGGCAGGGGTGGTCAGGGCCGGTAGCATTAGGCGTCAGATTGTATTGGGTTGGATCAGGTGCTACTGCTGGCTGGGGATTGTCCAATGGAAATCAGAATGGAGGGATGTGGGGATCGGGTCCATTAGCAGGATGAGAGGAGTGAAGGATTGTTAGTTGAGGAGAAGGGAATGTGCGGAATGTGTCATCGGGGGCCAGTGACGAAGAGGTGATTGTGGTCAGATCAGGTGGTAAGGTCCAAAACCAGGCTAGGGCCGCATCTGAGGATGGGGCTTGGTAAGGGTCACTTCTGAGGGCAATGTTGTGGGTAATGGAGTTGTCATGTCCTTAGGCAGTGGCAGGGGATGGGTATTGATGGTCACATCGGGTCTCACAGTACTAGATCTGTGAGGAGGGCTGTGTGTTCGGTCCTAGGGTGTTGACTCCTGGATTCTGGTACAGGGATGTTGAGTCCTGGGAAGGGCATGGTCTCCAGGGAGTGGGGGACAGATGTGTTGGATCCCTGTGTGTGTTTTGGGTCCGGGGGTGTTGGTGTCGTATCTCAGGGCAGGAGGTGACTGTGCCTGTTGCAGTGCATTGAGTCCTTGGGGGAGATCCTGGGACTTGTGGTGTCTCATCTTGGATGGGTGTGATAGGTCCTTAGGCAGGTATTGGTCCCAGGACATGAGTGTCAGGTCCTGGGGCTGGTGTCAGGTTCCAATAACATATTGTTCCTCTAGCAGTTCTTGGAATGAGATCTGGAATGTACAAGTGGTATGGAGTTAGACTATATAATCAATAGTTTCACTTTCCCCGAGTAATTATTTCACTTAATTCAGTTGGCTTTATTGAAAATCTCTGATTTTTATGGAAACTTTCAGAGGGTTTGAAGAATTGCCTAGAGGGAAATTCAATTTCTTGGGCAACTTGGTCAGAGTCTGCTACGTTGGGGATTTTATCAGGTCCCAATGTGCATCTCTGACTTACATTGGCATGGTATATTTGACTGGCAGAAAATCTGCCCAATGTCTACCCTCCTAGAAAAGCATACAAGACTGCAGGGAATGTTCAGCTACTTTGGTGCAAAAGTTCAGCTTGTGAAAATTCCAGACCATGTGTGTTTATTTTCATATTAGTGAATTATTAAAAGACTCAAAAAATCAAAGTTTTCAGTTTCCTGTGTATTCATATAAGAAGACTTTGCCAGTCACAGGACAGAATCAAAGTGAAGTTTTTGATGTAGAAGGATGATTTCTCTTGATTAGAAACACTAAAATGATGGTGATATGAAAAAGATGTGACTTTGGCTGTGTATCTTTAGATCTTTTTAACTGTAATATATTTGGAGTGGTTTGTTTTATCTTTTTTACTTTTGTGAAATACATTTCTGTTTTATAGTGGAAGAAAGTCTACAGCATTGTGTTCTTACATTTCAGTGTAAGAACAGGAGGAGTATGCAGCAAGTCAGACTCACAGTAGGTGAACAAGGGGGTGAGTGGCACAGCGAAACTTCCTAATAAAAGCCTGAGTGGTCAAGTCTCAGATCAATCTTAATTGGAGCATCAGGAACACCACCAAAATTCAAAAAGACTAATGGAACTGACATGAGCAAATGCAGTGAGTTTATTGGGCATTGTGGATAAGTTGTTTTAGTACATCCTAAAGCCGCGTTAAGGAACGGTAAGAGTTCTCGCTTTTTAAAAGATAACTCAAGTGAACAGCCGTCAGCATTACTATAAATCCCAATGAGAAGACTGAGCAATGAGTTGTCATCACTATGAAGATTGAGTATGAAGTCAGCATTAATGTGACCTCAGGTGATAGGTGTATGCAGCTATTAAAATTACACTTAGTTTTTGAAAAGTTAACTCAGAAGATGCAGACTGGGAGGAGAGTGAGGCCGACCATCACGGTGGCATACCCTTGGAGAAGCGTACAGGGAGTCAGCACCATCGTTAATCCAACTGGGAAGTATGCAACTAATCTGTCAATGTCAAGTCAAATGAGAGGGCCTTACAGAGAGACAGCAACACTGAAGAAAACTGAGAAGAATGTACAGCAAGCTGGAATTACAGTGGGATCGACTCGAAAAAGTGCACAGCTGTCAGAATCACAGTGAAGCCACCCGGGACAAGTGTGCAGGGGTCAGAATCACCAAAGCAGGCTGCGAGGATTGTGTAGAAAGTCAGCATCACTGAGAAGACAACTGGATGCTTAAAGCATACTGTAGTGATTTTAGAGATTTTGATTCAGAAAAGACAGACTATAAGTTTGTGCAGCAGCCAGTGTCACTGAAACCAACTGCAAGGTGCGTGCATTAAGTCAGTATTACTGTGAAGCCAAATAAGAAGAATGCATGGTGAGTCAATGTTACTATGAAACCAGTTGGAAGGTGCGTGGTGGTTGAAAGTCAGCTTCATTGAAGCCAACTTGGATAAGTGGACAGCAGCCAGAATTTCATTGAAACAGTGAGAAAAAGTGCAGTGAGTCAATATTACTGAAGCACTTGGGTGGTACGTGCAATAGGCTAATGTCTCTGAGTCAGATTCTGAAGTCAAATCAGACAGGTAGTGTGCAGAAAATCAGACTGGCTGTGATAAACACTGGGAGGAATGTGCGGGAATCAGCATCAGAGTAAAATCAACTAATAGGAGCGTGCACCGAATCATTATCATTGTGAAGTCAAATGAGTGGACTATACAGTGAATCACCATCACTGAAGACAGCTAGGCAAATGTCTACCATATTGGAATCACTGTGGGCCAGACTGAGAGGAGAGGGCAGCTGTCAGAATCACTCCAAAGCCATTTGAGAGGACTGAGCAGCATTCAATATCACTCTGAGGCAACTGGGTGCAGTGAGTGACCATCTCTAAAAACCCAGTTGGGAAAAATCTTCATTAAAGTCAGCATCATTGTGAAGCCACATGTATGCATCAGTCAGAAATAAAGCGAAGCAAACTGCTAAGAAATGTGCAACGAACAAATCCACCTGACTTTGGAACAGACTGGGAGAGCAGTTCTGAATCAGACTCAGGATATAGATGGAAAATATTCAACTTTATTGGCTAGTGCAATAATCCCTCTAAGGCCCGTGGGGAATCACTAATTCATCTTCTTGGGGAACTTGTTGAGTGTGAGTACCCTTGATAAAAAGCAGTGGCCTGCCCAGCTGGAACTCATCACCTGAGCCCTTCATAATGAAGACCCATTCATATCTGCCAACTGTCTGCCCCTCTTCTACGATTTTATTCGCGCCCAGGAGTCCTTGGAGAGGGAGCACTCAGTGTCCATTAATGCCGTTGATGCCTTGTGGAGAAAGGTGATCACTAGGGGGGATACAGTGCTATATTTCTCTCTCCAATTTTGTTTTGATTTGGCCCCTTTCCTCTCCTTCTACCCCTCCCCCTTTCTTAATGTTAGCACTTCTCTTAACAGGCTTTGTTTGTAAAATATTCAGTTGGCCACATAGCTGTTTATCTGGTGGTGGAGAGAAGAAAAACAAAATAAACTCTATTTTCAACAGTGCCTTTGTTTTTTTTTGTCTTGCTATACAACCAAAATCTTTGATGATTCAGGGTAAAAAGAAATAAAGAAAAAATATATAAAGAAAAGAAAAACACTCTGTGGCCCTCTTGTGGAGGAGTGGTCGTGTTCCTATCCCTGGAGATAAGAAAGTAAAGACCAAACTGTCT
Source organism: Stegostoma tigrinum (assembly GCF_030684315.1). Taxonomy (NCBI): domain Eukaryota; kingdom Metazoa; phylum Chordata; class Chondrichthyes; order Orectolobiformes; family Stegostomatidae; genus Stegostoma; species Stegostoma tigrinum. Next base: position 50,450,519 of record NC_081359.1, on the reverse strand, counting down.
GGCTGCAAACAAGCCCAGGCGGTGGGTGTCCATCAGTGTTGTCACTTCCTTTAGAGAGAGGTAGGCACTGAAGGGGTACAGTGCTTTATTTGCCCCTCCAATTCAACTCTGATTTAGTCCCCTGCCTTACTTCTTGTGGTTAGCATTGGCCGTAACAGGCTTTGCTTGTAAAATATTCCGTTGGCCAAATGGGTGTTTTTCAGGTAGTAGAGAAAATAAAAAATATGTAATAATAATAAAATCTTCACAATGGTGTCTTCATTGCTCTGTTTCAGTCCATAGATAAAGTATAACCATGGGTGAGGGGGGGGGGGGTTGGAAATGTAGTGGGGAGAAAAAAAGCATTACTGCTGGGTGCTCTTGGGGAAAAATGAGTAGACCTGTGTGGGCCCTCACGTGCAGTGTTAGTGTCCCTACCCCTATACTCAGAGGCCTGGGTTTAAGCCCCACCTGATCCAGAGGTATGTAATAATATCTCTGAACAGGTTGATTAGAAAAACCGGTTAAATAAAAAAAATGCAGACTCATTCATACCGTTGTCTGCCTTGTGTGTGGTTACATTTATATCTAGATGTCCTTGGAAAGCATATGCTCTTGATCCCTTTGGAGAAAGGTGGTCGACATCAGGATCACAATGTTTTAATTCTCCCTCCAACTCCATCTTGATTTATCCCCTTGCTGCTGTCCCTACCCCTCCATTTGTGATGGTTTGCCTTGTCTCTAATGGGGTTTGCATGTAAATTTCTGATTGGCTACATGGATAACTTATTGGCCATGAAAACATAAAAAAAATTTGGTGACTTAATGGTGGGAAGGCTGTTCAGTTGTGTGTAATAACACCTCCAGATGTAAGAAGTGCAGACCTATTCCTATCGGCTGGCTGTCAGTCACTGTTCCACAGTTACGTTTGTACTCAGGGGACCCTGGAGAGACAGCACATAGTGACCAACAATGCTGTCAAAGCCTTTATAGAGATGTGGGAACCATAGGTGTTCCAGAGCTTTATTTCCCTCTCTGCCTCCACTTTAATTTAACCCCTTGCTGTTCTCCTCATCCCTCCTTCACTCTTGATAGGTTGCATTGCCTGTAATGGCATGTAGATACCCAACTGGCTGCGCGGGTATTTTACTATTTCTAATTAGTAGTTAATCAAAGAAAAAAAGCCACAATGATTTGGTAATGGGGAAACTGTTCAGTTTTTTGTGATAACACATCAGGATATTTAAAAAAGCATACCCAGTGGCTGAATGAACAATTTACTGGTGGTGTTCAGTCATTGGAAAAAACAAAGAAATAACTAGGAGCAACTCAGTGTCACTTTGAAGTAAACTAGGAATGGTGTATAATGGTCAGATGCGCTATGAAGAAAGGAACAGAAACGGACAGAAACACTGAAGCGGGATGGGAGGAGTATGCTGTGAGTTAACACCACAGAGAAAACAACTGTAGGAGTATGTAGCAAACCACTGTTACTTGCAAGTCAGCGAGGAAAAGTGAACAGGGTCAGGCTCAGAAAACTTCTTACTAGTCAGTAAGTACTTTGACTTGAAGAGGAGCAGATGGAACTGAAGTGTGAAAGATGGTAGTGAGTTTTTTGTTTGTTCGCAGGATAAATGTGTGGCTAGGCTAGGTAGCATTTATTGCCCATCTCTAATTACCCAGTGGGCAGTTAAGTGTCAATCACATTGCTATGGGCCTGGAGTCACATGTAGGCCAGACAAGGTGAGGATAGCAGTTTCCTTCCCTAAAGGACATTAGTAAACTAGTTGGGATTTTCTGACAATCGGCAATGGAATCATGGCTGTCGTTAGACTCTTGATTTATTGAATTCAAATTCTGCCATCTGCTGTAGTGAGATTCAAAACAGGGTCATCAAAATATCATCTGGGCCTCTGGATTTATAGCCCAGCAATAATACTACTTGGCCTTAGCTTCCCCTGTTCCTGATTCCTGAGTAAATCCTGAGAGTAGACACCTAGATATAGTGGTTGGTAACTCCTTGTTAGTTGCAACGAGCTGAGATATCAAAGCCCAAAACATCCCAGGAGGTTGACCAGATCTGACAAAGACAAAATTAAAGGAATGTTGGTTTAAGGCGTAAATTGCCAAGCCTTCAGCCGAGTTCATCTCTAATTTCAAAAGTTATTTTTACAACTTTTTTTGCTCTCTGTTGACTGGGTCAAAGAAAGGAAAGTATGTTGCTGCAAATATTGCGTCGCTTCAGATAGGGAAGTTGAAGGTTATACTGGACTTGGAGCCCTGGAACATATTATTAAATTAAGTGCAAGATTAAATCAATATCTGTTATGCTGAAGTCTCTCATAAGGTTGGGATCTTGTGTTGAAAAAGGTCAACAACAGTGCTATCATCCAGCACTTGATTAACAGTAACCTGCTCAATGATGCCCATTTTGGGTTACCCCAGGGCCATTCTGCTTCCAAATGACATCACAGTCTTGACCTAGTAGTGAACAAAAGAGATAAATTCCAGATTAGAATAAAACAAACAAACAACTTTGGATGTTGAAGATCTGAAACAAACAAAAAGCTGGAAACAAACAGGAGATCTGGCAGCATCTGAGGAGAAAAAGCAAAATTAACATATTGAGCCAATGAGCCCAGCTCTGAAGAAGGATCACTGGACTCAAACGTGATTTTCCTCCATCAAAAGGTCAAAAGTTAGGGATGTTTGCTGATGATTGCACAATGTTCAGCACCATTCACAACACTTCAAATACTGAGACAACATAGTGTGGAGGTGGAGGAACACAACAGGCCAGGCAGCATCAGCGGATCAGGGAAGTTGACATTGTGGGTTGGGACCTTTCTTCAGAAATGGGGAGGGGGAAGGGAGCTGGGAAATAAAAAGAGAAGAGGGGTGGGGATGGGGAAAGGTCGATGGGGTGGTGATGGGTGGATGCAGATAGGGGCTGGTGGGGATTGGTCAGTGGGAAGGGTAGGCGGATAGATCGGGAAGAAGATGGATAGGTTGTGTCAGGTCGAGGAGATGGGGATGAGAGGGAGGTTTGGATGTGGGATGATGTTGAGGGTGGGGAGGTTTTAACGCTGGTGAATTTTACGTTAAGGGTAGGCTCAAGACAGAGTATGAGGTGTGGCTCCTGCATTTTGCATGTGGTTGCATTGTGGCACTGGAGGAGGCCCTCAGGATGGACATGTCATCAAGGAATTGGAAGGGTTTAGTTAAAATGCATGGCGACCAGGTGTTGTTTGTCATGTACAGAATGCGGATAGTCCACAAAATGGTCCCCGAGTCTGTGCTTGGTGTCATCGATGTAGAAGAGGCCAGTTCAGGAGCAACGGATACAATAGATCAGATTGGAGGATGTAAAGGTGAACCCCTGTCTGATATGAAAAGTTTGCTTTGGGCCTTGGATGGAGGTGAGGTGGGAGATGTAGGGGCAGGTGTAGCACTTCCTGTGGTTGCCAGGAAAGGTGCTGTGGGTGGTGGGATTAGTGGGGTGTGTGGAGCGGACAACAGATTCCCGAAGTGAGTGGCCCCTATGAAAGACAGATTGAGGTGGGGAAGGAAATAGCTCTTTGGTCATGGAGCCGGGTTGTATGTGGCAGGAGTGGTGAAGAATGATACACTGCATGGGGACATTGGTGGGGTGCTTTGTGAGGACCAGGGGATTGTGCATTTATTTTGGGGTGGGGGGCTGTTTGAGGGCAGGAATGAGGGAAATGCAAGATATGTGTTTGAGGGCATTTTTGATCACTGGAGTGGGGGGTGGGGGAGGTTGCAGACATTGAAATAGCAGGACACCTGGGATGTCCTGGAGTGGAACATTCCATCTTGGGAGCAGTTGCCGTGGAGGCAGGGGAACTGGGAGTAAGGGATTGCATTCTTGCAGGAGGGCAGGTGAGAGGTGGTGTACTCCACGCAGCTAAGGGTGTTGGGCTTGAAATAAATGTTGGTGTTGAGACGGTTATCAGATGGAGATGGAGAGGTGCATGAACGGGAAGGATGTATTGAAGATGGTTCAGGTAAATTTGAGTTTGTGGTGAAAGGTGTTAGTAAAGTTGATGAACCGTTCAAGAACCTCATGGGAGCATGAGGCAGCACCGATATTGTAAGCAGTTTACTGGAGGAAGAGGTGAGGGATGGCGCCGGTGTAACAGCAGATAAGGGACTGTTCCACCTATCCTATGAAGAGGCAGGCATAGCTCGGACCCATGTGGGTGCCCATGGCAGCCCCATTAATTTGTAGGATGTGGGAGGAGTTAAAGGGGAAGTTCTTCGTTATAAGGGCAAGTTTTGTTAAGCGGACGAGGGTGTCAGTGGAGGGATACTGTTTGGGTCTGTGGTAGAGAAAGAAGCGGAGGGGTTCTAGACCATCTGCATGGGGGATACAGGTGTATGTGAATTGAATATCCGTGGTGAAAATGATGTGTTGGGAGCGGGGGAATTGAAATTCGTGGAGGAGCTAGAGGGCATGGGTGGTGTTCTGGACATTGATGGGGAGCTCCTGGACCAGAGGGGAAAAGGCAAGAGTCAAGGTAAGTGGATATGAGTTCAGTGGGGCAGGACCAGGCAGAGACAATGAGTCACCTGGGGCCGTCAGGTTTGTGGATTTTGGGAAGGAGATAGAAATGGGTGGTAAGGAGTAGGCAAATGATGAGGTTGTTGGCTGTGGATGGGAGGTTACTTGAGGTGATGAGGTTATGAATAGTCTGAGAGACGATGGTTTGGTGGTCAGGGGTAGGATCATAATCCAGGGGGCAGTAGGAGGAGGTGTCAGAGATTTGGAGCCTGGCCTCCATGATGTAGCGGTCAATGCGTCACACCACTACTGCGCCCCCCCCCCCCCTTATCCTCTGGTTTGATGGTGAGGTTAGGGTTGGAGTGGAGGGCTGCGCATTCCTTGGGTGAGAAGTTGAGGCGATCAATGTCACAATGCCAGTTGGAAATGAAGAGGGCGAGGGAGGGTAGGAGGCTGTGGGGTGGTGTCCAGGAGGATGGGGCTTGTTGCAATTACGTGAAGGGGTCGGCAGAGGGTGGGTTAGACTCTAGGTCAAAGAAATAGGTGCGGAGGTGGAGGTGCTATAAGAAGATTTCGACATCCAGACTTGAATGGAATTAACTTATGTGCGGGCACAGGCGAATGAAGGTGAGTCCTTTGCAGAGTACTGACCATTTGTCTTCAGTGAGGGAGAGGCCTGGGGGATGATAAAGACCCAGCAAGGCTTGGGGCTGGGGTTAGGAGTAGAGCTGGAGGTAGGAGTTGGGGTGGAGACTGTCTCAGGAATGGGTATATAGATGGAGATGATCATGTAAGTAGGAGTAAAAGTGATGTCAGTGATGGGAGTGATGTCATCAGCAATGGAAGTGGTGTTGGTGACACTGCAACCCACTGGTTATCTCCTCTGCCCCTGAAACTCTTCGACCACACACTTAAACAAACCCGGTGCTACAGCCACATCTTCTTTCTCAGTGCCTGCCTATGCAGCTGGATCATCCCCAATGGACTCCAAACAAAATTCAGGCCATCTCAATTTAGCTCAAACTGTAACAACCACTACCTACAGTGCACTCAGAGCCTCCAGAAATGCTTTTCTCTGCAGATCCTCAAAAACATGCTCACAGCAATGTGCTAGCATCTTTTAGCATAACAATCAACCTTACCCCAGCTCAGAGCCTCTATCCCCTAGACCTGCAAAGGACTGCTTCTGTTTTCAACTCTGCGTAGGATCCACACCTTCAACCAACACTTTTTCTCCAGCCTATGTGACATCAAAGACCATAAGTACACTAAACTTACTTATGCTTACTACCAAACCCAGGCTTCCTCCACCACAAAAGAATCCAACCCTATCCAGGACCTCCCTCACAATGTGCCTGACACCGTTAACCATGTGGTTGCCTCGGCCTCTCCAACTGATGCCATCAACTACATCACTTTTTCCATGTCAGATTATGATTTAGGCTGTTTTGCCATTAATTTTTATAATACTTTAAACCACCACATAATGGCATAAATGATAATTTACTGATATGCAGTCTATTTGACCATATGAAGTTGAAATAAAATGACAAATCTTAAAAAAAATGAAGATACAGAGTTCTTGTAGGAAACACTCTTTAATATGGGTCAACATCAGTCCTTATATGTAATTTAACAGCTTTAAATCATTGCTAGGTCATTTTGTAAACCCAGACATTCTAAAATAAGAAAGACATTTTAACAATAATCCAGTGTGGGAAAGAGGGATTCTTCTGTTTCCTGCCAGTTTCACATGGGAAGATGGAGTTCCCCAAATGGAAACAGGAGAACCGTTTGTTTTTCACCAATTACAATTCCCCTGGGAATATAATAATCAGGATTAAAAGCAGTAGTTGCTGGAAAAGCTCAGCAGGCCTTGCAGCATTTGTGAAAAAAAATCAGAATTAGTGTTTTGGGTCCGGTGACCCTTCCTCACAACTTCTTTTGGTTTTCATATAATATCGGGATTATTGTGCATAAAAGAGATTGGAGAACTTTATTCTGAGAAACATGTTGAATATCTATGTGTACGCACATTTGTTCAGAGTTGCTTAGTGTAACAACTTCTTGAGGTTTATCATATGAATTACTTACATGATTTAGTGTGATCATTTTGCAGTCCCTTTAACTAAAACAAAGACAGCTAGGCCTTCTCCTTTAGTGCTTAAGCACTTTATTGTTTAACATTTATAAGCTCAGAAGTAGCTGTTAACAACATTAGTTGATGGATAAAAGACAGTTGTAAAAAATCAAGTCTCTGCATTTCTAAATTATCAAGTAATATGAGCTATGTCACATTATGATTTAAATGTTAAATAGAATAGATGTGAATTATGACAAAAGAGTGCAGATTCAGTAACTACTATGTCAATTCATACGTTTGTGGAAAAGGATAGAAAATTAAACAGTCAGGAGAGGGCACTGTGCCCTGACACAGATTTAGCCGAAAGCAAAAAACTGCTGGTACTGGTTTGCTGTTAGGAGCAGGATATAACACTAATGTGCTGAAACATCGGAATAAGTTATTACAGTCCCTTGAAAATAGGATTCAAATGATTCACAAAATGTCTTTTTGAAAGCAGGAATACTCTGAAACATTGGATGAATGGTAAACATTTAAAAGCAGCTCATGAAAGAGACTAAATTGATCAATTTTTAAATTAGCAGTGAAATTGCAATAAATGCACTCAACGCTTCTACTTTACTGATTAGAAAGGCATATAGAAATTTTTGAAGTGTCATTTGGTGCCAGTATCAATGACTAGAAACTGAACTGGATAAGCTTTAGAAATACAGTAGCTACACAGCATGTCAGAAGCTGGAAATCCTGATACAAGTAACTCATCTTCTGACTCCCGAAAACCTGTCTACCACCTATAAGGCACAAATCAGGTTTGCGATGAACCTCTCACAACTTGATTGGATGAATGTAGCACCAACGATACTCAAGAAATTTAACAGTTATCCAAGTCAAAGTTGCTTGCTGGATTGGCACCATATCCACAAAAATTCACTCTCTGTACTACTAATGCTCAATCACATTATTGTGTACCATCTACAAGATATACTGCAAAAATTCACCTCAACTTCTCAGACATAACGTTTTAAACTGACAACAGCTTCCATCTAGAAGGACAAAAGCAGACATGTAGGATCACCACTATCTGTGAGTTCCCCGCCAAACCACTCACCATGCTGACCTCAAAATATATCACCAAGCCTACAGTGTCTTTGCGTCAGTATTCTGCAACACACTCCGTAATGACATTGTGGATCTCTTACCAGCTCGTGAACTGTGGTACAGTTCACTAGGATGTTAACAAGGGAAATTAGGAATGGACGATAATTACTCATCCAGATAGTGATGTCCACATCCCACGAATGAATTTAAAAAATTATTGGCCTTAAACAGAGCCAAGACTCATTGCCTATGAGGTGATTTACTAGTGCTATTGAGAAGGGTTTAAGCTAACTTGACAGGTATTTGGGAACCAAAAGGAGATAATCAGTGGGGAATACCAAGGTGTACAGAATACTGGGAAAGACAGATAGGACTAGACAAGGAACGAATAAGTTATTGGTAGTTTTAAAGTAAGAAAGAAAGTGATAAAGTTCAACTTAGGGTTATTGTGCATGAATGTTAATGTGACATATGTGGTAACTAAGATTGGTGACTTGCACTTGCATATTGCCATGTAGAAATATGAAGTTGTGGCTAGAACAAAGGCTTGGCCTAAAAAGTTGTGTATTAACTACTGCCAAGTACTTGGTATTCAGAAAAGATAGGAAAGGGAGAACGTGGCAACATTACTTTGGAGAATATTACACTGTTGAAGAAGGAGGATGTCCCAAGTAGATCAATGACAGAATCTACTTGGTCAGAGCAAAGAAGAAAATAGTATGAAAATACATTGATGAGTATAATCCAAAGGGCACCACTAGTGAGAAGAATGTAGAGGAATAAAGTTACAATGAAATTACAGAGAAATGCAGTTGTTATTTACTAGTTATAGTGGGGAACTTCAAATATCCAAATGTAGTTTGAAGGATCGACGTTGCCCTCGGTTACTAATGTATTCAGGAGAATTTTCTATAGCATTATGTTTCCAGTCCACTGAGGAAGAAAGCACTGATAGACTTGGTTCTAGGGAATGAAATGGGTTGAGTGTCAATGGGCAAACATTTACTGCATAAGCTGTTTGTATGCCAAGTATTATGATCCATTTGGTAATGCTGTAAATTTCAGCCCCACTATATTTGGCTGCATCCAAACATTCAAATATTTTTAAAGGTACACACAACACCACAATTCACCTGACATTAGCATCTAACATATGTAAACCTCCTTATAAACTTCCCAGTCTCTCTCTCTCTTTCTCACACACACACACACACACACACACACACACACGCACATGAAAGATAGATTATTAGCATAGGCAGAGATGATCCTGCTTCAACTACCAGTTACTTTTCTCTGGAACTTTCCACTGCTTAATAAGTATAGAACAACTGATTCACGTTAAAAATGTCTCTGATCTATCAATTCAAAAGTTAAAGCTCTCAGCAACTGTAGCAGAAAAAGTAACTTGTTTTCTTCAAGTTTAAATGCTTTTTTTATTGCAGAGAGCAAGCAGCTTCTGCTGGAGAGAACAGCTGCACAGTTTTCTTTTTTTTTCTGTTTCTGCAGTTTGTTGCTTGTTCTAGACTTGGTTCAGGATTGTCTGCATATTGCAAGAATCCATAGGCACAAAAAAATTGCAATAGGTATTGAATTCTGTGAAATTATCCTTGTTTGTTTTTATCCTTTCAGTCCATAGATTTTAAAGACACAAAAATAAAACAAAAAACAGGGCTCTTAAAAAAGTTTAATAATGCCAGGATGAGATTCAATGTGTCTGAGGATACTGATGGAAGTGAGAATGGAAATCAGAGGCCATGGCAATTTTCCAGTCTTCCCTAGACCTAGAAGTGATGTCAGAGAACTGGAGAATTGCAAATATCACGCTTTTGTTCATGAATACAGGCTCGTCAATTAAATCAGTCAATCAATAGTGGGGAAGCTTCGAGAAATAAGGATCTGAATCAATTAATGTCAGAATCACAGAAGTAATTTTAGATGTGTACTAGTTTATGAAGAGTAAAGTGATTGAATTATTTGCAATGAAGCACAAGTATTTTAAATAATAATGTTGGAAAGAGTTTATTGGCCAAACTAAACATAGTATCAAGTATTGATTTTAACCTAGTCTAGAAATTAGCAGCATTTTGAATTCTCCTAAAGATTATGTCACTGCACCATCCAGATTTAGACAAGCAACATCTGAATTAACAGAACTGGATCCCCAGCTAACTCATCATCAATTAACTCAGAACCAGGCACCATTTCATTCAATTTGCCTATTATTTGACCGGTCTGTGGGACAGGTTTCCCAAAAAGCCCACAAACGTCAGAAAGAAGGACTTTACACGGTCAAATGAGTGTAACACAGTATTGTCATTTCCTGTATCTAGATTTTATTCTTGTTTGATTTTATGTAGATGTTTGGAATAATTGATCGCTTGCTCATCCAAATCTAAGGCAGTAAAGTGTCAACTACAATCCCTATGGGGTCTGGAGTCAACAAAGACCAGATCAGTTAAGGATTTCCTTCCCTGAATGTTTTTAATTAATCATATGAGTTTTACGTAAGTCTATTCTTTCAAATTTTTAATTTAAATTAATTTGTAGTTCTTGAACTTGTGCTCTCAGATCAATAACTTGGGCCCCTAGATTACTTGCCCAGTAAAATGACTACAATGCTACCATTCTCCTGACAGATATTGTATTTACATGGCGGGCCTAATTGAATTTCTGGTCAGTCATAAGATGTTGATGCTTTGGAATTTGGTGATGGTACTTTCATTGAATGGTTGGACTATCGCATTGGAATGATCATTACTTACCTCTGTGCATTAAAGATTTAACTTTCCACTTAATACCCTAGCTTGAATGTTGTCCAGATCTTGTTATATGTCCATCCCCATGGTTTAATATGTGCGTGGGTCTCTTTGTGGTTGAATAAGAAAAGTCTTGTAGCATAAACAAGAAGCTGTTTCTTTAATCTCTGCAACTAACTGCAGGTTGTAAGAAGAGGCTGTACATTACTGCGAAGACTGTTGAAAATACTGTGCTTTAGTTCAGGATCCCACAAGAGTCTACTTTCCTCTCCCACCAATTCCTAATAACATCATTACAATGGGTGATTTCTCACAGCTTGTGCAAAATGCTTTTAAAACACATGCTTATGAAATCATCACCATATCATACCACGTGATTCAAAGATTTAAGAGCTGATCTCCCACCCTTTTGTGGTTTTTGTCTTTAGCAAGCTGTTTTTACCCGATAAAACAATACTTCTGTTGGGTCCAATGCCAGTATGAAGCTACTCGGTTATAAACACTCGCATGTTTTCCTCAAACTCAGAACCTTTCAGACATATACATGTCTTTCAAGCTTTTTACCAGTGTTACTTGATTCTCTTTAACAAGCTTTCACTATTATTATTGTTATTATTATTATTATTATTATTACTATATATTTGTGTACATAATTACATTTACCAATGGCCCATCTCGCCCAAGTCCTTGACTTAACAATCTTATACAATCTAGATGGTTCAGTATTCTCCCTGAATGTTCTTCCTTTGGACATGCATGAATGGTATTTTGAAAGAGATAGTCAGAGAAGTTAGTTGTCTTGGACTGTCTTTTTGACGGAGGTCTAAGGTTCTCCTTTATTGTCATGTTCACCATTTGGTTCATCCGTATCAATTAATATCAGCATCGCAGAATTGTTACAATGCAGAGGACTATTTGGTCTGTCAAATCCTCACTGTCTCTTCAAATGAGCATTATTACCTAATGCCAATCTCCTGCTTTACCTCTATACTCTGTGCATGTCAGTTCTATCTAAATAATAATTCAATCCCCACTTGAATGCCTCAATTAACCTGCCTCCTTCACTTTTATAGGCATATACCTTAACAACCTGCTGTGTGACAAAGTTTCTTCCCACATCACACTTGCTTCATTTGCATATCACTTAAAATCTATGCCCCCTTGTTCCTGTTACAGTTACAAACAGGAACATCTTTGCCCTATCTATCTACCAAGCCCATTCATGATTTTGAAAATGTCCATTAAGTCTCCTCAGCTGTTCTTCTATTGAAGGAGAACAGACTATATTGACTCCTTCAATATTTCCTCATAACTGAAATTCCTCATTCCTGAAACCATTCTTGTAAATTGCTTTTGCACCCATTCCAATGTATTCATATCCTTCCTATAAGGTGGCATCCACAGCCGCACACAATAGTCCCTCTGAGGTCTAACAAGTGTCTCATACAAGCACTACATCACTTTCTTTCTTTTTACTCTATACTCCTATTTATACACTCTGCATTGAACCTCATCTGCCCTTATCTGCTCACTGCACCAATTTGTCAATATCCTTTTTTGAGCTCCATACTGTCTTCCTCACAGTTTACAAGTCTTCCAAGTTTTATGCCATCTATAAATTTTGAAATTGTCCCCTGTATACCAAGAACCAAATCATTAACATATATCAGAAAAAGTAAGGTCCCAATACTAACCCCTGGAGAACTGTTCTAAATCTCCCTCAACTTGAAAAATATCAATATACCATTAATCTATGTTTCCTATCATTCAGTAAATTTTGTATTCACATTGTTACTGTCCCTGCTGTGTGATTTGGCATCAAAAGATTTGTGTATCTTTTTATTCCTAAACTCTACCCACAAAGCACCATTTCTTCCAAGATATCATTCCTCCTTAATGTAGTAGCTGAATCCCTATCGAATAATACAATACCACCTCAACCTTTGCACCCTTTGCCTGAAGATCCTGAAGTGCTAGTCTTGTCCCTCCCACAACCACATATTTATAATGTTAGTCTCATCCTAGTTCAGGTGCAGACAGTCACACTTTTAGAGGTCCCACTTTCCACAGGAATGGATCCAGTGATCCAGAAATCTCAAACCTTCTCTCCTGCACCTACTCTTGACCCATAGATCAATATGATGTATTCTTCTATTTCTGTACTTGCTAGCTCTTGTCACCAGGAATAATCCTGAGATTGCAATCTTTGAACTCTTGATGCAAGACCTCATCCTAATTCACCTGTATTGTTGGTACTAATGTGTACCACTGCCTCTGTCCTATCAATCACCCCGTTCAAACATTCCTTGTAGCTGATCAATGTCATCCCCGAACTTGGCACTAGGAAGGCAAACGTCATCCTGGAGTCACATCAGCAGATAAGATTTCAGGATGATGTTTTGCCTTACTAGTGCCAAATTCAGGAATGGTACTGATGATTGAATCCACTGCCATTTCGACTTTCTTTCTCCCTTGTCCTGTACAAGCGGAAGCTTGGCTCTGACCGCACTTCTTTGAGGTATCAGCATTCTCCTCAGCTTCCAAAATGAATTTTTGGTTGGGACCCCAGGGGACTCCTGTGCTAACTGCCTGTTTCTCCATGACTATCTGGTGGTCACCCATTCCTTCCTTCCCTCTGGTCCCTTCGGTTATAAAGTGATTACCTCTTTAAAATGTGCTAACCATATAATTCTCAGCCTTACTTGACTTTGCCACAGTGTGTCCAGTAGCTGCTCAAGCTCTGGAACCCAGGGTTCTTGTCATCCTGGATAGTGGTAGGGGTCAAGTCTCCTCACATGTAACAGGTCACACATTCCACTCAGCTGCCCTTGCCAGCCTTGATTTAAACTTCCTTAGTCTTGCTAGCTGACTTTATCCCTGAATAATTATTGGCTTTAAAAAAAACTGCGATACAGGGAGAGTTCCTAAAGATGGTCCCCTTATCACCTAATCAGCTAAATGTGTGATGTCACTCTGATTTTTGATCCCCCAGTACAGAATGAGTGTATTTGCACAAGGTACCTCTCCCACTGGTTCCGACACTGTCCTGTGTCCTCACTAAGAAAGTTCAAATTTACTTGACTGTAGATTTATACTCTCACTGCTCCATATACCTTCTCCACAGGTTCCAACACTCCCTTGGCTCCCCTGGAAGAAAACCTGAATCTGTGACTGTAGATTTATGCACTCATTCGCTGTGTAACTCCCTCACAGACCTCCGACTCTGTCCCATCAACCTGGTAGAGAGGCCCAAATCCTCGACTATAGATATATATACTCACTGCTCCATTTAATGACTGCAGGTTATAATTCTGCATCAGTTAATCCCTGTGATGCTTAATTAATAATGTTTGCATTTAGCAATGGCAGACTGGTATCCTTTAAGGCTATGGTTTGTACCATGCTGGTCAACTCAACCTGTGACAACCATTCACCTGTATCTGGAAGAGTACTGCTCATATACCTGCATCTGAAGCATCAGCTGCTATTAAAAAAGGTCCGCAATGAGCTAAGACGGCTGTAGATGTCAACATTTCCTTAATCTTCAAAAAAGTGTTCTCTTGATGAAGATTCTAACACCATACTTGTATCTTCTTGAGCAGTTACCCCAAACATTTTGTATTGGTTGCTAGGTTAGGCAAATATTTTGCAAATGATTCGTTGTACTTAGAAACCTTTTGAGGTTCTTGACTGACTTTAGAATGGGGAATTGCAGGTGGTTTCATTGGCTGAAGATCAGCCACCATGCCTTAACTGTTGACAATGTATCCTAAAAATGAATGGATTCTTTGGGGAATTCACACTTCTCATGAAGCCTGTGTCCCCTTCTTGAAATGTTTTAATGTTTTATACTCTTCAATCTTCAACCGTGGATCTGTATGTCATTCATGTGGCATGTAACTTTGTGAAGACTTGTAAATGCTTGACGTGATTTTTGAAAAATCTCTACGGCAAATGTAATTCCAAAAGGCAATCTGAAAAAGATTCCAAATCGGAGTGATAAATGTCATAAACAATCTTGATTGCTTGCTTAATGGCATTTGGCAAAATATGTTATTTGTATTGAGTTTTATGAAATCTCTCCTTTTGGCTAGTTTTGCTAGGCTCTCAGCAACAATAGACATCGGGTAATTGGTGTCAGGTCAATGCAAATTCGAATAGCACCTTTAAGATTCGGCACGTTAACAATGCCTGAACTTGTTTTGTGGGTTTCTTGATGAGTTCGATAATGCCGATTCTCGTCATTTCTGTGAGTTGATTCTCTTTTTCTTTCTTCCTTAAGGGATGTGATATCATCTTGGATGTGTAAAGGCTTAATATTTTTGTATCTTTCTTTAGTATGATTCTATAGCCACTCCGAGTAATTCTGAATACAGAGATGACTAGCAAGGCGCAAACCATTGTCTTCTAAAATGGGGGCTGCTATATGTCAAGTACAAACATTATTATATGCTATGCATCACAGAACAAGTTAGATACTGACATATATAAAACATGCGGGAACAAATTATGCAGAGTATATGTATTGAAGAAAAATGTTACATGTTAAATGCAGAGTTGGAATTTGGTGATGTTATGTGACTGTACATTCATATGTAATAACTTTCCCTTCTACAGTTATACTATTATGTGCTTGTATTTCTATAAAATGCACTCATGTATATCTGTTTCCTATCTGAAATAATATTGGAAGGATTTATCCAGAAAAAAAACTTCCAAACGAATGCATCACAAGCACCCTCCTGGAGTTCAATCACATTTGATCATCTTGTTATAATAGATTTGCCTAGATGGCACATATGGCTTTCCGGATTCTGATATTTCTCCAGGGACTTGAATGCTTTGGTTACTAAATGAAAAGGCATTTTAAATTACACAAGAGGTGAACCCTGTAGAGTTCATTGATTCATATCAAGCATCCAAAATGTTTGAGGTCAGCTTTGAACCTGAATGAAAGCCTTGCAGATTAGCCTCATGTTGCATATCAAACTTGAAAACTGCAGCAGTTTAGACTATAAACAAGGTGGGAAGTCATTTCTGATTCAATGCATAATTAGACACAAATTTTAAAAAAGACAGATGCATTTCCATTTAGCTGACGACAGCTGTAGGTCAGATTGATTTTTGCTTTAAAATGAAAAGACTTGAAATTGGATTCTCTCACTGTTTGGAAATAGGATCAAGATTTATGACCTACCTACAGACATTCAGATCAAGGTGGAAAGTGCACATCTTTGCTACACCCACTTCATCAGAATGATTTTAACATTGGGCTGAGTGGGTCTCCTTTTACTCCTTTTTAACAGAGGCAAAACAATTGGCAAACCCCATTAATAGTTATGACACTAGACAAGCGATAGCTATCAATTAAAGATTGTGAAAAACAAAAACAGATCAGCCATAATCTTATTAAATGAAAAAACAAGTTTCAGGGCCAAATGGTCTACTTCTACTGCTACTTTGTATGTTTGTAATTCATGCATGATTTGAAACAAATAGGCAATCATTTAAAGAGCAAAGGCCCCATACAAAATGAGGCACAACACGGCTGACAAGAGAAGTTGAAGATGTAAAATAAAGCACTGCAATACTTTCAAACCATTTTCCTAGCTCAAGGTAATGTCTGATGAAGATTAAAAGGATTAAAGCAGTTCTAAAATAAAGCAGTAACACTGATGATCAAGGGGACTTTAGAAATGTGTTCATATTTTGTCAAATTTCTGCTTTATACAGGAAAACATATAAAACAGTAAGTTTACAGTGTTCTGAAGAAATATTGACTGCATAAAAGTTTAAATCTGGCTGATTATAATTTTGAAATTGAACTCCAGCACTCATGCCAGTCTTTACCTTAAAAGAAAATGTATCTCCCCAAGTATGTATACTTGTGCAGAGTAAAACATTTATGGGACTTGGCTCAGCTGAATATTAGTGATATAGCCCTACTAAGTAAATAAAATCATGGTCGTGCATGATATATGTTTGGAACTTACCTGATATTTTCATTTGGATTTCCTACACTGGCATGGTCTTAACACATCTCCAATGAAACAAGTCAGTAACAAAATCAAAATACTGTGAATTCTGGAAATCTGAAGTAAAAACAGTTAGCGTTGGAGAAACTCATTAGATCTGGCGGCATCTGTGAAGATAGACACAAAGTTAATGCTTTGAGTCTAATGGCTATTCTTAGGTCAAGGATGTGCACATTCACAATAGATAGTAATTCATAGTACAGCACTTGAGTACGGCTGAAAAATGAACATTCTCTCAAAGTTGTATCAGAGATAATGGGAACTGCAGATGCTGGAGATTCCAAGATAATAAAATGTGAGGCTGGATGAACACAGCAGGCCAAGCAGCATCTCAGGAGCACAAAAGCTGACGTTTCGGGCCTAGACCCTTCATCTGATGAAGGGTCTAGGCCCGAAACGTCAGCTTTTGTGCTCCTGAGATGCTGCTTGGCCTGCTGTGTTCATCCAGCCTCACATTTTATTACCTATTCTCTCAAAGTTTGTTGTTTTGGACTCATCAAGACAATTCATGAGAATATAAATCCAAAGAAGGAAAAAAGAAACTGTTTATACAGTATGAGAGGAGAGTACCGATTGGTGGGCAAGTGAATAATGATTGGTGGAAGCTCTACCATGGGGAATACATCAATTAATGATGATTGACAATTAACTGCTAGACTTTGTTTCAAATTTTAACCCAGGTAGTTTGACTCTGATCAGTTATAGTATTTCCCTATGAAATGAACCAATGAATGGCTAGCAACCAAATAGGTGACAGGATGTTAATTGGTGCTTTCTTCTAGGCCAGAAAATCAAAATCCACATGCCAACTAATCATCATGCTCTTCTCGTTCAATGTAATTTTCTTCCCCTTGAATTAATTTTCTTGTGAATGCTAGATGAAAATGTGTCCATTTTTAGCTGTACAATAGATATATAAATGTAATATTTAAATATGTAAGAATGGGAAAATTAAGGGCTTATATCACAAGTATAAAAATTGTGATATAATTTTAAATAAGAAGCCTGCTGAAATTCCAGCATCTGCATCAAGCCATTCCTGCTATTTTAATGTAAATCATGATGATCCACACTCTCAACGATTTCATTTGTGATGAAAATATTTCTGCTTAAAGGCTTGAGATTTTTAAACATATTCAAAGCATGTTTTTTACTTTGTCCAAGTTGTGGTGGCCAATCCATCAAATGGCTCACTTGAATTTATTTTGGATTTTTAGAAAAATTAATGAGCCTTAATAGTTGGTGAAAGCTTGAAACAGTATTATGCTAAAACTTTGTTGCCTTCCTTTTCCGCTGTACTTAATCTCACAGTTTATTAATTTTGCAATTTCTTGCTCTTATGGACTCACAAAGAGCAGACGGCTAGATGCAAGTAGTTACTGAAGTATGGGGAAGATTGTTTGATCATGAAAGAGTGAAAAGTAAAGTCAGACTGTCAAAGATTGGGATTATCTAAATTGTACATTCATAAAGCAGTTGTGACTGCACTGAAACTTCACAGGCATTGAAGTCAAATCACTATTTGCATAATTGAATCTAGCGAATATTTGAGAGTAAAATGAAAATGAAGATGATCTGTTACAAGCAGGAAACAGAATTCAAAAGGTGTAGCCCTGAGAAAGGGGCAGATCTGTTCAGGGGGACTTTGGTGAAGTATCACAGTTCTTGTGATTTCTTCAATGTGCCCAATGACCTATATATTTGAATAAATGAAGTTGAAAGGGCTGTGATTATTTGAAAAAAGTCATTAGAGCATGTCAGAGATATTTAAACCAACGTGCTTTTTTTTATTGGCCCTTGGATGATTTGCAAGTGTGAAGGATCTTTTAGATATTATTATGATTCCCATAGAGACTCTTTTTTAAAGAGATGCCTTTCCTTGTGAAGGAATAAAATTGCCGAAGCGAAAAAAATACATTATATGATTTTTACTGTAGCAAACAAACTAAAATATGCTTAGATCAAACAATATTTTGTCAATAACTAATGTACTTAATAGAAAAAAAGATAATTCCCATCTAACCAATTGACACAATTGAGATATTCCCTACGACTATGTGTTGCTATGCATTGTACTTCCAGCAGACATATAGTATTACAAGACTATGCTCAGCTTTTTAGCAGGCTCACTTGCTTCTGCAACAGTCGATTGCAATTTCCAATGTCCTCCATAAAACAATCTACTCAGCCTGAATATTCCTGACTTACCTTTAAACAGCAAGGCCTGCCATAACAATTTCCTTATTCCTTAAATTGCTAAAAATCCCTTTAGTCCAGTACACTTCTTTGCAAACCAAAGACCAACTCTGTTTGGCAGATATCACAACATCAGTTCACCTTTTTCCCATAGGAGTGGCAGCTTGATTCTTCTATACCACAGTAATTCCTTTACCATTCTTGATCCCAAGTACTGATGCCACTGCAGTAGTCACTGCTTGCCCATGAGAAAAGGATCCATTTACTTCCACTCTGTTTTTAGTCTAATAACCAATTATTAATCAATACCAGTATATTACCCCTTATCCCATGTACTTTAATCCTTTTCAAATTATTTTATCAGTTTCCCTATTACAGGTCTGTAGTCCCCATTTTTTACTCTTACTCCCTTTATAATAAACAGGCTGACATTTATTACCTTATAACACACATTCATTCATTCATTCCAGAATCTGCGGAATTTTGGAGGATAATCACGAATGCATCTATATCCACCACCCCCTTGAGCAATCTGAAATAATAGCCATCATATCCTGAGGATTTATCAACTTGCAGTGCCAGATATCTTGGTACAGTCAGTTAAGGGCAGTCTCTGAGCCCAGCGTTTGGTTGGTGTTCCCTCAGTCCAGGGGTCTGTGCCCCTGCAGTTCAGGGAATGGGTCACAATCAGTCCAATGGCTCCTTAGCTGCCAGCCTGGGGGTTAGTGCTGACACGATCAGGAAGATGTACAGGCATCAATAGAGGTATGGGTACATTTTGTACATTAGGATTATTTTGTCTGTGTCAGTCTGTTTAGGAGTAAGCTATGCGCTGTCTGTCAGGTCTATCCAACAAAGACAAGGGGTTAAGTGAGTAGGTGAAGGAAGGAGATGCCTGCTGTAGGAAGAAAACTGGGAACCTATCGATAGGAATTGAGGGCTGCAGGCTGGGAGGCAGTGGAGATGTGAGGGAAAGACTATTATATATATAATGATGGGGAAGTCATTAAAGCATGGAGAGGAACAGGGTCTAGAAGGTTGGGGGTAGAAGGATGATAAGAATCACTCTGGCTTCCAGGGTGAGACATTGTACAACCATATCTCATATGTTCATCTCGTATGCAAATATTGGAAATTATGTTTTGAGGAGCACTCTCTGTCACTTCCATCCATCTGGAAATTGTAACTGCACATTGGGAAAGAAAATGAGAACATGAGGGACGAGCAGGATAAATACTTCAATCTGTGAGGGACGTAGCTAGCAAAACTCAGTAATGTGAGACCCATAAAGGGCGAATACACATAGACCCATTCACTACGTAAGACACATACCTGTGGGTTCCCAATCCCTGACTATGCCTATCCAATGTGCCGTACACCTCTCAGGCCCAAACATTGAACATAGAACATAGAACATAAAACATAGAAAAGTACAGCACAGTACAGGCCCTTTGGCCCACAATTTTGTGCCGTGGAATAATCCTAATCCAAAAATAAAATAACCTAACCTACATTCCCCTCAATTCACTGCTGTCTATGTGCATGTCCAGCAGTCACTTAAATGTCACTAATGACTCTGCTTCCACGACTACCACTGGCAAAGTATTCCATGCGCTCGCAACTCTCTGGGTGAAGAACCTCCCTCTGACATCTCCTCTATACCTTCCTCCTAACACCTTAAAACTATGACCCCTTGTGGCAGTCAATCCTGCCCTCGGGAAAAGTCTCTGGCTATTGACTCTATCCATGCCTCTCATTACCTTGTACACCTCGATCAGGTCATCTCTCTTCCTCCTTCTCTCCAGAGAGAAAAGTCCGAGCTCAGTCAACCTGTCCTCATAAGACAAGCCATCCAGTCCAGGCAGCATCCTGGTAAACCTCCTTTGCACCCTCTCCTAAGCCTCCACAGGGGACTCCTGTGCTAACTGCCTGTTTCTCCATGACTGTTTGGTGATCACCCATTCCTTCCTTCCCTCTGGTCCCTTCGGTTATAAAGTGATTACCTCTTTAAAATGTGCTAACCATATAATTCTCAGCCTTACTTGACTTTGCCACCAGAACTGGACATAATATTCCAAGTGTGGTCTCACCAGGGTTTTGTAGAGTTGCAGCATAACCTCGCAGCTCTTAAACTCAATCTCCCTGTTAATGAAAGCCAAAACAATATATGTTTTCTTAACAACCTTATCCACTTGGTGGCAACTTTGAGGGAGCTATGCACTTGAACACCAAAATTCCGCTGTTCCTGCACACTGCCGAGAATCCTGCCCTTAATCCTATATTCAGCATTTAAGTTTGACCTTCCAAAATGCATCACTTCACATTTATCCAGGTTGAACTCCATCTGCCATTTCTCAGCCCAGCTCTGCATACTGTCAATGTCTCGCTGAAGCCTGCAAAGCCCTCGATACTATCAACGGCACCTCCAACCTTTGTGTCATCAGCAAACATACTAACCCACCCCTCAACCTTCTGACCCAAGTCATTTATAAAAACTACAAAGAGCAGAGGCCCAAGAACTGAGCCCTGCGGGACACCACTCAGCACTGACCTCCAGGCAGAATACTTACCATCTACAACTACTCTCTGCCTCCTGTCAGCCAACCAATTCTGAATCCAGACAGCCAAATCACCCTGTATCCCATACCTCCTGACTTTATGAATGATCCTGCCTTGGGGGACTTTATCAAATGCCTTGCTGAAGTCCATGTACACCACATCCACTGCTCAACCCTCGTCAATCTGTCTCGTGACCTCCTCAAAAAACTCAAGAAGATTTGTAAGGCATGACCTGCCCCTCACAAAACCATGCTGACTCCCTTTAATCACGCTTTGCTTTTCCAAATAGTCATAAATCCTATCCCTCAGAATTCTTTCCAAAACCTTGCTGACCGCAGACGTAAGGCTGACTGGTCTATAATTTCCAGGGATTTCCCTATCCCCTTTCTTGAAAAGAGGAACAACATTTGCCTCCCTCCAATCTTCTGGTACGACTCCCGTGGAGAGTGAGGAAGCAAAGATCTTCACCAGGGGCTTAGCAACCTCCTTTCTCGCTTCCCAGAGCAACCTAGGATAAATCTGGTCCGGCCCTGGGGACTTATCAATCTTAATGTTTGCCAAAATTTCCAGCACATCAACTTCCTCAATCTCGATCTGTTCAAGCCTGTTTTCCTGCTCCTCAAAGTTCTCATTCATAGCAAGGTCCCTTTCCTTAGTGAAAACCGAAGCAAAAAACTCATTTAGGGCTTCCCCTATCTGCTCAGACTCCACGCACAAGTTCCCTACGCTATCTCTGATCGGCCCTACCTTCCCCCCGATCATTCTCTTATTCCTCACGTATGAATAAAATGCCTTCGGGTTCTCCCTAATCCTTCCTGTCAAGCCTTTTTCGTGCCCCCTCCTGGCCCTCCTCAGTCCACTTTTGAGCTCCTTCTGAGCAAGCCTGTAATCCTCTAAAGCTCTGCTAGACTCTTGCTTCCTCCACCTTACATAAGCTGCCTTTTTCTTTTTGATGAGAAGCACCTCTGTTCCCGTCATCCAAGGCTCCTTAATCTTACCCGTTCTTGCCTGTCTCAGAGGAACAAATTTATGCATCACTCACAACAACTCCTCTTTAAACAGTTTTCTCATGTCTGTTGTGCCCTTTCTGTGGAGCAATTGCTCCCGATCTGTACTTCCCAACTCCTGCCTGATAACATCATAGTTTCCTTTTCCCCAGTTAAATATCTTCCCCTGGTAACTGCTCCTTTCCCTTTCCATGGCTATGGTAAATGTGAGGCTGTTGTGGCCACTGTTGCCAAAGTGTTCTCCCACCACGAGATCTGACACCTGTCCTGGCTCATTGCCGAGCACCAAATCCAAAATGGCTTCCCTCCTCGTCGGCCTGTCCATATACTGAGTAAGGAAACCTTCCTGAACGCACCTGACAAAAACAGCTCCATCCAAACCATCTGCACTAAGGAGGTTCCAATCAATATTGGGAAAGTTGAAGTCACCCATAACAACAACCCTGCTACGTTTGCACTTTTCAACAATCTGCTGGCCTATGAGTTCTTCGATCTCCCTACTGCTATCTGGGGGTCCGTAGAAAACCCCCAATGAGGTGACTGCTCCCTTGCTGTTCCTAACTTCCACCCATACTGACTGAGTCGACAAACCTTCCTCGGCAACCTCAGCCCATACCACCTCAGTAGATGAGTCCTCATCAAAAGTTCTTTCAGCCAGCGTAATACTGTTCTTGACTAACAAAGCCACACCTCCCCCTCTTTTACCACCTTCCCTGACCTTAATGAAAGATCTAAACCCTGGAACCTGCAACATCCATTCCTGACCCTACTTTATCCATGTCTCCGAAATGGCCACAACATTGAAGTCCCAGGTACCTATCCAAGCTGCAAGCTCACCTACCTTATTCTGGATAGTCCTGGCGTTAAAGTAGACACACTTCAACCCAGCTTGCTGACTGCCAGCACACTCCTGAGACAGTGAAGTCCTGACCATGTCCTCCCTACGCTCATCCTCCTGTGTACTAGGACTACACCTCAGTTTCCCATGCCCCTTCCGAGCTAGTTTAAATCCACCTGAATAGCACTCGCAAATTTCCCACCCAGAATATTGGCGCCCCTCTGATTCAAGTGGAGCCCGTCCTGTTTGTAGAGGTCCCACCTTCCCCAGAATGAGCCCCAATTGTCCATGTACCTGAAGCACTCCTTCCTGCACTATCCCTGCAGCCACGTGTTCAGCTGAAATCTCTCCCTGTTCTTTGCCTCATTATCACATGGCACGGGTAACAAACCAGAGATAACCACATTTGATGGTGTTACTATCACTGAATAATTGCTGGTAATTTCATACAAGATAAACACCTTCACCCATTGGGGGCCACTGATGCCATACCAATGTCTGTGCACTTGGATATAGGTGCCTCGGCTCTCCTAAATTCTATGTGCATTTTCCCTACACGTGGTCCAGCAGCTCCTCGGGTCAGGCATTGTTGCATGGAGCATAAAGAATATAAACTGATATCTGACCTCAAAGTTCAAAAGTTATGGTAGGAGCTATGCAGAGACATGACCAAACATATTAAGTGGCACTCTGAGCATCTTTTGATGAACTTCAGACTTTATTTTCAATGAGATGTCATCTGTGTAACAAAACATGCCTTTAAGATGTCTCTTTTCTACATTGCCTCTGACTACATTAAATTCCAGTTCAAATTTGGAGTGAAGAGATCATCCTTTACACTGGAGCCAGTTGGCCTTGATGTTTGAATTGGCTACGTAGGCAGCATTTGTGTCTGGAGTGTCCAGACATACTGAGAGTATCGTTTGTCATACCTTACTAAGCTGTTGTGCTGGAAAGCAAGCCTTGCCGTTCCTGGAGTTGTCACATAAGTTCCTTCAAGGTGCTAAAGCTCAAAATAGGTCAGTAAACTGTGGCTGATGAAGTAAGTTCAAAATTGAAATACGTTGAAGAAAAACTCTTTAAATCTGCCAGAAAAAGCAGTATTTCTTAAGGTTGGGAGGTTTATACAATAAAAGTGGTATGAAGAAACTAAAAGCAAAAATAAATAAAAACAAAAGACTTGTATAAGTACATAGAAAAGAAACATTGGATAAAACAAGTGTAGGCCATTGAAGGCCGAGTCTGGAGAATGTGCATGCTTGAAGACCTGAATGGCCTACTCCTGCGTCTATTTTCTATGAATAGAGAAAGCGCAGAAAAGGTAAATGATATTTTGTGTATGTTTTCATTGAGAAACATGCAAGAAATGCAAGAGGTCCTCAGAGTAGTGCCCCAGGTGCAATCATCCTTGACTGCTTCATCAATGACCTTCCTCTATCATAAGGTCAGAAGTGAGGATGTTCACCAACAATTGCACAATGTTTGACTCCATTCACAACACCTCAGGTACTGAAGCAGTCCATGTTCAAATGCAACAAGAGCTGTACGATATCCAGGCTTAGACTGACAACGGGCAAGTAAACTTTGTGCTACACAAATCTCAGGCATTGACCATATCCAATAAGAAACAATCTAACCGCCACCTCTTGACATTTGATGGTGTTACTATCACTGAATAACCCACTATCAACATCCTTCAGGTTACAGTTAGAACTGCCCACAGCCGAAGGTAATATAAAATGGCCATCTGTGGTTTACGCAAATATAAGATGACTGAAGAGAATTATTAATTGAATACCGCAGTTTCCACAATCAGAATTACGGTCTTCATGCACATTGGCAACCAGGTAAGACAAGGATGTGCCTCATAGAAATCTCAGTGGGAAAGAGTGAAGGAAAGTGGACATCAGACATATCTGATAAGGAAATCTTGGCTGGGAGCCTTTTAGAAAGTTAACTGAAAACTTGTTATTTAGTTTGTAGGGTAGAGGAGAAACTGGGCTATTATTAATTAAGACCAATTAGGCAATTATTAGCACATATATATTTGTACAATAATAACAGCAGCTTCAGCTTTAGTGTATTAAACATCTCGGGATTTAATTAGATTCCTGTAGGCAGTCAGCTCTAGGCACAGAGACAGTCTTGATAAGCATGCCTTTGAAAAACCTAGATAAGTGCCTGGTCTCAACTCATCCAAAGTTTGTTACTTAGTAAAAGTGTAGAAGGGAAAGTTTGATCCCAGCATAACCGTAGAATTTTTAGGTAATTGCCATTACATGTTATACATGGACGTATACTGCAAACAGTTAACAAAGTAACGTTAAGAAATTCAGCTAAATTCCCTTAGCCAAATGGCTGTAGATAGTAAAGAGAAGCCTCATTCTGCCAGCAGGGGGTGGGGGTGGAATTGAAGAACAAACGGTGTAAACACCGAGAACTGGGCAACATGTAGCAAGTGGTATAAATAGATAACCTTGTGAAAGGGCACCAAGAAACAGATGGCATTATAAGGGGGCAATTGCAAAACATTACTCAGTCATTATGACCGCAGGAAAATAATCACAGCTTCACAAGGTAACAAACCACATGCACTCAGAATGATGTAGCTGGCAAATGTCTGGGACGGGACATAATCGTGAGAGGGGATGTGGTATGCACGCTGATGTCAATGTTGTATATAAACATTGCAATGTGGAATATATAAATATCCTGTACTTTATTGGAAGATTTAGAGTATTTTGGAGTCTATTTCCAGAAGCCACTCCCACACTGCATTGGAAAGAAGCTCCACATAAAGATCAATTTGTGCTGCTGACCATCACCCTGAAGACTTCGTTTTAAAATCCTTCTCCACCAGTTACTACTGACCAGAAACTTAACTGGGCTCACCAGATAAACAAGAGCAGCTCAAAGGCTATGAGTACTGTGGCAAGTAACTCACTTTTAACTCCCCAAAGCCTGTCTACCACCTACAAGTCACAAGTTAGGAGTGTGATGGAATACTCCCCACTTGTCTGGATGGGTGCAGCTCTAATATTACTCATGAAGCTTGACACCATCCAGAGTAAAGCAGTGTGCTTGATTATCACCACATCCACACACATCCACTCCTTCCATCGATAATAGTCAGTAGCAGCAACATGTACTATCTCATTGATGCACTGCAGAAATTCAACAAAGATCCTTAGACAGCACTTTCCAAACTCAAGACGACTTCCATCTGAAAGGTCAGGACATCAGATACATGGGAATACCACCAACTGCTAGTTCCCCTCCAAACCATTCACCAACCTGATTTAGAAGTATATTATTCTTCCTTCACCATCACTGGGTCTAAGTCCTGGAATTCCCTCCCTAACAGTATTGTGGATCAACCCGCAGTGGCTCAAGTAGGCAGCTCACCACCAATTTCTCAAGGACAACTAGGAATAGGCTAAAAATAAATTTTAAAAAAGCCTAGAGGTGCATACATAAGTGGTGAGGGTGAATGAGGAGTTAAGGAAGGACCACTCTGCTAATTATTTGAGATGTGGCTATTTGTTTGCAGCGCTCACAACGTTTTTGCTGCATAAGCTGCTGACACATGTGTGTGTGAGATTAAGTCGGCAATGAGACATAAAGATAGATGTCCACCCCTTAACTGAGGACTATTGACTGGTAAGCCAAGTTGCCTGGTTGTGTGACTGTGATCAAAGGGGAGGCAAGTCAAGTCAAAATTAAACATACCAATGTCTGTGCACTTGGATATAGGTGCCTAGGCTCTTCTAAAGGTTGGGAGGTTTATACAATAAAACAGTGGTGTGAAGAAACTGAGAGAAAATGAAAGCAAAAGTAAATAAAAACAAAAGACTTGTATAAGTACATAAAAAAGAAACATTGGATAAAACAAGTGTAGGCCATTGAAGGCAGAGTGTAAAGAATGTGCTCCTGCATCTATTTTCTATGAATAGAGAAAGTGCAGAGAAAGTAAGTGATATTTTTTGTATGTTTTCATTGAGAAACGTGCAAGAAATGCAAGAGGTCCTCAGAGTAGTGCCCTAGGTGCAAACATCTTCGACTGCTTCATCAATGACCTTCCTAAAAACAAAGCAGGGATACTGTAAGCATGCAGTTAGGTGCTAATTGAGTGAGAGTTAAGAGTGAAAGCAAGCCTCCCTAAGATGCAGCCTGGTCCCATGTGTGAGTCGGATATCTGCCACTGTGCCCAAGTGTGTTTGCAGTAGTAATGTGAGTTGCCTGTGTGCTGCAAAGTACAAAGTGCAGAAATATTATGCGAGTGGATGATTGTGTACGGGTGTCATTGGGACATAGGAAAAAGAGTAGGCAATTGAGCCTATCAAGCCTGTCCTGCAATTCATCACAGTTATTATTGATTGAACACTTCAAAGCCTTTTATTCACAGCATCCCCAAAACTCTGTACATCACTGGTAATCAGAAATCTATCAATCTCTACTTCCACATAAAGATTGAGCTTTCAGAACCTTCTGTGGTAGAGATCCCAAAGGTTCACAACTTACTGAGGAAACGTTTTTTCCTCATGTTGTACCAAAGTGATATTCCCCTTATTTTTAACTGTATCCCCTGGTTCTGGACTCCCCGCCCAGGAGAAATATCTTATCTGCATCTACCCTATCTATCCTTCTAAGTATTTTGTAAGTTTCAATGAGATCATCTTCCATTCTTTGAAACTTTAACAGAGGCCCAGGGTGATCAATTTCTCTTCATATAACAGCCCTGTCATAGAGTCATGGAGAGGTACAGCACAGAAACAGATCTTTTGGTCCAAATCGTTCATGCTGACCAGATATCTGAAATCAATCTAACCCCATTTGCCAGCATTTGGCCCATATCCTTCTAAATGCTTCATATTCATTTACCTATCCAGATGCCTTTTAAATGCTGCAATTGTTCCAGCTTTCTGGAATCAGTATTAGTGAATGTTTGTTGCACGTCTATTTGGTAGTAATACTTTTTTCTGAGATAAGGAGACAAAAATGTAAAATAATATTCTAGATGTTAGATCTGGTAGACGTAGGATGTGTGCTAGTCGTGCTTTGGAGTGTGTGCTGAGATGTTGCTGACCTGGAGAAACAAGTGATGAGCTGAAATTGCCAGGTTATAGAATCCCGGCAGTGCAGATAGAGGCCATTTAAGACCATCAAGTTTTGCACTGCCCCTCCTCAGAGCATCCCACCCAGACACCCCATCCCTGTAATCTTGCATGAGATTTTACCCCATGACTAAACCTGACACTGGGGAAATTTAATAAAGCCAATCTACCTAACCTTCACAACTTTTGCATGTGGGAGCAAATCAGAGCACCCATATGAAATCCACGTGACATGGGGTGAATATGCAGATTCTACACAATCACCTAAGGTTAGGTAAACCTAGGTCCCTAGCACCATGAGGCAGCAGTGCAAACTGTTATACTACTGCGTCACCTGGTAGGTAACTCTCTGACTTAGTCCACCCATTTTGTGTGTGGTCACAGTCATTTTCTGAAGATATTACGAAGTTGACATTCAATCAGATGTAATGAAATTCAAACTTCATGTCAGTGAGAGTGATTTGTTGCCTATAATTTGTGATTTCCATCCCATTCTTTACGTTTCCTTTTCTCAAGCTTCCCCCTGTGGTCCAATTACCTTTTTGCCTCTGTCTATTTCTGTTAAGCCTCTTTGCATAGCATATTAATGTGGCCATTTTACCCCCAAGTCCATAACTTTGGAAATTCCCATGTACTTGTTAATCCCGCATCTTCCTCACTTAAAGGACAGAGGTACCATGACCTATGTGATCTCTCCCGTCTGACCTGCAACCATCTTTAACTATCTTTAACGTTTTTAGTTAACCATGTATAGTGGATCCTCTCTGTGGAATTGCCCTTTCTCATCTGAATATATCTATTCAGCATGTTCTGAAATGAACTCCTAAATGTCAGTCACTGCCTCTGCATTGACCTGTCCCTTGATTTAATTTTCTAGATCTGCTTTCAATCCCTCATTTAAGCATAAAATACTAGTCTTGGACTGATTCCCTCAAACTGAGTGCAATATTCAATCATGTTATGATCACTAGGAGGGACAGCTTCACAATGAGGCCATTAATTAATTCATCCTATCTTATTGCACCATATCAGGTCTAGCATTGCCTGGTCTCTGGTCAGATGGGTAAATGGTGTTACAGAACTGTTAACAGAAAGCTGCAGAAATTTCCTTCCGAAGTATTTCTCCTGAAGAAGTGATCACTGCAAACTAATTGTGGACTCATCAACATGTCCGGTATGGCTTTGGTGGTTACAGAATACTAATAGAGCAGAAATCTTTCTTGGTTCATGTAGACCATGTATATCTGGGATCTGATGGCATTTTCAGTACTTGTGCAAATTATCTAGTATCATGAAGTTAGTCATTTATTTTATATTGTGGTTTTGCTAATTTTTGAAAGAGATATAACTGTTGCCCATCTTATTGAACATCAATCTGTGATCTGTGAGCAGAGACACCCATTCCCCTCAGTGCTAACATTGAAGGAGTTGGAGGTGTAAAATTGAAAGCTGTAGCCACATTGTATGTCAGTGGCAGTTACAGCCTCAGTGGTGAGTTGAGTGCAAGATTCCTTGAGTTATAAGGACAACCCTGTGTCTGCAAGTCCAGCCTCACAGTGTGAGTCCTTTGTCATCATTGCAAGGCAACCCTGGTGAGCCTCCAGTTAAACTTAGTGGAAAATCAATATACTGACTTCAGATTCCATTTGTTGTATCTGGCATTCTATGTTTGTGCTTTATCTATTCTGTTATAGGTGAGAAGGTACTGATAGAAATCATCTTAGCTTATAACTAAATGGCAGGAGAAAGAAATATGCACTGCAGCTTTGAGGGAAGTCATCCCAACAAAAGCAAATCTTTCTGGCCTTTAAAACATAATTGAAATGAGTGAGATTAGCAAACAGCATAAGCAGTTGGGAAAACCACAGGCTTTCTTCCTTAATATCTGCACTGCCAATAACTTAAACATATAATGAGTCTCACAAACTGTGCAACAGAATGCACCACAGCAGGCAACCAGATCAGGGGGAAACTGTTCTGAAGTACAGAGCGGATGGAATGGAAGGTAATATTTGACAGGTTTTTCTACTCTGTTTGCACAATTACTGCTGTGAATGCATTTTTCTGACAAATATTCCAGGTTCAGTACAGACCAAGAATAAAGAACACTTTTAATACAGGATCTATAATGTAGAAAATTGTCTAAAGGAGTTGTACAAAGACATAAATAAGAAAAAAATTGTGAGCAAAACATGTGCTTTTATAATAATTCATAGAATTTGAATGTTTCTGGCTCAGCTATCATTTATTGCCCATCCCTAATTGCCTTAAGAAAGTGGTGGCAAGCTGCCTTCTTGAAACACAGTTGTCCATCAAGTGTAGATGCACTGACAATGCTATTTGGGGGTGGGGTGGGGTTGCAGTTCCAGGATTCTGACTCAGTAACACTGAAGGAACAGTAATATATTTCAAAGTCAGGATGGTGAATTACTTGGTGGTGCAAGTATCTGCTCACATATTTTCTGCTGTTGCCTATCTAGATGTCGTAGATTTGATTTGGAAGATGCCATCATAGGAGCCTTGGTTAATTTCTGCAAAGCACCTTGTGGGCAATACATTCTGTGTTTGGAGCTGGTGGAAGTAAAAGTTTGGAGCTGTGGTACCAATCAAGAGGGCTACTTTGTCTTGGATGGTGTCAGTCTTCTTAAATGTTGTTGGAGCAATCTCCAGGCAACATTCATTGCCTCATCCAGAAATAGGGCGTATTTCATTAAACTCTTGTGCATTATTGATAGTGGATGGGCATTGAGGAATTGGGAGGTAGTCACTCACTGCAAGATTCCTAGTGCCTACACCTGTATTTGTAAGCACAGTATTTATGTGACTAATTCAATTCAGTTTCTGGTCAACAGTAACCAACAGGGGGTTTCAGTGATGGTCTCAATGTGAAGGGAAATGATTAGATTTGCTCTTATTGGAGATGATCATAGTCTGGCATTTGTGTGGTGCAAATTTTGTTTGGCACTTATCAGCCCAAGCCCGAATACTGTACGGGTTTTACTGCATTTAGACATGAACTGCTTCAGTATCTGAGAAGTCATCAATAGTGCCTAACATTGTGTAACAATATCCCCAAATCTGACCTCGTTAATGGAGGGAAAGTTATTGATGAAGCAGTGGAAGATTATTGGGCTGAGGACACAACCCTTTAGAATTCCTGGAGTTATGTACTGGAGCTGTGGTGACTGGCCTCCAGCAACTATTGTTCAAGGTATGACTCCTGCAAGCAGACAATTTTACCTTTGCATTTCCAGTGACTATAATTTTGAATAAAGAACAAAAAGAACAATACAGCACAGGAACAGGCCCTTCGACACTCCTATCCTACTCTGAAGCATTTTGCCCTTCCGTACTAAAACTGACTTCACTTACAGAATCCATGTTCCTCTACTGCCTTCCTATTCGTGCATTTGTCCAGGTGCTTCTTGAATTCTGCTTTTGTGTCTGCTTCCTCTGACAGCGAGTTCCAGGCACCCACCATCGTTTATGTGAAAAATGTGCCTCACACATCTCTTTTGAACTCCCCCTCCACATCTTGAAACTGTGTTCCCTAATAATTGACACTCCATTCTAGGTGGAAAAGCGTCATACTTTCCACTCTATCCACGCCATTCACAATCTTGTAAACTTCTATCAGATTGCCCCTCAACCTCCTGCGTTGCACTGAAAACAAATCCAATCTATCTAACTTTTTTTCATAGTTACAATCCCCCATACCAGGCAACGTCATGATGAACCTTTTCTGTAACCTTTCCAAAGCATAAATATTCTGGTAGTGTGGTAACCAGAATTGTACATAACATTCCAAGTGTGACCTAGCTAAATTTCTATAAAGTTACAGCATAAAGGCCCACTGCCCCTTCCTATGAAGGCAGGCATGCCACAGGCCTTTTTTACTATGTTATCTACCTGCACTGCCACCTTCAGTGATCTGTGGACATGTACACACATCGCTTTGCATATCAATACTCCCAAAGGTTCTGCCATTCACTGTACAATTTCCACCTATACTTCCAAAATGCATCATTTCACACATGCCCAGTTTAAACTCCATCCGCTATTTTTCTGCCCATGCTTCCGACTGATCCACATCTTGCAGTATGCTCTGACAATTGCAATGATTCTTTAATGCCACAACTGGTCAAATGTGAACTTAATGTCAAGGGTATCCACTTTCATCTCTAAGTACCAACTAAGTATCTGTGAGCAGGTTATTGATAAGGAAGTGCTGCTTGATAACACTGATAATAACCACTTCCACCTCTTCACTGCTGATCGAAAGTAGACAGTTGGGGTGGCAATTGATGTATTGAACCTTTCGTGAATGGTGTGTATTAGACGTCCTTGGAGAACTTTTCAAGTTGTCAGGAAGATTTCAGCGTTGTAGCTGTACTTCAGAAACTTGTGTTCAGGAAAGAGTTAGTGATCAAGTGGAAAAAGGCGAGTTGATTAGGAAGAATCAGCATGGATTTCCAAAGGAGAAATTACATTTAACTGTCCTGTTGGAGTTTTTTGAAGTGGTAACAGGAAGGGTTGATGATGATAATGCTGTTGATGTGATATAGATGAACTTCCAGAAGGTATTTTAGATTCAGAATTGGCTGACCCTTAGAAGACAAAAGGTGATAGTGGACAGAAAATATACAACACGGTGCTCAGTTACGAGTCGTGTACAACAAGGATCTGTTCTGGGTCCACTTCTATTTGTGAATTTTGTAAATGATTTGGATGAAGGAATGGAAGGGTGGATTAGTAAGTTTGCGGATGATACGAAGATGGGTCGAGTTGTGGATAGTGTGGAGGGCTGTTGTAGGTTACAAAGGGACATTGATAGGATGCAGAGCTGGGCTGAGAAGTGTCAGATGGAGTTTCACCCTGAAAAGTGTGAGTTGATTCATTTTGGAAGTACAAACTTGAAAGCAGAATACAGGGTTAACGGAACAATGCTTGGCAGTGTGGAGGAGCAGAAGGATCTTGGGGTTCATGTCCACAGTTCCCTGAAAGCTGCCACCCAGGTGGATAGGGTTGTTAAGAAGGCATACGGTGTGTTAGCTTTCATTAAGAGAGGGACTGAATTCAAAAGCCGTGAAGTTATGCTCCAGCTATATAAAAGTCTGGTTTGGCCACATCTGGAGTATTGTGTCCAGTTCTGGTCACCTCATTAAAGGAATGATGTGGAAGTCTTGGAAAAGGTGGAGGGGAGATTTACCAGGATGTTGCCTGGAATGAAGGGAATGTCTTACAAGGAAAGGTTGAGAGAGCTAGGACTTTTCTCTTTAGAACAATGAAGGATGAGTGGTGACTTGACAGAGGTGTACAAAATGGTCAGAGGTGTAGATAGAGTGGACAGGTCAGAGACGTTTTACTAGGGTGGAGGTAGCTATTACGAGGGGGCATAGTTTTAAAGTGAGTGGAGGTAGATATAGGGAAGACATCAGAAGCAGGTTCTTTACTCAGAGTGGTTGGGGCATGGAATGCATTGCCAGAGAGAGTAGTGGAGTTGGCCTCATTTGGGGCATTTAAGCAGCTATTAGATAGGCATATGGATGATAGTATAATGTAGGGATGGAGGTTAGATAGACCTTAGGATTAATGTAAAAGTTCAGCACAACATTGTAGGCTGAAGACCCTGTACTATGTTGTACTGTTCTATGTCCGATGTTCTATGTATTTCATACAGCTCCACCAACAGATTCTGAGGAAATTTATAGGTAATGAAATGAGGATGCAAAATTAAAAATAAACGAAAAAACCGTGGATGCATTAAATCAGGAACAAAAACAAGTTGCCGCAAGAGCTCAGCTGATCTGGCAGCTTCTGTGAAGAAAATTCTTTTCTTTCACAGATGCTGTCAGATCTGCTGAAGGTACAAAATTAACTGAGTGATGTGAAACAGAGAATAATGATCAATATAATAAAATGTGAGGCTGGATGAACACAGCAGGCCAAGCAGCATCTCAGGAGCACAAAAGCTGACGTTTCGGGCCTGGACCCTTCATCAGAGAGGGGGATGGGGGGAGGGAACTGGAATAAATAGGGAGAGAGGGGGAGGCGGACCGAAGATGGAGAGTAAAGAAGATAGGTGGAGAGGGTGTAGGTGGGGAGGTAGGGAGGGGATAGGTCAGTCCAGGGAAGACGGACAGGTCAAGGAGGTGGGATGAGGTTAGTAGGTAGCTGGGGGTGCGGCTTGGGGTGGGAGGAAGGGATGGGTGAGAGGAAGAACCGGTTAGGGAGGCAGAGACAGGTTGGACTGGTTTTGGGATGCAGTGGGTGGGGGGGAAGAGCTGGGCTGGTTGTGTGGTGCAGTGGGGGGAGGGGATGAACTGGGCTGGTTTAGGGATGCAGTAGGGGAAGGGTAGATTTTGAAACTGGTGAAGTCCACATTGATACCATATGGCTGCAGGGTTCCCAGGCGGAATATGAGTTGCTGTTCCTGCAACCTTCGGGTGGCATCATTGTGGCAGTGCAGGAATGGAATTCCATCCCCTATTCCCAATTCCTCCGCCTCCGCCGCATCTGCTCCCACGATAAGACATTCCACTCCCGCACATCCCAGATGTCCAAGTTCTTTAAGGACCGCAACTTTCCCCCCACGGTGATCGAGAACGCCCTTGACCGCGTCTCCCGCATTTCCCGCGACACATCCCTCACACCCCGCCCCCGCCACAACCGCCCCAAGAGGATCCCCCTCGTTCTCACACACCACCCTACCAACCTCCGGATACAACGCATTATCCTCCGACACTTCCGCCATTTACAATCCGACCCCACCACTCAAGACATTTTTCCATCCCCTCCCCTGTCTGCTTTCCGGAGAGACCACTCTCTCCGTGACTCCCTTGTTCGCTCCACACTGCCCTCCAACCCCACCACACCCGGCACCTTCCCCTGCAACCACAGGAAATGCTACACTTGTCCCCACACCTCCTCCCTCACCCCCATCCCAGGGCCCAAGATGACATTCCACATTAAGCAGAGGTTCACCTGCACATCTGCCAATGTGGTATACTGCATCCACTGTACCCGGTGCGGCTTCCTCTACATTGGGGAAACCAAGCGGAGGCTTGGGGACCGCTTTGCAGAACACCTCCGCTCAGTTCGCAACAAACAACTGCACCTCCCAGTCGCAAACCATTTCCACTCCCCCTCCCATTCTCTTGATGACATGTCCATCATGGGCCTCCTGCACTGCCACAATGATGCCACCCGAAGGTTGCAGGAACAGCAACTCATATTCCGCCTGGGAACCCTGCAGCCATATGGTATCAATGTGGACTTCACCAGTTTCAAAATCTACCCTTCCCCTACTGCATCCCTAAACCAGCCCAGTTCATCCCCTCCCCCCACTGCACCACACAACCAGCCCAGCTCTTCCCCCCCACCCACTGCATCCCAAAACCAGTCCAACCTGTCTCTGCCTCCCTAACCGGTTCTTCCTCTCACCCATCCCTTCCTCCCACCCCAAGCCGCACCCCCAGCTACCTACTAACCTCATCCCACCTCCTTGACCTGTCCGTCTTCCCTGGACTGACCTATCCCCTCCCTACCTCCCCACATACACCCTCTCCACCTATCTTCTTTACTCTCCATCTTCGGTCCGCCTCCCCCTCTCTCCCTATTTATTCCAGTTCCCTCCCCCCATCCCCCTCTCTGATGAAGGGTCCAGGCCCGAAACGTCAGCTTTTGTGCTCCTGAGATGCTGCTTGGCCTGCTGTGTTCATCCAGCCTCACATTTTATTATCTTGGAATCTCCAGCATCTGCAGTTCCCATTATCTCTAATAATGATCAATAGATTTGTTTTTGGGACTGGAGGAAAGTTAGTCGTGTAATTCTCAAGAGTGTTATTGGGACTTTTACTTTTCCTGATCTATATTAATAATTTAAACTTAGTGTGCCAGGGACAAATTCAAGGGTTCCAAATGATACAAAGTTGAGAAAAATTGTAAACAGTGGGGAGGACAGTTTGGACTGTCAAGGGAACACAGACATGGCAGTGGAGTGAGCAAATTGATGCCAGATGATGTTTGATACAGAGAATTGTTAGGTAATGCATTTTGATAGGAAGGACGTTGACAGACAGTGTAGCATTTGGCTGCAATTCTAAAGGGAGGGTCCTGAATACATGTGTGAACATATCATTGAATGTGGCAGCACAGATATAGAGAACAGTAAATGAAGCATACAGTATTGTAGCATTTATTATTGTGGACATGGATTGCAATAGAAAACAGATGTTATTGAATTTATATAAGATATTTCATAGACTTCAGCTCATGTATTATGTACAGTCTCTCATTTGACAATGTGTAGGTGCGATTTACAAGAATGATTCCAAAGTTGAAAAACTTCAGTTATGATGATAGATTGAAGAGGTTGGGACTTTTCTTCTTGGAGAGAAGGCTAAAAGGATTTCTGAAAGAAGTTTTCAAAATTACAAAGGAACTGGATAGAGCAGATAGGATAGCTCCTGCTTGTAAAAGGATCAAGAACGAAATGACATAGATACAATGTTCTTTGCAAGACAAGAAAATGTGTTTTTACAACTTAAAAAATACCCATTAATGCTAACTCTTTGTCTTTTGTTTTAATAAAACTTTATCCACTCCAATACATTATCTCCGATACCATGAAATCCCATGTTGTACAATGGCTTTTTGTGACACCTTATCAAATGCTTTCTGGAAATCAAATTACATTACACTTACTGGTTCCCATTTATCAACTATGATTATTATATCTGTAGTCTGTGCCTGCATGGGTTTCCTCCGGGTGTTCCGGTTATCTCCCACAGTCCAAAGATGTGCAAGTTGTCTGGCTTGGCTGTGTTAATTTGCCCATTGTGTCCAGGGATGTACAGGTTAGGTGAATTTGCCACGGAAAATTCAGCATTAAGGGGAAATGGTAGGGGTGTGGGTCTGGGTGGATTGCTGTTTGGAAGGTATGTGTGGACTCAGTGAGCTGAATGGACTGCTTTCACACTGTAGGGTTTTATGACTCTCAGACCTGTAACAAATTTTTCAAAAATACTCCCTGTATCACAAAACCATGTGATTTGTTTTACTGCAATTAAGCTTTTCTGAATACCATTCTATATCTTTCTTAATAATAGATTCTAATATCTTTCTGTCAGTCGTTGTAAGGCGAACTGGCCTACTGTTTCCTTCTTTCTGTCTCTCTCTCTCCTTGAACAGGGACACTGTGCAGCAGGTTTCCAAATGTGGAGACCAGTGAGTTCTGGAATATTTTGACTGACACTTTCACTACCTCCAAAGCCACATCCTTTCAAACTCTTGGATACAGGCCATCAGGTCCTGGTGACTTGTTTGCCTTTAGTCCCATTTGTTTGTCAAATATTTTGTCCCTTGTCATAAAGACTGTTACATGATCTTTCCTCCCATCAGCATTTGCCTTTCTGTTATATCCGAGATATTTATAGTGTCTTCTATCAAGAAGACTGATGCAAAACATTAGTTTGAATTATCTGCCAGTTCCCGCATATCTGACATTAATTTCCCAGTTACATCCTCCATGACAGTTACAATTACTTCAGCTGCTCTCT
Organism: Stegostoma tigrinum; assembly: GCF_030684315.1. Classification (NCBI taxonomy): domain Eukaryota; kingdom Metazoa; phylum Chordata; class Chondrichthyes; order Orectolobiformes; family Stegostomatidae; genus Stegostoma; species Stegostoma tigrinum. Next base: position 50,412,769 of record NC_081359.1, on the reverse strand, counting down.
TTTTATATATGCATAAAAGGTTTTGCTTTTTAAAAATATTTTTGCCAATTTACTTTAATAATCAATTATCTCTCTTTTGGCTTTTTAGCCATTCATTGCTGGTTCCTAAAAAAAAATCCCAATCTTCTGGTCTACCGTTCGTTTTCACTGCTTTGTATAAAAGACAAAGAACAGTGGTCACAAGGATAGGCCTATGGACCCACCAAGCCTGCTCCATCATATGACGTCTTTTTGATTGAAAAGCCTTTTGCTTCAATGCGGTCATATGCCTCTATTCTCTGCCTATTCATGCATCTGTCAAGATGCTTCTTAAACGTAGCCATTGTGTCCACCTCCACCACCTGAGTGGAAAAACTTGCCATCCTCTGTGTGGAAAAAAATTGCCTCTCACTTCTGTTTATATTTTCCCCTTTTAATGTTAAGCCAATGTTCCCTAGTAATTGATGTTCCTATCCTGGGATAAAGGCTCCAACTATCCATTCTATATATGCCCCTCATAATTTTGTAATCTTCTATCAGATCGCCAATGATCTCAGGCTCCAATGTTTAAGTCAAAAAAGATCAAGTATGTCGAATCTATCCCCTTTGCTAATACCTTTCAAACAAAGCAACATCCTGGTAAACCTTTTCTGTGCCCTTTCCAAAGCCTCCACATCCTTCTGGTGATGTGCGATTAGAACTGTACACAATATTCCAAGTGTAGCCTTAATAAAACTCTATACAGCTGCAACATGGCCAATAAAGGCAAGCGTACCATTTGCCTTCTTGATCACCTTATCCACTTGTGTTGCCACTTTCAGAGAATTGTGGACCTGTATGCCTAGATCCCTCTGTCTGTTAATATTTCTACTGTTTCTGCCATTTACGGTATATTTCCCTCCTGCAGTAGACCTTCCAAAATGCATCATCTTGCATATGTCCAGATTAAATTCCAGCTGCATTTCTCTACCCAAATCTCCAGCCTATCTTTGTCTTGCTGTTTCCTCTGGCAATCCTCGTCACTAGTTGCAGCTCCCCCAGTCTTTGTATCATAGCAAACTTGCTAATGAGACCACTTACATTATTGTCCAAAATCATTTATATATATAACAAACAAAATGAGTCCAGCCCTGATCTCTGTGAAACACCACTGATCATAGATCTCCAGTCAGAAAAACAACTTTTCACCATTACTCTGTCTTCTATAATCAAGCCAATTCTGCATATATTTTATGTGTTTCCTTTTCCTTTAGGCTAAGGTCTTGTCATCCAAGGTTCTTGAATCCTGCATCCTTATCCTTCATTTTCACAAGAACATGTTAGTCCTGAACTCTAGTCAACTGGCCTTTTAAAGGTCAAGACACAACAGATATGGATTTATCCTCAAACAGCTGCTTCCAAACTGGGTTCCCCAGTTGGTGCCCAGTATTGTCATAGTCAGCCTTTTTGGGATTTAGTACTTTCACCTATTCTCATCATTATGCACAAGTAACTGAAACTTATGGAGTTAAAGTCACTGTTTCTGAAATGCTCCCCACTGAAACTTCAATCACCTGGCAGCCTCATTCCCCAATACCAGGTTTAATATGGCCCCTTCCCTAGTTAGACTATTTACATATTGCTTCAAGAAGCCCACCTGGACACACCTAAAAAATCCACATATTTATTCTTCTATCACTTACTGGCTGTTTGGAGGCTTGTAGTACAACCCGAATTTAATTGCATCCTTCCTATTCCAGAGTTCTACCATATGGCCTCATTGGATAAGCCCAAGGCATCCTTCCTCAGTACAACTGTTACCTTCTCCCAAATCAGCCATACAACACCCCCATCTCTTTTACATCTCTCTGTCATGCCTGAAGCATCTAAATCCTGGAGCATTAAGCTGCCGGTATTGTCTCTCTCTCAACCAAGTCTCTGCAATAGCTACAACATAATAGTTATATGCATTAATCCCAAGCTCTAAATTCATCTTCCTTAACTGTCATAACTCTTTGTAATAAAACAAATGCATCTCAGACTGCTAGTCCCACTTTATTCAGTAACCTCTCTCTGTCTGTTCTTCTTCTTAGCCTTACTGGCCTGAGTTTTTAATTCCTTCTCAGTTATTTCACTTGCTGGCCTTATGCACTGATTCTCATACCTCTGCCACACTAGTTTAAGCCCTCCAGAGTGACACAAACATCCCTGCCTGGATATTGGCAACCCTCTTCTTGATTGGATGCTGTCTTTGACTGCCTTTGTGAGTGACAATGGTCTGTCCTTCTCATCAAGTCCTTCAAATTGATGAAAACATATTTTTACTAAGAATTATGAAATATCTGCTTAACTGCGTGCCACTGCTCACTCACTGACCTTCTTCTTCGAGTTTAATTTCTCAGCTTACTTTAAACAACTCTTTCTTAATACCTCCGTAATTGCTTATATTAAGTTGAGGACATAGTTTGAAACACATTTTATTCTCCCTGAAATTGAAATTGAAATTGTACCATATTGTGATCACTACTCCCTATAAGATACTTAGCTATGAAATTTGGATATTATTCCTACCTCATTACATATTACTAGATCTAAAATAACCTATTCCTGAATAATTTATGCAATCTACTGCTCCAAGAAACAGTCCTTGATGTTACCCTTTCCATCAGTCTTATCTAGCCAATGTATAGATTAAAATCATCCATGACAATTATAGTGCTCTTCTTAAATGGCTTCATTATTTACCACCTTTTACGTGGTCCTACAGTAAGGTGACTCTTTGAGCACCTTTGGATGACTCCTACTTGTGACTTCTTGCCCTTGCTATTCTTTATTTTTATTGATTCTATATCATGATTTATTGTACACCACTATACTGCTTGGTTATTTTATTAGTAAAGCTGCCCACCACCCTTTTCTGCTTCCTTATTCTTCTGGAATGTCAAATACTTTTGAATATTGAGTTCCCATTTTTTATCACCGTACAAATATATTTCTGCAATAGCAATCAAATCACATTCATTTATTTCTATTTGTATTGTCAAGTCATGTATCTTGATATAAATGCAAAAGATTTGAATATTTACCACTACTATTTACTCCGCTTCTACTTTCTGCTGCATTTTTCAATGTAAATAATCTGCCAGCACCATTCCCATGTAACCGCAGAAGGTGTAGCACCTGCCCCTTCACCTCCTCCCATCCAATAGCTGAAACAGTTTTTCCAGGTGAGACAGCATTTCAGCTGTACCTCCTCCAATTTTGCATGTTGTATTGGAGTTGTTGGTTGGTTCACTGAGCTGACTGGTTTTCATGTGAATGTTTTGTCCCTCTTCTGGGTGACGTCTTTCATGCTGTCTAGCCTCCGTTGAAGTGCTGTTGTTCTGTCTGTTGTGAATTAATATGGTCTGATCTGTCATGGTGGGTAGGTCTGTTTCTGATTTTGATCTGTAGTGGTACGTAGATGGGGGTCTATTTCAACATGTTTGTTTATGGCACCAGTAGTTGAAAACCAGGCTTCCAGGAATTCTCGTGCTTGTCTTTGTTTTGCTTGTCCAAGTACTCGTACTTTGTAACATATCCTAGTAACATCCTGTAACAGCCCATTTGTCAGAGTGAATAGAAATGAAGGGGAGTTGGATGTGCCGTTTTGTTGTGAGTTGGTTTTCATGTTTCCTGGTGATGAATTTCCTGCTCATCTGTCCTATGTATTGCTTCTTGCAGTTGCTTTGGGTATTTTGTATATCACATTTGTCCTACACATTGTGGGTATGCAGTCTTTTGCCTTTGAGAGTAGCTGGCAAAGTGTGGTTGTTGGTTTGTGTGCTGTCATTATTCCAAGAGGTCGTAGGAGTCTTGTAGTCAGTTCCGATATGTTTCTAATATAGGGTAGGATGGCCAGTATGTTGGGGCGTACAGTGTCTTCTTGATGTTGTTTATTTGCCAGGCATCAGCGAATGAAGTTGTTAAGATATCCATTTTTTGCAAAGACTTTGTATAGGCGTTCTTCTTTGTTTTTGCATAGCTCTGGGGTGTTGCAGTGTGTTATTGCTCATTTAAACAGAGTCTTGACACAGCTCTGTTTGTGGATGCTGGGGTGGTTACTGTTATAACTCAGGATTTGGTGTGCATGTATAGTATTTCTGTACCCTGGTAAGGCCTATACAAAGTCTTTGCAAAAAATGGATATCTTAACAACTTCATTCGCTGATGCCTGGCAAATAAACAATATCAAGAAGACACTGTACGCTCCAACGTACTGGCCATCCTACCCTATATTAGAAACATATCAGAACTGACTGCAAGACTCCTACGACCCCTTGGAATAATGACAACACACAAACCAACAACCACACTTTGCCAGCTACTCGCAAAGGCAAAAGACTGCATACCCACAATGTGTAGGACAAATGTGATATACAAAATACCCAAAGCAACTGCAAGAAGCAATACATAGGACAGATGAGCAGGAAATTCATCACCGAGAGACATGAACACCAACTCACAACAAAACGGCACATCCAACTCCCCTTCATTTCTATTCACTCTGACAAATGGGCTGTTTGTTCATTTCAACATTACATCTAGAAACGGGAGTTGATTGTTGTTCTTTTCACTGTTGAACTTGATCCCGATGAATACGTTGTTAATTAGGTAGTGTGTTTCTTCTAACTTTGCTCTTCTAATGGTCACAAAAGTATTGTCCACTTACCTGCCCCATTGTTTAGGCTGGATCTAGGGAAGGGCTGTTTATTCAAGTTTTTGCATAACTGCTTCTCTTATAGGCCCAAGATGGGTTAACCCATGGGTGTCCCATTAATGTGTTCATTTACCTGGCCATTGTAAACAAAGTACATAGTAAGACATAGGTCTAGTAATTTCAGCATATTGTCCTTGCTGATGATTTCATTGAAGATCTGTGTTTTTGGATTGCCTAGTATTGTGGCTAATGTCTCTTAGAGTTCTTAGAATCCCCACAATGTGGAACGGGCCCTTCGGTCCAACAAGTCCACACTGACCCATTCCCCTATAATCCATTAAATCTCCACATCCCTGACATTTGCAATAATTCGGACTATGTTGAAAAAGCACAAAAAACATTTGCACATACCAACACTTAATAACAGAGGGAATCAGATTCCAGGCCACAAGTAGAGAACAGGATCCCCTATACGCTAAAGAAATTACAGCAATTGGCATGGCCAATCCGCCTACCCTGCACATCTTTGGACTTTGGGAGGAAACCAAAGAAGCCCGAGGAAACCCATGCAGACACGGGGAGAATGTGCAAACTCTACACAGACGGACAGTCATCCGAGGGTGGAATTGAACCTGGGTGCCTGGCACTCTGAGGCAGCAGTGCTAACCACTGAGCCAGTATAATGTCAAAGGAGACCTTAATTTAAACCTTGTCGAGTGGATGGATTGAGTCAATCCATTGGTGAGGTGTTTCAGTCAATGTGGTAGCTTCTTGGGCAGCCAGTGTGTCGGTATGTCCGACAAGGAGGCTATGGGTCTGAAGGGGCTGTCCAGTTTGTGCGCCTTGGGTAGTCTGTAGAATTGGGGTGGGGGGATGGGGGAGGGAGCGGGGTGCAGGGTGGTGGCGGTGTTGGTGTTTGAACCATTGGGTTTCATTTGTAGGAAGTCTGTTTTTATTTTTTGGCCAGTCTGCTGTAATTTCTTTAGTGTATAGGGGATCCTGTTCTCTACTTGTGGCATGGAGTCTGACTCCCACTGTTATTAAGTGTTGGTATGCGTAAATGGTTTTTGTGCTTTTTCAACGTAGTCTGAATTATTACAAATGTCAGGTGACTTTTGGCTTTGATAAGATTATGATGTTCCTGCCCTTGTTCAGCTCTTCAAGGGCTTTTCTTTCTGATGTGTTGAGTGTGTTTGACTGGCTTCTCCTGTTCAGTGTAGGGACTATGGTTTGTCAAATGGCCTGTTGTGTTTCATCCATGAGTTAGATTTTAATGTAACCTCGAGTGCAGCCAGGGTCTCATTGACCTGCTGTGTCCATCCAGCTTCACACTTTGTTATCTTGCAAGATAAACAGTAGTCTTTTGAGAAGGAAGATGAAGACATTGACAAGGAGTTATCTTTGATCGTGCACTTATATTCGCAATGAAGTGTCAGCTGTGCTACCTATACGCACTCAGAATGCTTCTTTTTGGTGAACAACAGCTCCTGGATGACAACATTTGACATGGTGCAAGGCTGGGCTTTAACAATGGCACTGGAAGCAGGAATTCTGGGAGATCTTGGCAGTGGAAATTGCTTTGGCCTCTGATGAGAGATAAAATAGGATGAATGGGGAATCCATAGAGATATGGTGTAAAGGCAAGTTTCAGAGAATATGAGGAAAAGTCTCATTAGGGCCAATGAGAGAAAACCTTCTTCGAAATTCATCAGAATTGACACTTAGCCAACTTCTGTCATAACTCAGCCATCAAACTTAGCATCTTACTCAGGGAGTTCAATTTCAATGAGAGCCTGTATGTTGGAATCCCATCTCGGTTCATTTCTTGCTCAGAATTTCTTTACACACCTTGATAGACTCTTTCCGGCAGTCAAATTCACCTTTGAAATAGAACAGTCTAACTACTACCTTTCCTTGATGTGTTTTTTTGAGAAATCTGCCAGTGGGGTTTTATTACAATTTCTCAGAAGCCTACATTCATTGGTCAGTATATTCATTGGGATTCCTATACCTTCTTATGCTACAAGATCAGCCTTGCTTATAACCTCATGAATATCTCGCTGTGTAAACTTGATTCCAATATAAGGTTTATTAAAACTATTTTGCCCAATAATAGCCACCCTGATCAAATCATCACTCATTCTACATTGTGCAATTCATGGAAAAATCTAAGCCATGTTATTTGGCCTTGAAATATGCCCAGTATACTTCAGATTGCCCTAAAAGGGGAAGGTGTTGCAAACATTTGAACAACAGGTGAAACTAGCTGTCTCACATTACTGCAAAGTAGCAAACACACAAAATATTCTCCATGAAAGGATTTTGTTGTCAGGACAAAAAGGTGATCTAAAAACCAAAATAACTGGAGCTGCTGAAAATCAGGAACAAAAACAGAAGTTGCTGGAAAAGCTCAGCAGATTTGGCAGCATCTGTGAAGAAAAAAATGAGAGTTAATATTTTGGGTCCAGTGACCCTTCCTCAGAACAAAAAAATGTTCTACTTTCACAAATATGGCTAACATTGGAAATTAATTTCAGTGCTGATGTGATGCCAGATATATATGCCGTATGTCTCAATAACTGTCAGACCACATCAAGCTCCATGTCCCTTTGACTGTCTGCGGTGGCTAGTGTCCTAACTTTGCTAGACCAGCCATGTTTGTGAAGCTCAGAACATAGTGTATAACATTAGGCATGGTTCTGCTATCGGGTGACATTTAATAAATAATCCTGGCAGTGCTAGTTATTATCCAAGGAACCAATGTAAGTCTAACAGTGAACTGGCAGTTCCATTCATGTTTGTTGAAAACCACATGTTTTCACACATAGAGCCCTGGTCTTTGCAGGAAAAATGAATATGTCCACATATTGAACTTTTTTCAAATCAGGAAATGTAGTGGAGGCAGTCACTCACTGTTACATCCTCATGCCAATGCTGTGACCAATTGGAATGTATTTGTTTAATTTGAATGAAATCAAATCTATCTAATCAAAGTAATCTAAAGTTAACAGTTAAGAATTCCCATTAAATTTCCATGTCACCTATACTCAACCAAATCAGTACCCTCTTCTGATGTTGCATAAGTTGCTGGTTCCTTTCTAAAGTTAGTTTTTAAAAAATATTTTAGTCCTTTTAAGAACAGTACAAAAGACTTTTACTTCATGCGTTTTTTTTAGATTACTTAAGATCTATACTTCCAAACAATTATGGGAATCAAGAATGTTTGTATGCAGTTACAGCAATAGGAGTGGAAATAAAATGTCATTGATTATTGGAAGGAGAATGGAATATAAAAGTAGGGAAATTTGGTTACAGTTTGTTCAGGACGTTAGTAAGACCACATCTGGAGTTCTGCATACTATTTTGATTCTCCATTCCTGGGAAAGGATATCACTGTATTCAAAACAGTTCAGATAAGGTTGAAACAAGTGATTCCTGGGTTGAAAGGCTGATCTTCAAAGAAAGGTTTGTCATGCCAAACATATTTATTGGCATTTAGAAGCATGAGATAAGATCATATTGAAATATACGAGATATATAATAGCCGAAGATGAGCTGACAAGGTAGATGCTGAGAGAATGTTTTCCTTTGTTGGCCAGTCAAGAACTGGAGAATATAATTACAAAATTGGTGGTCTGTCATTTAAGACTGAAATGAAGGATATTTTTTCCTCCCAGAGGGTTGTTAGGGTGTTGAATTCTGATTTCCTGAAAGCATTGCAGATGGGCATATTGGATATTTTTAAGGCTGCTTCAGAAAGATTAACAGGGAAGCAAATAGTAAACAGGAAAGTGGAGTAGAGGATGTAATCAAATCGGGCACAATCTTACTAAATGGTCAAACAGGCCTGAAGATTGGAATGGCCTGTTCCTGATCATAGTTCATGTCAACTTGTGCTGTCTGTTTGTATACGTCTTTTATACAGGGATTGATAGGAGTCTGGAATGCACTGGTGGTGGAGGCAGACACAATAGGGGCTTTTAAGGGACGGATTAGTTTAATTTGACATCATGTTTGGCACAGCATTATAGGCCAAAAGGCCCATTCCTATGCTGAATGTTCAATGTTCTAGGTCCTGTAGAAATATACATTGTTTGTAAAATTGCATGTGATCAAGTAGTCTAAAATATCTGGACGAGGGCAATGAGTTACCAACCACACAGTTCAGGGCATCATAGAACATAGGACATAGAACATTACAGCACAGTACAGGCCCTTTGGCCCTCGATGTTGTGCTGACCTGTCATACCAATCTAAAGCCCATCTAACCTACACTATTCCATGTACGTTCATATGCTTATCCAATGGCGATTTAAATGTACCTAAAGTTGGCGAGTCTACTACCATTGCAGGCAAAGCGTTCCATTCCCTTACTACTCTCTGAGTAAAGAAACTACCTCTGACATCTGTCCTATATCTTTCACCCCTCAATTTAAAGCTATGCCCCCTCGTGCTCGCCGTCACCATCCTAGGGAAAAGGCTCTCCGTATCCACCTTATCTAACCCTCTGATTATTTTATATGTTTCAATTAAGTCACCTCTCAACCTTCTTCTCACTAATGAAAACAGCCTCAAGTCCCTCAGCCTTTCCTCGTTAAGACCTTCCCTCCATACCAGGAAACATCCTAGTAAATCTCCTCTGCACCCTTTCCAAAGCTTCCACATCCTTCTTATAATGCGGTGACCAGAACTGTACGCAATACGCCGCACCAGAGTTTTGTACAGTTGCTGCATAACCTCTTGGTTCCGGAACTCGACCCCTCTATTAATAAAAGGTAAAACACTGTATGCCTTCTTAACAGCCCTATCAACCTGGATGGCAACTTTCAAGGATCTGTATACATGGACACCGAGATCTCTCTGCTCATCTACACTGCTAAGAATCTTACCATTAGCCCTGTACTTTGCCTTCCGATTACTCCTACCAAAGTGCATCACCTCACACTTGTCTGCATCAAATTCCATTTGCCACCCCTCAGCCCAGCTCTGCAGCTTATCTATGTCTCTCTGCAACCTACAGCATCCTTTGTCACTATCCACAACTCCACAGACCTTAGTGTTGTCTGCAAATTTACTAACCCATCCTTCTATGCCCTCATCCAGGTCATTTATAAAAATGACAAACAGCAGTGGACCCAACACTGACCCTTGCGGTACACCACTAGTAACTGGTCTCCAGGATGAACATTTCCCATCAACTACCACCCTCTGTCTTCTTTCAGCAAGCCAATTTCCGATCCAAACTGCTATATCTCCCACAATTCAATTCCCCCGCATTTTGTGCAATAGCCTACTCTGGGGAACCTTATCGAACGCCTTGCTGAAATCCATATACACCACATCAACCGGTTTACCCTCATCTACCTGATTGGTCACCTTCTCAAAGAACTCAATAAGGTTTGTGAGGCACGACCTTCCCTTCACAAAACTGTGCTGACTATCCCTAATCAATTTATTCTTTTCTAGATGATTATAAATCCTATCCCTTATAACCTTTTCCAACACTTTACCAACAACTGAGGTAAGGCTCACTGGCCTATAATTACCAGGGTTGTCTCTACTCCCCTTCTTGAACAGGGGAACCACATTTGCTATCCTCCAGTCATCTGGCACTATTCCTGTAGACAATGGCGAGTTAAAGATCAATGCCAAAGGCTCGGAAATCTCCTCCCTGGCTTCCCAGAGAATCCTAGGATAAATCCCATCCGGCCCAGGGGGCTTATCTATCTTCACCCTCTGTAGGATTTCTAATACCTCTTCCTTGTGAACCTCAATCCCACCTAGTCTAGTAGCCTGTATCTCAGTATTCTCCTCAACAACATTGTCGTTTTCTAGAGTGAATACTGTTGAAAAATATTCATTTAGCGCTTCCCCTATCTCCTCTGACTCCACACACAACTTACCACTACTATCCTTGATTGGCCCTAACCTTACTTTCGTCATTCTTTTATTCCTTAAATACCTATAGAAAGCCTTAGGGTTTACCCTGATCCTATCCACCAACAACTTCTCATGTCTCCTCCTGGCTCTTCTGAGCTCTCTCTTTAGGTCTTTCCTGGCTACCTCGTAGCCCTCAAGCGCCCTAACTGAGCCTTCACATCTCATCCTAACATAAGCCTTCATCTTCCTCTTGACCAGAGATTCCACCTCCTTCGTAAACCACGGCTCCCGCGCTCTGCAGCTTCCTCCCTGCCTGACAGGTATATACTTATCTAGGACACACAGGAGCTTTTCCTTGAATAAGCCCCACATTTCTAATGTGCCCATCCCCTGCAGTTTCCTTCCCCATCCTATGCTCCCTAAATCTTTCCTAATCTCATCATATTTGCCTTTCCCCCAGCTATAACTCTTGCCCAGTGGTATACACCTATCCCTTTCCATCACTAAAGTAAACATAACAGAATTGTGATCGCTATCAGCAAAGTGCTCACCTACTTCTAAATCTAACACCTGGCCAGGCTCATTACCCAGTACCAAATCTAATGTGGCTTTGCCCCTTGTTGGCCTATCTACATACTGTGTCAGGAAGCCCTCCGCACACACTGGACAAAAACTGACCCATCTATAGTACTCGAACTATAGTGTTCCCAGTCAATATCTGGAAAGTTGAAGTCCCCCATGACAACTACCCTGTCTCTCTCACTCCTATCGAGAATCACCTTTGCTATCCTTTCCTCTACATCTCTGGAACTATTCAGAGCCCTATAGAAAACCCCCAACAGGGTGACCTCTCCTTTCCTGTTTCTAACCTCAGCCCATACTACCTCAGTTGATGAGTCCCCAAACATCCTTTCTGCAACTGTAATACTGTCCTTGACCAACAATGCCACACCTCTCCCCCTTTTATCATCTTGTCTGTTCTTACTGAAACATCTAAATCTCGGAACCTACAACAACCATTCCTGTCCCTGCTCTATCCATGTCTCCGAAATGGCCACAACATTGAAGTCCCAGGTACCAACCCATGCTGCAAGTTCACCCACCTTATTCCGGATGCTCCTGGCGTTGAAGTAGACACACTTCAAACCAACTTCTTGCTTGCCGGTGCCATCTTGCATCCCTGAAAAGTTATGTCGGACCTCCCTACTCTCAACCTTTTCTATACTCGAACTATACTCAATCTATACTCGAACTACCCCATTGGCAGAAAATGCAAGAAAATCTGTTGTTTCACATTCTACTTCTGACAGAATTCTATACCTGCCATGGTGAAAGAAGTTTGTTGGTATGCAGAATGCACATCAATAATACCTCTGTGTACATCAACATTCTACAGATTTTTTTTTCCTTTATTAGTTTGTAACAAAGTTAGCAATGCAGAAAGCTGTTGATGACCTTTTTCCTTGTCCTGAAGGAAAAAAATGAATAGTTTGTTTTTCTCATATGGCTTTTTAATTTGGACATGCTTTATTATATTATATTTTATTTATATTATATATTATATTTTATTATATTATATTTTATTTAAAACTTCAGACAGTGTTTACAGACTTTCTTTTGGTATTGACAATACATGGTCTATTTTTGATGTCTCATATAATTCATTTTATGATACTGTAGTCAATTTTTCAATAAGGACAATGAAAAGAAGCTCACATTTAAAAGTAAAAAGCAATTTTGACTGTCAATTTTCAGAAATTGGTCAAAGTCTACCTCCCAGCATTCCACAGCGTACATGATGCATGACAAATACACATTGAAAAAGTCACCCAATGTATGAGTTGAGAGGCAATTAACGAATCATCAGATCCTGTTTGATTTGACATCGACAATCTGTAGATCTGCAAATATACCTATAGATTTGGGACCACTGCATCTGAATATGCCCCATATTCCTTGCAAATACCAATCTCAGATAACTTGCTTGGTAAAAATAATAACCAGAATTTTCCTCATTGAAGTCATCTTCATTTGCTAATGGACTGTTCACGAAAGTGTTACAATATGCGAGAAGACGTCCTATGCATAGAGATCTCAAGGCCAATTTTGAATAGCATGTAACAGACAAGGTGAGCAGCATATTGATGTTTATAATATTATCAATGCCTCAATAACAGGTTGAAGAAGAATTGAGAATTTTGCCCGTTTACGTCACCTGGACAGGCTCGGGCCAAACCTTTGAGATAGGACGGAAAGAGGTGTGGTATATGAATACTAATCTACACTACAAGATCTGTTGAACAAGGATAAGATTTGAACTTTTATAATGTTGAAAATTAATCACCTTGATTTCCTGTTCATTTACACTAAACATAGGGAGCTGAACACTGTACACTTGAGAAGCTGTAAAAGAACATGTGCACCTCATACAGCATTATAATTCTAAGAATTTATTGACGTGTATTGGGTAGCTTATAAATTGTTCAGTTTCAGTGGATGGGAAACTATAAATATTGCAGACATAATTTTCCGCTAAACAGTCAACGTGCAGCTCAATGTCTCGGTAAAGTTCATATATTTGATCATATACTTTGAAATATAAATTTGTTAATTCAAGCATCAGTGTACAGTAACTTGCCTAATAGTATGTGATTTGCAGCTCAACACTGTAGCCTAAAAGGATTAAAATGTGCATCCAAAAAGCAGTGACATATGCCAAAGTATTTGTTTGGAAGCGGTGAAGTGGTAATACCAGGCATGAAATAATCCCTTGAGTGCTTTGAGACTTGGTCTCTTTGCCAATGATAAGACCAGTACTCATTTCATTTTATCAGCTCTAGTGGATTTTTATTTCATGGAATTAACTAGGAAAGATGGCAGTGATTTTGATAATAAAGTGTGAAGCTGGATGAACACAGCAGGCCAAGCAGCATCGCAGGAGCACAAAAGCTGACGTTTCAGGCCTAGGCCCTTCATCAGAGAGGGTGATGGGGTGAGGGTTCTGGAATAAATAGGGAGCGAGGGGGAGGCGGACTGAAGATGGAGAGAAAAGAAGATAGGTGGAGAGGAGAGTATAGGTGGGGAGATAGGGAGGGGATAGGTCAGTCCAGGGAAGACGGACAGGTCAAGGAGGTGGGATGAGGTTAGTAGGTAGGAAATGGAGGTGCAGCTTGAGGTGGGAGGAAGGGATGGGTGAGAGGAAGAACAGATTAGGGAGGCAGAGACAGGCTGGGGTGGTTTTGGGATGCAGTGGGGGGAGGGGAAGAGCTGGGCTGGTTGTGTGATGCAGTGGGGGGAGGGGATGAACTGGGCTGGTTTTGGGATGCGGTGGGGGAAGGGGAGATTTTGAAGCTGGTGAAGTCCACATTGATACCATTGGGCTGCAAGGTTCCCAAGTGGAATATGAGTTGCTGTTCCTGCAACCTTCGGGTGGCATCATTGTGGCACTGCAGGAGGCCCATGATGGACATGTCATCTAAAGAATGGGAGGGGGAGTTGAAATGGTTTGCGACTGGGAGGTGCAGTTGTTTATTGCGAACTGAGCAGAGGTGTTCTGCAAAGCGGTCCCCAAGCCTCCGCTTGGTTTCCCCAATGCAGAGGGAGCCACACCGGGTACAATGGATAGTTACGCATTATCAGTGATTTTGGTATGTGATATTGCAAGTGATGTACAACTAATGGCGAGTGATAATGTTAATCCTTCATTGGTATTGTATTGAAAAGGAATAGCAATGCAGATTTTTACTAAATAAATATTTCTCAAAAGCAACCATTTTATGATGCTGTAAGTTAAACTTATGAGCAAAGTGTACTTTTTTTTGATACTTACTTTATAATTTTCTTAATGAAGTAAACTTTTATTTCACCATCATATAATCAGCCTACTCCTTGTTGACCTCCTCAGTTAAATGGAGGAAGTATCTATCCTAGCATATGTCAGAGACAAATCAAGATTTTGATACTTAACTGCTGACATACATATGGATTAGGAAATGCCAAACAGTTACAGGCCAGTTAATTTTACTTTGGTGGTGGGGGCAAATTGTTAGAATCAATCCTAAGAGATTGGATAAATTGTCTCTCAGAAAGCCATGGACAGATCAGGGATTGTCAGTGCGGCTTTGTTGAGGGATGGTCACACTTACAAATTTGAATTCTTTGAGGAAGTGACAAGGATTATCAATGAGGCTAGAACAGTTATTTACTTGGATTTCAGTGAAGTATTTGACAAGGTTCCACAAGGCAGGCTGGTCAAAAAAAAGGTCATGAGGTACAGGCTAACATATCAAATTGGATCCAAAGTTGGCTTAGTAACATGAAATAAAGAGTAACGGTTGATGGCTGCCCTTGCAAATGGAAAGCTGTTTCAAGTGGTGATTTTGAGATAACAGGAACTGCAGATGCTGAAGAATCCGAGATAACAAAGTGTGGACCTGGATGAACACAGCAGGCCAAGCAGCATCTTAGGAGGACAAAAGCTGACATTTCGGGCCTAGACCCTTCATCAGAAAAGCTTTTTTCATATGAAGGAGCATTCCACTCCCGCACATTCCAGATGTCCTCATTCTTCAAGGACCGCAACCCACCCCACCCCCGCAGTGGTCGAGAACGCCCTCACCCGTGTCTCTCGCATTTCCAGCACCTCATCCCTCACACCCTGCCCCCACAATAACCGCCAAAAGAGAATCCCCCTAGTCCTCACATACCACCCCATCAACCTCCAGATACAATGCATCATCCTCTGACACTTCTGCCATCTGCAATCCAACCCCACCACCAAAGACATTTTTCCAACGCCAACCTTGTCTGCCTTCCGGAGAGACCACTTTCTCCGTGATTCCCTTGTCTGCTCCATGCACCCCTCCAACCACACCACACCCGGCACTTTCCCCTGCAACTGTGGGAAGTGCTACACCTGCCTCCACACATCTTCCCTCACCCCCATCCCAGGCCCCAAGATGACTTTCCACATCAAGCAGATGTTCACCTGCACATCCGCCAATGTGGTATACTGCATCCGTTGTACCCAGTGTGGCTTCCTCTACATTGGAGAAAGCTTTGCAGAACACCTATGCTCGGTCCACAGTAAACAACTGCACCTCCCAGTCACGAACCATTTTAACTCCCCCTCCCATTCCTTAGATGACATGTCCATCCTGGGCCTCCTGCAGTGCCATATAGATGCCAACCATAGGTTGCAGGAACAGCAACTCATATTCCACTTGGGAACCCTGCAGCCGATTGGTATCAATGTGGATTTCACCAGCTTCAAAATCTCCCCTCCCCCCACTACAGCCCAAAACCAGCCTAGCTCATCCCCGCCTGCCTAACCTGTTCTTCCTCTCACCTATCCCCTCCTTCCACCTCAAGCCGCACCTCCATTTCCTATCAACTAATCTTGTCCCGTCCCCTTGACCTGTCCGTCCTCCCCAGACTGACCTATCTCCTCCCTACCTCCCCAACCTACCCTCCTCTCCACCTATCTTCTCCTGTATCCATCTTCAGTCCGCCTCCCCCTCTCTCCCTATTTATTTCAAAATCCTCCCCCCATCCCCCTTTTCTGATGAAGGGTCTAGGCCCAAAACATCAGCTCTTGTGTCCTAAGATGCTGCTTGGTCTGTTGTGTTCATCCAGCCCCACATACAGTATACCACATTAGCAGATGAGCAGGTGATCATCTGTTTAATGTGGAAGGTTTTCTTTGGGCCTGGGATGGGGGTGAGGGGGGAGCTGTAGGGGCAGGACATTTTTCCATCTCCACCCTTATCTGCTTTCCGGAGGGACGGCTCTCTCCGTGACTCCCTTGTCCGCTCCACACTCCCCACTAGCCCCACCATGCCTGGCACTTTTTCCTGCAACTGCATTAAGTGCTACACCTGACCTCTTCCTCACCCCCATCCCAGGTCCCAAGAAAACCTTCCAAATTAGACAGATGTTCACCTGCACATCTGCTAATGTGGTGTTTTGTATCCACTGTTCCCAATGTGGCCACCTTTATATCGGGGAAACCGAGCTGAGGCTTGGAGACCGCTTTGTCGAACACCTACACTCACTTCGTGTCAAATGATTGCACCTCCCAGTAGTGAATCAATTCAACTCTCCCTCCCACTCCTCAGGAACTGTTATCTTGGATTCTCCAGCATCTGCAGTTCCCATTATCTCTGGTATACTGTATGCACTGTTCCTGATGTGGCCTCCCTTACATTGGGGAAACCAAGCGGAGGCTTGGAGACTGCTTTGTGGAACACCTATACTCACTTTGCGACAAACGATTGCACCTCCCAGTTGTGAACCAGTTCAACTCCTCCTCCCACTCCTTGGACAATACGTCCATCCTGGGCCTCCTCCAGTGCCACAACAATACCACCCGAAGGTTGCAGGAACAGCACCTCATATTTTTCTTGGGAAACTTGCAGCCCAATGGTATCAATGTGGACTTCACAAGCTTCAAAATCTCCCCAGTCAACTGCATCCCAAAACCAGCCCAGCTTGTGCCCACCTCCCTGGCATGTCTGTTTTTTTCTCCCACCTATCTACTCCTCCCACCTCAACCCCCACCCCACCTCCTATCTACCAGCCTCATACCTGCCTCCTTGACCTGTCCGTCTTCCCTTGACTGGCCAACAGCCATTCTAACGTTCCACATACACTCAACTTTACTGGCTCCATCTCTGCCTCCTTGACCTCTCTGTCTCCTCTCCACCTATCTTCTCCTTTATCCATCCTCCATCTGCCTATCCCTTTCTCCCAATTTATTTCAGAATCCCCTTCCCCTCCCCCATTTCTGAAGAAGTGTCTAGAACCGAAACGTCAGCTTTCCTGCTCCTCTGATCTGCTTGGCCTGCTGTGTTCATCGAGCTCCACACCTTGTAATCTCAGATTCTCCAGCATCAGCAGTTCCTACTATCTCTGAATCAATTTTAACCCCAGCTTGATTTCTGTGTTCTTTACCTCTTGGCATAAAACTAAAAGGAATCAAATTATAATTAATTTATCATTACTTGTTTAATTCTGAACTATACGATAAAATTAATAAAACGTGTATTGATGCCATAAGATGGATCCATGCGAGCTCCGACATAATTTCTTGACTTTTACTGACTTCAGCGCATACAGACTTCAGGACATTGCCATAATGACTGGAGCCAGGAGTAATATGATTATAGTATATCAGGATACTGTGGGCGGAATATTTAGCATAAATAAAAACTTCAGACTTTGAGATCATTTCTGAGCTGCCAAACATTTTAGTCAATGGCCTGCCAGTTAGGGAGGTGTTTTCGGACATAGACAGTTAGGAGGTTGCCTCCTTGCTGGTGAAAGGGTGAGTATAAAAAGATGGGTCCCAATGGTTGCTTAAACATGGAAGAACTCACAAAAGACTTCAATGAAGTTTGTGACAATTTGGACCAGAATTGTAAGGAGTCTGAGTGAAGGGAGAATTCCTCCATAAGAATGCCTGTGATCACAATTAGACCACATTGAAAGTTGATTGAAATAACACCATCAGACCACCACAAGGCTCAATTGGTTCTCCAACATCCCACAGAGAAATTGCCTCTGAAGCATTATCAGGCTCCTGATATAGTAGAAAGATTGTATGATTCTGACAAATTTCCAGTTCGGTTAGAAAAAGGCACCTGATTGACCCTAAATTATGTTAACTATTTATCTTCCTCCATGAAACAGGTTGTCAATTCCAGTGGCTTCCTGCCTGGAGATCTAATCTCAGAGGTAGCACTACAGCTGTCTAACTCAGTTTCCTCAACTTTTCCTG
Organism: Stegostoma tigrinum; assembly: GCF_030684315.1. Lineage (NCBI taxonomy): Eukaryota > Metazoa > Chordata > Chondrichthyes > Orectolobiformes > Stegostomatidae > Stegostoma > Stegostoma tigrinum. The sequence goes on along the minus strand of NC_081359.1, from coordinate 50,394,455 downwards.
ACCTCACTCAGCTTCAGAACTGTTACTGCAAAGTTGACAGGATTCTGCTCTGTCAGCCTTAGCTTTTTCAAGGCAAGGTTGTCATTATTTTATTTTGTACATATGAACAAAAACCACATACACTGTGATAACAAGGTGTAGAGCTGGATGAACTCAGCAGGCCAAGCAGCATCAGAGGAGCAGGAAGGCTGATGTTTCAGGTCTGGACCCTTATTCGAAAATGTGCTGTCTACTCCTTTTGTTCAAAGATTTCATGTGACATGGCTGGTAGTGTCTCTGCCTCTGAAACAGAAGCTTCAGGTTTGAGTCTCATCCAGGAATTGATGGCCAAGTAAAGTGTATCCACAAGGAGGGCAAACTTGCTGAATGTCAACTTGGAAATTCTTCCAACACATGCTAATGATGGATGATGAAACCAGAAAAGGCCCCTGATCTACAGTGTGATGAAATGGATTTTGGAGCCTCTACCATGATATTTCTTAGCTCCAGATTAGAACATACACACAAAAAGTGCTACTAGCAAAGCAGCTCAGACTCCCCAACTGAACTGTAATGCCCTACCATCATCTTTTGAGCAAGTATGTATATTCAAGCATTAAACCATGCTACATATCGATAAATATTTCTTCCCTTCAAGTAATTTCCCAATAAAGACTGCCCTCTGGCAGGAGGCTGTTTTATGTGCATGTAATTCTGAGTATTATTTTAGTATAGATTCCTAACTAAGTTTTCAACTAAGGAAAAGTAATGTTTAAAATAGTTTAGGAATGCAATGAAATAAAATCTTAATGAATATTGTCAGTTGAAAAGTGATCCACTAGGTGTTGCAATTCATGATCTGATCGATTTCATTGAGGGAGACAGCATGTAACCTTTATGCTACCCTTTCAGTTATTGACTTCTGAGTATGGCCCAACACAGACTTGAACTGATTACATGTCAAAAGAGAGGCCTTAGATGGAATCTTGTGCAAAGTTATGAATGACTCAGAAGAATCAGAATAAGACCTAACTCCCTACAGCCTTTCTCAATTCCTGCTTACTATTTTCCTACTGTTGGCCATGATGTGTAAAATGCATATGGTATGACACTGAATATTTTACTTTATAACTTACCCCACCTCACCACAGATCAACCATTCTCAGTTAATGCTTTCAGATATCCAAGAGCTACCACCCACCAAGCTGTAGCACAGCCAGGAGTAAGAGATAGGAGGTCCACATCTTTGATGAAGAAACAGTTATTTGATGATCAGCTCAGTTCATGGTGCTGTACAATTCTCAGAGGCCAGTCCTGAGTTGGGATCAGCATATGCAAGCAGGCTGTGACCAAGCTAAAGGAAAAGTGGCAGCAGAGGATGATGTCTCAGATGAGTTCTATCACAGGTGACTCACAGAGAACTTCAATGGGAGATTATGCAGGAGAATGCTGATAATGAAGCACTGTAAAATGCTTGGCAGGCCTGCATGACAGTTATCAGTCTTTGCCAATATGTTTGAAGGAATTTGGCTGTAAAATTGCATGGAGCTTGGAGCCTATCCTTATTGTTTTAGAGTTGATTTTGGATTTCAAAACCTTAGCCACCACTTAAGTTGCTAGATTATCTTTACACACTTCCTTTAAGAAGGATGATACATTTACCACTGTCCAATCATCTGCCACTTCTCTGATATCTATGAAATATTGCAAGATTAAGATAAACCCTTCCATTTATTTAGCAACCTGGATGCACACCATCCAGGTTAAGTAAGTGATCTACCCTTACAAGTAAGTCTTGCCTTTCAAATTTTCACACCACTCATTGCCTCTAGCATCTCTGCTTCTACTGATATTTTGCCAGATTCCTAATTTTTAGGAAATCCTAAGTCTTTTATGTATATAACTATTAAAGGTTGGACAAATTAGACTCCTGTACGCCTTTCTATTATGCATAGAATTTAAATATCAGCCTGAAGAGCTTGAACAGTTAGGTGTTTCCCTTTGTGGTGGAGTTTTAGAAATAAAAAAAAGCATAATGTAAAAATAGTGAGTCTGCCATGTAAGACTGAAATTTCTTCTGTCACAGAGTTGTTAATCTTTGAATTGTCTTCCCAGAAAACAATGGAGCCTGGGTATTGAATATATTCAAGGCTGATTGATACAGATTTTTGACCTATAAGTAAGCTCAGGGCTATGAAGTCAGGCAGGAAAGTGGAGTTTCAATCACAATCAAATCAGCCATGATTATACTGAATGGCAGAACAGGCTTGAGGGTCTGAATGGCACACTCCTACCCCTCTTATGATCGTATAATCTTAAAAACATAATGACCACAAAATTTGATAAACTTAGGTTATTTGGTAAGATGGGGAGTAGCTAAATGACATCTAATAGCCCCAATGCAGGCAGCATGGCAGCTTCCTTCTGACAACCAGCCAGTTTGTGCAAATCTATCAGGAATTAAAGTTATTTTTCACTACTTAAAAAAAAACAGCCTGCACCTCTTAAAAGGAAGGTACATAGTAGATGTTGCAGACACTGCAAGCCTATTTAAAATTGATTCTGACCCAGGGAAGTCGCAGGAAGGAAGTAAACATATTTCATGATTTTTTACCATTGACGTAGGATGCTTAGTTGAGGAAGTATAGAAGGAACAGATTTAATTTACCCACAAGTGCCTAGAGATATTGCAGGTTAGCTCTTTGGAAGGAAGACAGTCAAAGTGATCAGTATCATTGGTCAAGTATCAAAGATCTGGATATGGCATCTTAAAATGTTCAATAGCACAATCTGAATGACCAACATTAGTGAATGCATTTTCAAATGCTATATCCAGTCAATAGTACCACCAGCACAGTATTCAATTCATTACATCTCCCTCATTCAGCTACTGCAATATCTATCAATCATTTTGTATCTAATATTCATAGGTTCACCACACTTATGCAAGACTCCTGCCCAGAGTTTACACACAGTTAGTTATTCAACCATGACGTCTGGATGTCCCAAACAGATTGCAGTACACTGACATGCACACTTTCCTTTCTTGCTGAATAAAGAGACAAATGAATGACAGCCAGTGGTGGGTAGCCACAACTAAATTCTCTGGAGATGTAGGATACCATCATGAGACCAGCCATTACTAAATCCATGGCCAGCTGTAAACTTAGAAGTTGATATTATCCTAATCCCTAATTCTCCTTTCCACATTCCAATCCCTTGTCATTTATAGGCTGTAAATAGTATACACATACATCCTGTATCCTTTTGCTCTTCAACTCAACTCTTGCTTATTGCCTTTCAAAAATTCAGAGCCTGTTACCTGACAGACACTAGTGGGAGATCATTAGGTGGAAGAATAAGGCAAAAGTAACAATAAAATTACATCATTGATCAATCTTGCAGTTGCCACCTCACACTGACACAATGCAAGCATTTAAAGATTACACAAGGTGAGATACTGGGCATGGGTAAGTTGTGACTATGGCAGGAGACAAGGATAATAAAGGTAGAGCTTCCAGTGGAGTAAAGTCATATTGATATTCTGTTGCAGGTGATTTGGTCAAAGGCTTTGATTCAATACTTTTATTTGCTCTTGGTGATTGTAGCATTGGTGAGAACAGATTGTTTGATTTTGCAGCCATTTTATTTCAAGGTTGCTTCTTATCTGGCACTGAGATGGATATTGATTATTCTCTCTGAGAAGATAAATAAATTAAATTCTCTGTTTGAATGGAATCTCCATGTAACTAATATCAGACTTGAATATGTCATCATTATTTGTTCATCACCATTTGAAAACAATTCATGCTCGAGTGACAATTCTTCATTTTGATATATGTATAAGTTCTCTACTGTCTGACGCCTCTTGTGCTGGGAAGTTGTTTGCAGTATATCCTCAAACCCAAATAGTATGGCTCCAGGACTATCCAGTTGCACTGCTGAAGGCTGTAAACTTTTGACCATTGTTATCGATCATTGGCTCGCAATTTGTAACTGCCTTGCTATAATGCTTCAGTTCCAAGAAATTCATAGCGCATTTCGTACTGCTGCATGTCTGACCAGATCTGAAATACTTTTTACCATGGACTGTAGACACTATCCGCTTTCACTTTCTAAGGCCACTCATAGGCCATTCACAATGGATCAAATGTAGAAATGAAAGCTAACAGGATAAAAGGAGATACAAAAGGATTTTCTTACACATGAAAAGGGTAATTGGTTTTTAATTTTGGTGTTGAGATAACTGCGGAGGCTGGTTCCATCACCAAATCATCTATTCACTAGAGCATGATGCCAGCTCAGACTCAGTTCTTAACAGTGAATATTCTAATCTTCTGGTCATATTTGTCAGCCCAGGCTATCCTGATGGCAGTCGTTAACCTGGGCCGATCAAGAACCTTATACATGATGAGATGATCCTCCTCCTGATCTTCTTCTTCTTCTTCTTCTTCTTCTTCTTCTTCTTCTTCTTCCAACAGTATTGAGGTGCATTCATTTTGGACTCTGAGGTTTCTTTAACAGCAGATGGAGGGGAAGCAACTACAGTTTCAGGCTGTTCTGAGGAGCCAGGTATGTTTTTTCCTTGCCCTGTTTGAAAGGTAACAGATTTCAGGTAATCCATGTGCTTTTTCTGGATGGTCTGATTAGGGTTGTTAGGGCAGCATGGTGGCTCAGTGGTTAGCACTGCTGTCTTGTAGTGCCGGGGCAGGAGTTCAATTCTACCCCCCCCCCCACCAAAAACCCCTGGCAACTATCTAACATAGATTAACATAGAACATTACAGCACAGTACAGGACCTTTGACCCTTGATGTTGTGCCGACCTGTCATACCAATCTCAAGCCCATCTAACCTACACTATTCCATGTACGTTCATATGCTTATCCGATGATGACTTAAATGTACCTAAAGTTGGTGAATCTACTACCGTTGCAGGCAAAGTGTTCCATTCCCTTACTACTCTGAGTAAAGAAACTACCTCTGACATCTGTCCTATATCTTTTACCCCTCAATTTAAAGCTATGCCCCCTCGTGCTCGCCATCACCATCCTAGGAAAAAAGGCTCTCCCTATCCACCCTATCTAACCCTCTGATTATTTTATACGTTTCAATTAAGTCACCTCTCAACCTTCTTCTCTCTAATGAAAACAGCCTCAAGTTCCTCAGCCTTTCCTCGTAAGAACTTCCCTCCATACCAGGAAACATCCTAGTAAATCTCCTCCGCACCCTTTCCAAAGCTTCCACATCCTCCTTATAATGCGGTGACCAGAACTGTACGCAATACTCCAAGTGCGGCCGCACCAGAGTTTTGTACAGCTGTAGCATAACCTCTTGGTTCTGGAATGCGATCCCTCTATTAATAAAAGGTAAAACACTGTATGCCTTCTTAACAGCCCTGTCAACCTGGATGGCAACTTTCAAGGATCTGTATACATGGACGCCGAGATCTCTCTGCTCATCTACACTGCTAAGAATCTTACCATTAGCCCTGTACTTTGCCTTCCGGTTACTCCTACCAAAGTGCATCACCTCACACTTGTCTGCATTAAACTCCATTTGCCACCTGTCAGCCCAGCTCTGCAGCTTATCTATGTCTCTCTGCAACCTACAGCATCCTTCGTCACTATCCACAACTCCACAGACCTTAGTGTCGTCTGCAAATTTACTAACCCATCCTTCTATGCCCTCATCCAGGTCATTTATAAAAATGACAAACAGCAGTGGACCCAACACCGATCCTTGCAGTACACCACTTGTAACTGGTCTCCAGGATGAACATTTCCCATCAACTATCACCCTCTGTCTTCTTTCAGCAAGCCTGTGTGGAGTCTGCACATTCTCCCAGTGTCTGCATGAGTTTTCTCCAGGTGCTCCTGTTTCCTCCCATAGTCCAAAGATGTGCAGGCAAGGTGGATTGGCCTTGTTAAATTGCCCATAGTGTTCATATGTATGATAGGTGGGTTTGGGGAATAGTTCTGGGTGGGATGCTCTGAGGATTGGTGTGGACTTGTTGGGCTGAAGGGCCTGTTTCCACACTATAGGGGTTCTATGGAAATCTATGATATCAGTGACCTGACCTTCATAAATCATGGGACTTGACCTCACATCGACCTTGCCTTCTATCCGTTCAGGGTTGTTCCTATGGTTCCAGCACCAAACTTCATTCTCTGACTTAAATTATCCTTTTTGTTTAGAGGCAGCATTTGGCCCACATTAGCATTTCTGCTGTTTCACCTTCCTCCTGGTCTGGAAATACCAGGTTTAATCTGTTGCTGAGTCTTCTCCCCATCAGCTAGATTTATTCCTATTATTGCACATGGGGTGGTCCTATATTCAAGCAGGAACTCGGACAGTTTGGTCTTAATTGACACTGCAGGTTGCTTTTTCAAGCCTACCTTAAACATTTGGACCATGACGGATAGTAAGGAGCTGCCCTTTTGTATTAATTGCCATTGGATTTTAGCACAGAATTCAAATACTTCCTAGTAGCTGATATCCATTGTCTGTGATCAATAATTTTGGGAGTCTGTGTATCATGAAAGATGCTCACAGCTTCTCAATTGTCATCCCTGAGTTTGTTGAATGAACCTTATGTATATCCAACCACTATGAATGGGTGTCCACAAAGTCCAGGAACATTGAGCCTATGAAAGGACTGACATAGTTGACACAACTGAGTCCAGGGTTTACCCAGTCATTCCTATGAATATGGGGTGGGCTGATGACAATTTATGTCCTTGGCATCACCCCACCAACACAGCTATGTCAGCATCCAATTCTAGCCACCAGACATAGCTTCCTGCTGGCAACTTCATCTTTGAAACTCCTAGATAATCCTGGTGGAGTGCTGCCAGATACTGGCAGCAACCTTTACTTGGGACAATCACTCTTGCCTCCTTCTCCTGCCCCCAAACCCTCAACAGTAATATGGAGTCCTCAACAGTGAT